>NC_139028.1:34568127-35768127 GCF_964662115.1 Mustela nivalis | reverse complement strand
CTAATTATCCTATAGCTGATATTCCGTGTGATGTGAACATGTCAGCTGTTACAATAGAAGGAAAACAGAGACATAGGAGGGTGAAGTATCAGAACAGGGCAGGAGAGGCATTTCATTGTTTAACAAGGAATCAGTACTGATACCTCACATTTATCCCAACCTAAAAAACAAATGTGTATGGCTATGACCCAACCATAAGGATTCCTAGGGGAAGGAAGGTACTAAAAAATAATAATAACTTTTATGACCCCTATTTCAGTTAATTATTACAAGAACCCAATGAGGTAGATATTATTATCCCAATATTACAGATAAAGGAACTGATGCTCAAAGATATCAAGTAATTTTCTGAGATCACCCAGCTAGGTGGGGATGGGTTTAAGGATTCAAATGCATATTTGACTGCACACCATGTGGCCCAGCCTATTCAATGAAAAGTTCCCTGGAAAAGAATTTGTAATTAACATAGAAAATGTACTTAAGTTAATGCTTCTTCAGAGCTTGTGGAGGCCTGGATACATTATGCTCTCGCAGGAAGTAAAACACTTTCTCAGTGATCCCTTATATGGCTTCCAGTGTCCAGACAGAAAATAGAAATATGTGACTAGGGCTGAGTGAAAGATCCTGAGAAGCCATAGGGTTTGAAAGGGACTGGAGCATCCTGCCTGCTAAAGATAGCAAAATTGTCGTTTTTATACACACTGTGCGGTTAAATAAAATTTCAGTTTAAAATTCAGTAACTTCACTTTTCCACTAATGAATGTACAGAATTATTACATGTACTTTTCCATCATACATGTTAAAAAGGACCAGAGCCTTGTATAAGTATGAACTTAATGGGACCAAATCAGAGAAGGCTTTTTTTTTTTCCTTTTTCCCTAGAACAATGAAACTGGAAGTACCAGAGAAAGTGTTATAAGACCCACTGTAATGTTAGGTCAACTTACAGATGAGACATGTCATGCCAAACTACACAGCTCATGAGTCATAAAACTCATGCCCAGGTTCAGAATGGCTGAAGTCCAGCTGCAAAGGGAGACCTCCAGTATGCTGCAATAATACAGTGAGATGCTGGTCGACTGGCTAGAAGTTGGACAAGCTTTGGAAGCCCAGACACACAGCCATATTGAAGAAGGTAGAACAATAGCATAGAATATTCTGAATAAGGAGAAAAACTTTCTTAAAGGATTCTAACATAATATTTTTACATGTGAAGAATTGTCTACATCTTTATGAAATTAAAAAGACATTAGTCTGATAGGAATTTAAAATGATGCAGTCATTGTGGAAAACAATCTGGTGGTTCCTCAAAAAGTTAAACAAAACATTATCACAAGACCCAGCTCCATTCTTAGGTATATACCCCAAAGAATTAAAAAATGGTTGTTCAAATAAAAGCTTGTGTATACACTTTCGTAACAGCTCTACTCACAATAGCAAAATGGTGGAGACAACTCAAATATCCATCAGCAAATGAATGGATAAACAAAATATGGTGTATATATATAGTGAATGTTATAGAATAAAATATTATTTGACTACCATAAGGTATAAAGTACTGACACATGCTACAACATAGATGAACCTTCAAAACATTATGCTAAGTGAAAGGAGTCAGTCACAAAAAACCACATATTATATGATTCCCTTCATATGAACTGTTCAGAATAGGCAATTCCACAGAGACAGAAAGCAGATCTGTGGTTGCTTAAGGCTGGGGATGATGTGGGAATAGGAAGGTGGTAGCTAAAAGGCATGTTCTCTCTGTAGTGATAAAAATGTTCCAAAATTGACTGTAATGATGGTTGCACACAGCTGTGAATACACTAAAACCATTGAAACCTACAATTTCAGTAAGTACATTGTATGGTAGGTGGATTATATCTCAATAATTTTTTTTTTTTTTAAAGACACCAGTGTCACGTGACTCCGTGCCATCCATCCCATTTCAGGCAGTTCTGCATTCCATGTTTCAGGCATGCGTGGCATCAGGTGATTATAATGGTCTGTGATAGGGTGGCACCTTTCTTTCAAGGCTGCCAAGCAGTCTGCAAACACTAATTAAGCCTGTACTACTGGCAGATTGGTAAACATTGTTTTACCTCTCAGACAAACATTCTAGGAAAACTGCTCTGAGTGTCTCTGCGTTGGTGAAACTGAGGTAATACTTCTCCCGCTGGTTGACTTTTAGAGCATTTTTAAGGATTAAGGATGCAGGAAGGGAAATCATATTTAGCAAACATCTACTTAATATTTCCTATAGTATAGAACCTGGTATGAAAACTGTATGTTGTTTATCTCTGACATCAATTTAGGAAGTAAGAATTGTCCCTATATCTCATGTAATGAAGCTGAGCTCCAGAGAAGTTGAGTGTACCAGTCAGGGTTCTTGGTTCCAAGTAATAGAAATCCACCCTGATTAAGCTGAAGCCCAAAACGTTTATTTTAGGACACCTGACAGAATCAATAGGAAGGTGGGAGCACAAAGAGGAGCTAAGAGGGAATGTGCAGGCCAAGAGGACAAGAGGTTTTCCCACTGGTACCCCCAACCCCAGTACCCTCCACACTGCCACAGCAGGTGTTGCCAACCCTGGATGCTTGGGGTCAATTACTTAGAGTCTTAATTAAACTACTGCTTCTGTCATTAATCTCTGTTACTATATTTTATTGCAAACGTTGAAGACTCTAAGTTCTAAGCTCATGCTTAAGTCGCACTGCTTCACTCAATGGCTGAAGTGCAGAAAGAGGGAATGTCATTCCAATTTACCTTTTGTAGGGGAAGGAGGGCCCATCCAGGCATGCCCAAAGAGGCTGAAGTTCAGGAGCTGGGTAGCCAAAATGACATAGAAGATGTGAACCTCTGATTCTATGTCTAGTGTTCTTCCTGTTGCACAGCTTGACCTCTCTCTCTATGTCATTCCACTCAAGTGCATTTACTATGCATTGGATAACTGTAGGTGCTGACCATGTGGAGAAAGGAGCCATACTCTCTCTCTCTCTCATTCACGTTTAGACCAGTGGGGGAGATGATGAAAGGAAGGCAAAATGAAAAGTGTGATGTGCCATATGGAAGTATTCCCACAAGCCTGTGGGAGCATCTAGGAGGGTTTCATATCCCAGACACCAAGGAATCAGGGAAGACATCCTGAAAGGAGGTATAGACCAGTTTAGGAGAATTTGTTGGGCCCAAATTTTGGCTTTTGACTAAATTTCTCCCCTGCAGATTTTATGGTTTCCTCTTTCCTGTTAAGTATTTCCTGAAAGCATAAATAACCATCCTAGCCACCTGTCATTTAAATCCCTTAAATGAGAGTGGATTTATTATTCTTAATGAAAAGAATTCTTATTATGGTGAAAATACTATAAAAGTCACCAGGGATAGGTTCCTGCTTGTAGTGTCTTCATCAGACTTTCAGCACTTCACCTTGATATCCATTCACTCATGTATTCAACAGATATCATTGGGCATCTGCTTTTTGCCAAGCCCAGTTCTAGGCACTGAGGATGCATAGTAAATAAGAAAAAGTGCCCACCAATATCCTCATGGGGAAGGCACACACTAGACAAACAGGTATATAACATTGCATCAGGTGCTGATGATAAATGCTGTGATGAACAGTGAAACAAGGTGAAGTGTTAGAGATTAACAAGACTGGATGGTCTATTATTCTAGAGAGAGGAGTCAGGAGCCAAATGGTTGGTGTTCATGAGCCGAGACCAGAAAATACTTTTTGTATCTCAGTAGAGTGGGGGGAGGCCAGAGTGTGGTGCTCTGGAAGGGGGGGTGACATGCATGGCAGTTTTTTTAATTAAGTTAGATTGAAATTTTTTTTTTAAGTGGGAGACTTTTTTTTTTTTTTTTTTTTTTTTACAAATGGCCATGTATGCATTTGTTATTCCATGGAAAGTTCAAGGAGCTCAGTTGGACAGGAGTGTAGAAAGGCAAGTAATGAGAAGTGAGAAGTAATGTTGAAGAGGTAGGTGAGGACCACCCAGCAGAATGCCTTGTGCATTGTGCCAAAGAATTTGGAATTCTACGCTAATGCCTGCCTCAGGGTAGGCATAAATATTTGTTGGATTCATAGAAATGAAAAGCCCTGGGAAACACTAAGCAGGTTGAAGTGGGAGGGTACAGATGTGATCAGATTTGTGTAATAAAAAAGTTTAATTCAGTGGCAAGATGGAGACATTATTTGAAGAGGCAGCAAAAGTGGAGTCAGGAATACCCGTCAGCATGCTAGTCCCAAAATCCAGATTGGTGCTGGTGGTGGTGGTGGGGCATCTGGGACTCAGTTGGTTAAACATCTGACTTTGGCTCAAGTCATGATCCCAAGCTCCTAGGGTTGAGCCTCACATAGACTTCATGCTCAGAGGAGAGTCTGCTTGTCCCTCTGCCCCTTCTCTAGCTCGTACTCTCCTTCTGTCAAATAATTAAATAAAATCTTAAAAAAATAAAAAAAAATTAAAAGAGAAGAAAGAAATCCAAATGAAGGATGCTGAGGGCTAGGCTAGAGCACTCAAGACAGCTGGAAAGGAGGTGCAGATTTTTGTTTTCTCTCTGTTGTTAGCATCAGGCATGCCCTGTGTACAGAGAGAATTGGGTCAATGGTATCATTGTATTTACACCATTTATTGAAAACTCCTATGAGACAATATATTGTAGAAGAGTGGAGATAACATTTATTTCTCAATGTAGAGTTTGTGAAGCCCTTAGATATATTAGTATACTCAGTAACAGTTTTAAAAACTAAACTTCGTTTATTTAATTTTACGAGTTTCTCATTTACGAGTCTGAGGTGGGTATGCGGTAAGATTCAAGGATTTTTGGTTCTCAGTTTGCTCTTTCATTGCTTGTTGGATTCTAACAGGAATTCTGTGAGAAGACAGGAACTTCATAAATACTTTCCTTTTTATTACTGCCTCTCTGGGTTTCCTTCATTCCTAAGGCAGTAGAAACTAGCATCGGATCAAATCACTCTACAGTGTCCTGTCCTCTTGGAGTCAGAGATATTTCATTCAAAACTCTGGTTCCTCTCCTTGAAGCTACAGTTGTAGCATAATGACAGTGATTTACTGGTGTTCAATGGTCCAGCTCATACTGGAAAAGCAGCTGTCACCGAGTTGCATGCTACTTGTCACCCAAAGCCCAGGGTTTGGTTTTGTAGTTGGGCATCCTTCTCCCTTCCCCCATTATCATTAGAGATCAGACAAGCAAAGTGGGGGGGAGGGAGGAGTTTTGTCTCCTTTTTGCGCTGACGAGGGAATGTATTGCTTTGTATTTGGGACCCAACGCAATCAGGGGACTCTTGGACTGGGATCTTTGAGAATAGAATCTCTTGTAGACTCAATCTGGCTCATAACTTCTGGCTTTGCTAACGCTTTCCTACTTTGCTTTCTTCCATAGATTATGGTCTACTATGTGCCAAACATTGTTACAGACACTGGTATGCAAAGAAGAATTGGCTCCTGCCCTAAAATTGCTCAGTTTGTTGGTAAAGAATGATAAATAAACAGATGACTAAAATAACAGTATAAGAGCTGTAGTGCAGATATATCTTTTCACTTTTAGAAAGTTTAAAAAGAAAATCCAGAGGCCTATGAATTTTACTTTAATTTCCTGTTAGAGAGTTTACAGATATTTTTTAATGTTTCCCCAACCCTACATTGGGAAAAAAAACAAAACAAAACAACAAACAAAAAAAACCTTACCTTAATCTCTTTGTCTATATTTTTTCATAAAAGTCAATTGCCTAGTTCAAGAGTCATAAACACATGTGTCCTAAGGGCCAGGGAGGTGACATGAATGAGCGGAGGGGCTTCGCAGGGGGGGTAGAGACTGGGGCTTCTTTAGTGAGGGCAGCTGCTGCTCAGAACAGACAGATTGTTGCTGGGCAGAAATACTCACCCAATGATGCCAGCTCTTATAATTTTTCAAGAGAAACTGGGTTTTATGTGAAATCTCTGATTTTTAAATGTTAGCAACTAACTCCAATAAGGGAAAAAAAAAAAAAAAAGGATGCAGTACCAATGAACATCTTCTTGGTCTGTATTGTCCAGAGCAATAGCAGTTAGTGTTGTCAGAGAAAGGTTTGCAGCAACTCCTCAGGATGGGTGTGAAGACTGTGGCAGAATTGCCTGGAGTTATCAAATAGCTCTCATCACTGAATAATGCCTTTGTTTTGGAGAGACAGAAAGGGAAACTCAAATACTTGTCATTTGCTTTCTTTCCTTTGTTATTGTAAAGCACTTTGCAGTATTTGAAGAAAAACAACTCAACTAAACAACACTATTTTTCCTCTGAAGATGAAAGAGGTTCCAGAGAACATCCACTGGAGGCTTTGACTAAATCTGGCCGTCTTCCTACATGCCTTGACACCCAAATTGAGCAAGCTATTAAACTCCAAATTCCCCTTTCTAGAAGCAAGCTGAAGGGCTGAAGGCTAAGGGGCGCTGGCCATCCTGGGATAGGGTTCACTTCTGACAGCAAGTTCACCCAACTCCGGGTCCTTTGATTCTTTGGACTCTGCCTTCCTCCCATGCCATTGTCTCTCCTCTGTAGCACTACTGGGGGAAGCATTTGGGGTGGAGGTTCTGTCTTTAGGACTGTGCCCCTTGTGTTCCCACTCCTTGACTCTAGTTCCAAGTCAGGGAGACATGCTTGATCTTGGACAATTTGAAATACAGCTGATGTGAACTTCCTTGAAATATGAGTGGGGCACGAGCCACTGTGAAATGTGGAGCTTCCCTCCCTCCCTAGGGAACAGGATGTGGTGTGGAGAGGCAAGCTTCCGACCTGGGGGCTCTGCTCCTTTGGCAGGCTGTATTCTCCAGACTGTCAATGGGTGCCAGCTGCCCTTTTGCTTTCCACCAGCCAATGGCTATAAATACAGTCACATTTCCCACATACTGTATTTATGTTTCAGAAAATGTCTGCGTTGCATACGTAATGGAGGAGATATAATTATAATATTTCAAAACTGGCCAAATTTCGTGAAATATAAAATAACAGATGGCACCACACAATATTGGTGTGGTGCGCTTCATTTAAATCATAACTCGGGCCTGAAAATGTTCCCATTTGGTACAGGGTGGTGACGAGAGTGTATGTGCTGGGAGTTAGGGGGTGGCGTGGTTCCCCTTCTTTGTCCTCTCTAAGCTTTTCAGGGAAAGCAGAGTTACGAAGCTATGCATGCCGAGTAATCTCAAGTTTGGATCTTGTCAATCTATCAATTCATACCGGTTGGCATTTAGCTGACAAGTAGGAAGTCGGACTTCTAAACTTGGGTGGTATTGGCCCCTGACGGTTTCCCATTTTTACCACCAAGCTGTTGCTTAAGTTCAAAACCTTCAGACACTTGATCTATCTTTGACAGCAGTTCCACTAGATGATCCTGTGTTATAGGTTGTATGGCATGGATGTCGTGGTCCCTGCTTTGTTTCAACTCCATTGCTTGTTCCCCATATTCACCGAGAGCCAACATAATCTGAAATCTCAGTGATCCTCAAAAGGCCTATTGGATGCTAGAATTTAAGTGGGAAATTTATAAGCTTTCAAAGGCACAGCTTTATCTAGGAGGAAGGTCAGAGTAAGAGACTCGACTCCCGAATTACCCTGGTGCTCAAATCTTGTGCTAAACCAAATAGCTCATTGATTCAGATAGATCAGCATTCACGCAAATGCTTCTGTACAACCCAGATTCTCCAAGTGGTAGCATTTGGCTCCTGCTTTTTGTTTGTCGTCTCAATTGCTCTTCCCATCACACTGAAGAAACAGTAAAATTTAGCAATAAGGTTTCAGACTCCTAAACTGTTGATGAACAATACAGGCTAAAGAGCCATGAATGCCTCTTGTTGGCCCTCCCAGCCTGTATGCGAACTCTTTCATAACAGCCCTTATTGAATCAGAGGACAGCAGATAAGCCCCATTTGTGCTTCTGTGCTGGCTTCTCTGTGTCCATTCTTTCTTTGTTCCAGTCTTTACTCAGAACGAGATACCAAAAACCTGCTGGAGAAATTACAAGTGTTTGCAATGCTACCATTCAATTAATAGTGTGACGAGAGTCAAAAGGTTGAGGTATTTCATTTTCCTTCTCTTTTTTCAGAGAAAAAAATTCATAAGGTTCATATTAGCCTTAAATTGTCTTTTCCCTCTATAGATTAAGATGTATCATTCTCTTCCTGAATTTTCTCCTCTTCCGGTCCCTCCAATCAAAGATGGAAAAATGAGTGTATCCTGTTGTGTTATGATAATGTGCAAGGAAAATAGAAATCTCTTTATCAGTGGTAGTGCTAGAATGTTTATGTTGTAATAGCTGGGGAGAACAGAATAGGATGTGTGATGGCCTGGTGGGGCTCTAGGAAAGGGGTGAACTGACTTCTGTTTGAGACAAGCAGGTGGAGGCCATGACTATGGTTTATGATTTGTCTGTATTTATCTAAGGAAATGCCAAGTTACCACAAAGAGTAAAAATAATCACTGAGTATGACTTTGGAGGATGCATTTACCTTTCTGAATGGAATTATTTTTTTTATAACTCCTGCCCATTACACATACTTGGGAATTAGTATGTCAAGAAATTATTGATCTTTGACCTGGTATGTCACTCTCATGAGTGTTACCTGAGACAAGGACTAAACCTGTTTCTATGGCCCTGGTGGGCAGAACAATATTTAATGGGTGAGAATAACAGATTCGAGTAGTCTAAGCTTGAAAAAACTACTTTAAATTCTACTAAATTCTCTATCAACAGAAGAATCCAAGTTAAGTCTGGGTGGTCACTGGGCAGTGATAAAGTAGAAGGAATTCTAGAGCCTTGCTTCCCAGAGTATGGCCCTAGAACCAGATATATCAGTATTACCTGGTAGCTTGTTAAAAAAGCAAACTCCCAGGCCCCACTTAAGACTTTCTGAATCAGAATTTGCATTTTGGCAAGATGTCCCCAGGGATTTGTATGCACAGTAGTATCTGAGAAGCACTGTTGTATAGGATTCCTTCTAAGGCTCAGACAAGTTTCTAAGTAAACTGTGTGAGATGTATGGGTTTAACCCTGGACATATGACTTGCTTTGGCACCCAGCACCAACTTGATTGGATAGACCACATAAAAAGAGGATGTAAGGATACTCCCGAAGTTTCTTTCATTCACATATATTTTTAATGTAATAGAATTAGAGTTTTCCTCCACATCTTCTGTCCTCCACTCTGCTCTAATCTACCATGTGTGCTGGATTCACACTAGAAGTTATTCCTTTGAGTTTGAACATTGAAGGACCCCATGAAGATGATAACATCTAAATTAGATGAGGTAATGCTTAAACTGTTATTACCAATTAAGCTATTAATGTTAATTAGTGTATCAATTTGCTATCAGAGAGCAGGCTTATCTTATAACTATCTTATAGTTTTTCTGCTTTTTTGCACATTTGAAATACTTGTTAGTTAGAAATAATTTTCTAGATTTGATTCTTTCTTGAGAAACAGGAAATAATTAGATGGTCAAACTGCAGAGAACATTCAAATTGACAATGTCTGCATAGAATTTTAGTGAGTCACACAAAGAATGTGCTCCCACTGCATTCATGCTCCTTGTCTTTTCCATAATGGACTCGAGAACTGGAATAGAGGATCAGTGTTTACAAATCCAAATGTGATATCATGAAGTGGTAAGATTGCAAGTTCTAGAGCCAGAATACCTGCATTCAAATCCTGGCTATGTCTCTTATTTGCCTTGAGCAAGTGTCTTCGTTTATAAAATGAAGAAATAGTAGGATGAATCCACAGTTTTGCTGGGGGGATGAAATGACATAGCATCCTGTATTTTGCCCAGTGTCTTGCTTTTAACTGGTAAGCAAATACTAAGTGCTGCTGTCACTGCCGTTTTTGTTGTTACTGTCTTCTATGGCATGTTACCCAAGCTATTTGAACTACCATTCGACTACAGTCATACACTTCGTAGCCTCAGAACATCACAGACCTTTTTATGGCTTCTTAGTACCACCTAGATATTTCTGAATCTGCCATTCTCTCTGATTGGTTTGTGTGCTCTTGATACAGACCTTACCATTGTTTTGCAGATGCAAGTAGTTTCTTAGAAAACCTTCATTTTTATAGGGGTAGGGAAGATCTACATTCCCTTATAAGAAGGGGACAAAGCAGGAGGTATTTTATTTAATACTCATGGCCATGTGATTGTTATATATGCTCTCCAGGAAGCCTTCAGGCGTGAGAACAAAATACTACAGATGTAACTAAGTGGAGTAAGTTGTGATCTAGCTCCTTACACACCCTGCAAGCAGAGCTCTTCCCACATTTAAAAGATCCTGTGCGTGAAGGAAAACAAGGTGGGGGTCCTACAAAGGAAGTTGTCACCTTTCTCTAAAAAAATTTTTTTTTTTTTTTTTTTAAGGAAGGCGAACTTGTTTAGTAAAGAGAGTCTCAGATCTCATTTGACCTTTCCACACCCTTCTGTTGGACAGTTTCAGAGGAAGGGATTAGACATCTCTCCACTCTTTCTAAAAAACAAGAGAATTGGGTGTAAGTGGTAGGGTTCAGTGCCTCAGGCTGAGTGCTCTGAGGGCATTTTCTACTTTTCCCACTGATTTCCTTCTTCTGTTCCAGGAGCCTATCCAGAATACCATATTGCATTTAGTCATTATGTCTCCTCAGTCTCCTCTGGTCTGTCTCCAACACAGAAATCCAATTTTGTCAACAGACATCACCACGGGCATGGGGAAGGATGCTGCCTGTTTCTCAGTTATTTTACAATCACTTATTGAGTTCCTACTATGTGACACAAGTAAAAATGATTAAATCCCTGCCCTAGAGAAGTTTACTAGCTGAGGGTGGTTACAGATAGGTAAAGAAGTAATTACTGTACTTTGATAGGTAGTCTAACAGAACAAAATACTCCAGGTGCTATAACACCTCTGAAAAGAGAAGATGACTCCCAATGACCCTTGCCAAGAAAACACAGTGACCCAATTCAGTGACCCCTTCTAGTAGAGGGCTCATTGGGATGGACCTTGTGGTCAAATGAATCAATTGAATTGGAATGTTCAATTTATGTAAGAGATGTGTTTCAACATAGTTCTGAAGGGGGAAAAAATGTCTGTGAGCAGGGCACCTATGCATCCATGATTAAATGGGGAGTGTGGTGTGGGGGTGGGGGTGGGGGAATTAATACACAGAGCCAAGATTTTCCAAGCTCCGTGAAATGCATGCTCTCTGGATTCCTTGGGACTGAGATCTAGAAGAGGGTTTTAGAGAGATAAATTACCACTCTATCTTACTCTGTTTTTCCAAAGCTTAATTTCTCGATAACTTGCCTACTGAACTTCCTCATTTTCCTCACCTTCCAATCATTTCCCAACCTATAGCAGTTCAGCTTCTGTTCCTCTTTCCTGAAAAAGAACTTTTACCAAGGCAATTAATTGACCTCCGTAAGGATAATCTAATAGAAAAATGTGGACATTCATATTACCCAACTTCTTGATAACCTCCTGAATAGTTGATCATTCCCTCCTTCCTCAGATGCTTTCTTCTCTTTGATTGTGTAACACACTTCTATCCTAATCTGTCTCCCCTTTTTTCGTCCTTGACAATCCTTCTTTAGCCAGAACATTAAAAAAGGGTTCTTTAAGACTGAGTTCTAGGTCCTCTTATTACTGTACATTTCTCCTGAGATTATCTCACTGACATCAGTTATTGCTTCAATTACTGTTGGGATTTAAAAGGCACAATTGATAATTTCTCTCCCCCTACTAAGGTCTGAACCAACTGAGAAATACAAAGTCAAGCAGGCATCTAACTATCAATTTTATTATAGGGAAAGCTGAATTGCAGAATGCAGTCTTGATTCAAGTCCAAAATGAGCTTCTCACTTAATACCCTTCTTTCTCCCAATTGGTTTTATTCACTCAGCCACAGGCAGGATAATTTGTCAACTGTAGCTCTAGGCCTCCCCCTGCAGAGACAGGACCTGCCAGGGAGCTTACCATATAGAGGTGGATAGAACAGAAAGGAAAACACACATGAACTACATATAGTGTTTTAAGGGGGAAAAGGGAGGAAGAGAGAGGAAAGGAAGAAAGGAGGGAAAGAGAAGGGGAGAGATAAAGGGAGAAGAATATGAATGCATATATACGGAGCCTGGTAGCACATTAATCCTGCCCAGTAAAGAATCAAGGACACAGACATGTCAGAACTTTGTCCTCTCTCTAATCAGATAAGTCAGATAAGTCAATCTTATTCTTGTGGAGGGAAAAAACAAAACAGTGAGAGGTAAAGCAAAGATTGTAGCTTCTTCTCCATGGCTTTTCCTGAGAAGGCAGAAGTTTCTGTTACATGAACCTGAAGAGAGAGGAAAAGATGACTTTACTAATGACCACCTCTACTGAGATGGCTCACAAATCTTTATCCCTAGTCAAAAACTCTCTTGTGGGACGCCTGGGTGGCTCAGTGGGTTAAGCCGCTGCCTTCGGCTCAGGTCATGATTCCAGGGTCCTGGGATCGAGTCCCACATCGGGTTCTCTGCTCAGCAGGGGGCCTGCTTCCCTTCCTCTCTCTCTGCCTGCCTCTCTGCCTACTTGTGATTTCTCTGTCAAATAAATAAATAAAATCTTAAAAAAAAAAAACTCTCTTGTTAGCTACAGATTTGTATATTTAATTTTTGACTTGATGCCTCCACTTAGATGGCTTAGTGTAATTGCAGTTCAACATGCCCTCAAATAATTCTATTAGTAACCAAGTCTTGAATTATTACTGGGTGCCAGGCACTGTGCTAACAGCTCTATGTTGATTCTTTCATTTGATTTTCATATCAACTCTACAAGATAGGTGGAAATCATTAAGGAAATTAAGCTGAGAGAGTTTTAAACCTGCAAGTAGTAGACAAGACATTAGAACCCAGGTATACGACTCTAGAACTATTAGGTGCCACATTGCTTTCCCTGCTGAACCCATAACCACTCTCTTCAACTGAGTCTGAATCCAGGCAATCTTTTCCTAGTTATTGACATTATATCCATCCAGAAACTCAACAAGGAGCCAAGGCATCAGTTTGAAAATCCCCCTGCCCCTACTTTCCTTCTCCACCAAATCCTGTGAATCATATCCCCTAAAAGTCTGTATAGTCCATCCAAGGTCATCCACATCCCTGGACTACTGGGATGCACTTCAAAATGGTCATACCACATTGGCTCCCTTTCAGTCAACTCTACATGCTGCCTGAGAGAATGGCCATGAATGTCCCTTTCCCCTACCTGAGACGTTTTCCATAAGTAAAGCTACTTTGAAGAGTCTGCTGGTCTCTCCTCTTCCAGCTTCATCTGTCCCACTGGTCCACTCATTTTCTATCCTTTAGCCATCTGAACCTTCTTTTAGTTCCTTAAATGTTCATGGTCATTCCCCACATGTGCCATTTCCTCTGCGTGGGATATTCCTTTCTGTCCAGACCTAATTAACTTCTTCTTCAGATCTCAGATGAAATATCTTCTCCTCAGGGAAGCCTTCCCTGACCTGTTCATTCATGGCATGCTGCCCATTTCTCCTCTCTTAATACAACATATCTCCATTTCAAGGCAATCATCACAATTATAGTGATATCTAAGTATGTGATTATTTAACAAAAGTCTTTGCCTCCCTCTGGATTTTAAATGCAGGAGGCCAGAGTCTCTGCCTGGTATTTCTTTGCAGTGTGTCTCAAGTGACAAGTACAGGGTCTAGCCCAAGACTTGCTCAGTGAATGGTGGTTGGATCCACCCGTAATGATGGTAGCATCAACTGTGTACTTTCTATACAGGCACTGTGCTTAGTGTTCAGTGCTCAGTGTGCTCAGTGCTGAACACATTTTGTCATTCATTCTCATAGTGGTGTAGGGAGATAGCTACTTTTTGTATCTCCGCTTCACAGTTGAGGAAATTGAAGGGGGGAGAAGCTTGGCACCTTGCCTGAGATACCACATGTCAGAGCCAGGTCCTGAATCCAGGTCTGCTTGTTTGTTTACATGAAGATCTGCTACCTCAGCAATGCTGATTGCTTGGTCATCTCTTTATTTGAGAACTTAAAAGAAGTCAAACCTTTAGTTATGCATGAAATGGCCTACTCTGCTACCACATATATATTCTAGCTATACTTTTACTTGACTGAAACAAAAGTTATTTGTGACTGTGTAAAATATGAGTTTCCTTGTTTCTGATTTTTTAATGATGGAAACAGGACAATGAGAAAAACCAGACAACATAGAGCCAAGTATAAAGTGCCCTAGGGCATGCCACAGGGAACACTCTAGGACAAAAAGCATGGGGACTCAGGGAGGTAGGTAGGAATGAGGCTAGAAAAGACAAATCAAGATTTAAAAGAAGGAAGATTCTAAAGTTTTGTCAAGAGAGCTGGAAGAGCACTCACCTTGTGGATTTATTCAAGCCCAGGCTCTGGAGGAGAAACTTCTCATCAGCATGACAGGTCAGAGAAAGAGTTTGATAAAGAGTTCCAGAAGTGAAATCCTGGGAAGCAATCTGCTCAAGGTCACTGTGGGGGTGTAGAGGAGTAGTTTCCATCTGGCATGTGAGCCAGGAAATTTCCAACTGGGAATCTGCAGGATCAGCCTTAGATTGAGACTTGCTAGAAATCAATAAGCCAGGTTGTTGCAGAACTGGTAATGACAATGGCTGCCATTTATTGAATTCTTAAGCACTGGGCTAAGTGTTTTACAGACTTTCTTTCACTTATTCCTCATGGCTACCTTGCCAGATGGGTATTGTGATCTTAATTCATCAGGTAAGAAAGTAGAGACTCAGAGAGGGAAAGATGTTTGTGTAAGGACACACAGCTAGATTCCAACCAAGCCTGTCTGATCCCAAAGTGTCTTTGCTAACTGCATTTCATCTCTGAGTATGATCTCTGACTTGTGATGCAAAAGTGATTTTGTACAAAGCCTAGCATGTTCATTCATTCATGTCTGCATTCATGTGTTCATTCCATACACATTTACTGAACATGCCCTGAAAATGAAGGCTGGGCTTCAGAACACCTTATTTGAGAAGGCCCTTACCCCAGAGATGCAAGAAGCAAAAGTGGTGATCATGGTACCAAAATGTGGGTTTTCTGTTTCCTGGCATTTCAGGTGGTGACCTCACAAGCCGTGGTAGGATATTTTTTTCCAGTGAAAGTGGCACAAAACAAGGAGCTTGCCCTGGGCAAGGAGGGTGCTTGTGGTCCCTTTCAACCCACCAAAGATCAGAGAACCCCAAGATGCTATACAAGTGTCACCGGATGACTATTTCCTTATCTGTGCAACATAGGAATTTCCAAGGACTCTTGACTCAACTAGCAGTTCCTTGCCCATCAGGGGCTCCCTGGCTTCAACTGGGAGGAGAGACTGCATCCTTCCAAATGTCCTTTTCTACCAAAGTCAAAATCTGTACCCAGTCTTGATTGCTTTCATTCTGTGGAACAAGCGGCTTCCCTACCCTCACACTCCCCCATTCTTATATATTTCTATCCTTGGGGGGAGACAGGGACTTTTCCTTACACCATCATTCAAATTTGAGAATCCTTCTGACAAAATGTCTGTTTAAGAAATGAGATGAAGCATCATGGAAAATAAGCTAAGGTGTGTGTGTGTGTGTGTGTGTGTGTGTGTGTGTTATTTTGAACAGTTTCTCTCCTACCTGAATACACCATTGAAGAATTTTCCTCTTTCATTTTTGCATCTGTATCCTGGAAAATGATCTGAGTATCACAAGCAGACCCTTCCTGGGGACTTCTTCCTTCCCCTGGCTGTTATTAAAGCCCAGCTGACCTGCCTGAAACGAGTGATGGAAGCTGTTCTTTTCATTTTCTGCTGGTTTCTCTATCTGCGTGTGCCTGTGAAGGTCACACATGACTTTTCACCTCCCCTGTCTCGTTTTCCAAGTTTCCTGGAACATGAACATCCCTCTTGGGAGGACAGTATTATCTGCAACTTATTATAGAAATGTAATGAAAGCATCATGAGCAGCATACTGAGATATCCAGATGGGTAATGTTGAGCCCTTGCAAAATGAGCTCTTTACTATTTATCTTACTTGGGGGGAAAGTTTGATCATTTCTAAGCCTCTGGTGGTGTTTTCTTGGGTCAGGATAAAGGCATTCTCTGGTTGTTAGCTTATAATAATTATAGAAGGAGGATGAGAGAGAGAGAAAGAGGAGAGAGAGAGAAAGAGAGAGATAGATGGATAGATAGATGTGGGAATTTATCCCATAGGAGTAGATGAGGCCTGAGGCCTGCAGGCCCAGGGAAGTCATGTAGAAAAATGCAGGGGGCCTGGAGGGGGTTGCAGTAGAATGGAAGATGCTTTGCTTTATATAGAGGCAGCTAGAGCATCAGATGATTTTTATTCAGACAGAATGAAGAATCAGCATGACCAGGTCTTCTTATTTTTCAAGAGTAACTAAATATCTACATGAGCAGATGTTTAAATACTAGCAACATATTCAATTTAAAAAGTACTGCTGGACATAGAAAATGTGTCTGAGGGTCAGATCCAGCCCTCAGGCTATCATATGCTATTCCAAAAAGAAAGGCATTGGAAACTGTGGATCAGGTCCTGGGCCTTCTTCATGGGAGGCAGTTAGAGAGGTCACCAAAACCTTTAATGAAAATGCCAGTGGAAGAAATATGTCCTCTTTGTTGTCAGAGATCAGAGCACCAGCATTAGGAGGCCCTGATGCTCTAAGGTGATGGCCAAAAGGTGGTGACTGGAACATGCAGGGGCAAGAGGGCCCTTTGGCACAGCTAGACCCTTTGTTGCCTGCTGTGTCCAGGTCTGTAGCCCTCAGCTCCAAATCCTGTCACTGGCAGTTCCTGGCAAAAGTCCCCACTAGTTGAGTTCCACCTAAAATGCTGTCACGTGGTGGTGGGAAACTCTCTTTCTTGGAAAGTTTTAGGATCAGGCTGTAAAAGCAGGTGGCTTCTAAAGTGACAACTAGTAATAATGGTCAGTGAGTTAGTATCTATGTGACACTGAGGAGTCCAGGGTAGCTCCTTGGGAACATGGGGACACTGTGCAGAGGTCATTGTGTGCATGGATTTAGCTACAACAAATGGCCTTCCTCAGCTCCCATTATGGTGTTTTTCCACAATATTAATGAAGTTATTTTTTCTGGTGACACATTTATGATAAGAATATATGCATTTAAGGAGGCTCTGGAAATAGTGATGTCAAACAGCAAGAGATTCATCTGGAAAGGAGGCCAAAGTTCATTGAAATATGTTGACTTGGTCATTCTCCTTTCTCCAGGGTTGCTAGGGCCACAGACCACTTTTCCTGGAGAGTTCAAAACCTGCATGGTAGAAGTTATGAGAGACACACACAGTTTTGTTAAAGATAACAAAAGGAGAACAAGTACACTCAAAACTCTGCACTATGTGAATGAAGTCCACATAACCTCCTCTTCAGATTCCGATCTCTCATTTTATGTCAGCTTCAGCTTTGTTGGGCATGACAAAGATTTGGGGGAGAATTGTTCATTCCAGGGAGTACCCAGCAGCATACCCCTCAGAAAAGAGAGAAAGAGAGATTGAGAGAGAGAGAGAGAGAGGAACTTCCCCTCCTGACAATTGCACTTCAATAGTCTAGCCTTCTGAGCAGGGGCATCTTTAGGTTAGCAACCGAACTTGTAAGTCTTTAGTTTAACTGAACTTTGGAGCCTTGGAGGCTCTTACATCCTTCAAGAAAATATTGAAAGCAGAAGCAAGTGTGTCAAACACAGGTACCTAGTGAAGCTTGAAGAATCTAATTTTGCAGGAGGGCATCTTCATATAAATGCTGCAGTTCTGCTGTAAAGTAAGTCAACCCTCTGCTGAGGAGGGAAATCAGATTCATTTCAGTCTTGAGCTATCCACAATTTCCCGTTCAAATAGATGGAGCTTGAGTTTGTTTTTTTCCCTGTCATTACTACTCGGTCCAGTGTTTCCATTTTAAAAGGTGTGCATGTGGACTGAACCAAAACAGGGATTATTTAAAATACTGTGCCTGTTGGTTTCATTTAAATGGCCCCAATATCTTTGGCTAATAGTAAGGGCATTTTTAGTAAAACACACAGATTTGGCCAGGTCTAGACAATTTAATACTTGCTGCAACAACAATAATTTGGGGCATTTGTAGGACCAGTTATTATTTTTCAAAGATTTTCCCATTTGTTCCTTGATTTTTCTCCCTCTCTTCCCTGGGAAATGTCGAGCAGGATGGCAGGACCATGGCATCTTCTATAGTGACTCAGCCTTCTGTTCAGACCCAGCTTCTCTTTGTGTGCAGTGCGTGCTCAACAATTAAGTGCTCAGTAAATGTTATTTGAAAATAAGCCAACATGGCCCATGACTAGATGCTGATTTCATTTGCCACATACAAAGACACATATTGGGTTGAAATAATACCTCTTAGGTTCCTCAGCCACTTTACAACATAGAATACGTGATACTCCCAGCCCCCAGAGATGGGAGACAAACTTGCCCCGGCATCTCTGTGAAGCTTTAGAATGGACTCCAGGTATAATACTTTAAAGAATGTATGCATTGCCTGCACACTGACTGTTGGTCTCTGGAAAGAGGTGAATGTGGAATTAAGTGCCTCATGGCTAGAAAATGTCAGAACCTAAATTGTAACCTAAGTATATGATTCCTAGTTGCACAATTTTTAATTACCTGAGCTTTATTTTAAAATTGGTTAGAGTAGCAGGCACAACCCTGAACTCAATGTCACACAGTCTCTGGGGCCAGCCTTTGCTAACAAGGCCTCCTGCCTCTCCTGAGCTCCCATCCTGCAGGAACACTTCTTTGGGTCTTCAGCCTCACACAAAGGGTCAGTGTCAGCAATATCTGAACACATGAGTGGGGGAGGGGTGAAGACTGAGATCTTGTCTCTGTGCTGGATGCCTCTGAGCAAGTGGGCCTGGGCTGGGTGGGGCGAAAGCAGCAGCTGGTGCCATGGAGAGGCTGGAGGGGTTGGGAGGCAGAAAGAGAAAGAGACACAGTTAAAATTCTCTGCCATTGCCTGACCATGTCCCCTTGGTAGCCATGTAGTCAGGGAATGTGTAACTGTGTGTTTTTCTTTTTCTCTACCCCCCTCCCCGCCTTTCTCTTTTTCCTCCCCCAAATGCAAATCAATAGATGTGTATTCACAGGCTAACACGATGTCAAGGAGAGAAGAGTAGCCTTTTCATCCAGAGTAGAGTGCAGGGAGCAGCCCCTCCACACAGGGAGAAAAGGAAAACAGGAAATGAGAGGGGGAGGAAAAGGACAGAGAGAGAAAAGGAGACCAAATCTGGGGAGAAGATGGTGGATGGCGCCCTGGGAATGCATGGTTGTTTGGCCATGCCTTCTCACTTCCACGTGGTGTGAACATCCTTTCATCTTCCTGCACTTCGCCTTGGGAACAGGGTAATGAATTTTTTCCCCAATAGCTAGAATACTTCAGTTCTTGCTTTAAATTTGTTCTGGAAAAAAGTGCATACTTAAGTGAAAATCAGATGCCATTTTCTTCAATACCTAGCTAAAATTCGATCAGGCAAATCTAGGTGGAAGGCTTTAACGATAATGTGAGCTTGGATAATATATTGTCATGAACAAATCTAGCTAGTTTCTGGGCTGTAAGTGAACCAGGGTGATGCTTATGTGACTAGTAACCACAACAAGAACAATAATAATGAGTGAAAGAAGTATTCATTGTTGGAAGTGACTGATCAGAAAGAGAATATGGGGATTGTAGTCCTGGCTTCTTCCTTGACTTCTGGGTCTTTTTGAGCACATACTTGAATTGTAGGTGTACTGTCTGGCTCAGTTGGAAGAGCATGTGGCTCTTGATCTCAGGATCATGAGTTTGAGCCCCAGTTTGGATGTAGAGATTGCTTAAAATGAATGAATAAATTAAAACATAAAAAAATAAATTGCAATGCCTCCTCATTTTTCTATCTGGAAAATGGGGCTAATTAACCCCTCCTCTATGTTACTTCACATGGGAGTGAGACAGATAACAGATTATAAATGTCCAAGTCTTCAATGTGCATGTCAGCAACATTAGCTCTTATTTTAGTTACTCTTATTTATGTAGGATTTTAGCTTTATATTAGAAAAACAGCCTTTTATTCCAGGTGTTTTGAGATTTTTATTTGTAATATCCTTTTTCTTTATGTCACAAAGTGTCTGAACTAGTAGGGAGTTAAACATGGAAGGCTGGCCTCCATTTTGCCCTGCAATATCTTCTCAAATCCCACAAAAAGGATAATAAGGGGTTAAAAATGTACAAAGGACAAAAAAGTTGGAAGAAGAAATGAAAGTGGTTGAGAAATGGAGATTCCTTTGAAAAGAAAAAGAATGAGTGCACATGATTTAGTAAAATAAAACAAAATAAAACAAAACAAAACAAATAAAATAAAGGTGAGATGTAAGGGTGTGCAAAGAATGACAGCCCAGGAATGACAGCTTCAGGGTAATTTGGAAGGCAGAAGTGGGGAGGAATGAGTGAAAAGCCTGTTTTAGACACAACTCCACCCCAGAATGCTCTGCCTCTCCTATTTCCCATGAATGGGAAATTTATTTTTTTGAAGGAATTGAAGAAGAAAGAATCCAAGCTCAGCCACAGGAGACAGTTGAGATAACCTGGTAAAAACAGAGAGGTTGAGGATCTCCATCCTGAATGGTGAAACCCACTGGATCACCTTCAGAATGCTGGAAACCAGGATCTTACCATCCTGGTAGGTGAATAGAGGCCTCATTTGGAGAAACTTGAGGGACTCAAGATGAACAGATCTACAACTACTGACATTTGGGGGAAAATGGTCCCAAGGCTGTTCCTTGTCCCAAGGCCACTATTAGCCTGCTAATCTTTGAAGGATCCACTAATAAAATAAATACCATTGGTAAACACAGATTCCAGACAGTCTATTATTGCTTTATTTTTTTAAATATGAAAAGAAGACCAAAGATCGGCAGACAGTTGAAGCTTTCTTACATGAAAGATAGATATAAAAACAAATGAGCAGAATAAAAGAAAATTTAAAAAATAAAATAAAAAAAGGAAAAGCAAAAGGAAACAATACCAAGTATTGATGAATATACTCAGAAAAGATGTAATCATAGAATAAGAACAGGGCACTGTAAAAAAATCAGGCAACAAGAAAAGCAGTTTGAAATTAATAATTTGATAATGACAATTTTTAAAAAGTCAGTAGGATAAGTGGAAACAAAAGTTTTAAGAATATCTTGAAAAAAAAAAGAAACAAGAAAATATAAGAAAATTAGGGAAGTAATCCTGAAGACTAAGATTCATTTAATAGAAATTCTACAAAGAATGAATAGCAGAGAGGAGAGAAAATTTTCAAAGTCATAATAAATAAACAAATTAAAAATTCTCAGAGTTGAAGAACATGAAATTTCTGTATTGGAAGAATGTCTGACACAATGAAAGAAAACAGATCCACATGAAGAATTTCATCTTTGTGAAATTTTGGAAAGCTATGGATAAAAACAATATTCTTGGAACACTGAAAAAAATTAAAAAAAGAATATTCTAAATGTTTACTGAGAGAAAATCAAGACATCTCAAATATAAATAAATGCAATTTGACATAAATCATACTTTTCAACAACACTTAAACTTAGAGGAAAATGGAGAAATAATTTCAAAATTTAGAGAGGATATTAATTTTCAAACAGAAAATTACATCTACAAATTCATCTATTTGTAGATGAACTAACTATACTTGAGTGAAATTAGGATAAAGCCATTTTTTTAAAAGAATTTATTTATTTATTTGACAGACAGAGATCACAAGTGGGCAGAGAGGTAGGTAGAGAGAGACAGGAAAGCAGGCTCCCTGCTGAGCAGAGAGCCCAACATGGGGCTCCATCCCAGGCAGGACCCTGGGATCATGACCTGATCCGAAAGCAGAGGCTTAATCCACTAAGCCACTCAGGCACCCCATAAAGCCATTTTTGAATATTCAAGTTCCTCCCGCAAATGACCACCTATGAATGCTTTCTCAGCAAACTATTTAAGGATGTGTTTCATTAAACCAAGGAAGAACACCAAGAAAGAGGAAAACCTACATCCAGAAAACAAGAGAGAGACATAGGGCATCGGAAGCTGTTAGTACAGGGAAGTCCCAGACAACTGAGGGCCAGGTGGATGGAAACCTTCAGAAAGAATGCCTTTAAAACATGAGGCTAATAGATTACTAGGTGTTTTTAGCTATACTGAAAGGAATTTTAGAATTCCGCAGGAGGATTGGAGAGATTTAATTATAGGTCTATATAAGATTCAGTAAATGAAAAAAAAAAAGGCAGTATCATCTTTGGGAAAAACAAAAAGTTGCATAAGAAAGACAATAGTTAAATAATCATAACAATGTAAAATACTAAATAATGATGTAATTAAACACTGTGACATATTGAGTTGATGGAAAGAGGATAATTATGGAGGTTGGTGGTGAACAGGGTTAAATCCTTATCTTCTATAGTAAAAAGTCAATAGATACTTTTAAAAATTGTTAAATCAGGAAATAGCAGAGTAAACAGATTTTTAAAAAGACCAATAAAAAAGGAGTGGAATTTGGAATGCTATTTTCTTCTTTTTAAAAATATTTACATATATACTTATATATATATGTAAATATTTTAAAGATTTTGTTTATTTATTTGACAGACAGAGATCACAAGTAGGGAGAGAATGGGGAGGAAGCAGGCTCCTTTCTGAGCAGAGGGCCTGATGCAGGGCTCAATCCCAGGACCCTGAGATCATGACCTGAGCTGAAGGCAGAGGCTTAACCCACTGAGCAGCCCAGGCGCCTCTGGAATGTTGTTTTCAATAAGCCTTTAGTACTAGTAATTTAATAAATCATATAATATATTCTTTTATTAAAGTCTTTTAAATGAAGAAAAAAAGTGTCATGCTGGCAGCCACGTAGAAAATCTTTATAATAGTTTCAAATAAGTGCATCTAGATCTTTCTGGTAGGATGCAAAAACTTCAGTCTTTGGAGTCAGACAGCTCTGAGTACAAATCTCAGCTCTGTCACTTCTCTGCTGGGCCCAGGGGAAGTCCTAGGTGACATGTCTGGAAATGAAGGTCTACTTTGTGGAAGGAATTGGCGTGAAAAGTAGACACCATCCATATTAGCATCTAGCAGGGAAATCGACACGTAGTGGGTATTTCATAAATGGTATTTATTGTTAAAAGTATCAGACACATGACTGAGATATTTTATAAACATGTTAAAAGACCAGAAGTGACATACCCTGTGTGAGCAGACCCGGTGACTTCAGAAGTGTTTACTTTTACAGTCATAAGAGAGTTGCTTAATCAATTCTTTCTCCTCTGAACTAAATGGTACCTTTGTGGTTTACAGGAGTTATTGTTCCTTTCAGAGACTCTAACTTGCTCTGAAGGAGGCTCCAGTTCATTTTGGAATATTTAAAACTATAATGACAGAGTCCAATTTTAATCGGTAGTATTTTACCGTCTGTACTTTTTTTTATTATTTACAAGAAAAAAGCCCTCAGTGCTACAAAATGTAGAATTCCACCCTTCGTTGTCCCTTCGTCAGGCTGCAAATGCAGTGATCCATCATCCTAACACGATTTACAGAGTTGATTTCAGTACAAAGTTGCTAAATGCGAATTGTAAGAAAGAGCCTTTAGTGTCTCCTCAAGTCATGTCCCTGCCTTGGGGCTTCTGCACAGGCTGTGCTTTCTGCCAGGAACAATCTCGGCTTCTTTCCTCCTGGCCTCTTCTTCCTCTAATCCAGTTTAGAAGCCACTTCTTAGAGCATCCTCCCACACTCTCCATCTCCCCTTTGTTTTGTGCTCTCCTACCAACTTACATGTTTTCTACAATCACTTAGCACAAATATAATCAATGATATAATTAGCACATTAATATCCGTCTTCCTTACTACTCTGAATTTTAGGTGGGTGAGGATAGTTTTTTATCTTGCTTTATATTACACGTCCTTCACATCCCATACATCACAGCAGGTGCATGATGAATATTTATTCCATGAGCAAATGAACGAATGAATGATGAATGAATATGAAGGACCAAAGGTAGTATACAAAGTTTTTAAAAACGTGAATCAGAGGGAGTCCTTGTATTCTTTCCCCCAAGGTCACATATCTAGTGGGGAAAGAGGTAAGATGGGGACCCTTCTCACAGAAGAAGGACCCCACATTGACCCATCCTTCTCCAGTCCCCATCTAGCTCTAAGTAGCCGGCCACTCTGTGGAGAGGTTTGCCTAACCATTGTCCCTGGTCCAGAGGAAAGAAGCATAGGCTGGAAGAAAAGTGTGATAGTCAGCCTCATTGCACAATGGCCTGGTTTCGGTTGGTTTGTTCCCCGATCTTATTGCTATTTAAATACAGTTTTGATGATTTTGTTTGCTTTAGAGGAAGAAAAAAAAGATTCATGAAAGGTATAAAACTGCATATTATTTACCCCAGAGAGGAGAACAGTCCCCCTAGTAAATATGCATTGAAGCATTTTTATTTGTATTTGTATTTTTTAAGGTGTTTAAATAGACCCAGTAGACCGTAATCTCTCTTTTCAGAGTTGGTGCCATCTATTGATTAAATATGTATTTATACATTTCTTCTTCTTCTTCTCTTTTTTAAATAAAAGAGACATATTTTAATCATATAATAGACCTAGAAGAATTGATCAGTAAAAATACATATTTATGTGTTTCCTTAAGGAAGATTTTATTAAGCATATGCATTTTGAAAACTAAAATATTTCTTAATATATAGATATTTGTTAAATGTGAATTTAATTAAAGGTACAGAATGAAGGCATGTGTTTATTAGGAAATATTTTGGTTGAATAAATGCGATTTTTTTTTTTTTTTTTGATTGGGGAAGAGGGGCAGAGGGAAAGAGAGAGAGAATGTTAAGCAGGCTCCATGCCCAGCACAGAGCCCAATGAGGAGCTTCATCTCACAAGCCTGAGATCATGACCTGAGCTGAAATCAAGAGTCAGATCTTAGGACTGAGCCACCCAGGTACCCCTAAATGGGACGTTTTCAGAACAAAAATGTTATTCATAGTAAGTAGAGAGAAAACTATGAAACTTTGGTATATGAAAAGCCTAGATTTCTCTGTCACTCATTAGCCTTGAAGAGGGAACTTGGGGGTTTCTATAACCCAGTCTATTTTTTTTTTTGAAGATTTTATTTATTTGACACAGAGAGATCACAAGTAGGCAGAAAGGCAGTCAGAGAGAGGGGGGGAAGCAGGCTCCCTGCTGAGCAGAGAGCCAGCTAGATCCCAGGACCCTGAGATCATGACCTGAGCTGCAGGCAGAGGTTTAACCCACTGAGCCATCCCAGGACCCTGCGATCATGACCTGAACTGAAGGCAGAGGCTTAACACACTGAGCCACCCAGGTGCCCCCAGTCTATTTCTTTACCTGTGGAATAGGGATAGAAATGAGGGGAAAAAACACACGTGAAGTTCCTAGTATTGTGTCCGGTCGAATAAAGGTTGATGTCCTTTTCCAAGACATGGGTTCACGTCTGTGCCCTATGCTTCTCAGGAGCTGCAGAACCTAAATGACACTTAGCACACTGTTGTCATCAAGGGGAATGCCCGGTGAGGGCGTAAACTCCTCTCCCCTCCTTGTGGTTATAACCCTGTTAGTGAAGGCAGGCCTGGACTCAAACCCTGGCTCTATGCCTAAACATCTCTATGACTTTGTGGAAGTTATTTAAAACTCTTTGAGCACTATGGGAATAATCATTATTGAGAAGATAAATAGGGGTTATATGAAGCCAATAACAGAGGACCTGGCACACAGATATTCAAAAAAATGAGAATACTCAATATTATGATTTTTTTTTTTTTTAAGGAAAGCTTTAGAAACAGAAAAACCTGGGTTTGCAATTTGACTGTGTCCTTAGGTAGCTGTGTGACCTTGGAAAAATTGCCTAACCTCTCTGAACCTCCGTTTCCTCATCTCTCAAGAAATTATAATGATGCTTTCTTGGAAGACAAGGTTTTGGGTAAAAATATTTTTTAAAACCTAAACAAATATTTTTAAAAACCTTGGTTCACAAAGGGTGCAGAAGTGATATCTGTGACTTGTATAAGGCCACTGATTGCCAGGCCTGACTAATTTTTCTGTTTCACACCCAGCCCCCTGCATTTCCTCTCCCATTACTAGTCCGGTCAAATCTGGGCCAGGCCTACTAACAAGTACCCCTGCCTCAATAGACCCTGTGTACTTTTCCCAGATTAATTTCCAGAAATACACTTTCCCTTATTCGTAGTGATTCCATGCTCAAAAAGAAATTAACTTTCTTTTTTTCTTTCTAGCAATAGTAGGGAATTTCTAAATGCCATTGTTCTAGAATTCAAGGCCTTTTTCACTCTGTCTTCCATTTACTCCCCAAAGTCCTCTCCCAGTTTTTCCCCAAAGGGTTTCTGTCTGTATCTGCTCTGTTTCTTCATCTTGGAATATCCGTCTAATTTCTCTGGTCTCGCTGATCCCCACCCTTTGCAAGTCAGTTCTGTTCTCTAGAAGATCCAGTCACTTGTTATAATTTTGATAAACCTCTGTAGGATTCTAGTATTGTTCAAAGCACTCCCAGATCAATTGTCTGTAAATGCCATGTGTGTAACTTCGGTGTGTAGATTTTGACCTTATTACTTAGTGTGTGTCCCATTATCTTCTATTTAGAGCCAAAAGATGTGTTAATTTTTGCCTTCAAATATACTGTAGACCCTTTCCAAACAAGAGCAAATCATATCCCTCATACCCCAGCCTTTAAAAAGGACTTTATATTAAGTACATACTTTGTAAGTACCAGGTGATGATTATTTATATTTATCATATGTTTTCTACTTAACTCATAAAGTTTCAGACTTGTTTATAAGGAGGTAAGGAATTAATTGTCTCACTTCTTTAAAAGCAAATGGGCTTCATTTTGCAGAAAGGAAGGAGCTCTGTTAGACTAAAATGACTTGCTGGCGATTGGTTGTAGACATAGAAACTGTGGCGTTTGCTGTAGGACAGACTTGTGTTTGAATCCCGGCTCTCATTAGCTGCGTGGCCTTTAGCAAATTGCCAAACCTCTCTGAACCTCAGTTTTAGCCTGTTAAAATCCAGTAATAATAATGCCGACATGGCAGGACTATGGTGAGGATTAATTAAAATAATACGTGTGAATATGTGTGCTGTAGTAGGTACACGGGAGACGTTAGCCATTGCGGTGGAGGGGAGGAAGAAAGCTCTGACACAGGCGACAGCACTCAAGATCTCCAGCCACGCATACACTTCAATCTGGGAAGGGGTCCAAGCCTCTGCGGGTCTTTGGGGGACACTCTGGGATGGAAATAGTGTTATATATATCTGCCCAGTCCCTTTGGTAAAACCTAGTGTGGTGTTCTTATCACAGATCCTCAAGGTTCAAAGGATATTTCGCGGGTAGCATTTACTCAGCAAGCAAAGTGTACCACCCATAAGCATGCTTTAGGGAAGGCTACAGGCTGTTTTAGAGCAGGTACTGAGCAGGAGAAATTCTGAGGTATATCACACCCAGAAATACTGTGGGACAGGCTAGACTGTGAAAGGGAAAAGCAAAGACAGAAAGCCACAGGTATGCTTCCAGGCCTCCTCTTGAAGGCAGCCTCCAATTACTCTGGCAAGTTTCTGCTTCCTTGAGATCTAATCAGAATATATCCCTGCCTATACTGTAATCATAGCAATTGTTTGAGCTTCTATAGCATCTTGTCTTGGTAGAGTTTCAGAATGCTCTAATTGTGGGGAACTGGCCAATTCTCTGCATTCTTTGTGAAAAAAAATCTTAACGCACCCATCTTCCTGCTGGGAAAACTGAATTCCTTCCAAGTGCTCTTAATAGCAGAATTGGGGAGCGAGGTGCAGATTTAATTGTTTCAGTGTTCCTGTGGGTTACAGCTCCTTCTGGCCCCCTACCTGGAGACCTGGAAGAAGGAACAATGATAAAGAATTAGCGTGGGCTTTAGTCACATTTCCTTTTTTGTTGTGCCCTGAGCCCTGCTTGGGTAAGGATGACACCAACAGTTCCAGCCTCCTCCCCACTGCCCACCGAGGCGCTCGTGTGTGCCCACAGAAGCCATACACTGGCATACTGACACAGACACCCGTGCACACTGCCGAGCTCCGGGTGAGAGGTGATGAAGGGACAGGCTTCAACTCCCCTTGGAGTCAAGCCTCCCAGATAGGAAAGCCTCCGGGTGTCGCTCAGCAGAGTGGAGCCAATGCGTGCCTTGGAGGAGGTCTGCTCTGAGCCCTGTACAGATTGGTGCTGATGATTCTTACCAGTTGTGTGTATGTGCAAGAAAAAAAAAATCAGAGAGGCTGCCTGCCTGCTCCCATCTCTCGCGCGCTCTCTCTTGCTCCCTCTCTCTTTTGCTCTCTCCCTCCCTTTGCAAACATTGGATTTAAACCTGCTCAGAATTCAGCACAGAGGAAGGCAGCCGCGGTAGCAGCAGCAGAAGCAGTAGCAAGCCCAGCAGCTGAGACACCACAGCCTCAAGATGTACCACCCCGCCTGCTGGATCGTCTTCTCCGCGACGACCGCCCTGCTCTTCATCCCAGGTACCGGGGGAAGGGGTCCGTCTATTCCTGGGGCGATTTGGAGGTATTAGAGCATTAGAGGAAGGGGGAAGGAGGAGAGCCCAGGAGCAAGAGAGGGAGTGGGAGATGCATGTGGGGGAAAGAGGTAGGCTTGCTGTATGCACGCACACACATCCGCTCCTCACTCACACGCATGCAGATGCTTGCAGCACAGGATTTGCTCTCTGTTCCCTGTGATGCGATCCGTGAGCTGGGTTCGAGAGCTGCACCGTGCTGCGAGGCACCGCTGTTTCTCTGCAAGGTACCAACTAGCATTAACCAGTTGTGGTCCCAGGGGTAAGAGAAGAGGGGTTGAAACTCCCAGTCGTAAATCCTTCTGGCCGCTTGTGTTGGGACCTGCAGGACAGATGGAGCACCCTTATTTCTGTCTCCTGGTTTCTCTCTGTTTCTGAATCAGTCTCCACCTCTCCTGGTCCCCTGATCTCTGTTTTTTCCAGTCTCTCTGCCTGTCTCTTTTCTCTCCACTGCTCTCCCTCCACCCCTCCCTCCCCCCTCCCTCCTGAACCTGGTCTCCCCACTCTCTGACTCCAGCTCCTTGCTCTCCTGATCCTCCTCTGCTCCTGCATTTCCTGTCTTCACACAGTCCGTCTACCACCCCCTCACCCTTTCTTTATCCTTCCGCCAAATGGGCAGATGATGCCTTTGGAATCTACAATCTACTCACTGTCTCCTCCTACTCCTCACCTGGGAAATGTGTATTTCCCGTGACAGAATTTGGCATGTTCTCCTGGGGGAAGACTGGGAATCGGGATTTACCTGATTCTCCTCAGCATCTTCCCTACCTTATCTAGTGATTTAGATGTGATCCTACCTATCACAGCAGTTACTTGTTTGGGGAAAACAAATCTGCAGTGACACAGGTAAGATGCTGCAATCCTACCAGAATGAGCTTAATGGAAGTGTTGCAAAACCCAACACGTTCTAATAGATTTGATAATTGCACGCGTGCTGTTCGCAAGCAGACAACTGAATGCCTGCAGGCATCCTTCAAACAATGCTGAAGGGACTGGGTTATGCTTGCCAAGGTTTTAGGCAGCATCAAAGTGTCTGTGGGGTTTCCATACTAAACCCCAAACCAGTAAGGATTTTCTTTTCCCTCCTCACATCCCCCCACCCCCAACAAATTGAAATACATGCATTTGGGTAAACATTAGCTTAATGTAAAATCCCATACATATATACACAGACGCAAATTCCGAGATTCTTAAACCCTACATATCCTGATATAGGTAGAATGCATAATTTTATATTTTTTAAATTGAGAATCCCTTGGTTTTGGTTTTTATTCTCAAGACATTAAAGCCCTAATATTTCTAAGGACCAGAGTGAAATTAGAAAAACAAAAGTTTACTGGGGAGAAAGAAGAGAGAAGTGACTTAAAAAAAAAGAAAAAAAAATTCCTTGTATGATGTTTTCCAGGGTTTTTAAAAAATCATACTTCTTGTAGCAGGGATGGCTCTGCAGAATCGTGTTTCCAGCTGTTCTTTAGGCTGAGAAGTTCAGAGTGCGTGGTGCTGTCATTCTTCTGCAGATTCCAGCCTGGGAGGGGGTTTTGGCCAGACAGGGTTCAGGGGAGAAAGGCAGGACAGGCAGGGAGCACTCAGTACCTGCTCCAGCCTGATAGAGGGAGCCAGGTGGGCACTCTGGGTCCAGTGTGAGAAGACAAACTTTCCTGTGTGTGCAAGTTCCCTGACTGCCTGGCAGCCCCTGGGGCCTCTTGGTGCCAGACTGCCTTCCTCCCCCTGTGCTTGGGCCCAGACAGGAAGAGCTGCAGAGCTCAGTACCCCCTCCCCAAGGGCTCTTGCCTGTGGGTTTGCTCTTCCTCCAGAAAGGGATCAGAAAATTATACCTCAAAATGGGAGGGGGTGAGTCCTAGTCAGCTGAAGCTGCATTGCAGTGCACCCTGAAGGAATCAGGGTGAGACCTCCCTCTAGAGGTCCCGCGGCACCCGCAAACGCAGCTCCACTCCATTGGTAGGGTGTTGACCTTGCTGGAGAAGCTTCTGTACCTAAAGCTAGCTGTGCTCAAGGGAATGACCTCAGCCTTCCCAGCCCTTCTGCCCTCCCCATAATAAAGTGTGGTGGGCAGGAGTGAGGGCAGGGCACAGGGGAGAGCCTCGGGTCACTTGTGCTCAGAGGCTACTCTGCTAACTGTGCCAGGAGTCCGCCCTGAGATGTCTCCCAGGGAGAAGGAAAGGTTGGCTTTGGGTAGCATGTGTGGAGAGAAGGAAAACACTTCATGAGGGGTTTCTGTGGGACCCAAAAGTTCTGATGAGCACAAATGGCTTACTTGTGACTTCTTCCTCCTTGCTTCTCTTACTTCCTTCATCAGGCTTTTAGACTTTTTTTTTTTCTTTGTTTCAAATGATGCTTTTTCTCCCATCGGGATTAACACCAGCTCATTAGCCACCTCCTTTTCCTGTGTCTTAAGACAGAGGCTAATGCTATAGTAAAACCCTGACCTGGTTAGGCCTTGATGCCATTTTATTCTGCAGCCTTCTGTATCTTGGTAAACATGCCTCCATCCCAGAATGATTTTAAGGTGAATATTGTCGCCTCTTGGTGCCTTCCAGGGAGAGACCGATGGTCATAGATTGCTTTTCTAGGCTGAATCTCAGGGATAGGAAAGACAGTAACAAGTGGAGAATGTAATGAACCCCCATCCAAGATGGGGAGAGGACTTATGTTGACAACTGAAGGGTCGCATTAGGGTCATACTAGGGCTTGAGACATTTGAGCTCCTGAGCTTTTGTGGTCCTAGGTAGGAGGAGAGATGGGTCTAGGCAGAGAGAGCCCTGTGGATCTTGGGTCTGGGGGCTTGGTGGAAAGATGAGTAACTTGGAGGAGCCAGCCCTGAGAAGCCTGGAGGGAAGGACATTTACATTCAAATCACTGGGTGGGGTTGGGTGTGGGGTGGGGGGAAAGAGATTAAAATGCAGAATCCCTGCCCCCACCGCAGACAAGCATCTTTAACCAGCCTAGCAGAACCTTCTGAAGCACTGTAAACCCACTTGGTCTGCACTTTAAAATCTGTGTGTCTGTGGCCTGCAGCACTCGAGTAGAAACTCTTCTTCTGCCTGCCTTTTCCCTTCAGGTTCAAAACTTGGCAGGATGGTATGGGAGTGGAAGTGAGGCTGTGTTGCTGTGTTTAGTGGTCAAGGCTCAGTACCCTGGAGCACAGCACAGCCCTTCTTTTCTCAAGTTCAGACCCTTATCTCCTGTTTGTCCCCTTCTCCCTGGCCGATCTTGCTTGTGCCTCCTATGCCGTGATTCGAAGCAGGACAGTTAGCTGTAAAGTGTCCCCCTCCACCTGGGCTGGACTCAATTGTGTTCCATGCGCAGATCTGTCAGCTTGGATTCACAACCACAGCCACATCCTCCCATATTTGTCTATGGATTCACATAGACAGCTCTGTCAGGTGTAGGGGTCTTCCTTTACCCCCACATACATTCTCACATCTTCCTGTAGGAAAGTGCCCTGGCTCTTGGGTTCCTTGGGCTGGAATGCTTGGCTTTGGGTGAGTCTTGGGGTGGCCTCTACATCTAAATTTCCATGAATTCTTTCCCCATGGCCAGCACAGAATTGAGGAGCTGGCTAAGTTTGCCTGGTTTGCATGAGGGACTCAAGAGGAGAACCCTTTGCCATGGGAGAATCCCAGCCCTAGACTCAACTATAAATGAGATATGAGATATGGACAAGGATTGAGCACCCAGTTATTGTCAAGACTTCGTCATCCTTCTGCCAATCATAGATTTGTGCCCCTCTGCCCCAACCTACCCTGTAGCCCTCGATCCCTTACAAATGATGGACATGTTAATAAGGTCGGGCTACATGCTGTCAGCGCTCAGCATTGGCCCAGTGGCAATAGCAGGCCTGAGAAGGAGACAGGTGTCGGGAGCCTCATAAAGATGGCTTTTTCAGTAGCCTGGAGCCAGGCAGCATTGCTCAACCTGAGATTAATCAGAGATCCCGAATAGCTTGAGGTCCTTGTGTGTTGCTTCAGTCCTGTCTGCTCTGTGCTTTCTGTCATTCTTAGAACCTTCCGCCATGTCTCTGTAGCCCGGAAAATTACAGAATAAGATTCTTGAGACAGTTGGCACTTGCGTGGAGTTCGTTATGTAGCAGCTCTGGGCCTCAGCCTCCCACACCAGCCAGTAACTACTACACTACTCCTCCTGCTCCCTGTCTTCAACCTGTGTCAGAGGTTCACGGGGCAGAGTGTGAGTACACTGAGATGGGACTTCCCCTAAGCCTCTAAGAGTGCGAAAAGCAGAGGACTGAGACCTGGGAAGGAGTTCTTTGAGGTTTCTTTGCTTGACTAAAGGTATTCCCTCGAATCTCAGCCTACCAATCTGTAGAATGGGTTCTAATTATGTATGCTTCCTGTTTCCAGTTGGACAGAATAGCCAAAAGTCTAAGTTAGATGAAAACAAGTGGAACCTTTCTGAATTTTTGTCACTGAAAGCAAAGACAAAAGCACCTCATTACGGTCTCCTAACAATAGGGCAAACAGCGACTTGCACGTAGATGGAGTGAGAACCCCTTCTCGCGGAAGAAGGAAGAAGATGAGCCAGGACCATACCAGCTCACCTGTGACACAGTCTTTACCACAGTGATGAAAATCATCTGAATGTAATTCATCCATTCATTTATCCAGGAAGACAGGTTCTAATTAAGCAAAATCTATTAAGTAAGGTACTCTCCTGCCCCAAGACACATAGATCCAGTGAAACAGGAAATTATTCAGCATTCTCCTTTTGGACTCCCAATGAGATATGCATGCTGACTTTGAGCTTCCCATGCCTTAGTTTCTCTGCATTGAAAACTAGAGCAGCAGACATGGCTCCATGGTCTCCCAAAACAGTGTTTTGCAATATTTTGGGTGGGCTGTTATGGACATGGACTTGCTTATGAGCCCCGTCACCCACGGCCTATGTACTGTGACTTTCCTGTCCCTGGCTCACTGGAGAGGGGCCCATGGCCTGCTGCCATCTGCTCGCAGCTGGTTAGGGCTGGGGAGAGAGGACAGAGGGGAAGCAAAGCCTGGCTATTCCTGTCAGTAAACTCAAGTGTCAGCCCACAGATGGCCTGTGGCTGCTGACAAGCCAGGCTGTCAGAAGCGGTGGATATTAGCACCTCTGGATGTTGAATGACACCTTCCAGACACAGGGGCTGGGCAGGCACTCATAGGAGGGAGACAGGCTGGCATGAGCTTGGGTCAGCTCTGCTCTCGTCTCCCACTCCTATCCCTGCTATAGACACCAAGCTCCTGGGGACATTTGTCCCTCTTGCCTTTTTATGCTGCTGGTGGAAGGTTGAGACTTGGACTTTGCTTCTTAATCTGCGAGGCCTTGGTTAACTCTGCCTTTTCCTGGAGGGTAGGGGGTGGTAACACAGAGGGGCATGGATATCATTCCATTTACCAGATTTCTATACCACTCTGTTCTGTACTCCAAAACAGTGGTGTTTGTAGGGTGAGGGGCAAAATTGAAAGTTCTTCTGGGGTGGAGCAAAATATAATCCTATAACCAGAGAAAAACTTTTAAGACAATTGATTTCTATTCCCTTCCTATTGGTGTGTGAATATATATTCTCTCCGGTCTTCACCTTCTCCTCCTCAAGTCAATACACACACACACACACACACACACACACACACACACGCAGATGAGAGTTTAGCTACCCTCAAAATCACATTCACAACTTCTTAAAGAAAGCAAGTTACTTCCTCTTGACTTCTATCTCTGTCTTTCCAGAACTCGCTGCTGTGGCCTCTAGGCCTTGGTGCTCTCCCTGTGGGCACCTAGAGCAAGGGGCCTGCAGGCTGCTTCTACCAGATAGAGCCATACGAAAGCATGTGTGTGTGCTTCCCCCTAGTGATGCAGAGACCCCCTGCACATTGGCCCACTGGCTCCTGGGCTCCAGGGCTGCTGCTGGAGGCAGGCCTTGCACTTGTTTGCTATCTTTTCCTTCCCACCCAGACCCCTTGGTGCTGAGACGCTAGGGACTCCCCTGCAGTCACTAGACTAACTTAATTAAATGTTTGCAAAATGCTTTGAGACACCCCTGGGCAATGTGCTGGGTAAGTGCAGAGCATTATCATTATGATGCAGGCACATTCCCTTTAATGAGCAGAGATGCTGTGCAGAGAGACCCCTGGAAAGGCCAAGATGAATCGATGCATTAGGACACAGGCCATTGATTGGAATGGCTGCTTGTATGTTTGTGGGGGATGCTAAGTGACAGTCGGATGACACACTCAAATCCAACATGGAGTAAACCAGCATGTTTGGCATTTCAAGGGACAGACTGTCTGAAATGGTCTGAGTGGTCATTTTGGAACCTTTATTCCCAGGGCATTTTCACAGGCTTTATCATTCATGGGAGTTTTTGCCTAGTGGTTATACTTAGTGTGTGAGTATAGTTTTTGCCTGATGGTCCCAAGCTTTATGGTTTACCTGGAGAATTTTTCTTTGGCCTCATTTGTTCCTCAAAGTCACTGTGACATAGGCCAGTCAAATATTGACCCCTTATCTTTGCTTTGCTCGAAACTCTAGGTAGACTTCTGGTTGCCTTTAGAGTCCAAAGTACTCAGCATGGTCCACCTGCCTTAACCAGCCCCTGGTCTCATTTCATCTCACCTCACATCTCTCTCCCCTCCCAGTTCATGGCTCTAACCACTCGGGACTTGATCCATTCCCCAAACACACCATGTTCTTTCTTTCTTCGAGGACTTCATCTATGAGGTTACGAGGCCTAAAAAATTCTGATCCTCTTATCGTGCTGTTTCTGGCCAAACTTTCATTCTACCCTTCAGGGCTCAGCTTAACTATTGCTTCTCAGAGATTCTCCATGCTCTAAACTAGGGTAGATCTCTCTCTTTATTATGCAAGTCCACAAGACTGGGTTTCTTCTAACACTGTGAGTCCCTGTATTCTAAAGTAATTCTTTGTTGTAGGTCTCTTTACCTCCCTGGACCATGGTCCATAGAGGTAGTGAACACACTGTTTGGTTCTCCAGCACATCCTAAGTGCCTAACACAATGACAGTTATTAAATAAGGGCTCCAAAAGTATTTGTTGTTTGGATAAGTGAGTGGGTGAATTGAATGGACAAACGAACAGGTAATCAGCCAAGGTCACACAAATACCAAGTGTCAGCTTATCTATTCTATCATTCTGTTTCATCCCATTGAATGCTCATAGGCATCTGGGACCCTGGGTCTCAGCCTACCCATGCGCTTCCCCATCTGCTGAGTGAGGACAGAGAGGCATGGAGATGTGCTCTGCTAATGGGAGATGGAAATGTGCGAAGAATGCTTATAATGATTACTCACTCCAGTGTTCATGCTTGTCAATAAACACCAGCTCCAAGCTACCAACCAAACACATGCAGCAGCTCAGAATTGGAGCTGCATGTTTTCAGATCTCACATCACATGTTGCGACAGACACGACTGACAGTGAGAGTTGTTCCATAAACACAGATGTGGGCCCTGATGTGGGCTATTGGTTTAATGCAAACCCAAATTACTTAGCAGATTTAATCAGGATGTCTGTTGACATGGCCCCAATTATTTGAAACTTAGAGTCATGCTTGTAGTGTCAACATTATACAATAGAAAGAAGACTTGTGTTGTTCACAAAAAGTAAAATGTTGACAGTGTAGGAGTGAGTTATATTTGAGCAAGTGATACTTATATGGGTTGATGTTCATATGGAAAAGGTATAAAGGGTCTCAATGAATCAAAGGAAATTGATAAGGGCCTTTCTCATTTCTTATACCCAGTCATTTTTTGTAGCCCTGCCTATTTTAGACTTGTCATTTCATGGTTGTGGGATTCGGAATACCAGGGCATCTTGTGTTATTCATCTCAGAGTGTTCTAAGTGCCAAGCACATTAACTTACTTGACATGTTATTTATTGAGTGATTGTTATGTGGCAAACACTATGCTAGGCACTGATAATGTGATGCCTGAACAAAGATCATTATGGTCCCTGTTCTTGTGAAGTTTATAGTCTAGTGGGCTAGACATACATCAAATAGATACCTGTATGGTTGTGAAATCACAACTGAGATAAGACTTTGGAAGGGAAAATGTATGCTTCTGTGATTGCCTGTAAGGAGGGCTTGATATTGCCAGGGAGATCAATGAAGCCTTTCCCATGAAAGAGACAACAGGGCTGAGATCTGAAGGATGAAGAGTGAAAACTACTCAAACCCAAGGGAGGAGGCAGAGGAAGGGGCAGAGTGAACAAGATATGCAGAGACAACATAGGAGAAGGGGTCAGCGGACATTCTATTCAGCTGGATGGAGAGGTAGGGAGTTTGGTGTAAGATACGTTGAGAGAGCTGGGAAGGGATCAGAAGATGCAGCCTGCCCACACGAAGCTCATGTTTATCATTTTGGTCTTTATTCTAGAAGTGATGGAATACCACTGATATGACTCATGTGATGAGGGTGAAGATCATGAGTTATATGTTTGAATCTTGTTCTTGTTCCATTTGCAGAATGGATTAGAGGCGAGCAAACATGGAAGGAGGTAGGTCAGTGGGAGGCTACTGCAGTAAGTCAGATGGGAAACCACTGGTGGTGGGTGAAATGGGGAGACATAGATGACCTGAGAGCTGTTACAGCAATGTCATGGGTGTGCCTTATATGTTTGAAATATCGAATCTAAAAGTAAACCCATAATAGGTACTGACAGTCCTTTGGGGGAGCATTGAGAAAAGTATCTGTCCTCAAGTTCTTGCTCACAAACCATCTATTTCAGTTTAGGTGTACTCTTGCTGTGAGATAAGGAATAGATTATTTTTGGAAATTCCATCATTTCTGGAAGTCTAATGATCTCAGCTCCTTAACTCGGGGCCTCTCAAGGGTTTAATGTGGAAGTTTAAGATTATATCACTCAACTCCCCAATCCATCAGAAGGATTACAAAGAGCTCTAGCTGTGTTAACTCCTAGATTTGCCCCTGATTATTTTCTCCTGGAATAAATCAGGGATATTAGAGAGAGGTTTGGATTGGACTTGAGTGATTTGGGGGGCACAAAGATACAACCATTTCTCAAATATTATCAAAATGATAGGAAAGAATGCATGACCTCTTCCCAAGATCAACTACCTGGATAAATTACAATAATTTATTTTGAAAAGTAAAGGTCATTGGAACTAAGAAGGCTCTTAGAGATGATCTAATCAATTCCTTTCATTTTATCGATGAGACCACTGAGGCAAAGGGGGTCCAAGTATCTTATTCAAGGTCACATTATCAGATAGTGACTGAGCCAATGTTTGAACACAGTTTTCAATAACCTGTGTTCATAGCTTGCCTGATGTCATTTCAGTGTGATAGTGAAGGGCTGAGCTGAACTTTGTCCCCCTCTCTGGTACACTATTGGGAAATGAACTAACTTGTAACCTTGGTCACTACTCTGTTTCCCTGAAACTCTCTCATCATAGTGCACAAAGAACAGGGCAACTCCACAGTATCTTTTGCCCAGTGATTAAGGTGAGGGGTCAAGAAACAAAAGAGAAGCCTTGTCCTTTTCAGAGGCTTTCTCACACTTTGAAAGACCTTTGTAACTGAACTGGGAGACATCTTAAAATCAATCTTTTCTTGATATGCAGAATAATATTCTCAGGGTAGTACAATATCAAATTTCAGACATGTGTCCACCTGACTTGCTTGGTCTATACACTATAAAAAACACCTGCCTTTATCTTCACTATACCATCAAAATATCTATTTTAAACTTATCTATTTGGTCTTGGCTCTGAACTAACCAAGAGAAACTCCACACTGAGAATGCCTGAGTCTTTATATTAATGATTCATGTTTAAATGGTGACTTGTAGTATACAAAGCACATTCATGTACATCCTAATTTTCCTGTAGCTAGTGAGTGAAAGAGCCAAAATATCCAGGTCTTTTTACTTTCTTACTCCTATACCATCACACCACCTTCACAATGGACAACATGGGTGTGGGTGCAGTGAAAAACAATAGTTTCAAAGCAGCTGTAGACAAATGCGGAACAGAGAGCAAAAGCTATGCCAGGTATGATTAAGGGTGAATACAATGATGTATGTGACATGGTAGGATTGCTAAAACATGACAGTGATGGGGCCAAGCATCTATGGGCATTTCTGTTTCTAGGAAGATAGGCTTAAAGAAGGCTGTGGCTTCTCTGAACAAGCCAACCTTGTTCTTTTGAATAGTCCAGTGCCAAGGGATTTCCCACTCTCCTCAAAGAGAAGAGAATGTTGGAAGAGAGAATGTGGCAGATGGAAATAGCCCGTCAGCCTACAGGCTCCAAGAGAAGCTGGAGTTTCCTTGGGAGTCCCCTGGCTTTATCCCATGGAGAAGAGAATGCCCAGTCTTGCTTGGCACTGGGGTGAATTCCTCTTTGGGTGAGACCCAGATGGGAAAGGATGACGAAAACCTCTATTAGGAATCTGTATCTTTCCCTGATGGGCCTTACCTTCTTTTTATTCGGGGGCAAGGTCTTGGGAGTAAAAGGGAACTGCCTTACAATTGCCACCAATTTAGCCCCCATGATGTCCATGGAGCCAGGACTGCTTCTTTATTATAACCTGAATGACTGTTTCTTTTAAATTATTTATTTTTGAAGTAGATAGTTAGGTCTCTACTATTACGTTATGGGAGAGTATGAAAGCACTGACCTAGGAAGTAAAAGACATGGCTCCATCCCTGCATTTATGAAATGGATGGCCTTGGGTTCAGCCCAAGTGAACCAAGTGGTACAGCCTCCCTAGGATTCTTAATCCTCTTTGAAGAACAGGATAAAAGAACCTTATTACCTACTTCCCAGGGTGGCTGGAAGGGTGGTAAGAAACACCTGGTAAATGTTCTACAGTTCTAGGCTGCGAGGTCTTATTGCATCACCTGGGTTGACCATTTCTGTCTGGGTATTTCTCTCTTCTTTTTCTGTGTCAGTGTCCTTACTCCTGATTTTCTGTCTTGCTTTGACTGTCATGGGTTATGGTTATAATTGGCAGTGGAGCATATACTAATTGCCTGTTTGGAGGAGGAGGCCTATTTCAGGGAATCCTGCATTCACTTCTTTAGTCTTAAAGCAATGTTTGGTTGGTTTTTCCTTTTTCCATAGAGAACACTGGTAAGTGTTTTGTGTTTCCCCAGCTGAGCTACTCTGGCCTTGCTGAGAATATAAACTCTGCTTTTTGGGTTGGAATGAAAGGGACCCAGAATGGGGTTGAGAAGAGCTCCAGTATGGAGCCTAAAGTCAGGCAAAAGAGTGTTCTTCTGCCCAGTGAGTGCTAGGCCTGGGCTGATGACACCTGCCTCTTAGATGTGTTGTCTCAACTTAAAGTAGAGTTTCAGGGAGCAGTATGTTGATGAAGATAATACTTTTCTGGGAAGATGGGTCCTTTTTGGCTCTCCTAAACATATACCAGAGAGGGGATTGACTAAGTCCTCCGCATATAGGCTGATTAATGAACCCCTAGAGATTAGATTCCTCTTTGCCCAGGCCTGAGGAGAAACTTTACAGCATCTCAGGACCCCACAAACCCATGCAGCCTATGCTGCACTGAATTCAGAATGAGATCCGTTGATTCACTGGTGTTGCTTGGATGGTAGAAAGGGGTCAATCTCCTGAGTCACATACTTATCTTATACCCTGCCCTAACCCAATATGTTCAGCTTAAGTCGCCTCAGAAAAAGATTCAGCTTGAGAGGAGATGGTGAAATGGGCCGCAGTTCTGAAGAGGGGCCTTGAGACCAAGAATCTCCTCAGCACATGCTGCACTTGATCAGTCTTTCTGTCCATGTTGCTGGGATGTCTTCTGAGTAGCTAAAGCCTGTGGACTTTGATAAGCTAGGTTTCTGGAATAGAGTAGAGCTTACTTAAACCTTAACTGCATCCTGAGTCTTTATCTCATCTGGGGTGAGGAAGGGCCCTGCTCTAGAACACTTTTGGAACTAGAAAAAAATCATTTTTCATCAGATTCTAATATCTATGAAGATCCATGGGGCTAGCTTTGGATGGGCAGACTCAGAGTTGTAGGGCTGCACCTTTTTTTTGATTTTGAATTGTGCAGTTCCTAACTCCCAGCCCTGGGTCTCACTCATATGCATCGGAAGCTGTGTTGATGTGGTCAAGCTCCACAGAAACAGTGGATTCTTCTTTGGAAGCCAGTCATCCCAGGCAAAGCATGAAAGTCAGGCTTTTCTGATAGGCATATCCTTATAGATTAAAGGTGCCCAGAACCATTGACCATTTCCAGAGGTTAGACTTCCAGAAGCACCATTGAAGTGTATGTGCCTGTGAGGGCCACAGGTATCAAAAAGATAGCAAAATCAGATTTTATGCTGCAGTTGAAGAACAGAGTAATGGAAGAGAGTTTGGGGCGGGGGGTGGAGTCAAAGATACATAATAGCTTTCCCCACCCCTGTAAATGAATCCTACATTCTTTATTCTTCTTTATTTTCAATTCTTCATGACTATATTTTTCTGTTGACTTTTGATGATGGCATCTGGGAAAAGGGTGATTGTGATAGATTTGTTTCAATGAAGAGAAAGCCCTCCAGTGTAACTTATCTTTTATGGCTCCCAGATGTTGGTTACAGGGCTTGGTTAGCTATCACCAGATCTCTCACTTTGGCCTGTGATTAGACTTCATTGTGTTCAAAGAAATGGATATATAAGAAGTATCTTAAGTACTCTCTCAAAAGTCTTTGAGGATTCCTCCTTTGTATTGCACTGAACATTTGGTGGTTGATGTCAGGGCCAGTGTGAAGCCAGGGAGCATGTGTCAGAGCTGGAAGAGAAGTTAGAAGAAAGTGGAAGTATGCATTATTGAAAGTCAAAGACAGGACCAGACCACCAAACAAGAGGGTACAGGGACAGAAACAGAAGTGGAGGACGAGGCAGCCACCCAGCCAGTGGAGCTGATAATACATCAGGGAGAAGGAAATCAGCTCTGAATGTGTTGCTGCGTCAGAGCGGAGTACAATCTCAATGTTGAGGTGCTATATAGTGACTTTCAGCCACTGGCAGAAACACCTCTTGGGAAGACCCCTGCCCAAGATATCAGAGGGCACACTGTACAACTCAGAAATATGAAAAATGTTTAGGAGTAAGCACAGGGCATCTGGGTATGTGCAACAACTGCCTGTCTGCCAGCCTACACCTGCTTACCACCCACTCATATATGCATACATCACTCTTAAGCATACCTCTTCTTGATTAATCATTTCTGCTAGCAAGTTAACCACCCCTCTTTTCTTGGTTAAGCTTGCTTTTGTCCAAAGCCTACAGGTTTAGTTGCAGCTAAGTAGATGAGAGTCTATCCCACATTCTCTGAAAAAAAAAAGGATTCTCTTTTTGCTTTTGAAGGTTATGTCTTTGTAACATCAGAAGCAGAAATGTCATCGGACTCCACTTTGGAGTGAGAGAGGAAAGTATTGCTTCCTGGACCTGTGGTCTTCAAACATCATAGGATGTTAGAAATGGAAGGGAATTTAAGAACTCTTTAGTCTTCCTTGTTAATCTGATAGGTGATGCTTACCCAGGGGGGTATCCTTGCTTGTTCCCTCCCTGCACTCATCTATGGCTATAGGTGTCGCTTTTAAAAGCTGCCATAGTTATTAATCTACGCAGTTCTGCTAGGAAAATCCTCCAATCTCCAATCTCCTCTTCAGAAATACTTTACTCTTGCCTAGGAGGCTTCCCTTGTTCAGTTCTATTGCCGGGCTCTTCCATGGCTGTTTGGACTCTCCACACTGATGGCTTTGCTCAGGAGCTTGCTCAGCTCTAATTAGTTTTCTCCCCTCAAGATGATGCCTCTCAGATCACTTCCCAAAGCTCCATATCCTGCTGCCTATGGTGTTCTATTTGTGCTGTTCAGAGCCCTAAGGTTCTGATGCAGCTAAGTGGATGGGAGTCTATTCCCCACTCCCTGGCTGCAGCTGCCCTTAGCAACCAGAGTAGTTTCACCTTCACTTGTTTTGTACCATCCTTTTTGGCTTTAAAAAAAAAAAAAATTAAGACCCACTGTATTATCACTGGTCTCTGAACTTTTTTGTTTTAAAGCATGTACACATGGTGCGTTTATTCAGGTAGAAATGCTAATATGTTGCCTTACATATATGATGACTAAAAATATAGGATAAAAATGAATAAAAACAGAATTCGAACATTCCCTTCCTTCACATCATTGTAACACTCAAACCATCCCTGGAGGCAAGAACCATGTTGGAAACCACTGCACTAAGTCAATCTATGTCCTTGGGATTAAAATCAAGACAGAAATGTCAAATCAGCCCTGGCAAAATGCTTCTAATTGCTCAGCTCTGGTTGCTTCTCTTTTGGGCTTAGAATGGGGATGTTTCCTTAGCCACAGATCACTCTGGATATTGATACTATATGATTGCCATGGAAGACCCTATCCTGCAACATCTGCAATGTTCCTAAACCCTGTGATTGTGGTAAAATAAATAAGTAAATAAATAAATTACATGTCACTGGTTATAGACCAATATCAAGAATATTCTCTTGTTTATCAAAAAAAGACCATTGAGGGGCGCCTGAGTGGCTCAGTAGGTTAAGCCTCTGCCTTCGGCTCAGGTCATGATCTCAGGGTCCTGGGATCGAGCCCCGCATTGGGCTCTCTGCTCAGCAAGGAGCCTGTTTCCTCATCTCTCTCTGCCTGCCTCTTTGTCTACTTGTGATCTCTGTCTGTCAAATGAATAAATAAAATCTTTAAAACAAACAAACAAAAAAGACCATTGAAGGGAAATAAATGCAAAATAGACTTTAGAAGAAGAAAAAGCTGAGGCCAAGGAGCAGCCATTCCAAGTGCTCATGATTCTTCATCTCTAGAGTTCTCACTATTTTCCTTCTGTGCCATCTCTTCTGCAAGGACCACCTACTGTAGAGACACTGAGGTCCTAGCTTCCCTGACTTCGCTTGAGAGGAACACTTTCCTCTGAGGAAAAATCCAGCAGAGGAAGGGTTAGAATTTTTCAAAAGAGATATTATTAGGCCATAGTAATGCTCATATACAGAAAGGACTAACAATAAGGAAAACTGGAAAGGACACTCTTTCCTGAGCATAGTTTTTATCCTCAGGTGACTGAAGTCTTGTCCTGGTGTTGGTGGCAGCCATGAGAATATGTCTTTTAGATCTTTGGCTACAGTAAATACAATTGACCAACTGACCCAGCCTCAGCTCTCTCAAGTCCATTGTTAATGTGGGATTTGAGGCCGTGTTTCTCACAGGCTGCTCTCTCAGCCAGTGACTGAGTGGGACAGAGATAATAGGTCAAGTTCATTCTTGGGAGTCATGGTTTCTGCTGCTTTGACTTGAGGGTCCCCAAGGACCTTGCCAAAGTTTCCCTAGAACTTCATGGCGTTCTCTACTTCCACCACACTTGCTGCCTGCTGCCCTTCCCTCCTCTGCTGTCTCCCCACCAAAAAAACTCAAGGTTCTCCCAGCCTTGTCCACTTCCATTTCCATTTTCTCTCACAGATGTTTCCCCTAATAAGCGTCTTGCACATTTAGTCCTGCCTTGTTGTCTGGTTCTTGGAGGAGCCAGGCTAACACCATGTTGCTGGGCTGACAGAGCTAAGTAGGCTTGCAAGCCAATGTTTTGCTCCACATTCTAAACCTTCTTAGTTTAATATTATACCACCCATCCCACTCTGTGGAACTGAGCTAAGATGCATGGGCAGCACTCTGAGATCTGTGCAGTTTTCAATACCAGTAGAAACTTGCTTTTTAGGGGAAATTCCTAGTCCTAGGAGTAAATAAGACATTTTAAAAACATGTTTCTCAAAATTTCTTTCCTGGGTTTCTGGCCTTTCTGGACTGATAATAAATGTGTTTCCTTCCTTTCTTGACACAGTGTAAGTCCATTTGGAAATCCAACCCACACCTTACATTCATTCCTCATTTTCCTGGTTTTTTATCTGGAGCACATTCACTCTGCAGCTCATAAAGCTGGTTTGACTCTTTAGTAATTCTTCACTGTGTAATTGTCATGGTTTTGTCTTAGCTTTTTGAACTCGGTTTTCCTAATGGCCCCATGGTATGGATTTTTTTTTTTTTTTAAGATTTTATTTATTTATTTGACAGAGCGAGATCACAGTAGGCAGAGAAGCAGGCAGGGAGAGAGAGAGAGGAAAGCAGGCTCCCCGCTGAGCAGAGAGCCCGATACGGGACTTGATCCCAGGATCTTGAGATCATGACCTGAGCTGAAGGTAGCGGCTTAACCCACTGAGCCACCCAGGCGCCCCCCATGGTATGGATTTTTAAGGTTGGCACTATTGACATTTTAGGCAAGATACTTCTTTGTTGTTGCAGGGTCTGTGCATTGTGGGACCTTTGGCAGCATCCCTGATGATCTCTGTCCATCATAGCACCCCTCAATTTGTGACAACCAAAAATGTGTCTACACATAGACAAAGGTCCCCTGGAGAACAAAGTTGCTCTGAGTTGAGAATCATTGTTCTATGCTTTTAAGTGGCCAAGACAGTATCCTAGCAACCCCTCTAACTTATGTCAGTTGTCTTTCCTCCAGGTAATGAAAGATGGACTTCTCTTCTTATATTATAGACTCATTCTCTGACCTATTGTGGCTTCAAATCTGTGAGAAGCTTCTTCTAGTTCTCAGCTTTTGTTTTGCTGAAAATTTTGTTTATTCAGAACCTGTAAATCAGGTTATCAACTTCACCATCTATGCCAGGTGATTTCTGAGAATACTTTATATAGAAAGATATTTGATAATAATAATTTTAGGAATAATAGTGGGTTTGTTCTCTGGAAAGGTAGGTATGGATTAAAACAGATAGGAACAATCTAAGCCATAATTATATTATTGGTCAGTTTAGCCGGACTGACTTTCTTTCTGAGCACACAATTTTCATTAACCAAACTGTTCCAGTAACTTTTCTTCAGGGCAGACTTAGATCTTAGCTTGAGGGTGGTCAGGAGTGAGAATGAGAGCCCAGATATGGTTCCTGTGCACAGAGACCTAAAACTGAACTAAGTGCAATATCTAGAAATTGGTGCATTGTAAATGATAGGATAGACCTGTGTACAATTGTGGCAGTGAAGTTTTGAGATCAATTAAAAGTACTGTGCTGATTTGAAAAGAAAGGAGTCTCCTACAAATCAAGAAAGGGAAGGGCTGTAGATACAAAGCAAAGCAAAGCAAAACAAAACTCTTGACTAGAATTTCTGGGTTATTTTTAATGAAAGGAGGGATCTTTGGCAGAACATGGTCAATCCTGCCCACAATTAGTTTGGTAACAGGGAATGTCAAGAGCTCCAGGTGAGGAGAAAGACACAGGTAAGGTGGAATGGAGCTGACAAAAACAAAGTAGGGATGTTTGGTGTCTCACTCTTCCTTTAGCCCCTTCAGGAGTGACCTGTAGCCCAAAGCCTTAAACCCATATTCAAGAGGTCAATTGTCTTAGGGCTCCAAACCTAAGGAGCAGCTCAAATGACTCCCCTGTAAGTAAATATTGCAGAAAGAATACCTGACAATTATTTGGCCTTCCCTGTATTGGTTTCTCATTTGCATGCAAGCCTCTTAGGACCCCTTTTGCATACAGCGACAATGTTGGAGCTCTTAAGATTGTGCAGATGCCAGATGATGTGATCTATTTCTATGGCTCTGGGATGTCTATCTTATGGACTTGATCAGTCTTGAGGCATCTTTTTATCTTGCAGGGTGTGTTCTCCAATTCCCTGTTACAGAATCCTTTACAACCCTAGGGGGACTTGTTGTGGAAGGACTGACCCTTTGGGATTCTGAATCATATCTTTCTTTCTATATTCAGCTGGCCCTGCTGGCCTGATTTCTCTGCTGTTATGTTGTCGACAACAATAATTTTAGAAGCTAAACTGTTAATTTCTGGGACCAAGCTTACTGATTAGGATCTTTTCAAGAGCCATTATAAATGCCAGATTTGGTTTAGGTAAAAACTACTTCCTTGTGAAACTCCACATACAATTAATGATTGTACAAGGTCATTTGTGTAGCTGGCACTGGCTGAGTGCTTACTCCCTATTAGGCACTAGTGAACCAGGAAAGAAAGATGACTAAGCCAAGTTCACTGTCCTTGAGTGCTCCAGTCAGGAAGAGACAGTCCTGTAAAAACATAAACACATCGCAGAGTGTTACCTCTGCAATCTTCTGCATAAACTATCTTATGAAAGCATTTAAAGAAGGAAGAAACCTGCTTTCTCAGTTTCCTCATGAAGGCTTCCCAGAGGAGGGGACATTTGAGATGAGGAGATATATATATATATATATATATATATATATATATATATATATATAACATTTATTTATTTTTTGAATTCTCTCACTTTTATTTCTGCAAACTTCTCCTTTCCCTAGTTGTTTCCCTATCATGGGAGAGTGCCAATATCAGACCAAGTCCAAATAGGAGCCAGCTAATATTGTCCATCCATTCCAACCATGGAAAATCTTGGAGGTCAAGGATGGAAGCTGTCCAGGCTTAAGGTGAAATGTCGTCTGAAATGAGGTTTTAAAGGAGTAGAGGACTACCTCATGGAGAAGCTGACCAAGAATTCCATTAACTAGATGCATTATTGTCTGGGAGTTCTCTGGGAAATAGGAAGTAGGAGGTAAAGCAGTGAGAGAGAAGTACTGAATTAATCTCAGACCTCCTCCAAAGTGCAGTGTTAAGAAAATGGCAGGACTTTGTAATCCAAGCAATAATGCTCTCACTGTGTTATAGATTTAGCTTGTGTAATTTAAATGTCAAAAAATACCTGATGGTGCTGGTGAAACGTGAACTTTCAATAACTTCACAAGTTTCTAAATGTCCATGTTATGAGTAGAGTCAAAGATGTAACCCCCTCCCCCCTTTTTTTAATGTTCTGGACTTCACAAATTATCAGAGACATGGTGCATTTCTTTTCAGATTCTTCTATTTTGTTTCCTTCCAGATAGACTTGCAACCTCTAGGTTTATGAATTCCAGAAAGCAGCACAAATAATATTAAATTCTTCTTTATGCCTTGAAGGATTTATTTTAATTACAGAGTATGTTCACATTTCGGGATAAAGGTATATTCTATTGCTCACTGAGTTCTTAAAAATGAATTTACATGGCTATTGCTCTTTAACTACATTCACTCAACAAATATGTAGTGGGGGCCTAGCATGGGTCAAGCACTATTCTAAGACTTTGGGATTCATCAACAAATAAAACAAAGACTCCTGCTCTTAGGAAACTCATATACTAGTGGAGGAATCAGATAATGAGCAATCAGCATAGTACTTAGGTACATTTTATAGTATGTTAGAAGATTGGAAGTAATATAGAAAATATAATATAGAAAAGAGAAAGTATGGCAGAGTATGGAGACTGACTTGGAATACTGGGGAAGAGAGTTTTGATTTTGAACAGGGCAGGCAGCATTGAAAAGAGCATAAATGGGCAGAGACTGGAGGAGGGGAGGGAATATGCCAGGTGGATATCTGAAGGAAAAATTTTCCAGGCAGAAACACTGTTTAATGCAAAGACCCTATGGCATAAGTGAAGACTACCTCCCATATTCAAGAAGCAACAAGGAGGCAAGTGTAATAAGCCAAGTGGAGTAAGCAAATGGAAAGTAGTAGGAGATGTGGTCAAAGCAATAATGGGGGACCCAATTAAATGAGCCTTGTACCCCTCTGTAAGGAGTTTGGCTTTTTCTCTGAGTTAGATGAGGAACTTTTCCAGATTTTTGAGCACAGGAGTAACTTGACTTTAATTTGTTTGAAAGGATCATTCTGAACGCTGAAGGGTAGAAGCAAGCAGACCAGTCAGGGGCAATGGTCGTAATCCAAGCAAAGGATAATTGTGGTTTGAGCTAGGGTGACAGCAGTTGAGATGGCAGAAGTAGATTTAGCTATATGTTGAAAGCAGAGCTACCAAACTGTCAGATTGAATATGGGGTGAGACAGAGTAGATCCAAGGGGGCACCATATATTTTTAACCTGAACAGCTGGAAGGATAAAGTTGACATCAGCTATGATGGAAATGTATGGGTGGAACAGGATTTGGGGGAAGGGTCAGGAGTTTATTTTGGACTCATTTTGAACTCAGTATGTCTACCAGGCATGTAGAGTAGGCAGTGGGATATAATGAGTTTGGTGTGCATGGAGTGGGGGTTGTGTCTGAGGCTAGAGGTCTACATTTGGTATTTAGATGATATTAAAAGTCACAAGGTTAAATGATCATACAGGGAAGGAATAGAGAGAGAAAAAAAAAAAAAAAAAAAGAATTCCAGACACTAAACTCTGGAAAACTTCAACATTAAAAGAGGTCAAACAAATGTTTACAAAGAAACATGAAGAGCTCATAACATGTGGGTAGGCTGGTAAATGGGTTAAGGCAACAATCAGTAGGTAAGTGACATACAAGCCTTCTTAGGCCCAAAATTCCTGATCATGTGTCATTACAAATAACTGCAGTATACAGCAGGTGGTGTTATTAAGGTACAGGACCCATTGATAATGCTGTCATAAATATTTAATACTATGGCACGAAAAGAAGCCCAATACTAGGGGAGACTAAGTCTATGCCCAGAAATGTTGAACATCACAAAGACGTTAAGATCGTTCAAGCTAAACAGCTTGATTTACAAATGAGGGGAGTCATGTGTTAGTGAGCTGATCTAACCAGGTTCACACAGGAACCTGCAGGACAACTGGATATAGCAATGAGGTCTAATGGTGTCCTGTTCAGAGTACTTTCCTCTCCACTCTCTTCCCTCTCACTGAGTGTCTACTATATAGATCATGCCCAGGAGTTAATATTGGGAAAGTCTGAAAGCCTTTCTTCTCTACCTGGAGCAGCCAGGCTTTGAGCCACAAACACAAACAAGGGGTCTTCCAGGCTGTCGGTCTTGGGCAACTCAAACTTGCATCTTGCAGATGTGCACTTCCTGCACAGTGACCAGGTTAGTGCAGGTTGAATGACTGCATGGATACATACCTACATTTTTAGAGGTGTAAAATTATAAGCAAAGCTTTAGCAGAATTCTCTGTTTAAAAATTTCTCCACGTGGCCTCAGTGCTTTTCCTGTAGTCAGGGGTTTTGACCAGTGTGTCTGATCTGAAGAATGAATGTTGGCATGAGTTTGGTCCCAACAGCCTTCAAAAGGAGGTACCCAAGAGGTGATGCCCCACACAAAAAAGGCAGTCAGTAGATATTTACTGAATAAATATCCCGACGGGTGACTCCATCTTGTAGAAACATCTTATGTAAGCAGGTTAACTGGAGAGGAGAAAACTCTGCAATGTTGCCAATTACCCATATGCCCTTGGGCACTTTCTTCACCTCTCTGCGGCTTAGTGTTTCTGCCTAGAAATGAGATTGGAGCTGCTGACTTAGATCAATGGGAGAAGGTTAATTGAAAGCAGTCATAGAAAGCATAGAAGAAGATTTCAAGACAATACGTAAATGCTGAATGGCACTGTTGCCACTGCCAAATTGAAGAGAGGGGCCTTGGGTAAATCAGGAAGGAAGTGTTGGGAAGCAAAGCCTCCTTTTGTCTGTCCTGTCCTCCTGACTGGGTGGTAGTGAGGTGATGCCACGCAAGAGGTGGAAAACCCACTAAGCCTCCACCTCCTACTTTAGAAGCACTCAGCTCTTTCCTTGCTCTTGGGTGTGTGCCCAGCTGCATCCGGCATGAAGGCAAGAAGCTGCTGACACAGGTAGATGAGATCTGTGGTGTAAAGCCATAGGAGAGATGACATTTGACAGATATCTCCAAAATTACATCCCTTCTTCCAACTGTTAGCTGTGATTAAGGGTCTGGAGCCAGTTCCTTACTAGGCCATACAAAGTATCCCTTCAGCAACTCCAGCCCCCCGTTTGATTCCTGTTGATCAAACTTGCAGTGTGGAGTCAGATTAGTAGGTCTGCTGAGCCTGTAGGCATCTATCTCCAAGAGTATGGGACCTTTTGTAAAATGGCCTTACCCACTTCATATAGTAAACTGGGGGCAGAAATTACCCTAGATCATTATGCAGAAAATGTTCACAAAGGCTCCAAGAAGGTACCAATGTTAAATAGATCTTCGTACTCAAAGCAGCATATAAATGAAGATTCTTGAGTTCACGCTAAGCCTGGCACACCTCTCCAGTTGCTGCACAAAGCCCAGCTTAAATAAATTTTCTGCCCAGCAGCCTTTTCTGGCCACGTCACCCAGTAAGAACTCCCTTCCCTCTGATCTCTTAGAGCAATGGTTCTCAACATAGCTGTATATTAGAATCACCTGGGGGAACTTGAAAACCACCTAGATGTCCATCTAAGTTTTACTCCCCAAGATGTTGATGTATTTGATCAGGGTAGGACATCAGATATTAATATTTATTAAAAGATACCCTGGTACTGCTAATAATATTCATTGTTAGGAAAAACTGTTTAAGAGCATGCATTATCAGCCCTGATTCATTTGGGATTTTAATGGTTTACTCTCTCAAAAATCACTTCTAAAAATGCCTTTATCTTGTATCTATAATCAGAAAGTAAGCTACTTAGGAACAAGGATTCTCTCCTCCTGTTGCCCAAGAGCGATTATACACATGGTGCCATGGAGAAGCGGTAGGAATGAATTCTACTTTGCTAGTGGTGCCTGGCTGTGTGACTTTGAGGGGTGGGGGTCCCTGGACTTTTCTCAGCCTCAAACTCCTCTACAAAAGAAGGTTGCACCAGATGATCCCTTAAGGTGCTTGCCTGCTCTGATGTTTTGTAATTCTAATGAGCACTCAGAAAATGGGGATTGATTACAGCCAGCCCACTGCCTTGAAGCCTGGTGTTTGACCCATTTTAGCATGTTGTTGTCTTACTCCTGCTCCACGGGAATAAGATGCTAGTGCTTTTCACCTCTGAAGATGTGTCTTCTCAGCTGGATATTAGATCTTTCCTGAGGTCACTTTCACTAAGCCTTATCCTAGTCCATGGTGTTGCTCATTCTGCACTGCGGCAAAGAATCCATCAGGCCCACAGAGTAAGGTAGTATGGCAATAGGAAAAGGTCTTCTCTGTCCTGATTCCCATCCAATGGAGCAAAGGGAAAATAGGCACAATATTTAAATCAACATTCACAGACTAAAGAAGGGAAGTAGGAGGAGGATCCTAGAGCAGGGGCGCCAAAAAAAAAAAAAAAAAAAAAAATCAAGTCAGAAGTCAGATGTGTGCTGGCTTTGGAGGGAAGCAAGTGAGCTAGTGGAGACACTATGGGAACTAAAGAAGCAAGTGAGAAGGCAGCCACACCCCAGCTCTGTCGTCTTTGGAGGCATGCACAAAATTCCTTCTCTTGCCCCCCTGCTCCAGCACAAAGCACATGGGCAGTGGCATTTGCACATCCTGATTAAACAGTAACTATTCTGTTTGGGGATTCCAGGCTAAAATTGTTTCTGTTTATACGGTTAGGGTGATGCCTCTTGCGGTGACTGTTGTCTCATTTAGTCAGATATGGTGGTACCACCTCATTGTGGCTTCTGCTAGTCAATGTTTCCTTCCATTCCTACCTTCCCACGCTGTCCTCCAGGATCCTTATGTGAGGCTTATCAGAAATTAAAAAAAAAAAAAAAATTGCTAACCTATCCACACATTTCCTGAAGGACCATGATGTCAGAGCAGTTAGAGGAAGAGAAAGTCAAAGGTAGAAAGACCATCTCCTGCTGTAGATCGTGCTAGAAGCTTTGGGAAGTAGTGAGCTCATGTCAGCAAAGCCCTCTGAGCTATTGCTCACTACTGAACCTTTTGGAGTCTCTTCTTATGTGCCAAGCTTTTTGCAGACATTTGGGAATTAACCATCTTACAGCTCTAATTGAGGGATTTGTTCTGCTCTTTAACACTTAAACAAAGTGATTCCAAATTTCAAGTCAACTTAGAGTTAGGATAGGTGCATTTTAGGCCCTCTTTACTATGGAATACGGGACAAGACATTTTCTTTGCTGGGGTCTGAGCTCTTTGAGATTTTAGAAACAAATGGTAATATCTGTTGTGTCATCAACAGGATTTTTATGTGGGTACTGGGTGCTACTGATGGAGAGAGAATTTAGAATATAGGAAGAAGTATGCTAATATAGACATTTTATTCCGTCATTGTGTTTGCAGTTGGGTTGGTTCATACTTATTAAAGAGGATTATTTCCTGTTTGGTGAAAACAGGAATTCCTAATCGCAAAGAGGAAGAAAATGGTGCCAATTTCCAATCAATAGATAGTGGTCCCATGGACCATTCAGCTCAGTAAGAAAAAGGCCCAGGATTGGTTAGCAATGACTGTGGAGGATGTGTGGAAAAGGAAGTTGAGGTAGGAATTCAACACATTCAGTCATTCATAGAGGGACAGGCTTTATATGGGTTTCATGGGTGAGGTGAGGGAGGGGAGTCATAGTTGTAGTTAGAATTAATGTCCTTTTTCCAAGGAGGCAAGGGAAGGATTTTGTTCCCTTTCTTTTAGGAGGGATCAGTACATCATTGCTTGTTATGGTTAATGTATATAAGACTAGGGAAGACATTAAGGGCAAATTTCCTTTTGCCCTTATATAAGAAACTCAGTTGATGGATAATATGGGACTAGAACCAGATTTCTGGTATCAAGTCCAAGGTGTCAGTGGGAATTGAGGGTGAGTGAAAGGAACAGTGAAGAGTGAGGGGTTAAGGGCAGGTGGGGTAAAGTGGCAGAGAGTAAATGTTTTGGGAAATGAGCCTGTGTGGATGGTAGGAGGTTCCTAGGGTAAAAACTGAGCTTAAGTAAGACTGAGTTGTTATCAGAGCCTTTGTCTCTGTATCCCACACCTGGGCTCCTTCCTTACAGAAGATCTTCTCTCTGGCTAAGATTGGCCCTCTTAAGAAAACCTGAAGCTGACCAGGTGAGGACCTCTTTACCCCTGGTGAGAAGCAGTTATCTCTCTGCGTAAAGAGGCTTCCTGTCCTCTTCTCTTCAGGGACCTCTTAAGATGGTATCCATCTCAGAAGACCATTTCTTTATTCCTTCCTACTTAGAAGGGACACTCTTAACAGATACTCAAAAAAAAAAAAAAAGAAAAAAAAAAAAGAAAAAAGTTACTTTTTTATTTTCCTGGAGATGAAATTCAGGGGTTTGGTGAGGTTAAGTGCTTTTCCAAGGTCATGCAACACAGGGGCAGCATAAGAGGTTGCCTTAGTGCCACAGCCCTGCCACAGTCACCAGTGGCCTGTTGATCAGTCACTGTGCTTGTTACATTCATCTTTCCTGTCTCCTTAGGGGATGTCTCAACCTTTCTTAGTCTGTCACATGTAAGGTCCCTGTTGGCCATTTTTGCTTCTGTATTTTAATGGTTTGGACTAATTTCCACTTTATTTTTGTATTTATTTTAACACAATCACTTATAATGAGGCTAATGACATTTTGTCTCCATGGTGGCGCATTTTAATTTGGTCTCGGAAATGTCAAAGCGATCAGGCAATTTGGTATCTCAGAAAGACAAAACGTGGCAGGGACAATAGATTCTTCTCTCCATCACTCCATCTCCCTTGTTATCTGCTAGCTCCAGGGGCCACCCTGTCCCACTGGCTGCATCTCTGTGCTGGCATGGGCAGAGATCAGCCGCAAAATATTGCCAAGACAAGGGGCTATGGCTCCTGTGGACGGACTCTTTCCAGCAAGGGCAGCTAACACAATTAATCAGATCTCAGCACTCGAGTGAAGTTTGTTTTGATAGAAGCAGGAAATTGTTTTCCTGGTGTCATTTTTGTATTGATCCTTGTGCGTCCATCCATCTCAGGCTTTCTTCTGAGCCTGCCTGCAGCCATCTCTCTCAGCTTTCCAAATCTTTCCTTTCAGACAGGGTTGGCTGATGTTCTTTTGTGAAGTAAATAGTTTAGGCTTTGTGGGCCTCATAAGGTCTTTATTTCATATTCTTCCTGTTTTTACGACCCTTTACAACTGTAAATATCCATTCTTAGCTTGCAAGCTGTATGAATTGTCAGGTAATCTTGGGTTTGGGGCTTTAGGGAAAGTTTTAGGGGTATTTGGATTGAGGAATTGAACCCAGGTCTTTACTAGTGTGGCATTCATGAGAGTATCTATCGTATAATACAGAGCTGCTAATAGTTGCCTGTGCCAAGGTTGGGTGGTGGGCAAATTCCCTGATGGTATAAGTAGACAGCATGTCTCCACAGAGATGGTTGATTTTAGCTTTGCTGGAAATGGAGGATTCAAGACTTGATGGACCTTCCTCGGGAAGCCTGTGTTATTCCACATTTGTCCGAGAAAACCTGTTTGTGCCAGGTCTGAGTCTGGAGGTCTCCTACTCTGGACTTGCCTCTCTGCCTTGGCCTTCCCTGCCTAGCACTTCCTTGTGGCCAACGTCCTTCTATGCTGCTTTGTCCTTGAAGGGAGGGAGATAGATCATGTCTGCAGATGGGGCAGGGCCCTGACAGCACCCACTTTAGCCTTCTTGCCAGCACCAAGTCTCCTTTCTTGGAAGCTAATCTCTGAGGTGGAAATCAGAACAGTAAAGGGGAGAGAGTCCTGGTGTGGTGAAATCCCATTTCAAATCAGGGAAACTCGCAGCCTAACCCAGATAGAGCTCTTGCCCCAGGAATGGCCTTATGCAGGCTTCTATTTAGAAGCCACTTTGTCAATTTCTTTGCCAGCTTTTCCGTGTAGTTGGGATACTTTATCTCTATAAAGCAGCAATAAGTGGACAGTATAATATATTTCACTTTTAATAAGGTGTTGCCAGTTGCACACACTCTGTAGAGCAATTAGTGTCAAAAGCTGCTAAGCAATGGAAGGAACTGTATCTGAGTGTTTACAGACTGGAAGGATTTACAGCGGGGTTTGGAGGAGCCCCGGCCACAACTGGAAGGTGGGGGAGGATATCTTGTGTTTCAATCCACTGACCTGTGTGTTTCTGAAACCTCTTGAAGGCAGGCCCTGGCATTGTGCTATGGTCCTCATTCCTGGGGCGGGGAGATAGTGATGGTCCTCATAGAGCTCATGGGGTTGGGGAAAGAGCACAGGTTTAAGGGTGCTGTAGATGTGAGCCTCGAACTCAACTCTGCCACATAAGAATGTCTCCTCAACAAATATATTTTTATGACACTCATTTTCTCCATGTATAAAAATGAAATGGGAAAATCATCAGAGAGTTTAGAAGATGGAGTCTCTTTGAAGTTCATAGCCCTTAGGTCAGGCTGTGTCTTTCCTATCCCATTCATGTGAATAAAGATGGGGAATTTTCAGAAATCAAGTCTAAGCTAGATGATCCAGTCATCCCTGTTGCCCAGAACTGTCCTGACTTAACAATGGAAAGCTCTGCATCCTGGGAACTCTCAGTCCCAAACAGACCTGGATGGTGGTCACCCTGTGTGGTTGAGAAGCATTTCTTCTCTCTCAGGTGATGGGCTCCAGTGTTGACAGCACACATGTCAGGGATTCCAGCCATGCATTTCACTGCACTCAAAACACAGTGAGGGGCAAACATCTATGAAGAAGAGTGGAGATCTTTGACAGACTCAGGGACAATGGGTCTAGCAATGAAATGAACCTTTGGTCTAAAAGTCAGGGGATCTAGCTCTAAGGTTCTTAGATTCATTTCTTCCCTGAAGATGATCTTAATTTGACCCGTGGAAGGTAGAAGAGGCATTTGTGTTTTCTTGCTCCTATTTGCTTATATGTTTTCGGGGGTGTGTCCATGGATTCATGCCACACCTACAGAGCCACCTCTCCAAATCATACACAGAGTCTCTCAATGCAACCTGACGTTTGTGTGCTTGGGTCACGCCCTCAGCACCATTCCAGAGCACCCCTTTCTCCTTATCACAGAGATTCTCCTCTAGTTTGGAAGAGAGGTAGCAGGAGCCCTTCTCTGGCCTAGGCAACTGGCTAGCCACTCCATTTCTGTCTGAACCTTTTGCAAGGCAGGAACAGAAGAGCTTTCACCCAGCAACATAATTCCTCTCACTTTACAGATTAGGAAACAGACTGAGAGAAAAGTTAAAGAAAATCCCAAGTCAGCTGGGTTCAAACCTACACCTCATTTCTTGAGGGGGCAGTTCTTCTCACTTTTTCTTTTATGTCACACTTCTGCCAAAAAATATAGTTGTCTTCCATGGCCAGATATACGTTTTGAGCAGGGAGGGAATTTAGCAGGCGTGAATCATCTAAGGAGACGTTGGGTGAGAAGAGATGGCTGGTTGGTGAAGAGAAGGGGTGACAGCTGGTTTTTGAGGGTGGTGGCTGTGGAAATGGCTAAGGGGTGGGGGAGGCTCCCTGCGAAAAGGGAATGTGAGAATGAGCATGGAGTGTAGGTGGATAGACAGGATAGCAGATTAGAGTGGGGGGTGTGGGGGGCAGATGTGAAGAACCTGGGCTACTTAGCAAGGAGGGCTGGCTTCTTGGAAGCCTCGAATGCCTGGCAGACCACACTGACGATTATTCACATGCTTCTGAAATATCTTAGTCACAGGGTGACTTGCAGCTCTACTCCTCCTTACTGTGAAGTGAGCTCCCCTTGCAGTACCTGTGTTTGGGGTGGGGGAGGGGGGTGCATAGACTAATTCTCTCTAAGTAGTTCTTTATCTTGGGAGGGAGTGGGAGGAAGTGTGGTCTCATTGGATTTAAATTCTGAGTTAATTCCGTGGTAGTATGTCTTCCTTTTCTTGTATAGCAAGACCAGCTTTAAAGACATCAAGATCACCTTATTTAAAACAGTATTTCAAACACTTGTTGGGTACCAGTTTCATTTAAATTTTGTAAGGGAGAATATGCCAATATGATCACAAAAGCGTAAACCAGCACTATACTTAATTTCGTAAGTGTTACTCGGTTCCCACATATGTCTGGTTTTCACACGTCCCATGGCACAATTGGAGGTCTCCTAGGAAATCCGCAGTGAAGGTGAGAGGCCTCCCCTAAGTGAGCGCACAGCTCACGTGACCACAGATAGGTTTGTGAATCGGGTGCGTTCCCTTCTTCATACACTGTTCTTTCACTAAATCCCTCATGATGGACAAGGATATCACTCAAAGTATACAGGTCCTGTAGAAGTTAGGGCTCCCAGAGCTTTCTGTCCAGTTTAATGCCCTGTGGGCCCAGTGCTGGAGTTCTTATAGGGTCTGTTTGTTTGTCTTTTTCTGCTGACTGTCCCAGCACCAGTGCTTCGGCTCATGCACCCTGATACCCCAGGGCCTCTCCTGGGTCCCAGCTGTGTGCTCATCCCCTGCGGGTTCCTAATTGTGTGAGAGCTGCCTCTCCTTCCTGTTCAGACTCCTTCTCTCTTCCCTCCAGCCGTCTTCAGTTAAGTCCCCATTTCTGGGTTTGTTCTCAAAATTCGAAGGTTTCTATTTTCACACCTTGGTAATTGGTGCTATCCATTGAAAGTAACTCTGGAACTCCAGCCTGCCGGGGTCAGAAAGAGCTGAATTGAATTAAAAAGAGTAGAAATTGGCTAGAAGCAGGAGGAAGACTTGAACGGTGTAATTTCTCTCCTCCAGGAGAGAAGCCTCCAGGTGGCTAGCAGCCTCTGAGCAGGAACCTGCCTTCAGAGCTGGCCTGTGGGTATCCCACTTTGTTCCGTTCACTTGATGGGAGCCCCACAGGGGAGGTGGGAGGAGGGAGTGAGACTCCCTGCCTGGCACACCCTTAGCCCGGGGAGTGACACCGGGGACTCAGGAAATAAATGCCAGCAAAAAGCATTATGTCAGTGAAATGACATTGGAGTCGTTAAATATGCAAAACACCCCCTGTTTTAATAGCATAATGGCTGGGAGAGAAGCTAACAGAAGCCAGGAGTCTCTTGGTGACAGTCGCTAATCCATCCACAATTCATGCCAGGGTGGCAGATACAGTCCCTTGTGCCTGGGTCATGGTAAGGCAGGCCTGGCTCCCAATGCAGGCTTACAGATGCTGTCCGATGGTGCCCAGATGAGAAGAAACAGTGTTTCTTTATGATTTCTCCTTTGATGTTAGGAATTCAATTAATCCTTAGATTTAAAAAAAAATTATTATTATTTTCTGCTAGTGTTGTCAGTCATTTATTTTTGGTCTCCCGGGAGATTTTTCAATTACTGGGAATAACTCCTCTACTTCCAGGCAACAGGTGTGTGGCCCTTCTTCAAAGCTAAGACATATTTATTCTCACCCAAATCCATCAGTGGGTCTACCTTCAGGATAGGGATGAACTTTGGATATGATTCACAAAGAATCTCAGAATCTCAAAGAATACGCTTCCCTTGGGGCTGAGAAAAGGTCAAAACAATGAACTTCCAGTGTGGCTCTAGGAATTATTATTGCTGTGGTCCCCACACATGCAGGGTAGGGAGAGGATCATTAAAATACACACTGAAGTATGTTTTTCTGATTAGATATATATCTCATGTTATGGTAGACTATTTGGATAGTGGACGAAAATGGAAATGGAAGTGGAAAATGTGGAAAAAATGTGGATAGTGGAAAACATAGAAATTATTTTTCTTTAACATTTGGTGTGCTGGTAGAGATTTCCTAGGAGGAAACTTGCTTTGATGGTCCTCTGATTCCTGCCCCTCAGCATGGTGGTGGTGGTGTTGGTAGAGGCTTTCTCCCTCATGATTCACTTTCTGTAAAGGCTGGTTTGGTTCCAGTTCAGCAAGAAGGCTGGGGTCTAGAGGGACTGGATTGTTCTTCAGTGTGTCCTCATTGGAGACTCCCCTTCCTTCAGTGGCTGCAGTGGTGAACAGGGTGGTCAGATGTCTGAGAACAAATGCTGTTCCTCTCAATTCCTGACTTGGAATTTACGGACATGGACATCAGTCAGAACCTCCCTGTGCCTCAATTTCCTCACCTGTAAAATGGCAATAATTCTACTACCCTACCACATGAAGTTCTTGTGGAACTTCAATGGCTCATTTGGTCTTAGACAAGTCAGGTTCCGTAACTCCCCTCATGACAGTGATTCTTCTATGTTCAAAAAGTTACCACAAGTTCAGGGCACCTGGATGACTCAGTCAGTTAAGTGTTCAACTCTTGGCTTTAGCTCAGGTCATAATCTCAGGGTGGTGAGATCATATTGGGCTCTACTCTCAGCTTGGAGTCTACTTGAGATTTTCTCTCTGCCCCTACTCCTGCTCTTGGTCTCTCTCGCTCTCTATAAAATAAATAAAGAAAATCTTAAAAAAAAAAAATAAAGTTGCTACAAGGTCAATCCTCTATTCTGTCTTTTTCTTATAGGTTTAATTTCTAACAGTTCTCTCCTTTTTTTCATTTCTCCTTGGGTTCTTCGACAGTTACTTTTCATATTCTTCCTATCAAAACTAGAAGCATGAATCTGTTGGACTCTGGTTATAATAGGGCTTGAGTATGTAATTCTGACCTTGGTCTCTAAATCACTGACTTAGCCAGATTTGTGTAAATGGCTAGAGAGGAGGACTCACGCTATTTTCAATGCAAAAATGTCTCAATCTATCCAGGGAGGCCCAGACCAGGCGAGACAGGCTGCCAAGAAGGGGACCCTTGTGCTTTGGTGTTTTTGTTCTTGATATTGCTCTGGTACTCATTCTCCCTCTGATTTTTCTTGGTCTCTCTGCATGTTTTTCACACCTTGGGGCCCTGCCTCCTTTTCTGTCTGTTTCTGGCCCTTTTGTATTTGGCTCAAGCATTGTCTCTACTTCATATATTAGCACAGAATTTCAGTTCTTCCTTGCAGACTTTGGGATGGAGTCCAACAGGCAGTGCAGAGTACTGGGGGAGCTGCTCTGAGGAAAGAAGCAAGTCCACCCTTGACTCTGAACTGCACCCCTTCCGAGCTCCTGCAACCACTCTGAGGTATTTAGGATGAAGAGGAGCAACCGAGTAGCTGCGGCTTGCCTGCCGCCTGCCTTGTGTTCTTTCTTTGCCTCTCCCACAGAGCAGAGATGCTGCGCAGCACTCGCCCTTGCACAGCCTGGCCTGAAATTTATACAAGTGCAGCTGATGTCCTCTTTTAAATTGACAAAAGCAGAGGATGGAGCCTGGGAAGCCCTTTGACCCCAGAACCTTGGTCCATGAAAATTACAGGCGGTGTGCAGGCGCTGTCTCTTGATGCGTACTTGCAGTGGGGAGATGTTGGTTAATTTCTCAAGACTCAGAGGTGACCCAGGTTTAATAAAGAGGATTAATGGATTTGAGCTAAAGGTCCTGGCTGTTTCAAGCAGATAGCCTCTTCCTTCTAAGACAGTTTGCAGGCTCTTGTTCAGTTTCTTCTCTATGGGGAAATAGCTCAAGCTGCCTATTTAAAGGGACCTTCCTCTCCCTTCCTTCTTGATGCTAATAGGACTAAGGTGGCCATGGGTCCTTCATGCTACTCCAAAACAAAGCCATGAGAGCACTCCCTGCTGACAAGAACAGCAGTGACAACAAAAAGGACACTTTGATTTCTGCTGGTCTGGGCTACCATTTTTCTAAAAAGTACTTTCACCACAAGCATTAAAACCCTTAAAAATATTATGTATAGGGGCACCTGGGTGGCTCAGTGGGTTAAAGCCTCTGCCTTTGGCTCAGGTCGTGATCCCAGGGTCCTGGGATCAAGCCCCACATCGGGCTCTCTGCTCAGCAGGGAGCCTGCTTCTCCCCCATTTCTCTCTGCCTGCCTCTCTGCCTACTTGTGATCTCTGTCTGTCAAATAAATAAATAAAATCTTAAAAAAAAATATTACGTATACCCTTTCACATGGCAATTTTATTTTCATGACTTTTATGTTGTAGAATAATTAAGGATGCTTACAAAAGGGGCGCCTGGGTGGCTCAGTGGGTTAAAGCCTCTGCCTTCGCCTTGGGTCATGATCCCAGGGTCCTGGGATCGAGCCCCGCATCGGGCTCTCTGCTTGTTAGGGAGCCTGCTTCCTCTTCTCTCTCTCTGCCTCCTGCCTCCTTGTGATCTCTGCCTGTCAAATAAATAAATCTTAAAAAAAAAAAAAAAGGATGCTTACAAAGATGTCCATTAAAGAGATATATATTTTAAAAAAGAGGAAGGAGATTGAGGATCAAGAGATGTGTAACAAAAGGGACTTAGATAAATGTATTATACTAAATTTATGCAATGCAGTAATGATCAAGATATTTTGTAGGGTATTTTTACTCATATGAAATATGTCCATTGTTTCTAAAACATTATGTGTAGTTAAATTGGTTTTTGTAAAATATATGTATGTTTATATTTTATTATATATTTATACATTTATTATAATATTAAATGTTTATATAATATTTGTGAAGTATTTGGGAAGTATACATTACATGTGTATACAGGAAAGGGATGGATACCAAATGGCTGAGTGCTGAGATTCAGAGTGGTTTTATTTTGGTGTTTGATTTTATTTATCCTCACTTTCTAATTATTTCTACAATTGTGTGTCACTTGTGTAATATCGGCAGGGAGGGACCTGAGTGGGATCTCCCAGACTGTGCTGGGGAGCAATTCTGCATGTCTTATCTAGGCCCCGTAGGCTCAGGTCAGGGCTGCTTCTTGTCCTCTTATCCTCAGCTGTCAAGAAAGTGTAGATCTTAGGCTTCCAAGGGACATGAGGTGGCCCTCTGGGTGGCAAGTCATGACCTGGTAAAGTTGCATTAGTCATGCCTGGTTCCAGACAGCCCCTCCCAGATGTCTGGGATCATGGGACAGGGATACCCTTCCCACAGGGAGCAGTTTTAATCAAGTCCCTCTGCTTGACCCTTGTGGAGGTGCCTGTTTGTCTCCTATGGTGTATTCTCAAGTGTGCTTTCCCAATCTTGTCTTAAATGACTCCCATATGGGTGATGGTTGCCACATCCCCAAGGAGTCTGTTCTAATAGACTATTCTGTTGTCTAATAGACCTCACTGTTAGGACATTTTCCTTCAAGTTTCCATTAGCCACTAAGTGCTTAAACATTCTCCCCTTAAAATTCATTCCAAGTTTTTAGTGGGCACTGAAATTTGGACTTTTTCGATAGTAAGTGCCTGCTTGGCTCTTCTCTTTGATATTAACATCGGGATTACTCTTTACTTTTCCCTGTGACAATTTGGCATCATTGTCTCCGACATAATTTTTCTATAACCCTGGGAGGTGTCCTTAGTCTCTAATGACTTATCAATCTATTCATATGACCATGACTTAGTTTGCCATTACAAAAAAATATTCAGAGTAGCTTTTCACCACTGATTTTAGCTTCAAATCTTCACGATGTTCACATTGTTCTTCTCTTTGCTTTTATGTGCTAGCTGTTATCAAAGGTAGCAAAAGGGTGAAAAGCTGATTTGGAATGAGAGTTTGTCTCCTAGGGGGCTAAGTATGAAAAGGTGGGGAAAAAAAGAAAAGGCAGAATACACCCATACAGAGCAGGCCTTCAGTACTCAACACACATTTGTGAAATGGAACCTGTCCCAGAACACCACAAACCAGCCCGGGGGAGGCGGCCACCAGCTGTGCCCACAGCTCTGAGGCTGATTCCCAGATCCGCTGCATTTCCCTCTTCTTTCCACATCCATGGATTCCACAAAATTGGCCAAAATTTTGCTTGGAGCAGGGCAAAGGGCTCCTGAGTTCCACCCGACGTAAAAACTAGGGTACCCAGAAATGACAAGGGTGTCCCCAGTATTCTTTCCGCAGATTAAATCTTGTGTATGACTCTAGTGCATTGTTTCAAATGTGCTTACCTCATCTCCTCTGCTGCTTCCCCAGGCTGCTAGGAGTTTAATCAATGTGTAAAGCTCGCTGTGAGATCCCAGGATAGAAAGGAGCTATGAGTGAGAAATACAATAGTTCTGCTATTTCTGGGCTGGCCCTGATTTGGGATCCTGATCCTTTTACTTTTTTGGCCCCATTTTCTCTCTGGTATATTTGTTCAGCTAAGTGAATTGTAAATATTCAGTGCTTCTCCTTTCTTTAAAATACATCACCCATTTCTTGATGTACTGGAAACAACTCTCTTTCCACGACACCGCGGCCAGATGGAGGCTCCAGTGTGTATGAGGGGATCCATGAGAGTATTTCAAAGCTGATGGTGCGGCCATAACCTGCCTTAGTCACATTGTGTCTCTACGTCGTGTTCTTCCTGTCTCTGTTCTTCGTCTCCCAATCTTCTCTAATGTCCTCAGTGAAAAGAGAAAGTAAGAATTCATGGCACCAGTGTATATAGATATGATAAGGGAAATTTTGTTTGTGAGTAGGAACTAAGCTAAAAGCAGGTAGTAGATATTTTCCCAGCCTGTTCCTTTCCCAAGAGGCTCATTACAGTGAAATCGATCAAATGAGGTGTTTTTCTCTCCTCACCAAGTGTGTAGTGATGCCTTCCAAAAATGAGTGGAAATAGGGACTTTTCAAGTCTGAGTGATGAGGGTAAAGTGGTAAGAATGACGAGGATGGGGCAGACACCAGCCAACTCCACATGGCAGGGGGGTTACCCTGGACCAGCCTAGGGCCTCTCTTGCCTTCTGCACCTCCACTGCACTCTTGCTGCTCCATCCTCCAGCTGCCATCTGGAACATCATTGTCTGCCACAATCAACCTTTGCTCAACTTTCTTACAGAATTTTTCAGTGCTGACTTTATTCATTTATTCAGGCAGTCAGTCAATAAACATTCACTGAACACCTACTTGTTCTGGGTCAGACTCTTCTGGGCACTGGAGATTCAGCAACATACCCGACAGATCCAAATTCTGGCCTTCATGGAGTTTACATTCAAGTGGCAACAGATAGACCGTGAAAAAATACATAAATCATATGGTATGCTATTGGGGGGAGAGTGGAAGAGCTATGGGGGAAAACAGTTGACGGGGGTGGAGAATGAATGAAGATAGTATTTAAATAGGACTTAAGAGGGATGAGATAGTAAGCCGTGAAGATATGTGGGAAGCAGCCTGGCTTGTGCATGTAGGAGCATGTCTGGAACATTTGGAGGAGTCCCGGATGACTGGAAAGCAGCAAGCAAGGGAGAAAGACTGCACAGATGTTGGCTTTTATTATGATTGAGATGAAACAATTGAGATGGGAGGCCATTGGAGTCTTTTCTGCAAAGAAACAACACAGATTGACCCAGGTTTCTGTGTCTGGGACAGACAGCGATTCTGGAATTTCTTTGAATTTTCTCTTCTTCTGGTTCCAGCAACTGCTATCTGGAGTCTCATTTTACTTCATTGATCTTGCCTGTCATCTTATCCTTCAACCTTATTTCACTGATACCTAACCCTTTGTAAATATATTTCTTTTAGAATATGAGTTGTAGAAGATAAGAAAAAATAGAAATATAAAATATTCAAATATGTCAGCATATAAACACAGAGAACCAACAATATGAGTAAAACATTGTACTATTAAAATAAAGCGGGTCCTTCAGTATTTTCTCAGGGTTCATATGTAGGCTTTAGTTGGAAATTTTGGAACAGTGTGTTCTCACTGAGAGTTGCAACACCCTGTCACCTTGTTTCCACTCTCACCCTCAAAAGTTTTGTATCACATAGGTCCTTGGCCCAGTGGCATGCTGGTAACAACTAGGTTTCTGAAGGAGGAAAAAATAAGCCCTTTTTATAATTGCCAAAACTTGGAAGCAGACAAGTAGATGGCTTTTTGTAGCTGAACAGATAATTAAACTGTGGTACATCTATACAATGGAATATTATTCAGCCCTAAAATGAAATTAGCTTTTAGCTATAAAAAGACATGGTGTAACTATAAATGCATATTACTAAGTGAAAGAGGCCAATCTGAAAAGGCCACATACCATATAATTCCAACTATAAGACATTCTGGGAAAGGCAAAACAATAAAAATACCAGAGGTTACCAGGTGTTGGGGAGAAGGAATGGACAGGTAGAGAGCACAGAGGATTTTTATGGCAGTGAAAATACTCTGTGCAATACCATAATGATGGATACATGTCCTTATACATTTGTTCAAACCCAAACAATGTTCAACACCAAGAGCGAGCCTTAGTGGAAACTAAAGACTTTGGGTGATCATGACGTATCAGGTAGGGTAAATTCAATTATAACTGATGTACCGCTCTGTTGGGGGTGGTTGATAAAGGGGAAGGCTGTGCATGTGTAGGGGTAGAGCTAAATACAGAAATTTCTGTATCTTCCTCTCAGTTTTGCTGTGAACCTAAAGCTTCTTTAAAAAAAAAAAAAAAAAAAAATCAAACCTAAGGGGCACCTGGGTGGCTCAGTGGGTTAAAAAAAAAAAAAAAAAAAATCAAATCTTTTTTTTTTTTTTTTTTTTAAAGCCCTGATTCATAGCATTTGCTGATTCCAGGGTAAAAATACTCCAACTATGACTAATTTCAAGCTATTAAAGAATGTGGTGTGAGGTACCTAAGTCCCCACTAATATGAAATAACCACTTTTGCTAAGTTTCCACATATACTTTTTTTTTTTCTTTACTTCCACTTTGACACCATTGATCCATTTGTCTGTACCTGTGATTGAACCATACTACTTAGAATGATCATAGAAATCATAGGTCAGTTAGCTTAGTAAATGTTCTTCCAGGCCAAGCTTACTGATTAGTCAAGTACCAACCTTACTGGAATTTTGATTGGAGTTACTTTAATTTCACACATACACAGACAGACAGACACACACACATGCTTGGCATCTTTATGTTATTGAGTCTTTCCAATAAAATGGTACATTCCTTCAATAAATGTTTATTTAAAATCTATTATGTGCCAGAAACTACCCGGACTCTGAGATAGACAAGATTGTTAAAAGTTCCTGATCTTACAAAATTCACATTCTGGAGGATGAAGTGGGGAAGTCTCATGATGAGCAGGTGAGTAAGAGAAAAATATAGAGACCATTTCAGGTGGTGTAAAGACTATGAAAAGAAAAATAACAGGTTGATAAATAGAACATGACTAAGAGGAAGTGGTTTTTTTTGGATTGTATATTCAGGGAATGCTCTCTGAGGGAGTGATATTTTAGCTAATACCTGATCATGAGAAGACAACTAAGGGGGAATTTGAGAGAAGAACATCCCAGAGAGATTACCCACCCAGCACAGAGGGCCTAAGTTGGAAACTATCTTGTCAGTTTCAAGATATAAAAAAAAGACCAATATTGTTCAAGATAAAGCATTTTCTCAGTGATCAGAGACATAGACAAAGATTAGATCATGTAGGGTCATGGCAAAAGATTTGGATATTATTCTAAATACAACATAAAGCCTCGGGAGGGTTTAAATAAAGTGGAATAATTTGATCTGCAGTTTGTAATTTGATCTGCAGTTTGTCAGCCCATTCTATTTTCTGTGACAGGAACATATTGTGTGTGTATTGGGGGAGGAAATACAGGAGGTGGGAGTTATTTAGAAAATAGTTGCTGTAATCAGGATAAAAGATGATGGGGTTTGGGGTTATGGCAGAAAGAGTAGAGTGGAGAAATGCTAATGGACTTAGCACATATTTTCAAATAGAGCCAAAAAATTTTCTGATGCATTGGTTGTATGGAATGAGAGAGACAGCAAAGAAGAAGTGGTTCCAGGGACTTCAGGTTTGAGAAATTAACTGAACGGGAAGATTGGACATATTGTTGTCCATTAAAGCTTTTGGTTTGGAATAGATTCCCAGGGAAGAAGCTGACAAAAGAAGCAAATTAAGGGAGTTCTGAGTAATTCACATCTCAACACAGAGGTTGAGGAAAGAAAGACTCCATAAAGGAGGCTGTGAGGGACAATGATGAAGATAGTACAGTTCTGAGAAAGACCCAGAAAGAAGGTGTGGTTATTGTATTGAATGTTGCAGATTATCAGGTGTGACGAGGGAGAGAACAGGGGCCTCAGACCCTTGGAACTGGTAACTGGTGGCCTTAACCAGAATGTTATAATGAAGTGATAAGTTCAAAAGCTTGCCTGGAGTTGAAGAATGGGATGTGAAGAAACTGAAATATGGTCAATTTGCATTATTTGTAGTAGGTATGTTCTGTAAAATCATCACAAACACTGTACTATAGAACCACTGCCCCTAGGAGCCAAGGCTTTTAGGAAGGAGCCTCTGGTTACATTTTCATCAACCAATCGATACATAAACTTATGTGTATTTCTGTTTAAAGGCAGAAAATACTTTTTCTGTGTTCTTGATTCATTATCATTGAACTCATGGAAAAGAGTGCTATAGTACTATAACTCATGCCTGAACAAAGCCTATATTTTCTCCATAAGGCACATCACAACTTTTTTGTTAAAGGACATCAGAAAGTACCTCTGCACTACTCTCAGGTGCTATTTCAAACACCAAAATCACCAACAAAAAGCACAAAAATGGGAAAAAACATGGCACTCGATAGACTAAGAACAGGACACTTATTTAGAGTAAGAAAGTTGGAATAAGAAGGAAAAGCATCATCTTGTTCAACCTCATCTGGGAACATGTGTGTCAGGTGACTCACATTTTTTTTTTTCTGCTGTGCATATGGCCATGAATGACTGTAAAAGTCCCATTCGTATTGATTTTGGGATTTAAAAAAAATTAGCAAATAGGCAATTATGCATATATAGAATCTATGAATTATGAAGGTTGGCCATACTAACAATAGGCAATGCTTTGGAGATGTATTGCTGCAAGGTTTTGTATGGCAATGAGGTCTTATTTTATTTTCTTTAAACAATATAAAGAAAACAATGATTTTCTTTAAACAATACTACAGTGTGCTTTTCTGCTGAGAGGACTTAGGCAGTACAGACAGAAACCTGACAATGCAAAAGCGTGAAACATAGACCAAGCAAGTCTCCACTAAGGTAGGATGGCAGGGGGTAGGGGGTTGCGGAATCCAAACGGTGAGCCCACCAGGAGAATGATCAGAACAGTCACAGTTCATCAAAGGTGGTTTTATCATTCAGGGCTTTTTTTTTATGCCCTTTCATAATTTTTTTATAGTTTCATTCATAAAGCTCTTCTACATTTCTTATAAAATTAATCCCTATGCTAGTTGTAATTTTTGATGTTGGTTTGAATTTTTTTTTTATGATTGTATCTTATAACTATGTGTATAAAGGAGATTTGTTATTTCTGGTTGTTTAGTTTTTTAATATTCTTTTATATCCAGTCACTTTATTGAACTCTTAAAAAGTTCTAATAACCGTTTTTGGCTTTGTTTTTATTTGTTTATTTCTGGGAAGTTTTAATAATTTTTTTTAAAATAAAGATTTTTATTTATTTATTTATTTGACAGAGAGAGATCACAAGTAGGCAGAAAGACAGGCAGAGAGAGACAGAGAAGCAGGCTCCCTGATGAGCAGAGAGCCCGATGCGGGACCTGATCCCAGGACTGTGGGATCATGACCTGAGCCAAAGTCAGAGGCTTTAACTCACTGAGCCACCCAGGCGCCCAAGTTTTAGTAATTTTTAAATGAGATGTTTGTGTTTCTAAGGAGACAATTATATATTTGTAGATAAGAATAAATTTATCTTGGGACATCTTGGTGGCTCAGTCAGCTAAGCATCTACCTTTGGCTCTGGTCAAGATCTCAGGGTCCTGGGATGGAGCCCCACATAAGGCTCCCTGCTCAGTGGGGACTTGCTTCTCTCTCTCCCTCTGCCACTCCTCCTGCTCGTGCTCTCTTGCTTTTTTTTTTTTTTTTTTGGTCAAATAAATAAATAAAGTCTTTAAAAAATAAATAAATTTATCTTTTCTCCCTCTCCCCAACCTCTCGCTCCATGTTTACTTAAAATCTCTAGATGGGCATTTTTATCTTGTTCATAATTTTCTGTAACTGTCTTCTGTGTTTCAAAATTTAATATGAGGTTTGCTGCTAGTTTCTGTTATAAAACTTTGTGATCGTTAAAACGTTTTCCTTTTTCCTGTTTCTCCTAAATTTTCATTCTTTTTTCCCATTTTGAGTAGTTGTTAATTTTAATAAACCTTATTTTGCATCTAACAATATTATTCATGATTTTTTCCTCTACATTTTAATGTAATACCTTATTGTTGATAGATCTTATATAGTTGAAATCTGGTATGTCTGGCATAAACCCTACCGAATTTGGTACAATTTTTAGTATGCTACTGAATTTTCTATAATTACTGTTTTACATCCTATTATTTAGTAATTGTTCTAAAATTATTTTATTTGTGTTCCCTAGCTGTTTTTTGAATTAGGGTGGGTATATCCCTCTTAAATGAATTGAGAAAGTTTCTATTGTTTTTTCCTGTGGTTTTCACTACCTTTTCTGTCCCTCCTGCTTTCATTTCTTGGCTCTGTTCTTTGGCAATGTATCCACTGCCTAACCACAGATTTAGTTATCACTTTTAGGTGTGCCTTTGCCAATCCCTCCTCTCTATCTCAGTTCTCTGATTTGCCAACTCCTATTTTCAACTGCTGGTTGGATCTTTTTTCTTTTACTTTAGAATCTTAGATGTAGACCCTTGGTTCTCATATTCATGGGACATTATCATTATTGGACCATACATTAAAGCCCCTTTTCTTGTTTTAGTTATGTAGTTATCCCCATTTCCCATAGTTATGGCTCTTTTAAGAACCATTTAGATGCATTTAATGTGTATCCTTTTAGGCTCTTTTGTATACATGTATATATATTTTTACTTAACATAAATGGCGGTGGGTTACTTATTACATACTGTTTCTTACCTTTTTTTTTTCAGCACTGTTTAAAACCCAATAATATGTTTTTTTAAGATTTTATTTATTTATTTGACACACACACAGAGAGAGAAATCACAAGCAGGCAGAGAAAGAGAGGAGGAAGCAGGCTCCCTGCCAGGAGGGAATTCCAGAGGGCTTGATTCCAGGACCTTGAGACCACTACCCGAGCTGAAGGCAGAGGCACAACCCACTGAACCACCCAGGCGCCCCACCCCAATAATATTTTTTATGTGTTTATAACTTCTAACTACTCTTAGCTTTCAGTGGGACTCATCTATCAAATTTTACTTGTCCATCATTCCTGTCATTGACACTGGTTGCCTTCAGCATAAATACTAAGATGAGCATCTTCGAGCATGGTCTGAAAGAGAGCTGTGTAGGAATCCTATAGGTTTATATACTCTGGGATGAAAGAGATGGTTCCGGGGTATACATCACTTTATCTGACTGCCCTACACTGTGGTGACTCTAGTCTACCTTCCTACCAGTAAGTGTTCTGGGGTGTTTTTCTCTCCACTTTTTTTCATACTTGGCTTCATCCAACTTTCTAAATCTTGCCAAGAAGGTTATTAATTGATACCTCCTTTTGTTTTACTTTGATAACTTGCTGATTGCCAGTTAATGTTTCTGATTACCAGTTAATTTCATAATTTATTTATGTGCTTGTCAGTCTTTTGTGTTTCTCCTTGAAACTCATCATTGAAATTTTTTGCCCATATTTTCTTTTCCTGAATGTTTGTCTTTTCCTGCATGCATTCCTGGTATATTCTAAATTTTAGTCTTTATCAGTTTCAAACACTTCATCTATCTTTTCCTAATCTATCATTATCTGTTAATTCTATCTATCATGTTTTCTGTTGAAGTACATTCTTAGTTTGATGTAATCAAATTTGTAAACTTTTGCATAACATTTTGGGGCTTTTGTTTAATAAGTTGTTCTCTTCTCCTAGGTTATAGAGCTCTTCCACCATGTTTCTATGTTTTCGTCTACTAAATTTCAGTTTTAACTTTTAATTTCAGTCTCTTAATCTCTGCTGCATCTACTTTTGAATGTAGAGTTAAATAGATAACAATTTTTTTTCTCCATTTAATAAGCTGGTTTTTATAACATCATTTTTCCTTTCTTCAGTTATATGATGCCATCTTTATTGTATCCAAAAGCTCTAACAGCTGTTTTCAGTGGCGCTGTGACAGGCAAATTTTGCCAAAAGACAATGTGAAACAGGAAATAAGAGAACTTGAAAGCCTTTCTTCAACTGACCCTCTCACTCCATGTCCCCACCATCCTTGATCCGAGGCAGAGTCACTGCCATTTCTCTGAGCTCCTAGAACAGAGACACTCAAGGTCAAGGTGGTGTTGAGACTCCCTCGGGATTTCTTATGGATGTTATTGATATTTTTGTTGTCATAACTTTATAAAACCCATGCTATCTTCTGTGTCCTAGTTTCCCCATGGCTGATTTTAGGAGAAAGAGAAGTCCAAACAAGCTTGATAATCTGACAAGGAACACCTTGCTGGACACCCTTAACTGCATGTCACCTGTTACCTCTGATTCGAGATGTCTAGATTCAAATTCACATTTCCTCTCAGATGTTCTCCTTTCATGTCACTAACACCAGTTGACATTGTCATCATCCACATACCTGTGCTTGTCTTACCACCAGAATGTAGGTCCCATCCACTGTAGGGAACTGAGAGTCTGCATCAAATTGTCCTCCAGCTTTTCCTAGTTACTGTACTTATTCTGACCTCCCTTCCTTTCTCACCTGTGCACTTTGATGACCACCTTATCTGTTTTACTCCAATCAAGTTACCTCCAAATGCCAAAGTCTGTAATTTAGAGACCATTGTGTAGGCGACACTATACAGAGTCCCTCCTGGACAGACTCCTTCACATGGTATTCCAAGCCTATCATGTTCTGACTTCAGCCTTCTCCCTCATCTCCTAGAAATATGGATTCTAGCTGGTGTATTTTACTGGTCAGTCTCTGTGCAGAAAGCCCTCAAGGTCCCCTCCTCCTTCTTTTGTGCTCTTCTCTTCTCTCTGGATGGTTAGTACCTTGCATTTGTTTTATTTTGTTGAAGGCTATGAACACCATCCCGTGTATGATTTCATTTAAGCTTCCCCCATTTTTTCCTATTTCCTATTTCTGTCTGTTGTAATTTCCACTTCTTCTCAAGTTTCAACTCAGATGTAGCTCTCCTATAGTACTTATTATAGTCCTCACTTATTTTTTATACGAGGATAGAATTTTAAATAAACAATGATTTCAGCAGAGACTTAGGGACATGATCCTTTGTGGACTTCTGTTACAAAATAATTCCCTTCAATGGCCCTAATGCTTTTCTTCTTCACTAACTGAAATTGTAGCCACGGTTACATTAGGTTTTGTAATTCTGGGAAGAAGGGTTGTGGTACAATGAAACAGTCTTGGGTTCTAATACTGGATGTGCCTCTAGAGAGCTGTGTGGCCATTGTCAGTAGTCTCCCTTCTCTGGGCCTCACTCTTCTCTGTTGCAAAATGAGGTGATTAGATTCCTATTCTCTATGGGCTCGTTAAGTTCTAATGTTATATTTGATTAGTGTAAACCCTTTTGGCACAGAGGCAGTCTTGTGCACTTCTGTATATAGAAACTGTCCAATGAATGTCTCTTGAACTGAATTAGTTTTGTGATAAAATTCTGGCCTCAAATTTGTGCAATACTTTTGTATCCATATATGTTTAATCTCAATAAAGCTGTTTAGCATCGATGGGTCATATTATCTTGGTAATAGCTTCAGTCCTTGTCACTTATCTATGCATCAGCCTGGCTACAGCCCCATGAGTGCCTGCCCCCACATCTGCCCACAAAGTGAGCATAAACCCTTGCATTCTTGGTAATCTCCGTAAGACAAAATGGTAAAACTTTTTGTTGATACCCTCAGACTATGCAGTTCATTTAGATCAAAATTATTCAAATATCTCATTCATATTGTATCAGCTATGAGTAGAGCATGATAGAAGGTGCCACTGAGCTTAAAAAGACCACTATAGTATGATCATCTGTAAGGAGTTTGTAATTAACCTGGGAGAGTCAGATATGGATGGCATTGAAATAGACACATGGTAATGCAGGATAGAAGTTAGGCAGGTGTTAGAGTTCAGAGGAAGGAGATAGAGTTTTAAGGAACAGTGGTCAGCAAGAACTTCATAGGTGATGTGAGTTTCAGTCCTGACCTTGGAACAAATGGTTATAGTGAGGAAAAGAGACTGAGCAATGCCACCTGAGGGTAGAGCTGCAAGCCTCCACAAAGAAGCTGTACACAGTGTGGGGACTCATGGAGGGCAGGAGAGACTAACCAGTCAGGAGGCAGCAATGGTGCACTTGAACTATAACACCTGAACTATAACACCTGTACGGATAGAATCAAATACATGGTGACCTGGAGCTCAGAAAAATAGAAGGCAAAAAGGAGTGCTTCAGGGTGATGATTCTGGAGGCTACTGTCAAGGTTAAAAGCCTGATACTATCACTCCTGAATGTGTGAATTGGATAAATTAGGTGACCACATGGACTTCAGTCTTCTTGTCTCTGACATAAATATGGTGATGATAAAAGTGACCTCACAGGATGTGAGAGGTGTGCGAGAGCTAACCCAACCACGTCAAAGAGATTACCTCCTGACAGAGCAGTCGCTGAGTAAGTTTGGCTGGCCTAGATAAAAGTGATCAGACTGAGAGAGGGAAGGATGGGATGTACTTGGACACGCACCTTAAGAAGAAAGCAGTTTGGGTGCTTAAGTTCCGTGGGGAGTCTGGGGCATAGTCATAGGTTGGGGCTCACAGAACAAACATAAGAAATCATGCTTCAGTCAGCACGAGCCCCCTTTTGAGTCCCTCCTCCCTTTCTTGATTATGAAGTGACAGGCATCCTGGGCTGGCTCCTTGAGTGGTGCCTGAAAGGCAAAATTCAGAGTTCAGGGCTGGTGCTGATGGCTTCAAGCAGGGATGCCTGCTGCATGAGAGCATGACAAGTTAAGGAATATAAGTCACTCATGGGGTGGCATTTCTTGGTGGCCGTTCATAAGCTACTGTGGTGTGGGATGGTTCCCAGTACCTGTCTCACTGGGAGTATGAGAATTGGCTGGGGCCCAAATGGGTGAGTACCACTCAGCAGCTTGAGCTATGGTGGGGTTGATGCTACTACACCTTATCTGAGTCATGGAGGATATAGGGGACTAATTTAATTAGTCACAAGCCAGCAGTCATGCTGCCTCCTTACTTCTGAACTACCTGTGAAACACTCCTGGGCCTATTGTGCACACACCAAAGTCTACAGTGGGAGCTAGGCCGGGGCTGTATTTCTCATAATTATGACACATAGATGGTGGGAGGTCCCAGGTTTTTAATTTACCGAGCTTAACTCCTTCTTTAACCTGCTTTGGTCATGACTCAGGCTGAGGTAGGTGATGAGTCCACCTAAGAACCCTCCTTATGTTTGGCAAAGTGAGCGAACCAATCCTGGTGCTCTAAAGGGAACTGGCATTTCTTGTAGTGGCCCTGAATGGTCACTGTGCAGGAGAATCACCTTGGAGTGCTTGTAGACACTGTGACACCTGTACCATGATCCAAGTTTCCAATTCAGAGGGTCTGGGGTGGAGCTCAGACATGTACACCTATTATATTCACATCATGCAGTTCAGAAATAGGTAGTCATGCTCCATCTGAGGGATACTGATGTACTGAGAGTTTGCTATAGGCCCAGCACTGTGCTAAACTCTAAATAAATTATTTTATTTAATCCTTATGCATCCTTTAAGATGCACACTGTTGTTATCTCTATTTTACAGATTGGAAAAAAAGAAAGCAACAAAGCCGCCCTGAGGCTTAGGTAGATTAAGCAATTTGCCCAAGATAAAAGTGCTACAAGGTGATGGCCTAGGATCAGTTTAGCCCTACCTCCTTTGGTGACACCACCCAGAGGGGAGTCTATTAGATAGCAGGGAACAAAGTTAAAAAATGAAAAATGGTTATAGCGTCAGCTTTCAAGGAATTCAAAGCCTAATATTGGACACAGGCAGAAGAAATGTTAAATGAGGAAACATGTAATTGAAATGTCAAAATAGTATATCAAATAGAAACAGGGGGCAGAAATTATTTTTTCAGTTTGTCTATAGTTCAGGTTCATCCTGATGGCCTTTGGAGGAGGTAGATCCTATACTCCAATTATAGGTCTGTCATTTGTCTTACGTAACTCATGGAAGAAAGGCAGCTTGAGAGAAAGCGATCAATTTACAATATACCATGAATCCTTAAGCATTGCCAACAGGATGTTTGGGCTCAGAATAACCAGGCTACCCTGGGCTGTTCTCGCCCCCATGGCATCGTGGACCAATGAGAACAGGGAGACGCTGTGTTTGCCAGTTCAAGCGAGAAGGCCCTCCATCAAGTCTCTGTGGTACCTCATTCAAACTTTTTCCTCTCTCACACAGACCCTGCAACTTCTCTCTGAAGGAAGAAGCGTTGGGACTCGAGGGAAAAGAGATGGCGGGGGAGGGGGGGTGGTGGTGGGAGGCAGGCACAGCAGATGCTATTGGCTACACCTTCTTGCTTTTCCCAGCTTCTCAAAGCCCAGGTCAATCTCTAGGTGGATTGCAGACTCTGTCCTTTTGCCCCAATGCATCCTATCTTAAGCAGATTTGCCCCTTTTCCAATAAAGGCAAACCAAAATTAAATCTATAATTATCATTACTAATTCCACTTAATTAGTCGCAAGCCAGCAGCCAAATTAGCTTTCTCATAATTATCTGATAAGCAGTAAGCACATCTCATAGATTATAATTAACACTACTTAATTAAAATCTAATATACATACACCCTTTCCTCAAAATACATCTAATTGGGTTCATAACAGCAGAAGATAAAAATTCCTCTTTGCTTACCCCTCCATAAGGATTTCAAACACCCAATTTCTTTTCTTTCTGTCCTCTGAGGGATCTGAAGGTGCACTACAGATACGTTTGCTGAATTGTTATTTCAAAAAGTTTTAAACGCTGCCCGCCCCCCATCCCCACCCAGGGAAAGTCTCTTTTCTTTCCTGTCTCTTGAAGGGTCTTCCCTGCACTAAGAAATGTCTGGCCCACAGTGACCACAGAACTGAATCACACTTCACACCAGGGAAATCTCAGCTCCCAACATAGATTTCTTTATATTTGTCTTACTGTGGATAGTGTTGAAAAGTTCCTGTCCACCTCTAACCTGGGGGGGGGGGGGGATCCCTATTAAACTTCCACCAAAAATCCTAGCAAAATTTCTGAAAATGAGTGGGATTCAAAGCTTTTTTGAAGTTGTAAATGGCTGTGATCTGTATTTTTCACCCACTTCCATCTCTGGCGAGGCTGAGGATCACAGGTATCTGATGTTCTATTCCCGTGGGGGTCCTGGCTGGGATTAGAAGGCAGAGTATTCAGCATCTTGAAAGGGAAAAGACTCTATTCTTCATGAGATTGCTAGTCACCCATTCCTCAGAGATGAGTTCAGAGAACAGGTTAAAGAGGACCAAAGATGGTCATTATTTCATGTCTTTACGAGTTAGTGCTATTCCAACCAGGAGGCAAAGAGCCATAGCCACTCTTCATGTGCAGAAAGCAGAAAAGGGAAAAAGAGAGAAAGAGGGGAAGAACAACTGGAGAGAAAAGGGACAAAACTTTGTCCAGCAGAGACAGCCCTTTGATTGGCACAGTGGCCGTGCTGTGCTTGTCATTGACTTTTCATTTGCAAACCATAGGGAGATTGATGCATGATGATGCTGTGTATCTCCTGGGGGCTTTCTGCCACTTGTATCTTATTTGTCTCACCCCACTTAGAGCTTACTTTAGAGCCAGGAAATGGAAGGAAATCAATAAATAGTTTCTGTATTGATACCTAGATGGTAGAACATTTTATACTCACTTTTCGGAATACAGAGTAACACATAGGAGAGTCAGCTGAAGGGTGGCAATTGCAGAGGTACTAGAGCCAACTACCCTTCTGGGTACTTCTCCTTGGTCACTTTTCTAAATGACACTCATGCTATTAATCATTACAGTGCAATTTCTGTCCTCCCTACTAACCTGTATGTTTCATGAAGGTAAGTTCTGGGGTTACTTGTTCACAGGTGTTCCCTGCCATCTTCACAGAGTCTAATATGTACTTAGCGTCCAACATATTCCTGTTAATAAATTAATCAATGTCTTGTCACTTCCTTTCTACCGAAGGAAAAAAAAAAGCAAATTAACCTCAAATTATTGCTGCACAGGGCAAGGATTTGAAATCTGAACTGTGAGATTGATCACATATTCATTGCTACTAAATTTCTCCAGTGAGGTCCATTTTGGATCAGAAAAAACCAACCACCTAACAATAATCAGAGGGGGTAAGAGTCTGTTTGTAACTTGGTATTTGAATCTATCCATCTATCCACCCCCTTCTTTTCCCAGTCAAACCATTGACCAGCACGTTGATTGTTAGCAATTTAACCGTCTTTGGGAGAGTAATTAGATGTTGAGCCATCCGCCTGCTTACAGCCCACCAAGGTAGCTATGAATGCCTTGAAGGATGATCTTGTAGGATGCAAATTACCGTAATAGTTTCTGGCCTGAATGCCATTTCCCTCCTTGCTCCTTGGGTTCCTCTTTCCTTTGCCAGGTCAGTTGGGTGGTGACAGCTGTGTGAGTACAGGGAGACCTCTGTTGCTGCCAGGGTTTTGCTGGTGGCCCTTAGAAGCTTTTGAAGCCTTTGTCTTTCATCCTCTTTCCAATCCCAGGGAGCCTCCAAATGAACACAGCTTGCTACTCACCACCCATGGCCCCTGGGAGGGCTCTGCAGCCAGCCTCCCTCTCTCATCCTTTCCCCCGACCCGGCAAGAGCTTTTTAAAAAATTTTCAGTATCTTGGCGGAAAACATTTTCATCCTGTAGGAATGATCTCAGGGGAGACTCTCCGTTTATACTGTTCTTTGACTGACGCTGCCTTGGCCACCTAATCCCCCACCCACGCTGGGCTTTCTGTAATACACTGGGTTTGAATAAATTATATTTTCAAAGGTTAAGACTGGATTTAGCAGTCAACTGTCCTGCTGATGTCTCTGTTATTTTCTGAACCCAAGAGAAAGTGTGAGAGCTGGTGGGCATATTATGAAAGGAAGAGATCTCTTCTGCAGGGGTGTCGTGGGCCAGGATCTTTCTTTTGCAAAGAATTGAATTCTGTCTTCTCCTCCAAGTCACGGCCGTGGGACAGATAGAACTCTTTTTGTCTGGTGTTCCTTATTCTGGAAGTTCATGGATGTGGGTGGCTACCGTGATTTTGCCTGTGAGCCTCTACTAGTTCATGCACGAGGGGAAAAGTACAGGGAGAAACAAGATGGAGAATGGCAGGAGGAGAAAAATACAAAAGAGGAAGAGGAGTAAACAGCTGAGCAGCTGTTACACATGTATTTGCATCTTAATTGGCTTGAAATATTTATCTTCTCTTGGATGTGCTACTAAGTGGCAAAAAGGAGGGGAAAAAAAAACATGGGCACACACACACACACACGCACACACATGCACACACAGCTAAAAACAAACACTTCCAAAACATCTAGTTGTGTAGCAAAAATATTATTAAATAACTACAATATCTGCCAGCATATTCTTGGAGCAGCATCAGGGTAGGGAAGGGCAACCGGAGTACAGGGCTGGGGGGTGAAAGTGGCTTGTCCCAGGCATCATCAGAGACTTGTTGGTAGTCTCAGGAGATACTTGTGCAACTTAGCAGGCTGGAGTTCCTTGACAGGAGCATTCTCTCCCCTGTCCTTGCAAGTACTTCCAGAATTCCTCAGCATTTTTTCTCTTTGACATCGTCTCTGAAGGAAGTGGGCTACTCGCTGTGCACTCTCAAAGGCCAGCGCATCCAAGATCCTCTAACTTCCTCTCCTGTATTGTCTCTTGCCCAATCCCTGCCGTCTGTCCTTTTGTGCAGAGACTGAGTCTTGAAATGTGTAAGTTCAGGCCAAGTCTCAGAGGGTAGCCCAGTGAACTGGGTCCCGGGCTGTTTACAACCTATTGCCTTTTTTACTTTGATATCCTGAAAGGAATTCATGGTCGTGTGGACCTGTGACTGCTTGTGGAAGAGTTTAGGCTGCACAGATAGAAAAATATTTTAACCCTAGAATTCTCAATAGTGGTGATGAAGATTAAAAACTAAACGTGAAGATCATTTTCTTTCACACTGGATCCCCATTTCTTCTGTCATCAAATACTGTTAATTCAATGTCTCAAATACTCCCAGAGTCTCCTCCACTCCTCTCGTTTCCCACTGCCAGTATCCCACTTTGGGTCTTCATAATCCTTTGCCTTGTTCAGGTCAGCATAGTCCAAACCCGTGTGCTCATCACCATTTGGGAGTAGGTTGCCTGGAATGTCACGCTCATGGTGCCCCTCCTCTACTTGTCATCATCTTTTGAGGACTTCTGGCAGCCTTCGGAAGAAAAATCTGAACTCCACAGCATAGTATTTGAGGCCTGGTCCCTACTCATCTTTGCAGCCTCTTATGTCATCAGTCTCCCTACCCACCCACCCACTATCACTGATAAATAAGTAGATGGACTCCTGGAGCTCCCCCTACGTTACATATGCTTCTCCCTCTCTTTAGATTATTCCTCTGTACTTCTACCAATGCTTCTCATCTTTAGGGATCTTGTTCTCTGAGAATAATTATTACCTTGTCCCATGCCCCTAACCTCAGTCTGGGTTTGAGATGCCTTTTCTATGCTTCCATAGTACCCTATGATTTGATTCATATTTAAACTTACTTCAAACCATGAGAGACTGTGGACTCTGAGAAACAAACTGAGAGTTTTGGAGGGGGAGTGGGGGGTGAGCCTGGTGGTGGGTATTAATGAGGGCACGTGTTGCATGGAGCACTGGGTGTGGTGCATAAACAATAAATTTTGGAACCCTGAAAAAAAACACAATATTAAATTAAAAAAATAAAACAATAAACTTACTTCAGTGCAGGATACTTTTCTATTCCTTATTTTTTTCTTTTATATTAGACTACACCATCATGGAGAATAGCCATGCCTATTTAGAACAATGGCAGATAAACAGTTGTTAATTAATAAAAGCTCTCTGAATTCATAAATAAATGGCATCTTTAGATGATCACTTTAGAAGGTAGAGATCTGATAAAAATGAGAGAAATGAATGACAGCCTGTGATTTCACAATCTGTGCTAAAAGAGTCTGTATTTTCTTATCTGGATGCTGCTCTTTTTCTAGGAGAGTGTGATATCCTTGGCTTGAACTATATACTGTGTACTCTAATTCAGGCAGGGACTGGCAAACTCAGAGCTTTCAAGAAATATTAAATCAATGTTTAAATAAAGAATATCACTATTTGCTTATAATGGCAAGACATAAACTAATTTACTTATCAGTAAAAATAGAAAAAAAATAATTGAGAGCAAGTAGAACAGAAAACAGAATGTAAAAAAAGGGGAGGTCTTGATTGTACCAAAAAGATTTCTCCTTCTTAGCTACTCAATAATAGTTTTGCCTTGATCATTTCTAGCTCAGCTCATCTTCACCTACTTTAGTCCATTCTAATGACAAAGTTTGTATTTCTGTTAAAGGATGACTTTCTAAAATATTGTGCCAAATAAAGTGGACATTTGTTTTGTAAATTTGTACATTGTCTCTTCCCTCTTCTGGTTGTTAGAAGGTCTTGGGAAGTGAGTCTTCCCACCAGTTCAGTAGTTTGAATGCACTGTGTAGTTAATATACTCAACAAGCCTGGATCCAGAGGTGGACCAGGGTGGCCTGGTCCCTTCTCTGAAATGACCCATTCAGAAATGGAGACCCTGGGCCCCTTGTTTCACATTCCCTCAGATATGCCCCATGCAGAAAAAATACCACCTAAGCAAACCCCAGAAGAATCCCCAGTGTGAAGTACAACTCTCCAGAATGTGATCGGCTCAAAACTACCATTAAAAGTGGCATTAGACTAACTAATGGCATATATATAGGTATAAACTTTTATCCATTAGTATTGAGTACTTGTAAGACTAAACACTCTCTGAAAGGAGCCAGCACACCAGGGTATAATGGTTGGCTTATTCCAAGTCTGGGACGTGCAAAATTCAAAGTGATTCTAGAGTATCTTGTACCTGGAAACATTAAAGTACTCAAAAACTGATGGGAATGTGTTAGAAATACAGAGGAGATAACTTGAAGCAGGTCATAATGGATAAAATTTGGTAACATTTGAGCACCAGAAATAATAATGATGATGGATTAAAACAATATGATTGATGAAACAAAGAATCCTTGAGTCCAAAAAATCACTATAGAAAATACAGATAGTCTCTTTCTATGGAAGAATGACAACTAATAGATATAGAAGGAATAATAGAATTATACTGTATCCATTTTATAATTACAAAAATAATTTAGACAAGTATCATTGATAAATGATGAAAACCACTGGGTGAAGTTATTGTAGCAGAATACTCACATAGTTTCAAAGTATCATACATCAGATTATACATTAATTACAAAGGAAAATATGTGGCACTTTGCAGTGGAGAAATCCAGAAGGTGCTGCTTCTCCAGCTGAACGTATCAGCATCACGCATAATGGGACAAACTGACATTCTGTGTCTCCTGATTTAATATAGTAAAAGGTCACAACATAGCCTATGTAGTATTCTTAGCTAAAAATGTTTAACCTGATTCAAATCATAAGAACACAATCATATAAATCTAAATTATAGGATAATCTACAAAAAAAAAAAAAAACTGGTCCAACCCCTTTAAAATGTCAGTATTATTATAAAAGATTTTTAAAAAAATAGTAGGAGACTGTTCTTGATTGAAAAAGGTTATGAACATCAATTACTGCAATGCATGGTCTTGGAATTCTGGATCAAATGAAGGGAAAAAGCTATGTAAGACTTTATTGAGAGCATTGAAGATTGAATACAAGCTATAGATCAGAAAATATTCTTGTATCACTGTTCACTTTTTTTGAGAATTATTATGATGCTTTTAGGGGATACTTGCTATAGTATTTGGGGGTGAAGTTTAATCATGATGTCTGCAGTATACTTTCAAATGGTTGGTGGGGAACAGGGAGGGAGGATGGGGGCTTGGAAAAAGCAAGAACACATGATGAAATCAACAGTTGGTGAATCTGTGTGAAATATAAGGGAATCTTCACGGTAATATTATTTCAATTATTTTTTAGGTTGAAAATCTTTCAAAATAAAAAGTTGAGGTGGGAAAAAGTAGCAAAAGAAATAAACCTGGCCCAAACCAGTCCTGTGAAACTTCATTCTAAGGTTTGTGTGGAATGGTTGGGTACGCATCTGTACCTCCAATGACTTCCCTTCTCCTTGACCCTCCTCTGATTTTGTCTTCCTTTGTTCTCTGTATTTTTTTTTCTTGGCAGTGACAAAATATGAAGTAAACTTGCTCACCAACTCTCATTTTCTCATCTCCCTTTAAGTACCTGACTCAGCAAGCCAATTTATAAAAAGGTTCAAATTATTTAAAACCACAGACAACTCTAAAGTCCACAAACCTAGTTAGCATCAAAATTTTAAAATAAGAATGAATAAAGATTTTCATAATGACTTTGATACCCCTGGAGAAACAGACACAATGTACTGTTTTTTCCATGGAGGACACCTCCTTATTCTCAGCTCTCCATATCTGGAGTTTTTAAAGTTTGAGACTGGGTTAGGTTTCTGTGCTATTGTTCTCTGCTACTAACCCTCCTGAACCCCCTTTCCTGACACAAGGTGAGAGGTTATCCATTAAAAGTAGGCCAAAGTCAAAATCCTAGAGGTGGTCTAGATAGTACTCATCTTCCCTGAGTATATGATCCAAAGTCCTAGCTTCTGTGGGCTGGAATGGATCAAAGGAAGAGATAGTCCCAGACACAGAGAAAGCACTACCTTTGGCCCTCATCTAGCTGTGGGAATTTGTGTGGGAGCAAGTGGAGTGGGAGATAAGGATGGGTAAAGAGGGTGGGCAGGAAGGTGTTTGCAGGCAATACTTCTGGTCCAGTAAGAGAAAGGATATTGCCAATTGCTGCAGGGTCTGCACACAGATATCTTCAGGCAATCTTAGACTTTCATTTGCCAGAAACATTGGAGAATTTATACTACAAATGAGAAAAAATTAGTTTTCCTTGCAGTAGGAAGACAGATATAATTGCCACTGGCTCTTTGTAGATGGCTACAGGGGCACTATTTGGGGCTCTGCTAGCAGTCTCAGCATTAAATCTCAGCAGAATACCCACTGAGCCAGAGTGATGCAGCCCTGAAATGGTTCCTTAACCCCCCAAAATGGTGGTAGGCAGAACAGTGTGTCAAGGCTGTGGCTCCAGGCCTGAGATTGGAATGCAGCTCACCTGGGTCACATCACTATGACAGGAAGAGTAACATGGTCTATGGTAGAGAAAGAGCCTGTTCTCCAACTTCAGCTAGGTGGCAATGATCCCTTAAGCTGTTGTTCCCAAAATATTGTCAGGGCTATTTTGTGTCTGACTCAGGCCATCTGAGTAGTGTTGCTTCCTCCAAAAGTCATGGTCCATCACCTCTTATTTCTTTGTAATCATGAGAACGATGTGTTTCTGTTGGAAAGACCATCGTGCCATTCAAAGTTTTACCAAGGAAAGTCTTGGCCTGGCTTCTGGTATTTGCAGAGGATTTAAGGATTAGTGCTAAGTGCTGCGTATAGAAAAGAAAAGCAACTCTGAAACAAAGTGTGTTAAAAGGGTTCACTTGTTTTTTTGCCAATGTAAAAAAAAAATCAAATGTAACTTTCCATTCTCACTTCCTTCCTAATGCAGAAACCATCTTCCTGGTTTGCTGCTGGAGCTTCCTCTGTCAACATCTCCCTACTCCAGCACACCTTCCACATCTGTATCTATGTTCCTAAAATAAAATATTTGATCTCGGTCCATCTTCAAAGGCACCCAAGACCTCTTTCCATTTTACTACTTCAACTCTCTTTTCGAGATCTTTCTGGTGGAAACTTTCTGTTTCGGCTCCTATAGCATATAAAATGCACTAGGATACTCTCTTACTCATTCTATTTTCTCTCTTTTTCTCAAAATTAGATGTTTCAAAATTCAAAAGGCAGAGAAGGAACATGAAATACCTGTGAATTGTCCTTCTTCCCTTCCTGTGGCCCAACTAACCAATTCCTCTTTCTCAAGGCAGTCAAGGTCATAAGTTTCAAAAGTCTCCTGTGCATACATAAGCTACTATCTTCTCTCTCTCTCTCTGTGTCTGTCTCTCTCTTCCACACATAGATGGTAGCATACAAGGCACCCTGTTCTGTATTGTGACCTTTTATTTAATAATATTTCTTGGAGATCACTCCCTATCAGTAGATCAGAGTTTCTTCATTTTTTTTTTTTAACAAATCCTTTTGACTGCTTCTACATTTCATTCTTCTGTTTCTCTAAAATCCTTTTTCAAATTCTGATCTCAAGGCAACTTGTAGGGGAAGTGTTTCCTGGCCCCTCCAGCATCCCAGGTCTTTCACAATGCTAAGCCAAGAATTTGTTGGTTGGTTGTTTTCTGAACTACTTGTTCTCTGTATTCCTGGCTGTCTTTAATGTGCTAGGTCACAGCTTCCTGGTTAGACCATGAAGTCCTTAAGGACAGGGACTGTGTCTAATCCTGCCATGTACCACCTACTAGACCAGCACATCTAACAGAGGGTCTTGGGCTTAGTAGGGATACAGTTAGTTTGTTGATTTGATAGACAGCTCAAAGATCAGAATGTGCCAATTCTCTGCCTTGTCAGAGAGTCTGTGTCAGGGATCAGGTTTGTTTGCATTGATCCTGAATGATCTCAGAAGCCAAAAAAGCCTTCTTAAGCATCTTTGGAAATGCAAATGTGTGCTTGTCCTGAGCAAGGCATAAAGGGCATTTCCATGCTTGTTTTCCTTCAACAGTCAGTTGCTCATTCCATTTTTTTTTTTTTTTTCCCTCCAAAAGTCAGCCAGTGGGTAGGGTCTGCCAAAGCACAAAGTGCAGAGCAGAAAGATCAGCTCTTTTTGTTAGATGTATTTGGAGTCAAGTTCACTTCAAGATGACTGGCAGAAGCATGGCACTCTGTTAGATCTCCACAAATCCCACCGCAGAGACAAGGACAAGGTGGGATAGCACATTTTGCTGGCTTCTTCACCTGCCGCCATTCCAAGGATTTGCTGGTTGTCTGGGACCAGTTTCATACACCTTCATCAGTCACAGGGATAGGGAAGCCTATGTTTCTTTTCCACACTCTGGTCAGCTCCTCCCTCAGGAATTTCTTCACTATGAGATTGTCCCCAGATTAAGTAAATAATTTCACGTCAGTCTAATTAATTCTAATAGACTCATTAGTTCAGTCTTAGAGTTCATTCTCAAGGGAACAATGGTCAAAAGCTGTGAAGAGTGTTCCTTTTGTGAGAAAATTATGTTTTCTTTCAAGTTGAGAATCCAAACTTGGATTCTGGGACTTTAAAAAAAATGTCTATTTTTTAAAGTCCAGAGTCTCAGTCCAGAAGCATAGAGTCAGTATGCTCGGGGGAAGGCTACTTTGCCATTGCTGTCCTGGGATTATGGGACTAACAGACTAAATCAGCTTGTAATGTCAAAAGGCTCATTATAGTTAATTTAGGAAAACTAAGCACACACAAATAAAAAGATAACTAATATAAAGCAGTAAGGTCTGAATGTCACAGACAGGAAGTATTTTAATTGTTTGGAGGTGGGGTAGAAAATTATGCACTGTGTTGATTCAAGAAATGTTTTTCTGGGACGCCGGACTTGGAAGACGCCTACATAATGAGTAGGACTTTATGAAAGAAGAATGGATGAAGGAATAGAAGGAACACGTGTGCAAGGCAAGATCCATGAAAGCCTGGGATTTTATCACAGAACAGCGATGGGAGCAGTCTAGCTGTAGGGGAATCTTTGTGTTGGGGGTTAGGGCATTGACAAGCTTTTAAAGGCAGTTGGGTTCAGAGTGAGGAGCATGGAGGTCTAATTTAGAATTGTGGATTCTTCCTGAAAGCAGGGAAGTACTTCTGAAGGGTTTGTTGTGAAGTGGTAAGATGTTGGAAGCAACTGTTCAGGAAGCAGAGAGGTGACAATGTGCAGAATGAATTGAAGTGGACTGAGGCTGGGGCAGGATGAAGCTAGAAAGAACAAGTGAGTTAAGAGGCATTGGTGTTACTATTGCAGGTGTCAACAATCCAGCAAAGATATTAAGATACTTTCTGAAGGAAATAGCACCTATTTGGTAATTCATATGTTAGCGTGAACAAGCTGCTCGGAGACTTTACTGGGAAAGGAAATGCAGCCAGCCAAGCCTGGTGGACGCAGGGTGGGTCAGCACCCCTGCATCTGGGACCTTCTGTTCTTGGGTGTCCACTTTGGGTCTTGTTCCGTAGGAGGGCTCAGGATGCATCTTCTTAGTTATCAATAATTGCTGTTTTTCCATAATTTCCTTGGACCTCCTGTGGAAAGTAGAGTTGCTGAACATATTATACTGATTACCCTCATCATCTCCTTCATCCTAAAGGAGGGGATGCAGATAACTTCAAATGATAGAAAAGGTGGCTGGGGAGGAATGAACAGAACATTATTGTTACAGTCTCATGAATGCTTGTCAAAAAGTCTTTTTCTCCTGGACATCACAGTGGAACCCATTATCTCTCTGGGCCATGGTGCCTGGAAGGGCTATAGGCCAAACATGATTTTGCTTTCTAACCCCATTTGCTCTGGACGTTTTCTCCAGGGGTGTACTCTCACTTTTAATTCTGGTTCTGAGAGCCCATCAGAAACAGTCCTCCGCTCTGGGTAGACCTAGGCCCTACAGCCAACGTTGCCACAGGCTAAATTCTAGAAGGTTCAGGAGGCTCTGTTCCTGCCTGATAGCAACAGCAGGAGCCCATGCCTCCTGTTCCAGGCTTCGGAGTTCCCATGTCACATGCCTTGGAAGGTCTGAGTGTTCAGGGGACTGAGAGAGAATGTCTTCAGTTATCTTCTTCCCAGCCCTTAGCCTCCACTCTGTGCAAGCAGAATCTGTTTTCCTCCTATGGGAAAGGAATCATGAGGCAGAAGTCAGGGAACCCTTTAGCTGTCACACAGGGGAGGTGTTTGGTGAGCACAGGGCTGTGATTTGACACTCCCACAGGACCGTGGAGAGGGTGGCATAAGATGATGTTGTCTTAACTGCCACCAATGAAAGGTGAGGGAAACCCCTTGGGTTTTGAAATTTGCTTTAAAACTTCTACTTCTTTTCAAACTACAATGCCAACATTTGCAGCCCTTCATTGAGAGCACTTACTGTGTGCTGGGCACCAGCCATCTTGCATGAGATGTTTGTCATCCCTGATGTAGAGATGAGGAAATTATAACACTGGCAGGTCAAATTGCCAAATGCAGCAGTAGGGGAGGAGACTGTAAATCTATTTACAAATAATCTATTGCATAAATAGAGCGTCCACTCTTTCCTCACCTCCACATTGCTTCTCAAGGTTCAGACGCTAGATTGATTTATTACATTGAATTTGCTGTTGTCTTTTTTCAGCCTTGGGAGGGAGCACAGATCAACTAGTCTGGGAAGTAGGGCACCTGCTTTGATAACTTAGCAGAAAATGGCTGGGAAGTCAGAGACCTTGGCTTACACACCAGATGTTTGGGACACACAACACTAGGCAAAGTACTTAACTTTTCTTTGCTTTGGTGAAATAAAAATTACCTCTTGACCTACAGGGGTGTTGCAAATATTGATCAAAAAACCGTCCTGAAGCACTTGCCATGGGGAGAAGGGGAGCACTCAATAATCCTCTGTTCTCTCTCTGGTATTTTTCTTTTATTTTTTGAGGGTTCTCTTCCCCTTTTAAATTAATTAATTAATTAATTAATTTTTAAAAAAGATTTTATTTATTTATTTGACAGATAGAGATCACAAGTAGGCAGAGAGGCAGGCAGAGAGAGAGAGAGAGAGAGAGAGAGAGGAGGAAGCAGGCTCCCCACTGAGCAGAGATCCCAATGCAGGGCTGCATCCCAGGGATCTTGACCCCAGCCAAAAGCAGGGGCTTTACCCACTGAGCCACCCAGGCACCCTTTTTAAAAGTAGTATTAATCTGATGTTTGGGCTGCTGTGGATGTTCAATACGTAACTGCCAAAGTAATCAATAAGTATAAATAGATACATGTAATTTTATTCAACTTGCTTGAGAACTTTTTTTGAGGCTTCTCAGACAGACTGCCCACAGGAGTAGGGGAAGTGCTTTGTAAAATTAGGTGTAAGCAACCTTAGGTGGTTAAGAAATGCATCAACTCTTCCATTCATATCATGAATTTTATCAGATTTTACACTTGAAAAGGAAGAGCGAGGATGAAACTGTAAGTGCTCAAAGAGCAGGGATCTTGTGTATGTTTTGCCCAATGTTGGGCCTGGCAATGCAGTGGCTGGAGATGTTGTCTTCTGAGCAACCCCAGTGCCCTTAGACTTCATTAGGAATAGCAGTAGGTTAATTCCCAATGCAAATTTCAAAGCTTCCTCAAATGAATATTTTGGGAAGGGGGAAAAAAACAGTAGTTGACTTTTTCTTGAATGCAAGCTAAATATAAATACCAGCTTTGAAAAAATGTAATAGAGAATAAGACGGAAGTGTTTAAAACAGTGGGTTTCCATTTTTTTTTCTTTTTTCTTTCTTTCTTTCTTTTTTTTTTTTCTTTTTTTTTTTTTTTGTAGGCTGTAGGGGATGAAATGCTCCTTTGGGAGTCTTGATACCATCTGTCTTTTCTGTTAGACATCAGCTAGAATACTCCATCTTTTTCTCTCTTCTTCCTGTTTCCACCTTCTTGTTACCCAAGTTAGTGAATCTGAAGTCTTAGTGCATTATGACTGAAATTCATCTAAGTTTACAACTATGTATGAAAATGTATGTTTTTGTCTATTTTCTGAAGTGAAAAGAAATGTGGATGGTATTTGTGCTACAAGGATGAGTTAGAATTCCTTAGCCTGATATTGAATGTTGTCATAGTTTAATTGGAAAGTATCTTGTTGCCTTTATTCCCCATTCTTCCACAGAACGGTCCTTTATTTCCACAAAACAGGTTTCCTTTTCTCCTCATCTTATGCCTCCACTGGCCTCCTGGTTATAAATACTACTCACTTGCTTAGGTCCTGGTTCACATTCTATTTTTTTCCAGAACGGATCAACATAACTACAAAGACCTCACCTTCCTTGAATGCAAATTTAACCTGTAGCAATTGTTACTTACTCAAATGGTCTTGTGACTTCTCTCATATTTTGGTCTCAAATTACACTGTTGCTTAACCTTCCAAGTATTTGGCTTGCCTTCTAGCAGGTCTCTCTCCCAGAACTCATTATTCCCCCACTCCTTCCAACATACAAAGCAGAATACTTTACATCTCAAAAATGTGAGGCTATATCGTTTTTGATTCCCTATAATGGTGTCATTATTGTAGGTGAATGGGAATTGGGGGCTGGGTACTGCAGGGTTACCTGACTTTTTTCTCTGAGATGCAATGATTGATCAAGTAATACGTTAAGTTATGGTTCAGACGCACGAAGTTTAAAGTTAAATCTGCTGATCAGATTAATTTAAGCAAACACTTTATTTTATAAGGCACTATAGATAAACAATTGCCTGAGACACATTTTTAGCTTCTTGGAATATTTATATTGAACTCAGGGAATAGCAGTGCAGTAATAGCAGCAGGACAGAAAAGTGAATATGACAGAGTGATGACTGCCATAAGCCGGATTCCACTACATATGCCTCATGGACTGTAGCCTTCATCCTCCCAGTATCCCTGTGATGCTCATGATATTATTATGTCCCTTTTTCAGTGGAGGAAACTGAAGTTATGGGAGGCTCATCATCTGCTCAAGGTCAACCAAAAAATGGAGGAACTGGGATTTGAGCTTTCATCTGATTCCAGAGCCCAGATTCTGAACGACTGAATTTACTCCCTCTCAGAGTCACAAAACTTCTGATATTATAAAATACATGTGCTTATTGACTCACAACGACCTGAATGCCACAAAACAGAAAGCTTACTATGACACCAGGACAGTGCCCAACATATAGTCGATGCTTAGACACTGAGAAAGTATTTTTTGGGCAAATGAACTAAAAATCTTCTGCACATATAGTTGGAGGCAGAATAATGGTGCTCCAAAGATGTCCAAATCCAGATCACCAGGACCTGTGAATATGTTACCTCACACAGCAAAAAGAACTTTAAAATGTGATTAAGTTAAGGATCATGAGATGGGGAGATCATTCTTATTGACTTGGGGAGACCTAGTGTAATTACAAGTGTCCTTATGTGAGAGAGGCAGGAAGGTCAAAGTCAGTAGTAGAGGACACAAGGACAGAAGCAAGAGCTTGGAGGTATCTGAGGGACAGGCCATGAATTTAGGAATGCAGGCAGCCTCCAGAAACTAGAAAACACAAGAAAACAGCCTCTCCTATAGTCTCCAAAAGAAATAAAGTTCTGCTGACACTTTAATTTTGTGTGCCTGTCCTCCTGAACCGTAAGGAATAAATGTATGCTGTTTAAGCCACCACGTTTGTGGTAATTTGTTACAGCAGCCATAGGAAGCTAATACATATATCCTACTCTTTATTCTGGCCTTTAGTACATCTTGCCGCGCGTCTGCGCTGTACCATCCCAGCAGCAGCCTCCAGAGTTGTAGCACTATCAAAGAGGGAGTAGGCCTGAGTCTTCTGAGCTCACAGGCTGAGACCAAGGCTTATCCTCATCTCATTCCTCTCATTCAACCAAATGCCAAGCCCCTCTAAATGTCTCCAACATGCTAATCTCCATCCCTAAACCATCATCTTAGTTTATGCCAGTTTTATCTCTTAACTTAGATTTCCGGAAAACATCCTAACAGAACTCCCTGTCCCCAGACTTCCTGGGAAAATCTGTTCTCTACTTGTATCACCCTCTGCCACACTGACATTTTCTCAGTTTCACACAGACCTCCTGCTCTTGGGCCCTTCGTTCCACAGGCTGTCTTTCATGACATAATTGCCTTGACTCATTGCTCCCTGACTTCCAAAGAGTCCAACTCTTTCCCCATGGTTTAGGGTTTAATTTAATTATGACTTTTAAGAGGAAGCCTTTTCCAAATCCCTCCACATCAAGTTAGGGTCCTTTACCACAAAGTCCTATAGCACCCCACATTATCTTTTTACACCCATTATGTTTTCTTATAGTTGATTATTTCTTATTTTTTGTTTGACTGTTAGCTCTATCTTGCTTACCATTGTGATCCACATATTAAGAAATTGCCTGATATCCACTAAATATTTGTTAAAAGTAAGCATAAATACATGCATGGGGGAACAGATGTAACTACTTCAAAACAGTAACTGAAAAGTGGGAAAGTTGAAGGTAGATGCCTTTCAATAGTTTGAATACTGGATTTTACATGATTCTAGGAATAACAGAGGAGTTTCTGGTATTCAAGAAGGTGGAGGATATGAGTGGACTCAGGCAACTGAACCTGCAGTTTGAGCACGGGATGGATTGGAGTTACGAATTCCTCTTAGCAAGTTGTCTAGTCAGGACGCTGCACCATGGTGTTAAAAAGCAGGAATGGGACCATGGGATAGATATGATTTCAAGGAGAAAAAAGAACTAATTGAACTTAAAGATAGTTAGAATGTAGAGGAGTTGAGAAAGATATGGCCCAGTTCTACTGCCAACAACCAGTTTATCTTGTGGAAGACTTTTTTGGATGCTTAGATTCTCCTGTATCTTTTTGTGTAATTTCTGTGTTTTCTTGCAATCCGTATAGCTGATGATTAATTTTTCTTCCTTTTCTTGGAGGATAAAGAACCAACATCTAAAATACTTCTTTGCCCAACTAACCCCATACACTAAATTCTGAGTACTCCGTAGTATGGTATTCAATTCCTCAACTGATTTAACATGTTTATTGAGAATTCAGCATAGGCACTTGTGCCCTGTGCAGAGATATCTGTAAGGCTTTACTTTAAAAATTATTTAACTAAATGGTATTTTTAATACTATTCAATGTTGTAGAGTTCTTACACTGTTGGTAGGAGTAGAAGTAGTAAGTCACTTCGGAAGTATAAGTATGAAAATGTTTCAAAATAATGCTCTAAATGTTTAAAAAGATTTTATTTATTTATTTGACACAGAGAGAGAGAGATCACAAGTAGGCAGAGAGGCAGGCTCCGAGCTTAGAGGAGAGTCCAATGTGGGGTTTGATCCCAGGACCCTGAGATCATGACCTGAGCCAAAGGCAGAAGCTTAACCCACTAAGCCACCCAGGCACCCCTGTTTTAAACTTTTTAAAATAATTTCTATTCTGGTAAATATACATAACATAAAACTGATCATTATAGCCATTTTTAAATATATAGTTCAGTAGTATCAAGTACATTTACATTGTTGTACAATCATCACCACCATCCATCTTAAGAACTTCAATTATCATCCAAACTGAAACACTGTACCCATTAAATGATAATTTCCCACTTCCCCCTTCCCCGTCCCTTGCAATCACCATTTTACTTTCTGTTTCTATGAACTTAACTACTTTGGGTATCTCATCTAAATGGAGTTGTATAGCATTTGTCCTCTTATGACTAGCTTATCTCATCATAATAATGTCTTTAAGTTTTACTCATATTGTTGTATGTGGCACAATTATCTTCCTTTTAAAAAAGGCTTTAATTTTTTTTTAAAGGCTTTTCTTCTTCTTCTTCTTCTTTTTTTTTTTTTTTTTTTTTTTGGAAGAGATTGAGGAGAGCTGGTGTTCATCCTTAAGGAGTAATAATATTCCATTCTGTGAATATACTACATTTTGCTAATCCATTTAGCTGCTTATGGACACTGGGATTGCTTCTACATTCCAGCTACTGTGACTAATACTCTTTGAACATGGGTGTATATACATCTGTTCATGCCCTGCTTTCACTTCTTCTGGGTATACACTCAGAGCGAAATTGCCAGACCTCATATAATTTGTATGTTTAATTGTTTGCGGAATCACCATAGTGTTTTCCACAATAGCTGTACAATTTAAACACTTCCTCCAGCAATGCATAAGAAGTCCAGTTTTTCACAGAGGCCATGGGGAGATAGAGAGGAGAAGGGAGTTGAGGGAAATTGGAGGGGGAGATGAACCATGAGAGACTATGGACTCTGAAAAACAATCTGAGGGTTTTGAAGGGGTGGAGGGTGAGAAGTTGGGTGAGCCTGGTGGTGAGTATTGTGGAGGGCAGGTATTGCATGGAGCACTGGGTGTGGTGCATAAACAATGAATTCTGGTACACTGAAAAGAAATTTAAAAATTAAAATATTATTTAAAAAAAAGGAAGGGATGCCTGGGTGGCTCAGTGGGTTAAAGCCTCTAACTTAGGCTCAGGTCATGATCTTAGGGTCCTGGGATCAAGCCTCGCGTCAGGCTCTCTGTTCAGCGGGGAGCTGCTTCCCTTCCTGTCTCTCTCTCTGTCTGCCTCTCTGCCTGCTTGTGATCTCTGTCAAATAAATAAATAAAAAATCTTAAAAATAAAAAGTCCACTTATTCTACATCCTCACCATTGCTTCTTATCTTCTGTTTCTTTCATTTTAGCCATTTTAATGGGTGTGAAATGATATCTCAATGTAGTTTTGATTTGCATTTCCTTAATGACTAGAGATGTTGGGCATCTTTTCATGTGCTTATTGGCCACTTGCATATCTCCTCTGAAGAAATATCTAGTTGAATCATTTGCCCATTTTTAAAATTGGATTATCTGGGGAGGGGCCTGGGTAGCTCCTGATTTCAGCTCAGGTCATCATCTCAGCATTATGAAATCCAGTACCACATCAGGCTCAGCACTGGGTGGGGAGCCTGCTTGAGATTCTCTATCTCCTTCTCCTCCTGGCTCCCTCCCTGACTCATGTTCCATCTTCTTTCCTCTCAAAAAAAAAAAAAAAAAAAAAAAATTGGGTTACCTGTGAGTTATAAGAATATATATATATTTAAAGATTTTATTTATTTATTTGACAGGCAGAGATTACAAGTAGTCAGAGAGGCAGACAGAGAGAGAGGAGGAAGCAGGCTCCCTGCTGAGCAGAGAGCCCAATGCGGGGCTCGATCCCAGGACCCTGGGATCATGACCTGAGCTGAAAGCAGAGGCTTTAACCCACTGAACCACCCAGGTGCCCCAAGGATATTTTTAATGTATCCCAGATGTTAGTCCATTATCAGATACATGATTTGCAAATATTTTTTCCCATTCTGAAAGTAACCTTTTCATTTTCTCAGTAGAGCTCTTTGATACATAAAAACTTTTTATTTGATAATGAAGTCCAACTTATTGTTTTTCTGTTTGTTTTGTTTTTGTTTTATTGCCTATATGTTTGGCCCCAAATACAAGAAAACATTGCAACTTAATGAAGATTTTTCTCTAATTTTCTTCTGATAGTTTTATAGTTTTAGCTCTTATATTTAGATTTTTGATCCATTTTGAGTTAATTTTTGCAGATGGTATAAGGTAAACATCCAATTGTTTCTCTTTCTCTCTCTCCCTTTCTTTTTTCTTTCTTTCTTTCTATCCTTCCTTCCATTTCTCTTTCTTTCTTTCCTTCTTTCTTTCCAGGTGGATATCCACTTTTCTGAAACCATTTATCAAAATGCCCTTTGCCCATTGGCAACCTTCTCAAAAATCATTTGACAATATATCTGAGTGTTTTTTTCTGTACTCTCTATTCTGTGCAACTGATCTATATGTCTAACTTTATGCCAGTACAACACTGTGTTGGTTTATTGTAGCTTTGTAGTAAGTTTAGATATCAGACGGTGTGAGACATCCACATTAATTCTTCTCTTTTCAAGATTCTTCTTTTCAAGGTTTCTTGAGTTTCCATATGAACTTTAGTGTGGATTTATCTATTTCTACAGAAAAAGTCATTTTGATTTTGAAAGAAATTGTATTGAACCTGTAGACTGTTCAGGGCAGTATCAATATCTTAACAATATTACATCTTCTAGTTCATAAATGTGGTATATTGTTCCATTAAATTGTGTCTTTAATTTCTTTCAGCAATATTTTGTAGTATCCAGTGTATAAGTCTTTTTCTTCTTTGGTTAAGTTTATTCCTAAATATTTTATTCTTTTTAATACAATGGTATTAAAGTGGGGTTACTTTCTTTATTTCCTTTTTGGATTAATCATTGTGAATATACAAAATTGCAAGTAATTTGTACATGTTGATTTTGTGTCCTATAACACTGCTGAATTCATTTATTCCAGTAGTGTTTGTAAGTGTGTTTATGTGTGTGTGTAAAATCTTGAGTGTTTTCTACATGAAAGATGAGGTCATCTGTGAAAACATAATTTTACTTCTTTTTAAATTTGATTGTCTTTTGTTTCTTTTTCTTTTTTAATTTGCTCTGACTGATACATTCAGTATTATGTTGGATAAAACTGGGGATCTTTGTGTTGTTATTGATTTTAGATGAAAAGTTTTCAGTTTTTTTATCATGGAATATGACGTTAGCTCCCAGTTTCTTATAAATGGCCTTTCTTATATTGGACTGGTTTCCTTTTAGTTTATTGAATATTTTTTATAAATAAATGATGTTAAATTTTGCCATATGCTTTCTATGGATCAATTTAGATGATCATTGTGTTTTTTCCCCCTTGAATCTATTAATTGTGGTGTACATCATTTATTGATTTGCATATATTGACCTATGGTTGTATTCCAGGAATAAATCCTACTGTGTCATAGTGTAACAGGATGGTTAATATCCTGTTGGATTCTGTGTGCTAGCATTTTATTGGTGATTTTTGCATCAATGTTAATAAGGGATATTGACCAGTAGTTTTCTTTTCTTGTAGTGTCTTTGTCTGCATTTGGTATCAGGGCAACCCTGGCCATATAGAATAAGTTAGGAAGCATTTCCTCCTTTTCTTTTTCTTTTTCTTTCTTTTTTTTTTTTTTTTTTGGAGAGATTGAGGAAGACTGGTGTTCATTTTTCTTTAAATGTTTGGGAAAATTACCAGTGAAGCCATCTGGTCCTGGGGTTTTCTTTTTTGGGAGTTTTTTGCTTCATAACTTTTTATTTTTTTTTTTTAACATATATTTTTATCCCCAGGGGTACAGGTCTCTGAATCACCAGGTTTACACACTTCACAGCACTCACCAAAGCACATACCCTCCCCAATGTCCATAATCCCACCCCCTTCTCCCAAACCCCCTCCCCCCAGCAACCCTCAGTTTGTTTTGTGAGGTTAAGAGTCACTTATGGTTTGTCTCCCTCCCAATCCCATCTTGTTTCATTTATTCTTCTCCTACCCACTTAAGCCTCCATGTTGCATCACCACTTCCTCATATCAGGGAGATCATATGATAGTTGTCTTTCTCTGCTTGACTTATTTCACTAAGCATGATACGCTCTAGTTCCATCCACGTTGTCGCAAATGGCAAGATTTCCTTTCTTTTGATGGCTGCATAGTATTCCATTGTGTATATATACCACATCTTCTTGATCCATTCATCTGTGGATGGACATCTAGGTTCTTTCCATAGTTTGGTTATTGTGGACATTGCTGCTATAAACATTCGGGTGCATGTGCCCCTTTGGATCACTACATTTGTATCTTTAGGGTAAATACCCAATAGTGCAATTGCTGGGTCATAGGGCAGTTCTATTTTCAACATTCTGAGGAACCTCCATGCTGTTTTCCAGAGTGGCTGCACCAGCTTGCATTCCCACCAACAGTGTAGGAGGGTTCCCCTTTCTCCACATCCTCGCCAGCATCTGTCATTTCCTGACTTGTTGATTTTAGCCATTCTGACTGGTGTGAGGTGATATCTCATTGTGGTTTTGATTTGTATTTCCCTGATGCCGAGTGATATGGAGCACTTTTTCATGTGTCTGTTGGCCATCTGGATGTCTTCTTTGCAGAAATGTCTGTTCATGTCCTCTGCCCATTTCTTGATTGGATTATTTGTTCTTTGGGTGTTGAGTTTGCTAAGTTCTTTATAGATTCTGGACACTAGTCCTTTATCTGATATGTCGTTTGCAAATATCTTCTCCCATTCTATCAGTTGTCTTTTGATTTTGTTAACTGTTTCCTTTGCTGTGCAAAAGCTTTTGATCTTGATGAAATCCCAATAGTTCATTTTTTCCCTTGCTTCCCTTGCCTTTTGCGTTGTTCCTAGGAAGATGTTGCTGCGGCAGAGGTCAAAGAGGTTGCTGCCTGTGTTCTCCTCAAGGATTTTGATGGATTCCTTTCGCACATTGAGGTCCTTCATCCATTTTGAGTCTATTTTTGTGTGTGGTGTAAGGAAATGGTCCAATTTCATTTTTCTACATGTGGCTGTCCAATTTTCCCAGCACCATTTATTGAAGAGGCTGTCTTTTTTCCATTGGACATTCTTTCCTGCTTTGTCGAAGATGAGTTGACCATAGATTTGAGGGTCTATTTCTGGGCTCTCTATTCTGTTCCATTGATCCATGTGTCTGTTTTTGTGCCAGTACCATGCTGTCTTGATGATGACAGCTTTGTAATAAAGCTTGAAGTCCGGAATTGTGATGCCACCAACGTTGGCTTTCTTTTTCAATATCCCTTTGGCTATTCGAGGTCTTTTCTGGTTCCATATAAATTTTAGCATTATTTGTTCCATTTCTTTGTTAAAGATGGATGGTACTTTGATAGGAATTGCATTAAATGTGTAGATTGCTTTAGGTAGCATAGACATTTTCACAATATTTATTCTTCCAATCCAGGAGCATGGAACATTTTTCCATTTCTTTGTGTCTTCCTCAATTTCTTTCATGAGTACTTTATAGTTTTCTGAGTATAGATTCTGTGTCTCTTTGGTTAGGTTTATTCCTAGGTATCTTATGGTTTTGGATGCAATTGTAAATGGGATTGACTCCTTAATATCTCTTTCTTCTGTCTTGCTGTTGGTGTAGAGAAATGCAACTGATTTCTGTGCATTGATTTTATATCCTGACACTTTACTGAATTCCTGTATAAGTTCTAGCAGTTTTGGAGTGGAGTCTTTTGGGTTTTCCACATATAGTATCATATCATCTGCGAAGAGTGATAATTTGACTTCTTCTTTGCCGATTTGGATGCCTTTAATTTCCTTTTGTTGTCTGATTGCTGAGGCTAGGACCTCTAGTACTATGTTGAATAGCAGTGGTGATAATGGACATCCCTGCCGTGTTCCTGACCTTAGCGGAAAAGCTTTCAGTTTTTCTCCATTGAGAGTGATATTTGCGGTGGGTTTTTCATAGATGGCTTTGATGATATTGAGGTATGTGCCCTCTATCCCTACACTTTGAAGAGTTTTGATCAGGAAGGGATGCTGTACTTTGTCAAATGCTTTTTCAGCATCTATTGAAAGTATCATATGGTTCTTGTTCTTTCTTTTATTGATGTGTTGTATCACATTGACTGATTTGCGGATGTTGAACCAACCTTGCAGCCCTGGAATAAATCCCACTTGGTCGTGGTGAATAATCTTTTTAATGTACTGTTGAATCCTATTGGCTAGTATTTTGTTGAGTATTTTCGCATCTGTGTTCATCAAGGATATCGGTCTATAGCTCTCTTTTTTGGTGGGATCCTTGTCTGGTTTTGGGATCAAGGTGATGCTGGCCTCATAAAATGAGTTTGGAAGTTTTCCTTCCATTTCTATTTTTTGGAACAGTTTCAAGAAAATAGGAATTAGTTCTTCTTTAAATGTTTGGTAGAATTCCCCCGGGAAGCCATCTGGCCCTGGGCTTTTGTTTGTTTGGAGATTTTTAATGACTGTTTCAATCTCCTTACTGGTTATGGGTCTGTTCAGGCTTTCTATTTCTTCCTGGTTCAGTTGTGGTAGTTTATATGTTTCTAGGAATGCATCCATTTCTTCCAGATTGTCAAATTTATTGCCGTAGAGTTGCTCATAGTATGTTCTTATAATAGTTTGTATTTCTTTGGTGTTAGTTGTGATCTCTCCTCTTTCATTCATGATTTTATTTATTTGGGTCCTTTCTCTTTTCTTTTTGATAAGTCGGGCCAGGGGTTTATCAATTTTATTAATTCTTTCAAAGAACCAGCTCCTACTTTCGTTGATTTTTTCTATTGTTTTTTTGGTTTCTATTTCATTGATTTCTGCTCTGATCTTTATGATTTCTCTTCTCCTGCTGGGCTTAGGGTTTCTTTCTTGTTCTTTCTCCAGCTCCTTTAGGTGTAGGGTTAGGTTGTGTACCTGAGACCTTTCTTGTTTCTTGAAAAAGGCTTGTACCGCTATATATTTTCCTCTCAGGACTGCCTTTATTGTGTCCCACAGATTTTGAACTGTTGTATTTTCATTATCATTTGTTTCCATGATTTTTTTCAATTCTTCTTTAATTTCCCGGTTGACCCATTCATTCTTTAGAAGGATACTGTTTAGTCTCCATGTATTTGGGTTCTTTCCAAACTTCCTTTTGTGGTTGAGTTCTAGCTTTAGAGCATTGTGGTCTGAAAATATGCAGGGAATGATCCCAATCTTTTGATACCGGTTGAGTCCTGATTTAGGACCGAGGATGTGATCTATTCTGGAGAATGTTCCATGTGCACTAGAGAAGAATGTGTATTCTGTTGCTTTGGGATGAAATGTTCTGAATATATCTGTGATGTCCATCTGGTCCAGGGTGTCGTTTAAGGCCTTTATTTCCTTGCTGATCTTTTGCTTGGATGATCTGTCCATTTCAGTGAGGGGAGTGTTAAAGTCCCCTACTATTATTGTATTGTTGTTGATGTGTTTCTTTGATTTTGTTATTAATTGGTTTATATAGTTGGCTGCTCCCACGTTGGGGGCATAGATATTTAAAATTGTTAAATCTTCTTGTTGGACAGACCCTTTGAGTATGATATAGTGTCCTTCCTCATCTCTTATTATAGTCTTTGGCTTAAAATCTAATTGATCTGATATAAGGATTGCCACTCCTGCTTTCTTCTGATGTCCATTAGCATGGTAAATTCTTTTCTACCCCCTCACTTTAAATCTGGAGGTGTCTTCGGGCTTAAAATGAGTTTCTTGGAGGCAACATATAGATGGGTTTTGTTTTTTTATCCATTCTGATACCCTGTGTCTTTTGACAGGGGCATTTAGCCCATTCACATTCAGGGTAACTATTGAGAGATATGAATTTAGTGCCATTGTATTGCCTGTAAGGTGACTGTTATTGTATATGGTCTCTGTTCCTTTCTGATCTACCACTTGTAGGCTCTCTCTTTGCTTAGAGGACCCCTTTCAATATTTCCTGTAGAGCTGGTTTGGTATTTGCAAATTCTTTCAGTTGTTGTTTGTCCTGGAAGCTTTTAATCTCTCCTTCTATTTTCAATGATAGCCTAGCTGGATATAGTATTCTGGGCTGCATGTTTTTCTCGTTTAGTGCTCTAAAAATATCATGCCAGTTCTTTCTGGCCTGCCAGGTCTCTGTGGATAAGTCAGCTGCCAATCTAATATTTTTACCATTGTATGTTACAGACTTCTTTTCCCGGGCTGCTTTCAGGATTTTCTCTTTGTCACTGAGACTTGTAAATTTTACTATTAGGTGATGGGGTGTGGGCCTATTCTTATTGATTTTGAGGGGCGTTCTCTGAACCTCCTGAATTTTGATGCTCATTCCCTTTGCCATATTGGGGAAATTCTCCCCAATAATTCTCTCCAGTATACCTTCTGCTCCCCTCTCTCTTTCTCTTTCTTCTTCTTCTGGAATCCCAATTATTCTAATGTTGTTTCGTCTTATGGTGTCACTTAATTCTCGAATTCTCCCCTCGTGGTCCAGTAGCTGTTTGTCCCTCTTTTGCTCAGCTTCTTTATTCTCTGTCATTTGGTCTTCTATATCACTAATTCTTTCTTCTGCCTCATTTATCCTAGCACTGAGAGCCTCCATTTTTGATTGCACCTCATTAATAGCTTTTTTGATTTCAACTTGGTTAGATTTTAGTTCTTTTATTTCTCCAGAAAGGGCTTTTATATCTCTCGAGAGGGTTTCTCTAATATCTTCCATGCCTTTTTCGAGTCCGGCTAGAACCTTGAGAATTGTCATTCTGAACTCTAGATCTGACATATTACCGATGTCTGTATTGATTAGGTCCCTAGCCTTTGGTACTGCCTCTTGTTCTTTTTTTTGCGTTGAATTTTTACGTCTTGTCATTTTGGCCAGATAAGAGTAAATGAAGGGGCAAGTAAAATACTAAAAGGGTGGCAACAACCCCAGAAAAATATGCTTTAACTAAATTAGAAGAGATCCAAAATCGTGAGTGGGGAGAAAGGGGATAAAAAGAGGTTCAAAAAGAAAGAAAGAAAAAAAAAAAAAAAAAAAAAAAGAAAAAAAATTTTTTTTTAAAAAAGAAAACACCTGAGAAAAATGTAAAAAAGAAAAAATATATATATTAGATAAACTAGTAAAAAATCGTTAAAAAAGAAAAAGGTAACAGTTAAAAAAAAAAAAAATTTTACCCGAAGGCGAGAAGAAAAAGAAAAAAAAAATGAAAAAGAAAAAATTAAATTAACTGCAAGACTAAAAAAAAAATCACAGGAAAAAAGCCATGAGTTCCGTGCTTGGCTTTCTCCTCCTCTGGAATTCTGCTGCTCTCCTTGGTATTGAAACCGCACTCCTTGGTAGGTGAACTTGGTCTCGGCTGGATTTCTTGTTGATCTTCTGGGGGAGGAGCCTGTTGTAGTGATTCTCAAGTGTCTTTGCCCCAGGCGGAATTACACCGCCCTTACCCGGGGCCGGGGTGAGTAATCTGCTCGGGTTTGCTTTCAGGAGCTTTTGTTCCCTGAGCGCTTTCTGTAGAGTTCCGGAGGACGGGAACACAAATGGCGGCCTCCTGGTCTCCGGCCCGGAGGAGCGGAGAGCCCAGGGCCGCACTCCTCAGTGCGCCCTCAGAGAACAGCGCCCAGTTACTCCCGTCTGCCCGACCTCCGGCCGCGCTCCGAGCTCACCGAGCCTGCGATCGGTTCAAGGTAACACCGAGCTGTGAGCTTACTGTCCGGCTCTGTTTCTGTAGCCGGCTTTCCCGTTCCAATACCCGCAAGCTCTGCGACACTCAGACACCCCCGATCCTTCTGTGACCCTGCGGGACCTGAGGCCACGCTGACCCCGCGTGGGCTTCGCCCTGGTTTAGCCTCTGGAGCGATGTCCCTCAGTGGAACAGACTTTTAAAAGTCCTGATTTTGTGCGCGGTTGCTCCGCCGCTTGCCGGGAGCCGGCCCCTCCCCCCAGGGTCTATCTTCCCGTCGCTTTGGATTCACTTCTCCGCCGGTCCTACCTTTCAGAAAGCGGTTGTTTTTCTGTTTCCAGAATTGCTGTTCTTCTTCTCTTCGGTCTGCCGATGGATTTTCAGGTCTTTGCAATCTTTAGATAAGCTATCTAGCTGATCTCCGGCTAGCTGAATCAGTCTCAGCTTGCTACTTCTCCGCCATCTTGACTCCTCCCCCACCTCGGGAGTTTTTTGATTACTGATTTAAGCTCCTTCTAGTTATAGGTCTATTCAGATTTTCTATTTCTTTATGAATCTTGATAGGTTATATATTTTTAGAAATTTGTTCACTTCATGTAAACTATCTAATATGTTGGCATATTCTTGGGATTAATGCTCCCTTATAATCTTCTTTTATAAGATTTAATTTTCTTTTTGCTTTACTATATCTTTTGGTTTCTAATTTTATTAAAATAACTGTAAAATTGGTGGTAATGTCCCCTCCTTCATTTCTTATTGCAGTTGTTTGAGTCTTTTCTCTTTTTTCTTAGTCAACCTGGCTAAAGCCTTGTTAATTTTGATCTTTTAGAAGAACCAACTCTTGATTTCACTAATATTGCTACTATTTTTTCTATTTTATTTCTGTTATTATTTCTTTCTTTCTGCTACCTTTGGTATTGGTTTGGTCTTCTTTCTCTAGTTTCATCACTTCTAGATTAAGGTTGTTGATTTTAATTTAATTTTAGCTTTTATAGCTACAGATTTCCCTCTTAATGTTGCTTTGCTGCATCTCACAAGTTTTGCTCTTTTTGTTTTAATTTTAATTGGTCTCAAGTTATTTTATAATTTCATTGTAATTTCTTTGTATTATTTCACTTTTGCATTTTTGTGAATTCTTTGGTTTTCCCTCTGCTGTTGATTTCTAGGTTTTTTTATGTTGTGATTGGAAAAGATGCTATATGATTTCAATCTTTTAAAAATTTCTTAACACTTGTTTAGTGCTTAACATATGACAATAATATATGGTTTATCATAGAGAAGGTTCCATGTTTGCTTGAGAAAAATTTGTTTTCTGCTGTTGCTGAGTAGGGAATTCTATATATGTGTGTTAGGTCCAACTGGTCTATACTGTTGTTCAAGTCCTCTATTTTCTTATTGTTCTCTGTTGAGGTTTTTATTCATTGTTGAAAGGTGGGTATTGAAATCTCCTCCTATTACTATAGAGCTATTTCTCCCTTCAATTCTCTCAATAGTTGCTTCTTGTATTTTGGATGTCCAGTGCATGTATGTTTGTAATTGTTCTTTGTTTTTTTGTTTTGTTTTGTTTTGTTGTATTTTATTTTTAAATTTTATGGTGGTAAGAATAGAACATATGATCTACCCTCTCACCAATATAATTGTTTTATCTTCCAGGTGAATTGATCCATTTTATCATTATATAATATTCTTATTTGTCTCTTCTAAAATTTTATTTACTGATTTTAATATAGTCATCTCTACTGATGACTACTACTCTGATTTTAATATAGTCATCTCTACTCTCTTTTGGTTAGTATTTGCATGCAATATCTTTTTTCCATTCTTTCATTTTCAGCAAATGTATGTTCCTACATCCTAAGTGGGTCTTTTATAGGTAGCATATAGTTAGATAATATTTTCTAATCCATTCTGCCAATCTAGGTCTTTGGGTTGGGAGTTTAATTCATTTCCATTTAAAGTAATTACTTATACAAAACACTATGGTTATTTGCTTTCTTTTAGAGCTTTTTTCTTCCTCATCCCTCTCATTATTTTTTCCATTGTGCTTATTTGAATCTTCTTTTATAGTAGCACATTTTGATTATATTCTTATTTCTTTTTGTTTATAGTCTATATATGTTTTCCTTATGGTTGCCAAGAGGATTACATATAATATCCTAGAGTCATGAGAGTTACTCTTTTTAAAATTTTATTTATTTATTTGAGAGTGAGAGAGAGTACAAAACGGGGGGTAGAAGGGAGAAGCTTCTTCCTCTCCCACACCCCCTGCTTGTGTTCCCTTTGTCACTGTCTCTCTCTCTGTCAAATAAATAAATAAAATCTTAAAAAAATTTAAAAAGAGAGAAAGAGAGAGAGAGAGAAAGGAAGAGAGAGAGAGTGAGAAAGAGAGCTGTCATCCCTGGGCTGCATTTCTATCTTTTTTATTGACAGTTGTTAACTATATGGCAGAATATTTATTAGTTGGAGTGGGAAGCAGGGTTTCCTGATTTTTCTTCCTAACTTGATCAGGGGTTTCCTGTTGTTGCACCACCATCTTGGGCCTGTCTGGTGTGATCTGGCTTCTTATGGAGTGCTGCCAGGACAGGACTCTGACCTTCCCCTAGTTGGCCATGACTTCCTCCTTGCTGGCTTCCAGGCATCCAGTTAGAGCCTCATTGCCTAATCTAACAAAATGAATGGAAGATAATGTTCATGGCTATTTTTTTTTTGAATTCTTTTTGAAGGGAAACAATGACTGCATTTTTTTTTCCCCAAAAAATAATCACTGCTAATTTCTTTGGTCTAGATTTATAATTCTCCTTTAGGGCTGAGGAATTTTCAAATCTCAAAAGTGCTAGGATAATTTAAGTGAGAGTTATTCTTAAATTGATACTAACTTAACCTCAATTGCATACAAAAACTTTGCTTTTTCCTAGATCTTCCTTTTTCCCACTTTATGTTATTGATGTGTTAAATTACATCTTTATATGTATTGTTTATGAATAGATTTATAGTTTTTTTTGTTTGTTTCTGCCTTTTAAACTTTTTGTGATACTTAAAAGTGGAATTACAAACCAAAATTACAATGATACTATTTTAAAATATTGTTCATGTCTTTACCTTATTGGAGAACTTTATATTTTCATATGATTTTGAGTTACTGTTTAGTGTCTTTTCACTTCAACTTGAAAGACTCCCTTTAGAGTTTCTTCTGGGGCAACTGTAGTGATAATAAACTCTATCTGCTATTGTGTATCTATTAATGTCTTAATTTCTCTCTCATTTTGGAAACAGTTTGTTAAATATGTCATCCCATTTGCTCTGGCCTGTGAGGTTTCTGGTGAGAAATCTACTGATTTCTGTGTGGTTTCTTGTGGGCCATTTCTGCACCATAAGTCGTTTTCTCTTCAGGAGTCTCTCTGTTTTATTATCCTTCGATAGATTATAATGTGTCTTGGTATAGTTTTCTTTGAATCTGTCCTACTTGGATTTCTTTTTGTATTTGTATATCTATTATTTTCTTAATTTGGGGAATTTTTCAACTGCTATTAAAAAAAAATACCCCTTCTATCTCCCTTCTCCTTTTGTAACTTCTATAATGCATATATTGGTCCACTTGATGGTATCTCAGAAGTCTCTGAAATTCTATTCACTTTTCTTCATTTTGTTTTCCTTTTTCACTTATCTGACTCTATAATTTTAAATTATAAATTTATAATTTTAAATTATATTTCTGTTCAAGTCTTATGTTGGACTTTTCTAGTAAATTTTTCAATTTAGTTGTTGTGATTTTAAGTTCCAGAATTTCTGTGTGGTTTTTATTTTGGCAAAATTTCTATTTGTTGATACTTTCATTTTGCTTATATATTATTTTCCTGATTTCATTCAGCTCTTTGTCCATGTTTTCCTTTAGCTCTTTGAGAATAGATAGTTATATTAAAATCTTTGTTCAGTAACTCTGATGCTTGTGTTTCTTCAAGGACAGTTTTTGAAGATTATTTTCTTCCTTCAATTAGGCCATGTTTTCCTGTGTCTTTGTATGTCTTGTAATTTTTTCTTGGTAATTGGGCACTTGAAAACACAATTACCTTCTTAATTTTAGCATACTATATGAAAGATCATTACTAAATTACTGAATAGTGCCCCTCCGTGCATTAGGGTGCCCCTCTGTGCATTAGGATCAGCCTGGGGTAAAGCTGAAGATGTTAAGAACTTCTGAAGTCTTTTCTGGGCTTGTGTAAGTTTTTGTTTGTTTTTGATTTTAGATTTCCCCTGAATAAGTGGCTATTCTTAAGTATCTTAGTTCCTCAAGTAGTCTCATCCTAGCTACTTTTAGGGCTTGATATTCTATCATATTCCTCTGTCTTTAATCTCTTGCCCCCAGCTATCTGTTGGTCTATAGCTCCCATCATTTTTACCTACTAAAGCACTTGCTGCTGCCTTCCATGGCTTCCACCAGCTTGAGATTTAAACTATGTCATCATTTCCTTTGGACAGCCCACAGACAGGTAGAACATTGTAATTATGTTCTAATTCTCTGTTTCTACAAGACCTAGGGAAGAAACCAGGAATTGAGCAACTTCTTTGAAACTACACTAGCCAAGGAAGGAAGTGGAGCAAACATGAGTCAAAAATGTAATGAAATTTCATACATATCAATGTGGCTTTTTCTTGATTAGGCATTCATTTTGTTGCCATAGATCTTTGAGTAGTTTTCAGAGGTGGTATATTTATTTTAGTCAGTCTATAGTTGTTTTTATTAATTTTCAGTGGGACAATAAGGGCACACATATTCTTAGTCTATCATCCTGCTGATATCACTCCTACAATGCAAATTTGCATAGTACCTGGAATATAGGAAACAGTTATTAATTATTGTTGTTATTACTGTTTCTAATTGTAAACCTATTTCTAACTGTTTTCTGGGGGCAGTTAGAAAGGGAAGCAACACTGAGAGTAAACTGGAGAATTATTTTAAGCAACTGAATGGAGAGATGGGTTTTGTGACATCCTTAAATTGTACCATGTACATACTGTCAAAAGCCTTGTTGCAGTTCGATTTTCCCAAGTGAGAACATTCACTAGATGTGAAGGCAACTTCCAAGTTGTATTTAGCATATAATTAAGAAGTGGAACATGCAGGAATCACAATAATAAAATGGGAACTTCTGAAAACAGTCTTTCAAAAGAAAGCTGGGTTTAAATAAAGAATATAAGAATTCACACTAACCTCTTTTAATATTTCCTGTTCTAAGGTTGAGGCTGTATGTAGTGGTCTGGTAGCAATGAAAGAGATAGTTTAGAATACACATTGACAAGAATATTTTACTCTGAATTTTAAAAAATCAATAGATAACTTTGTCTCTTCATGAGAAAAGTGTTTTTTAGCTAACAAAGGAGGCAAGACAAACTTTGGATTTTGATGAATGAGCTTTGGGTCTAAGACTGTGTCCATTAAGTCATATGAGACTATATTGTTAGTTAGTAATGCAAACTTTCAAGGTTGAAAATAAATAATCCCAATAAGGAAGGGAGGGGGGAAGAGGTTTGACCTCTTACTTACTTCCTCCCTCTCTTCACATAAGTGATGAAAACATATGAACCCTTAAGGGTCATTCATTCCTTTACCCCACTCTGGTCTACTCCATCTCTCTTTTTATAACATCAAGGAAGGAGATGTTGATCATTGACAAATGACATCTTTGTCATCAGGATGTGTTTTTCTCAATTCACTCAAGATAAATAAATGTTTGATCTATTCTTAAGGTTCTTCAAAGAGATCATGAAAAGGTCATATATAATCTCTTCTATCACATTTATAATCAGAATACAGTTTTGTTTTCTTCCCCTATACACCTTTTGTTTTCTTTTATTCTATCTTCTGGGATTAAATTCATAATAATTAATTAGAATCTTATTTGAAACAGTTTTAATATATTAGAGAATAATTGAATTTTACCTCAGGTTTATACTCACCCAGCTAAATAGTTCTAAAACTCTAACCTTTTCCAGTATTCAGTCAATACTCAATAAATATCAATCCAATTTTCTAGTATTTTTGACTGGGAAAAAAAATTAACAGCATTTCTATACTTGACCATATTTATTTCGGTGCTAAACAAAAATTATGAATCTCTTTAGGGCAGAAACCATCCACACCTTTCAAAATCTCTCACAAACAGCAGCATAAGGCTAAGAACATACTGACCTATAATATTTTGCCATTGATGAGCCTAATGGATTAACAACACACTTATGGTAATTCATGTCTGGGACATGTGTAAATATGTTGAAAATGAATCTTTAGAATCCAGAATTCAGAACCATGAGGCAATTTGGAGAAAAAATAAGTAAATAAAATTTGATTTCCAAAGCTCTGTAATTTTTATTACCCTGGTAACTAGTGAGCCTTAATTTGGCTCTTCTGTTATGAATTCCTAAAATACTAAGAATTGCCAATTTTCAGGATTCTTGTTTTGGGAATATATTTGGATTAGATGGCTTCTAAATTTCCTTCCAAATCTAAGATTATGTGACTCTGTGAAACCACAGTAGACATAAATTCCTTTTTCCTTTCACTAGATTCTTGTGTGGATGGATTTCCTTTCATCTACATCCACATTCTCATCAATATCATCATTTTAGACAACCTGTGTGTTTGATTTCATATGTAGCTCTGTCCCCAAACATTCATATTTACTTTGGCCCTCTTTTATCTCCATCTGTATGATTTATTTCTGTGTTACTTGTGGACATATAGGTCTCTTATCTGTGGCAAAGCTTATGCCATGTTTGGAAACAGTCATCAAAAGAACATTTTGAGGATTCAGGGCTGGTGAGCAGTGCCCTGGACTGAAGTGAGAAATTGTGGCTGAGCTGTGTTTGGAAAGCTGGTGCACCCAACACCAGCCCACAGATTCCTTGAGGATAGCCAGGGCTGTCAGCTCAGCACAGTGAAATGAAAAACAGTGAAGTTTTAAAATACACATCCGTTTTTAAGCAATCTTTATATTTGGCTTGTCTTCATTTTTGGCACTTGTTTGTCAGAGAAGAAAAAACAAACTTCTAGAGAAATTAAATAAATAATTGTTCTCTATAAAAGGGAAAAGCAAAGCAATAAATTATAAATACTTTTTCCCCCTGTCAGAGTTTAACATTCTACTATCTGATCAAAAGTTTTAAAATTCCTTTTCTGTGCTTACAGTACATTAGATAAATAGGTTTTTAAAATGCATACACTCATAACAGAACCTCATTCTGATTAAATTTTCAATTCAGTCACCACCCACTTTGTTTTTGATGGGCTTCACAGGAGAAACTTTATAAAGAAAATGTGATGTTTCAGGAATTGTTAGAACTTGGTGTAATATGAGTTTTGATTTTCAAATGTAATTCTGCTAATGTAGATTGGGAGATAAGTGATACATATGTTCATTCTCAACTGTAACATCTAGTCCAATGCTCCTTGAAGTCCTTTCTCATGACAGGGTCTTTGTTGGATAAACTGGTATCTGGGCTGGAACTTACTGAAAATGATATATATTTGGTTAAGATTTTCTGGTTTTTTTTTTTTTTTTTGTCCAGTTCAAATGTTTGTGTACCTATAAGACCTATATGTTGGTCTTAACTTTTATTCTAATTAGTTTGGGGAATATTACCAAATCACCTCTAGATATTTAGCAAAAGCCTTGGAGATTATTCAGATCCAACCTCACATTTGATAGAGAAACACAAGGTCCATGGAGATTAAATGTCTCACTCAATATCATAAAGAGATTTTTGTAGTAAGATTTGATTTTCTTGATTCAGTGTGCAATAATCTCGATTTTTTACCAGACTCTCTGCTACCATACTCTTTGAGCTACTTAAGCTCCAAGTTAATACATGGTGACCAGCTTTCCAAGATTTTTTATTTTAAAGAAAATAGTTGTGGAATTATTTAAAAAAAAAATAAAGTAGATTATTAAAATAATACCATTGTGCATTTTTATAGTTTTTTTTTATTTCTCTGCTGATATTCCTTCACTGTTGATGCATTTTCCTTTCTATTCTTGAACATAGTAATAATAGCTGCTTTTCATGTCCTTGTCATTTGTGTTGTCATAGATTTGGTCTTCATAGATTACCTTTCCTCGACATTATGGGTCACATTTTTCTGTTTCTTTGTAGTTTAGTAATTTTTATCATATTCTGTACATTGTGACTTGTGCAAAACTTCTGTTGTGTTCCTCTGAATGTATTGATTTACCAAGTAGTCCATTTGGTGAGATTCAAACTCGGAACTGTCTCTCCTGTAGTGAGCAGCAATAAACATCATTGTTTAGTCTTTTTAGCCTAGCTGGGTGGCTTATATTCTTCCCTGCACATGAGGAGTTCGGGGATAAGCTAGAGATTTAATAAGTTTTTTTTTAAGTGCAGGATTTAGGACTCTCTCTGTGGATATCTCTTTTATGGAATTTCTCTTCTCAATTTGTACTTGCTGTGGTCACTTCAAACTCTATTGGTAAAATTGCAGGTATTCTTCTGAGGTTTAGTAATGCCATTTGGTGCTGACTGGGACTACCTTCAGGCAAAAGTTCATAAAATATTGGAAATTTACCCAGTGCCATTCCATGCCCTTCTTATAAGTGTAAATTATTCTCAGGTTTTCCTTACTTTTGTTTGGTTGACATTGCCCTCAGGTAATGTGCAATTTTTTTCCTCCCCTTGATTCAATTGTTTGTATGTATATATGTATGTGTGTCCAGACTTAACAGCTATTATCTGTGTAAAGGTAAATACAATAGAAGCTATTCCTCCATTATAAAAATGAAGAATTAATTTTCTTAAAGACGTTTATCTTAAGAATAAGTTTTATAAGTTATTTGAGTTTGATAGTACTTTGTCCTCCCTAATTGCATGCAAAATAAAGTATGTATAAAAATATAGAAAGTTTTATATAACATGCATTTTTATTTCATAGATTGCATAACCATATATGCTGTATATTTAATGTTTACACTGTGTATATATTTTATTTTATTTTTTTATTTATTTTTTTTTAAAGATTTTATTTATTTATTTGACAGAGAGAGATCACAAGTAGGCAGAGAGGCAGGCAGAGAGAGGGGAGAAAGCAGGCTCCCTGCTGAGCAGAGAGCCCGATGCGGGACTCGATCCCAGGACCCTGAGATCATGACCTGAGCCGAAGGCAGCAGTTTAACCCACTGAGCCACCCAGGCGCCCCTGTGTGTATATTTTAAGTATGGAGAACACATACTATATGACATACTTTTAAAGAATATATGCTGTATATTCAGTGCTTTCTCTTGTTACCTGGACTGGCATACTAGACCTTTGACATGCATGCTTCATAGTCAGCATCCCCAGTGCCTCACTCTATCACCACAGTTATCCAGGACAACTATTTTACCTCCCATCTAACCACCACCTCTCCCCTTTGCCTGGGTACTATCCACCTCTGCTTACAGCTGTGATCTCTTTCTCTTTCAACCTGTGGAAGTTACAGGATACAGAAATCGCTGCCTATACAAGTTAGTCTCCTAAGTTATCAGAGAGACGGAAGCAATCTCTTTATTTTATAATTCTCATTTTATTTTCTTTCTTTTCTGCCTGGATGGTCCCATCTTTCTAAGAGAATGTTGCCATTCCCACAGAGTGTTCCAAGGCTCTTTCTGCCCAGCCTCCATATTATATCCCAGCATTAAATTTGGAAGGTTAGTTATAGGCTTTTTGCTCAGTGAATCAGTGTCAAAGTGAGAAAATTTGAAAAGAAAATGGATTTGTACTGTCGTGTCTTCTATTGCTGGAGGACAGATTAACAGCTTCCTGAGCCACTGGGGCTTCTAGTTATTATCTTCTGAAAAAGTATGGTAGAATAGTTATGATGATTTGACTGCAAAAAATAGTAAACCTGAATTCAATGGCTTAATCAATAAGGGCTTTATTGCATCTTCTAACAAGAATCCCAGAGTTAGGAATCTGCAAATTTGGTTAATTCAGCATCTCCATGATGGAAACTATCAGCCACCCTACACCGCTCCTGGCTTTCTCCTTATAGCCACAGATGACTGCCTCAACTCAGTATTACATCTTCATGTGACAACATTCAGAGACAGGAAAGCATAAAAGTTGTGCCTATACTCTTTTTTTTTTTTTTTTTTTAATGAAATAGAACACATTTTCCCCACATCTCCCAACAGATAGCCATTTAATCTCCCCGGCTGAAAGTGAGTCATGTATTCTCTGGCTAGATAATTAATAGGTTGGGACAATGGGATTATCATCACAGGCCTGGACTAGGTTGAATATCACTCCTCCCCAACAAATTAACATCCACCTGGAATCTCACATTGTGACCTTATTTAGAAATAAGGTCTTTATAGATGAATTATACATGATAAGCTAATAGTTGTCCACACTTGTAGATTTAATCTAGAAAATTCATCAGGTGCATAGGTTCCTAGGTGGTTTTTATTAATACATTTGTCAATAGTACTATATTTTATGTGTTAATATAGTACAAATTTGGAAGTATAAATATTCATAGTGATCATCTTGATATTATGGATTGTGTATACAAAGTACAGGTTACAAACATTCCTTTTTACATTTTTGGATCTCTAGGTGATGATATTCAAGATGTAGGGCTAAAAACACTGAAAATTTCTGCAACAAACAAGGAAAGGTAATGCTTGTGCAACTTTAGACATATGACTCATAAACTAGAATATAGAACCCAGAAAAAATCCTTGTAGTATGTTCTATTGATTATCAGTAAGGTGCGTAGGTAATTTAATATGTAATGGATAATCTTTCAACAAATGGTGTTGGACCATTGGATATCCACATGTAAAAAGGATTAATTTTGACTATTGCTTGACACTATGAACAAATATTAGTGAAAAATAAAATACAGACCTAAATGTAAAAGTTAAAATTATAAAAAAATAGAATAAAACATAGAAGAAAATCTTCATGAACTTGGATTAGGAAAACAGTTATTAGATATGGTACCAAAAACACTATTCATAAAAGAAAGAATAATAAAATTGACTTTTCAAAATTTGAAACGTTTAAGCTTCTGAAGACACCATTAAGAAAATGAGAAGACTAGTCATAGTTAAGGAGACAATATTTATAAATTATATATCCAACAAAAGACTGGTACACAGTAAATAAAGAGCACTTATGACTCAATTATAAGAAGACAAACAATCCAGTTTAAAATTAGACTAATGATTCAAATATTTCTCCAGGAAAATATTTGAATGGCATAGAAGCACATGCAAAGATGCTTAACATTACTACTCTTTTGAAAAATGCAAATTAAAAACACAATGACATAGCATTTCAATCAAAAAAGATAATAAGAAAAGTTTACAAGGATGTAGAGAGATTGGAATTTTCATACATTGCTGGTAGAAATGTGAAATGGTAAGGCTATTTTGAGAGTTTGGCAGTTTAATAAAAGCTTCAGCATCAACTTACCATACAGCAATTCTACTCCTAGGTCCTACCCAAAAGAAATGAAAATAGATGTCCATAAAAAGTCTTCTATACTGAAATTCATAGAAGCATTATTCATTCTAAACAACAATTGTAAACAATGCAAGTTCTATCAATTGAGGAATGGGCAAGGAGAGTGTGGTATTCCTTACAATGTATTATTCAACAATAAGAACAAACAGACTACTAAAACATGCTTACACATGAATAAACCTTGAAAAAATTATGTTATATAAAAGGCACCAGAGGGTTGCCTGGCTGTCTCTGTCAGTAGAACATGTGCCTCTTGATCCTGGGGTCATGAGTCTCACATTGAGTGTAGAGTTACTTTAAAGGATAATAAGCGGCACTAGACACAAATGACAAAATGTGTGATTCCATTTCTTACCAAGGGTCCAAAAAGGGCAAATCTATAGAAAAAAAGTAGATTAGGGTTGCCTGCAGCTGGGAGTGGAAATTGGGAGTAACAACAACTGGGAAACATAGAGATTTTTTGGGGTGTTAGAAAGGTTCTAAAACTGCATTGTACAACTCTAGAAATTTACTAAAAATCTTTTAAGTTGTACTTAAACTGGGTCAATTTATGGTATGCAATTTATACTTGAATGAAATTGTTTAAAAATATATAGCAAGGGTATTTTTAAAAATCTGCACATACCTAACCTTTGTCCCGGAGAACATGTTGATGCAAATTAACGAAGTTTGTAGACTGTGTCCATTGCTCTCTCACCCAGAAAACTGACTATAAAAAGGCTGAAGGGAGATTGGGGATTCTTGTTCTTGTCAAAGAGATGTTTAAATCTCATAACCATTGTGTAGCTCAGAGTGGAATGCTTGAGTTTCCTGGCCTCCCACTGACCTAGTAAGCAGGGTAAAAAGGTAAGAATCCTATTAGCTGAATGAGAAGAATATACTTTTATAGCTTTCCTCCCTTCATTTCTTTTATCTTTTTACCATCCTGTGAGGTAGGTTGAATAGTTATTTTCAGCTCCTTTTAGATCATAAAATCACAGACGTATCACTAAGATTAAGTCATATCTGACTTTTTAAACAGTCTTGGGTGGCCCACCCTACTTTTCTCACTCAAGCCCTTCTTTCTATCATCCTAATCAATTTTTATATCTCATACCAACATTACATTTAACTACTGCATCTCTCACTTCTCCTTTTCTCCTCAGAGAAAGAACCGTAACACTATAATCCTAGAGTCAATCTGTTTAAAATCTACTCTGGAATGCATAGAAAGCCAATTCCATGGGGTAAATTACACTTTGAAAAATTATCATTTTGTGAGTTTCCCTCCTTTACCCAAGTTGAATCTAATTTAATTTAAATTTGACCATATTCTCCAGACTACGAATGGTGATGGGACTTGGTTGCAAGGTATAACAATGGCTACAACATTTTAAAAACCATTTAGTAAGTGCTAGGCAGCCTAGGGTAAAACACTTTTTTGCTTGGATTATCGCATTTCCTCCTCACTTGTATTCTTTGAGGCAGGCGCTATTATTTCCATTTACAGATGAGAAAACTGGGTCTTAGATTATATTTAGCTAAAAAGTGGTAGAATAGAGAGTTAACCCCAGTCTGCAGAGTTCTAAACTCTTGCCTTTAATGCTTACACAATACTGACTTTTTGTCACTTGACCTGCACATGTATAGGAAGAAAGACCTGAGCATCCTCATTTCTTGATATCTTTTCTTACTCTTTGTTTTAGTCTGCTTCAGCTACTACAACAAATGTCATAGACTGGGTGGTTTAAACAAGAAACATTTATTTCTCACAGTTCTGGAGGCTGGGAAGTCAAGATCAAGGTGCCAGCAGATTCAGTGTCTGATGAAGCCCTCTTTCTGGTTTGCAGATCGTCATCCTCTTGGTGTTATTTTTACATGGCCCCATGCGGGGAAAGTGAGAGAGATTATGAGAGAGAGACAGAAGATCTTTGTCATGTCTCTTCTTAAAGGAGCCCTAATCCTATCTTGGCTCATTTAAACCCAATTACTTCCCAAAGACCCCACCTCCAAATACCATCACATTGGGAATTAGGGCTTCCACATAGGAATCCTGGGGGAAAAAAACATGTTGTAATTCTACAGATGCATATAGTAATCTCTATTCACCATCCAAAGACTGTCATGAACATAGCTATATAGGAAACACAGTACTGACATTATAAATAAGTGAAGCATGACTGCATGTTTTTTCAATGTCATGACTGAACATTGTCCATTAGGCTGCCCAAAGTTGATCTAGTTCTTTATGGGGATGACTCTTTGATCTGCTACTTATTATTGATTAGGATATTTTATCACTCTGTAAGGGTAAATATTAACTTCTATAAAACTGATATCAAGACAAATTATTCTTGTCCAGAGCAAGAAGAGAGAACCTAAGAAGTTGTGGTTTCATTACCCTGTCAGACTTTACCTGGTTTTATATGTAATTTAGCAATCTTGTCTAACATGTTTTCAGAGCCTATATATATATAACTAATTCAGTCTCTCAAGTCCTCTGTGAACTAGTTTTACCTTCTTCTGGTTCTCTCATCAATGAGTTAAATCTTTGATATGTGCTCACTTAATATTTACAGAGAGACATGTTTAACTTTTTAAAAATTTTACTCTGATAGCTTTAAACTTGTTGAAAGCAGGAAATTTTTTTTTTCTATGTCACCAAGTGACTAGTATATTGACTAATAAAAACATATTAAATCCTGCACTTTTTATTCCCCATGGCTTTTCTGCTTGTACGTGCTTCGGGGCAGGAGGAGGAAGGACATACCTCCTCCTTGTGCTCCTATTTCTACCTCTTGAAGCATACAGAAGCATTTAGAAGAGGCTTGGTGTCTCCCTCACTCTCAGGGTTTCCTCCTAAAAAATGGACAGGAAAGCTGGTATCTGGGTGTCAAGATCCTTCTTCTGAGTCCCAGGCAGGCTGCACCGTGACAACATGTTAATAAGACACCCAATGCTTCCTTTCGAAATACAGAGTGCCCACTGTGGATATCCACACTGATGCTTTTGCAGGCAGCTCATCAGCTGAGAAAGAGGCTCAGCAACCTTGAACTCCTGCTTCTCACAAAAGAAGTGCAGCACACACAAACGCTTAACCCACTTCAGAGCTGAATGATCCTGATTCGGAATATCAGTGTGGGGAGAAATAATAGGTGTTAACTGCAGCAATGAAAGGCAGTGTAACCTGGTTACTAATGTACAATGGGGCCTATTATTTTCACCCAGGATGAAGTGTTGTGAGTCTGATTAACTGTAGTGAGCAATGCCGTGCATGTTTTAACAAGGAAAAGAGAATAGAAATCTAAAATTATTTCTGCCACAGCTACCGCTGCATCTGTCTGTGGTATTAACTCAGGATCAATCTTGTGTTAAGGATGCAGCTTCATGTGGGTAAAATGAGAGGGAATCTGAAAACTCCACGCTGAATTGCCAAGAGATCTTAGCAAAATGATCTGGCACCACATAAAAAACACTCAACACAGAACCCATCTCTCTCCTCAAATAGGAAGATGTTGTGAAGTTTGTATAATAGATTGATTTGGACTCTTTTTCTTAATAAAGAGTTAACCTTGGACCTCCACTTCAATAGATCACATTTATGTTCCAAATTTTGTATATCTTTACCATGACCCTGAATCGGGGTGATTTATGTCAATAATATGCTGCCTAAAGCTTTTTTTTTTTTAACCTTATTTATGTTTTCTATGGATTCGATTTCAATTTTATCACGTTCCATTATTTATTTTTCTTTGCATTCTTGTTGTTTCCATGACAGGAGCATCTTCTCATTGTAAAAGAGTCAAGGAATAGCTATTGATATTTGGTATACATTAATGTTTATCTTCTTCCTCTCTGTCTTCTGACCCCACATGCTTTGGTTTGCTTCTCCAGCAGGAGCCACTGGTCATAGTGGAAAATTCTTGGTGTATGTCTTTTTAATTCCTTTTCTAAGCAATTACACACACACACTCACTCCCACACAAAGCTCTCCCTCCCTCCCTTCCTTCCATCCATCTTTCCTTCTCTTCCTTCATTATTTTTAAAAACCTGAATAGGTTTGTTTCTATAATTTGCTTTTTTTCTGGGACCAATAGGTCAGTAAGTTTTGCAGTCATTTCCTATCAGTTCTTATAAGCCTACTTTATTCTTAGAAGACAAATGCTATTTTGTTATATAGAGATAGTCACCAAATTGTTTCACCAGAAGCATATTTATTGACGATACGTTGATTCTCAGTTTCAACTCCTATCTCTAATGTTGCCATAGCATTCTTTTTCAAACATTTTTTGCATAAGTCATCTATTTCTTAATGATAACTTCCTGAAAGTGGAATTCTGGGGTCAAATGGTATGCTTTAAAATGCTTTTAAAGACTCAGCCACACTGCCCTTCAAAAAGGGACTATCAATTTACACCTCCACCAAGAATGTTTGAAAATAAAACTTTTCCTCCATTCTTAATAACAAAGACTATTACCAATCTTTTTAAAAGAATAGTACCAATTCGATAAATGGAAGAGGGGGGGAAACATGGCACAGCAGTGAACCAGTTTGGGAGCCAGACGGACTTGGTTCAAATCCAAACGGCCCCGTAACTAACCATGTGTTGTGGGCAAGTTCTTTCCATCCTCTGCATCTTCTTTTCTTCTCTTTACAGTGCAGAGCATACCTGCCCCATAAAGCCTGCCCCATAATCTGTACAAGGCAAACCCACGGAGTGACGGGCCAGTAGCAACCACTCCACAAGTGTTAGGTACACTCATTGCTCTTATTAGCATTTTATGGATTCTAGTAGGGCTTTATCATTTTCACATATTTATGGACCAGTTGAAAATCTTACAAGAAATACTTTGTAACATAATTCTCCTAATAGAAATTAGGTGCTTCAACATTTTCTTAAAAATTTGAAAGTATATTATCTCTACACACATATAATATCAAATATTAAACTATTGTTTGATTTTTATGTTGCAGATATCTTTCAGAGATATTCATATGTCCTGTAATGTTGCCATACTATTTTATAAAGTTACAGAAGTTAGTTTTTATTTTAGTCAAATCTGTCTGCCTTATCCACTGTGACTTATGCTATTGATGTCTACTCAGGGTAACCTCCCCAACCAAGAGTTTGGGAGAAAAAAATTATAAAGGCATACATACACACACACACACACACACACACACACACATACACATACACACAGAATATTTAGCTCCTTAATCCTTTTGCAATTCTGAAATTTATTGTTTGTATATAGTATAAAAAAGTTCTTTTATTTATTTTCTCAGAAACTTTTATATGGATAATGTATTTTTTCTGTACTTACTTAAAATGACATCTTTATACATACCATAAATGCTTATATACCGATGGAGTTGCTTCTCAATTTTCAAATTGTGTTATATTTTTTAATCAATAGTCCAATTGTCTTTACTACAATAGTTTTTATTTTTAAAGATTTTTTTAAATTTATTTGACAGACACAGCGAGACAGGGAACACAAGCAAGGGGAGTGGGAGAGGGAGAAGCAGGCTTCCTGCTGAGTGAAGACCTGGGTGTGGGGCTTGATCCCAGGACCCTGGGACCATGACCCGAATTGAAGGCAGACGCTAACAACTGAGTCACCCAGATGCCCCACTACAATAGTTTTATGGGTTTTTTTTTTTTTTTCATTATTAGATAGTAAATTGATAGAGCAAGTGACTTCTAATTTTTTCTTTTCAAAACTTCCATGCTATTCTTGGGCATTTTTTCTCCAAATGTCCTAATAGTCTGAGTGTGCGTGTGTATATATGTGTGTGTATATAAATATGTTTTCTAGTTTATACTGTATGCTAGCATGTAAGATTGTTATTGATTTTTCTATGTGATGACTTGTCTGTCATCTTATGGGACTTTCTTATTCTAATAGTTCTGTCTGTAGAATCCCATGATTGTTTTAGAGGTGAAGATCATACCATAGAAAATTATGACAATTTTATAGATGCCTTTATGATCTTTACATCATTTACATATTTACTTTGACATTTTCGTGGTTAGGTCTGCAGTATAATGTTGAAAAGAATCTTTCTTTTCCCCCTAACTCTAATAAGAATGCTGTTAGTGAGTCATCTTATATATAATTGCTGTGGGCTTCTGTAAAAAGCTTTCGTAACATTGAAGACATTCTTGTCTATTTTCAGCTTGCCAAAAAGTTTGATCAACAAGGCTGTTAGGTGCTATCAAATGCTTTTCAGTTTTTATTAAGATGATTATATTGGGTTTCTCTTTAAATCTATTATCATACTTAAGTATATTAATAGCTTTCCTGATGTTGAACCATTTTGGTATTCTGGAGTTAAACTTGGCTTGTCATGATACTGTAGTCTGTTAATTCATAACTGAATTTAATTTGCTCATATTTTATTTAGGAGTCTTAGAAAAATGAAATTGCCCCTTTGATTTTTTCTTTGTAGTTTTTGCTTGGTTTTGGTGTTGGAGTTAGTCTGGCTGACACAATTTCCTAATTTCTGAAACAGTTGAAATGTTTTTGTAAACTCATCTCAGAGTCGTTTTTCCATCCTCTTTATTTTTGTTTGTTAGAAGATATTGCTATTATTATAGAAAAAAAGAAACTTTTGAGAAATTCATAAACATTTTTCTACTGTTGTTCATGTATTCAGTTTTCCAGACCTTGTCAAGTGACTAGGATAAGTTGTCTTTTCCCAGGACATATTTTTCTTCTTCTCTGCTGCCCTCAACCTCGCCGTCTTCTCTCTCTCTCGAGATCTCCAGTGTTCATTCCTCTTTTGTTTCTACTTGATCTACCAGTTATTGAAAGGAGCATGGTTAAAGGTACTTCTATGTTTGAAGACTTTTTCAGTTTTTCCTTGTCTTTTCATCAGATTTTGCTTCACACACATACACACTCACGCATTTATGCATATTTAGTTTTGCAGCTAGATGGATAAAAGTTAATGACTATTTCATCTAATTAGATTACATTTTATTAATTCTAAGTATCTACTTTATCCTATTAAATACTTTCTACCGTATTCCACTTTCTGTTGTTAATTTCGCTATACTATGCCATTTAAGATAATTTTATTGCCATTTACCTAGTAAATATCTGTATACCCTTTAAAGAAAAATCCGTTCTGTCTTTTAATTTCAGTGGGCCTGTTGTAGTCTCCATGTACCTAGCTATTTTTTTCCAGAGACCTTAAAATGACACTTTTTTTTGCAATTGCTGATATACCTTGATTTTACTGTTTTTTTCTATCATGCCCTTTACTGAATTGACTATGTATATATATATATTTTTTGTTCCATAAAATTTCCTCCCTAGAAATTTGAAATTTATATGTCTATTTCTCTAGGGTTATGCATATTTTTAACAGCTTCAACAATCTGTCAATAGCATAGTACTTATATCTTGCTCTTATATAAGAGTAAAATTCTAGTGTTCTTGCACTTCCCACTACCCTCTCTGGCAGACTCCGTGTTGAGAACATCTGGGATGTTAGTTCCAGATGGTTATTTTATACATTTTTAAAACATCAAGCATCAATAGTGATTTAACCCAACTGTAACTTTTAGTGTTCTCTTTGATCATTATTCTTTCTGGTATCCTTTTTCTTGGTTTTGTTATTTATTTTATTGGATTATCTTTTCATCAATTTTTCTCAGATACATTTGTGGGTGGCAAAAGTTTCAAGTCTTTGCAGATCCAAAATTTTCATCTTGTCCACATACTTGATATAAGTTTGACAGAAAATAGAGTCTGGGTTCCAAGGAACAAACAACATGGGGTCCATTTTCTTTTAGCATCCAGTGTTGCTATTGAGAATGGAAGGTGAATTTAATCCCCATATCTTTGTAAATAATCTCATTGTTTTCACTTTAGAACTTTTCAGGATTTTTCTTTATGTTAAATGTTTTGACATTTCACCACAATGTTTAAAGTGGTAGAACTTAAAATGCATCTTTTCAGCACAAGGTAGGTCCTCTTATCAGGAGAGCTGTGTATTTATTCAGCTCGAAGTAAACTTCAATGCTCTTTGATCTTTCTATTCATTCCTCTTTTCTAAAACTATTCTCTTTAATTCTCTTATGCTTTCTATTTTTCTCTCTTTTTTATTTATGATGTTTTCTAGGAGAAACCCTCAGTTTGGTTTTCCAGCTTACTGAGTTATTCAGCTACATGTTTTAGGATTTATTTTATTTTGAAGATCATATTTTTTGTCCCAAGATGTAATTGTTTCTGTTTAAAGATTTCAGGGGTGCCTGGGTAGCTCAGTGGGTTAAAGCTTCTGCCTTCAGCTCAGGTCATGATCTCAGGGACATGATCTCAGGGTCCTGGGATTGAGCCCTGCATCAGGCTCCCTTCTCAGCAGGGAGCCTGCTTCCTCCTCTTTCTCTCTGTCTACTTGTGATCTCTGTCTGACAAATAAATAATAAAATAAATTAAAATAAAAAGATTTCATATTTTCTAAAGTAATTTTAAGGACATTCACATAATTTAAAATCTTCATCTTTGTTCCATTAAGTATTTTTTGAATGTGTGTTGGTTTCCTTCAAATGATGTGTGAGTCCTGATTTTGTGTGTTTTTCTTTTTTACTCTTTTGTCTGTTGCCATGTTTTCTTGATTGTTTTGGTTCATGTGACTGTGGGGAAAGGCTAATGTTGTGCTATTGAGTGTGACATGACAGGTAGGGTTTCATGTTGGGTACAAATACCATCCGTCCCAAGAAAACCCATCCCCTAGGTCTCAATTACTCTGTGCCACTTTGGTTTAGTGTCTACATGAACTGTTTTTCAGTGTACAAATAACAGGTAGCTCTGCTGAGTAGAAGTAAAAGTGTAAGATGTAGGTAGAGATACCAAGAGCCTTAGTGACCTTATGCACGTATCTTATTCACCCTCTGCACGCTTTTTCTATAAACTACGCACTCAGAGCTTCTTGCATGTCTCATTCCAAAGTCTTCTCTTCATGAGTCATGTATTTTGGATTCATGGTTTATGGGACATCTTTTTTTTTGTTGTTAATTCTAATTCTATCTGCTTTCTATTGTTTAGAGAATGAATCAAAATCTGTGGTCTACTGCTACAACTCTTGTTTCTCAGTACTCTATGGCCTTTCTCTCTCCACTCCCACATATGTTTCTTGTCACTCAACAGGATTTGCAATGGGTTAAAGGGTAAACCCACATGGTTCAGGCTTAACTTGTTGATCAACTTCAGTGTCGTCTGTTTGAGATACTCTTCCTCTAAGGAGCAGGGGCATAGATTTTCTGACTTTTTCAAAGTAGAAAGTCATTCCTTTATCCATTCCTCAATATTTACTGAGTGCCTGTTATGTATCTGACACCTTCCTGGGAAGGAGCATGGGTCTTAAAAGAATGTGTAAGATTTGAATCCTTTCTTTCTAGAGTCAAGTTCACTTGGTATATACTTCAAAAAATGCTTAATAATAGAAAAAGAATAATGAGTAAAAAGGTGAAAGAGTGACTAAATCTTCTATTATGGAAGATATTGGGAACTATTTCATTGATAAGATGACTTTTGAGTTGTTTCTTTAGGGGTAAGTGGAAGTTTTCAGTGAGAGAATGTGGGTGGGTGTCAGAAGGGGAGATTAGGGAGGTATTCATAGTTGAATACCTTGAAGAGTGAATAGTTGAAATGTATTGAAGTTCATGGTATATTTAATAAATGCTAAGTGATCTGTTCTGGTTATCTTGGATATTTGAAAAAGGGGGGGAAAAAAAAACCACTTGGTGAGAGGTGATAAATCTCAAAGGAAATATATACCAGGCACTAATTATCTCCCCTGGGATTCTCTACAGATGGACCCATAATTTCTCAAATGCATGTGATATGGAGTCATTTACACCGTGGACTCCAGTATCTGTTGATTTCTCAGGAAGGAGCTAAAAGGGGATATCCAGAAAGAAGGTAGAAGTGGCTTTTGCTCTTTGTCTCATCACAGCCCCTACAGATATTATTGACATGGCTTTTGTCTGTGGCAGATAATGCAGACTGCATCTTTCCCCATATCTGTCTCATGGCAGTATTAGGCTTGGCTGATACATAACATGCTATGATTTGGGCCCTGGTCATTAAGCAACATTATCAGTTAACAGTATATAAATATTGATTTATAGTCAGAGAAATATAACATCATATAAATTAAATAGATGTGATAAAACTTGAACAATCATTAGACTTAGATGAAAAGAAATAAAGCCATGAGTATGTATTAATAGAAAAACATTCCAACACACTCCTGGGTGATAACAAGGGAAAGGATTTAGGACCATTTAGTCACGCCAGGGATTTCACATAAAGTATTACACTTGCTCTTCAGAAGAACTGTGTGAGTTAGGTTCTATTATTATCCTCACTCTACACTTAAACGGAACTGAAAATTTTAGTAACTCCTTTAAGGGTACACAGCTAGTAAATGGTGGAAATGGGTCCTACGTCCATACTTCTGTAACTGTATGCTCTTTCATCTTCACAAGCATTCTTTCCACCAGACATATCTTGCCTGGCACTCACTCACAGGAATGTGGGAACTCTTCCCTAACTGTGATGGAATTCAAGATCACATTTGTGAGCTTAAAGACCAAAGGAAAGGGGAATTGAGTGAAACAGTGAACTCACACGAAATGGAAATAATAACTTTAATACATGTCCAGACTTCTTTCAAGGTAGGGGAATTCTATCCAAAGAAGAGTGGGTGGAGCTAAGGGAACAAAGGACTAGAGATGGCCATGCAATTCCCCACCCACTGCCTCGTTATATTCCATCTTGCCTTGTGCCAAGTCAGAAATAAACTAAATGGAATTCCCAAAGCTTTTCATCTCTTATCATTCGCTTAATGTTACTAACTGATCCTAGTCCTTTCTTATTTTCTTTATTTCTTCTTTTGGAAATGATGATATAAACAATGATGATATAAGCAATATAACCATTTTGTTACTGTTCTTAGTGCAATAATAGATGGGTTAGTTTTTTTTTTTTATTACAAGAAATGAACAATTTATTGCCAGTTCTAAAATTTATCTGCTACTCAATTTTCAATTAGGTATTTTGTGTATATGTTTGTAGGTGGTTGTAGAAGTGAGTGTATAATTGTGTGCATGTGTGTTTTGGAAAATGCTATTTATAGCTCTTAGAATTAAAAAAAAAACTATACAGGTTCAGTACCTTTGTTTTCAAATGTGAGCCATTGAAATTGGCTTTTTCTTATACCTTTTTGTAACAAAACTGCAGTATGCACAGTATTCCCCACCCATGGAGAGTGGAAGTGGTTAATCCTCTTCACAGGGGATGAATTGGAAATGGAGCTTTGCAAACGAAGACAGAGATAATTTCCCATCTTCATTATTTATGAAAATCAGTTACTTAATTTTAATTATACACTGTTTGTGCCGTCCACATAAAATGCCTTTTCTTTTATTTAAACTGCAAATAATTGCCAGTAGAATTATTCATTGGAAATTGAAACCTACTTTTTTGATCTCTAGAATGTCTATTAATAATGAATGAGGATGTTATTTATTTGTTATAATTCCACAAATGGAAACTGAAGAAAGACTCTATATTCCTCACTTATTCTGACATTACTTAAGTAAACTCACCTCAGGAGAAATGCAAGAATGTGGAGAAGCAACATAAAAACGAGAACAGCTTCCTTTTTTCTCTTCTTTCCTTCCTTCTCTCAACGAATACTGATGTGTAGTTACTTCGGGGAAACCACTGTTAGGTAAAATGAGAGAGGGGAGTTAAATGCCTTCTAGGACCTAATAAACATTCATAAAATCCTTGACATTCGCAAGGGATACACCCGGAAACCTTCTAGAATCCCCATATTCATAAATCTTACTATAGCATATAATTTCCTATATAAAATGCAATAAAATATAACTGAAAAATTTAAGCGACCTCTTTGGATCCTTAATGATTCTATAAATAAAGGAATCAAGTAATTTATAAAACCATTAAAATAAATTTTGCCATTAACATAAACTCTATACCATGGATCTCTCACTTGAGCGGTTTTTGCACTATCCAGAGAGCTTGCTTAAATAGTTTCATGAATTGCTTTTCTCAGTTTCCACACAGAACGTGTGGTGGAATCACTCATGTCTGAGCAACTGCAGAATCTGAATCTTCTGAAATCTTAAATTTATTTAAAAAAAATCTATTTTCTGGCCATAGCCATCACTTGATTGGATCTCCTCATTTTCTCATCATGTTCATAGAAGATAATTTTCTTTTTAGGAAGGTTTTTTTTTTTTTTTTTTTGTACCCTCCCCCACCCTTGAGAGAATCGGAATTTTATCATCTTATTAGCATGTGTATGGAGATAAGCATAGATTAACTTAGGGGGAAAAAAAAAACTTAGATTAATTTAGAGATGGATGCCAAGGGCCTTCCCAGATGTTCTCAGGAGCTACTAGTATTTCTTCTAACACAAGATTTGGAACAGTAGATTCAAGTTTGGGCTTCAGCAAAACTTAAGTATAATATAGGTGTTGAAACTTTGAAGGCTTGACAAATGGTCAAACCCCACCTTCTATAATCACAAATGAACATTGTCTGCCATATTTAGGTAATCAATACAGGACAGAAAAGGATGAATTTCCAAAGGAAAGTTACAAATAAATGTTTAATTTCAGAACTGAAAGAAAGATTGAGGAACAGCACTTCATGGAGGAGGCAGCATTTGTTCTGGACTTGGAATTCAGGCAGAACTTAGAAATGTGTCAAATATGAAGACATTTTAAGTAGAGGAACGGGATGAGCAAAGACATGTAGGTGAGGACTAAGGGAGTTTACACTAGGGGAATGAATAGTGTATTCCCATCTAATTACAAAAATAATCTATCCTCAGTGTAGAAAATATAGGAATTTTCTCTCTCTCTCTCTTAGCAATTTGGCAAACTAGACATACAATGTTAGGTTGTTACTCATCTATCTTGTAAGTGCTTTAATGTATTATTTTATATTTAATTTAAGACATCTGGAATATTCTTCACAGTATGTACTAATGCAAAGATTTATTTTAATTCTATTTCCTAAATGTTTAACCCTACCAGCAGCTCCACTTTGTTCCCTATTTCCCTATTTCTGTTTAAAGCAAAACTCTTTAAAGAGTTGTCTCTACTGAGAGACTTCATTTTCTCTTCTTCTTTTTTTTTCTTCCATAAGCCTATGGCAGTTGGCTGTTAGATCCCACCTTTCCACTGAAACACCTTCTTTCAGAGTCACCAGTGAGATCTGCTTGTTGATTTCCAGTCTTCATGCAGTTGATCTGCCCGTGTCATGTGCATTGCTGATCCCAGCATCCTTTGACAACACATTCACCTCCACAACCTCCTACCTCACTGGCCACTCTTCATTGTCTCTTTCGTCATTCCTGCTTATGATTCTGATGCTTAGTGTTGACAGGCCCTAGATCGCAGTCCATGGACAGCTCTCTGCATACCATGATTTCATCCAGATACATGTTTTTTTGTTTGTTTGTTTTTAAGATTTTATTTATTTGAGAAGGAGAGCATGCATGAGTGGGGATGGGAAAGGGGCATAGGGAGAGTGAGAAGCATATTTCCTGCTGAGCAGGGAGCCTACCACAGGACTCTGGGATCATGACCTGAGTCAAAGGCAGATGCTTAGCCAACTGAGCCAACCACACACTCCAGATGCATGGTTTTAAATAAAATCTGTATATTCTTATTACTAAATTTATACCTATAACCTGAATTTTCCCTCTGAACTCTAGTACATATATAACAGATTTCTTAATATTTCTAACTGGATGCAAATTCCTGGCTTTCTTTCTCCAAACTGCTCTCTATGAGGTCATCCCAACTCAGCTAATGGAAACTATATCTTTCCAGTGCTCAGGACAGATGCTTTAAAGCCACTTTTGACCACACTCTCTGTTTTCTTATCTGACTTCCACTCCTTCAGTAAATCCTGTTGATTGTACCTGCTATTTTGTTCATCATATCTTGGCTGGATCACTGCAATAGCCTTCAACTGATCTTGCCAATTGTTTATTTACAGAGCATCCAGGGTGATCATTTCAAAATGAAAATCAAAGCGTGCCATGCTTCTGTCCTGTACTTTCCAATGACTTGCCATCTCACTTGGAGTGAAAGGATCTTATAATGCCCTACCAGATCCCAGCCAATCTCTGTGCTTCTCTGGCCCAATTTCCTACTAATTCCCTGCTTATTAACTCCAGTAGGAGGGGTGGCTTTATTTCTTAGTTCTTAAACACATTAGCTCAGAGGCTTTGCAGCTGCTATTCCCTCCTAGAAACTTTCCCCCAAGATACAGAGGTGGGTCGTTCCTCACTCCTTCATCTTCTCTAAATCATTGCTGAATTTCCCTTCTCAGTGAGACCTCCTGCATCATCCCATCAGAATTTCAAGCTTTCTCCACACCACCATTTCCCTTTCCTACCACTGCATTACCCTTGTCATCTAGAATTAGATGTAAATGTATTAGAGTCTAATTCTAAGCAAACTTCCTCTCTTCCACTGATCTTTCTGTCAATTATTGAATCCGCAGCATCTGATTTAATCATAATGATTTTGTAAAATCTATTTCATGTCTGGTGAGGCAAGTCTTCTTTATTATTGCTCTTTTACAAAATTCTCTTGGTTATTCTTAGCTTTCATGCCAGCTTAACCTTAAAAGTACTTTGTCGTGTTCTAAAAGAAGAAAAATCAAGTTGAGTTTTTTATTGGAATTTCATCATACATGCACATTCATTGGGGAAAAATTAACATCTTTACATTATTCATTCTTCCTTTCCAGGAATGCCGTGTGCTTGTTTATGCAGATCTGTTTTCTTTTTGGTATCAGAGTTTTATAATTCTATATTTTTATAGTCTTTCCATATTTCTTAAGTCATTTGTTTTAGTTAATCTTTTTCCCCTGATATGTTTCTATTGTAGTTACTTTTTCCTATTATGTATTTTCAAATGATATTTCCAGATAGATGTTTTTTCAAATTTGTATCCAACAACAGAGTTCAACTATCTTATTAGTTGCAAGCGGAGAAAGACAACTATCATATGATCTCCCTGATATGAGGAAGTGGTGATGCAACATGGGGGATTTTCAATTTATTTTTTTGGGTTTTCTAAGGAGACCTAATGATAATTCTGTCTCTTCTCTTCCTCATATTTTGCTCATGTGGTAGTGCCTCAGCTAGGCTTCCACAGGGATGTTGAATAATTGAAGTGATAACCAGCCTGTTCATTTTCTTCTCCTCCTCAATCTCTTCCCTCTTAAGCCTGATGGCGGCTGTTGGTTTAAGATGCATATCTTCTATCATGTTAAGGAGATATCTTTACATTCAAATTTTACTAAAATTTTTGAAAAAATAAGGAACAGTTGAAAAGTATGTCTTGTGCTTTGTGCTTACCTCAATTGAGTTTAATATTACCTATTGATTTGATTAACCAATTTCTCAATAATAAACCACAGAAATGACGGTCATGAGTGTTTTTTTAAAACATACTATGCAATTTAATTCATTAATATTTAAATGAGGGTTTTGCATCCATATTCATAAGTGTCTCTGGTGAATATTTTTCAGATTAGTACAATGTTTTGTGATTTGTTGGAGTCTGTGTCATGTTATTTTTATAAAATAAATTGGAAAACAGTTTATCTTATTCCATACTTAGGGTAGAAAGCAGGGTGTGTGCATCTAAGTATTTTTATGGAAAGTATCTGCTTCTAAGAAATTTGACGTAATTTATTGTCCAAAACTATTTGGTTTCAAAGCCCCACAGCCCTTTTGGTTAACTTAGTGATCCCCCCACCATGGTAATAATTATATAACCATGCTATATTCCAGTGTTCTACTATTTTAAAAGGGAACCTTAATAGTTTTTGATTTTCTAATAGGTAGTCTATTTCAACTGAAATTTCAAATTCTCACTGTGGAATTGTATATAGCATCTTCTTATAGTTTAGAAAAAATATTTTTTCTAGGGGAACCTGGGTGGCACCTGGGTGGTGCAGTTATGTGGCAAATTCTTGGTTTTGGCTAAGCTTGTCATCTCGGGGTTATGAGGTTGAGCCCCGTATCAGGGTCTGTGCTCAGCCCAGATTCTGCTTAGGTTTCTCTCTCCCTCTCTCCTGTTCGCTCTCTCTCTCTCTCTTTCTCTCAAATAAATAAAGAAATCTTTAATTTATTTTTCTTTCTAAATCTGTTGTTGTGACGAACTGTCATTTCTAGTTCTGCTTATTTTTATTTCTCTCCATTTTTATTATTAGTTTTTCGAAAAGCTCACCTTATTAATTAAATTTTCCTTTGTAATAGTAAACCATTTAAAATCTGTAAGCCAATATTTTGATAAGTTTTGACATCAGTTTTTTTTGGTCTCAAAAAATTGCTTCAATTTTATTTTGCCTTAGATCTTAAATTTATGTAAGTGATTTTTAATTTCCCATTGATTGTTTTTGCTCATTTGTTGAAATTATTGTTCTTATTTTCTCTTCTTATTTTAGTGTGGTCAGAAAATGTGGCCCATGTAATTTCTGCTACAGAGAATTTATTGGTGCCTTTTTTTGTGATCCTAGCTTAAGTTTTGTAATGGTCCATGAGCACATCAAAATAAGGTCCTCTTCTAGCGGTAATGAAGGAAATTATTTTATTTCAACCTCTTAAATTCTATGATTATATTCCCTCTCTATTTTTTTAATTTGGGGAGGGACTATTTTAATGTCTTAACATGTTACAATGTCCTGCAACAGTACTTTTGCTAATTTTGCCTCATAATGCCAACCGTTTACCTGTTTTACTTTATATATCGATTCTTGTGTTTTTTTGCATACACATTCATCAAAATTTGGTTTATTGAGAAGTGTACTATGTTCCCTGCACTATGTAGCCCATGTGAAGTCCCCTCATATGTTGAATTCTTCCTTTACCGATAGTGATATTTCTTTTTTTTTTTAAGATTTTATTTATTTATTGGACAAACAGAGATCACAAGTAGGCAGAGAAGCAGGCAGAGAGAGAGGAGGAAGCAGGCTCCCTGCTGAGCAGAGAGCCCGATGCGGGGCTCTATCCCAGGACTCTGAGATCATGACTTGAGCCTAAGGTAGAGGCTGTCACCCACTGAGCCATCCAGGCACCCCCGATAGTGATATTTCTAACCTTGTTTTAGGCCTTTGCTTTTTGGGATATGTGAAAATCAGCTTTAGCACTTAACTGATTTTGAGACCATTCCCTTCCTACAACATCTGAAGTGGCAGCATATACATCTAAGAGACAAAGCCCCCCTGGAGCAGTCTTGCTGCCCACACTCTTTGTTTCCTTTGTGGTAACAGCATTTTCTACACTCATTGTGGTAGGACCACTGTGGCTGCTTCACATGGTCTCCAGGTTGTTGTGAGCCATGGGTCCCTGGAGCCAGGAAGAGATTGTGGCTTCCTGCTTCTTTTCGCGTCCATTGGTGGCATTGTCACTGTTTTATCATGTACACTTCTTCAACCCTACAACCTGTGGGTGTCGCCTCACGTTCCCACAGTGAATAGAGTATCTATCTGTCTGGTTTTAGGGATTTGTTGTTTTCTTTTTTTTCCTTTTCCTTCCAGTGTCTTAATAGGCAATTTTGTGGACAGTTAATAGAGACAGAGTCAGGAGCTACTAACCTAGTAAAAATAAATAAAATAAAATAATAAAATAAAATATGCTGCTCCTGGAGTGTTTCTGCAGGAACATGGAATATTCTGTCAGCACTGTATTTTAAGTACTCTCACTTGCTTAGAGCATAACAGAAGGCTCACCTGGGAGACAACTGCAGCAGTCCCTGAGAAGTTCTAAGCCCTGGGAGTGGAGGTGGGACAAGCTGTAAGTGGACAGATGCATTAGGGAAGCAGAATCTATAATGTGGAAAATAAATAAGTTTGTATGTATGTGTATGATTGTGAACTGGGGGGTTTGGTTGGAAGAACAAACATATGGAGAAATTCACATTGGTGACAAACTTCCCAATACAAATTAATGAGAATGCTTGGAATGTTGCTAAAGGAAGAATGATAATGAAAAGAAAAGGATTACAGTTATATAGAGTAAGTATTTTAGTTTATTTTATAAGGAAATGCATAGGGAAGAAGTAAAATGCAATTTTGTGGAAAAAATAGATGAATTAAAAGATGAAATATGTTTAAAATTGTTAAATCAAGGAAAAGGGTATATTAATGTTTGTTTACTATTCTTTTTACTTCTCTGTATGTAGAGAACATTGTCATAATAAATAGCATGAAGAAAAAAGGAAGGGAGAAAAGTGAGCTAGTTTGGGACATAGTCTCTTAGGGTGCTAGCAGAACCCCTTATTCCAGGTGACAATATTTAGGGGCCACTGGAAATGTAAGAGTAGACCCCCCAGTGATCAAGAAGGGAGGTGTTTTAAGTATAGAAGTTGTAGATGAAGTTATTACATGCTTAGGTAGAGTTCATAAAGCTACTTTCTAAATATATAATATTAATGTCATGTTCTCTTGACAGTTAACTGTGTGACTGTAGACAGGTTCAGTTTACAGGAGATATTATGGTATGGATTGTTTCTATTAGATTTTAATATTTGTGGCATATATCTGCCTTCATAGCAGATATGTGCATTGTTTGGTAAAGTTTAAAGAAGCTTATCATTCTCTTAGCAATAGGTATAAAAGGCCTTGAAATAATCCTTGAATAAGTAGTTTTAGGAAGCAGTGATTCTGAATCATCAAAGACATGTAAACAAAGATGTTTACCATCATATTCTTAGAACAGAAAATATAAAGTAAACAAAATGATCCTAAACAGGTAAACCAAAAATAGATGATGATTTAACCACAGGAAGGGACACTGTGTATAACCAGGACAAATCATGCTTTTCAGTAATGAGGTAGGAAAATCCTCTCTAAACTAGGTGCAACCAGGATATCAAACTAAATAAAATTATAATGTATATGACTAAATGGAAATATATCATTTTATCAGCAACTATCTTAGGGTTACAAGATGACAAATTTCATCTTCTTCCTTGTACTTTTCTGTATTTTCTACCAATATTTAAAATAAACACTGTTTTATTAGAAAACAAGCACTATTCAAATAATAAATATAAGAATAAAATAAAAATAAAGTGGTTGAAGGGGTGGTCTAAGTTCCTTCCGAAGAGAAAATGAGCTTGTCTCTGTTTGTAGACTAAATGATGCAGTAGAAACAGGAAAGTCTAAGAGAAAAACACTCTAGAAAGGACAAGCTTATAGGGGATTCAAAATGGTTCTGGACAAGGGATTGTTACCTGTGTTAACACAGAATAGCATATTTTAGGATATGATCTTGCTCTCAGAAACACTATCAATCAGTGCTCTTCAGCTACAAATAACATTAAAAATTCCTTGAACTTCTCAGCAAATGTGCTTATTCCTCCTTGTTTCCTCATCCTTTATCAACCTTATCAGATCTGCATTTTTCAAGGAATTGAAATTCCTTGAAGATTTCTCATTAGTAATTCTTTTCTCTACTTTGGGAACTTCTATGACCCCTTGTTGTCAGGAGGGTAATAGAATCCAGAGAATTTAAATGATTTGCCTACAAGTAAAAGGTAAGCTGATTCTCTGGGTCAGTTGCCACATAGGGAAAGAGTCTTGGAGTTATGAACCACTATCATTTGTATGCAGCTGCAGCCCAAATGGCCAACAGATGCTGAATGTTAGCGGAAGTCCATCAGAAGTCTATTTTTCCTACCTAAAATTCTAATTGCTGACATGGAGAAAAGAAATAACAAGGCAGAAAACACCAGAATGAAGCAATTAAAACGATCAAGGGGATATTGGGGGTAATGAGAAAAAGATACAATTTTTTTCAGCGTGGAAAAATAAATGCTTAGAGAAGAAGAATGAGTATAAGATTATGAACGGCAAATATAAACCCATTTTCAATTCGGGAATACGCATTTGATTTGAGGGTATAACTTGAAATCTAAAGGATGTAAAAAGAAGTGTGTAATGTCTTTGGATTAGGCAATGAAGAAGAAAGTAAAAGGAAAGGTGTTTTGTACACATTCTCTCATTATATGACAAGCTGTCAAATCGCTTTGTTATAATCCCAACTCTGCCATCAGCCATTCACATGATCTTCACTTTTCAGGCCTCTAATTTATTTTGTATTGAATTGGAAATAGAATTAGTTGGGCTTGAGGATACTGTCTGATGCAAAAAGATTTTTTTCTAAATTTTGTAACACAAAAAATATATAAATATTCCATTATATATTTGTTTTTCTTAAAAGATTGTACATACTAGAAATGTGAAAAGACCTGGGAAGTATTTATTTATATTTGAGGTTGCTGGTGACATTATAATTTTTAAAAGCAAATTAGTGGTTCCTAACAAGACCCTACACTAACATGCCTGCAGGCTTCCTCTCCCAAGATCAGTCCCCGGGCAATGATGAATAGATAGGATACAGATTTAATGCGGTGTTTGTATATGTAATGTATTTGGTCTGAGAGAAAATGCAAGTTTTACTCAGCCTTTAGTAAGGCTTTGGAAAAAGAAAATAGAAAAAGCATTACACAATTCTGTTTACTCCTCTTACCAGATATCTTAGTGCTTAACAGTTATTCTCACAGCATATTTATAACAACTGAGATCCTTGTTACAATGTTCCTCAGATGTAAAATCAGTGAAGAACTGAAGACTTTTACTTGTAGAGATCTAAAATAATGCCCAGTCACATCCCCAAGGGTATGAATTATAATGTAAGCATTATAAAGTATTATAAAGTATTTACCTTTAATGCTGCTTTTTTTAGGGCCAAATGGTGAGATTCTGATTCAAGAGTCATCTTGCCCTGTGGTGAATACCTAACCACTTCCCTGGTTCCTTCTGTTACCCCCAGATCCATTGAGGTTGAAGGCTAAGTTATGGTCTTTATAGTGAGATTTCCCTGGGAGTGTAATTAAACCCCCAGAGGAAAATGTGCTTAAAGATGTTTGAGAAATATGACTATTTCAAAACATATATGTATATAGATACGATTATAGATTATAGATACCACATATATACAGATACCAGAAGCAAATACTAGAGCAGCTAAACCAAAAACTTAAAATTAGTTTAAAAAACAAACAAAAAGGGGGCGCCTGGGTGGCTCAGTGGGTTAAAGCCTCTGCCTTCGGCTCAGGTCATGATCCCAGGGTCCTGGGATCGAGCCCCACATCGGGCTCTCTGCTCCGCGGAGAGCCTGCTTCCTCCCCTCTCCCTGCCTGCCTCTCTTGCTTACTTGTAATCTCTCTCCCTGTGTCAAATAAATAAAATCTTTAAAAAAAAAAAGATAAGAGATTAGCAATTTGAACTATGAATCAAAAAAATAAATAAAAAGAACAAAGAAGAATATTAAATATGAACAATATAATAGTCATATTTTAAAAAGAAACAGTCAATGAATAAATAGCTGAGGAGCCAATTAAGACCTTGGAGACCGTATTAAGCAGATCTTATATGGAAAAAGGAAAGACAAATAATGGAATATGCACAAGAAAAGCTGAGAAATATGAAGAATATGGATAGTGAAAGTAATGTTTGGAAAATAAAGATATCAGAAAAACTGAATTTTTAAAATGGAGATGAGAAAATATTTGAAATAGTGGATTTTTAAAAATTTAAGTAGAAGATTATAGATGAAAAACATTCAGAGATGTCAAAGGAGAGAGAGAAGGAATGATCCACTCATAAAAACACAATGAAATTTAAGAACATGAAAGTGAGAGAAAATTCTGAAAACATACAGAGGAAAAAGAATAAAACTCAGGTTAGCAACAGATTCTTGAACAACAACACTGGATATAAGAAGACAAGATTAAAACTTAGAAGCATCGCATAGTCAGATTTTCACTGAAATATAAGGATATGATAAAAATATTCTTATAATAATAAAATCTCAGAAAATTTGTCAGAATTTCACAATTGGATTAAAATAGATTATATAAACCATTCAAATAAAAGGCAAGGCAAGTCTAGAAGTTGTCACAAGAGCTATATAAAATAAAGATGATCAAATGCTAAGGTTTTTAATTATATTTTGAAATAGTAAGTGAAATAAAAAAGGAATTAAAAGTCTAGGTTTGGACTAATATGATAGCTATATGAAGTGTACATGTTCAGTTTATTTAGGCAGTATAATAATTTTAAGCACAAAATACGTGCAGAAAAAGACTAATAGAGCTACAAATTAAATCCACTACCATATTGGGAGATATAAATACATATCTCTTGATAACCTGTGATCCAGGTTAAAGAAAAGAAAACAATATAAATAAAAGACTGATCTAGTAATCTCATACAGATTCTATCCCCAATAAATAGAAAGGGCAAATTTTTCTCAAGAATGAGTGAAATTTTTAAAAAATGAGCATAAAACCTCAACAAATCTCAATAACAGCAATCTCAATAACAAACATTAACAACAATAATACAGACCATGATCATTCACTACAACATCATTAATTTAGAAATTAATAAAAAAAATACAAATTAAAAAATCTCCATGCATGCAGGAACTAAAAAACACTGTAAATATGTCACAGATTATGAAAGAAGCATGAAAAAAATTAAATAATACATAAAATTGAATAAAAATGCTCCATAACAAAACTTGTAGGATTAATAAAAATGATGCTTAAAAAAATATATCGTCTGAAATACTTATAATAGAAAAGAAGAAATCTTCAAAAATAATGAGCAAAATTTTTAACTTAGAAATTTAATAAAGGATAAGCCAAAAGAAAAGAGAGAGATAATAAATAAAATGTAGAAATAAGTGGAATAGAAAAACATGTTATAATTGAGACCAGCAGATTAAAAGTTACTCTTTGAAATACAAATACTGTTAAAATAGATAAACTTCTGGCAAAAGTAATCCAAAGTTAAAGAGAAAAGATAAAAATGTATACTACTAAGAATGAGAAGGACGTAACTAAAAATAAAATGAAGGTTTAAAAAGATGTCGACAATTATATGCTGAACTCTTTACTTAGACAAAACAGACAAATACTTATAAAAAAACTCACCTTACTAAACTTCATTCAGAAGGGATGAGTAACTAGTACAATTTATAACTAGTTAAAAAAAATTGAGGAAGAGATTAATAATCTTTTCAGAAACAAAATAGTATACCAATATAGTTATGTGGATGAGTTCTACAAACAACTTAGAAAAGAAATTATTCAAATTTTACAAAAGCTTTTCCAAAAATATAAAACAAGTGAAATACTCTCTAGTTCATTTTAAAAAGAGAGCATTACTCTATTACTAAAACTATACTTTTAAAAAACTAAAAATTTTTCCCCAAAAATAGAAAGAAAGAAAACCTATGGATTCATTTTATTCTTCAGTATAGAAGCAAAATTGCTAAGCAATATATTACCAAATTGATGTACTTAAAAAAAAAAACATCCATGATCAAATTGTGTTTATCCTAGGTATTCAAGAGTCATTTATTGTTATTTTTAAAGATTTTATTTATTTATTTGAAAGAGGGAAAGACAGAGATGGTGAGTGAGTTGGGGAGGGGCAGAGGAGATGGGAGAGGGAGAAAGAGAGAGAATCTGAAGGAAACTCTGTGCTGAGTGTGGAATTCAATGTGGGGCTTGATCTCATGACCCTGAGATCATGACCTGAGGTGAAACCAAGAGTTGTAGGCTTACTCAATTGAGCCACTCAGGCTCCCCAAGAATTATTTATTGTTAAAGGATCTGTAATATAATTTAGATTATAAGACGTGATTGGATAAAAGACACTAAAAGACAAAAAGACAAAAAAAAAAAAAAAACCAAACAAACCTGCATCTCAGTAGAAACATACAAAATGTTTAATACACTTTGGTACTCATTTTTTTTTTTTTAAAGATTTTATTTATTTATTTATCAGAGAGAGCGAGCAAGAGTGAGCACAGGCAGACAGAGTCTCAGGCAGAGTCAGAGGGAGAAGCAGGCTCCCTGCGGAGCAAGGAGCCCGATATGGGACTTGATCCCAGGATGCTGGGGTCATGACCTGAGCCGAAGGCAGCTGCTTAACCAACTGAGCCACCCAGGCGTCCCGGTACTCATTTTTTTTTTTAATAGAATACGTTTTTTTTTTTTTTTTAAGATTTTATTTATTTATTTGACAGCGAGAGAGATCACAAGTAGGCAGAGAGGCAGGCAGAGAGAGAGGAGGAAGCAGGCTCCCTGCTGAGCAGAGAGCCCGATGCGCGGCTTGATCCCAGGACCCTGAGCCGAAAGCAGAGGCTTAACCCACTGAGCCACCCAGGCGCCCCCCCGGTACTCATTTTTAATTAAGAAAAGAATACTGTTAGGAAATAAGAAGTATATGAGAACTTCTAAAACCTGATAAAGGGTGTATTAGTAAGAGTTCTGCAGAGAAGTAGTACCAATAAAATGTGTATACATAGAAGCATATTTATTATAAAGAATTGGCTTATGAGATTGTGGAGGCTGGAGTGTCCAAAATCTGCAGGGTGAGCTGTCAGTCTGGAGAGCAAAAAAGAGCTGATATTGCAGATGAGTCCATTGGAAACCTGCTGGAGAATTCTCTCTTACTCAAGGGATGAAGGTCTTCTTTTCTATTCAGGTCTTTAATTGATTGGATGAGGCCCTCCCACACCTACAGGTCAATCTGCTTTACTTAAAACCCACTTATTTAAATGTTAATGTCATCTATAACACCCTTACAGTAACATACAGAATAATCTTTGATCAAATATCTGGTCACCTTTTGGCCCAGCCAACTTGACACATAGAATTAACCACCATAGAGAGTGTCTAAAATAAATAGCAAACAAACTAAAAGGCCAGAAAAAACATGATAGTAAATGGAAAAAAATCTTAGAAGAATTTAGTTTAAAGTTCAGATGTGATAAAAAAAAAAAAAGCTGACTATTAATACATATATTCAAAATTGTATTGACAGTCCTTGCCAGTACAATGAAACAAGAGTAAAAGAATTAGAGGTATATACATTAGAAATGAGAGAATGAGGTGTCTGGGTGACTCAGTTGATTGGGCATCCAACTCCTTGATTTTAACTCAAGTCATGAGCTTGGGGTTCTGGGATTGAGCCCTGCATTGGGCTCCATGCTTATTGGGAATCTGCTTGGGATTCTCTCCTTCTGCCCCTCTCCCTGCTCAAGCTTGTTCTCTCACTCCCCTCCCTCTCTCTCAAAAAGTAAATAAACAAATCTTAAAAAAAAAAAAAACATGAAATGGGGAAATAAAAATAAAAATGTCATTACTTGCAGATGATACAATCATTTACATTCAAAAAAGTGAAGTAATCAATAGGTGAATTATTTTAAGTGGGGAGAATTGGAAAAGTAGTTGGATATAAAAATAAAATACACAAAGTCAGTTGCCCTTTTGTATATCAGTGGCTAAAACCCAAAAAATATAATTAAAAAGAATATATCATTCACAATAGTATCAGGCGATACTCAGTACTTTCAGATAAATCTATCAAAAACAGTGCAAGATCCCTATGAAAAAAATTATAAGCTTTATTTAGAAATATTAAAGAAAATCTAAATAATTGGGAAAATACACCATATCCATGGGTAAAAAGGCAATACTATGTATTATCAATTCTCAGACTCACCTGGAGAGTCAACACAATTCAATTAAAATGTCAGCAGGATATTTAATGGATCTTGATAAGATATTTCTAGAAATTTAAAAGTTTGATAAGAGATATAATTGAAGAGATGAACTATAATGAAAGACTTGCCCTACACAATTTTATTTAGACAAGATGTATTATGAAAATGTGATAATTAAGATGTTATATTATTGACAGAATTGAATAGAAAGTCCAGGAATAGACCCATGCATATGTGGAACTTTGACAGAAGACAGAAAACTTGTGTCAAAAGATTTTTAAAAATTTAAGTTAAAATACTTGACATTGATAAGAACAAATATAAAATTAGATCCCTACCTCACGTGGTAAAACAAAAATCAACTTCATAGTGATTAAGCACTTCCATATATAAAAAGAACTTTGAAACTCTGTAGAAAATATGGGTGAATATACTTTGGACCACAGGGAAGTATTTTTTTAAGACACAGAAAACATTTCTACAAAACATTGTTGGGGTGCCTGGGTATCTCAGTCAGTTAAGCATATGATCATGGGTTTCAGCTCAGGTCATGATCTCAGAAGTACAAGATCAAGCTCTGGGTTGGGCTTCATGCTCAGCATGGAGTTTGCTTGAGATTCCCTCTCTTCCTTTCCCTCTGCCCCTGTCCCTGCTTGTACTCTCTCTCTCTCATTAAAATAAATAAATAAATAAATAAATAAATAAATAAATTTTTTTAAAAAACAAACCAAAACAAAGCAAAGTGTTGAATTGACCTAGTGATTCTACTCCCTCAGTCCAAACTCAAGCAAAACTCTGTCACATGCCCAATACAGGAAATGTTTAAAAGTGTTGAGAATAGCACTTTTCACCGTGGCAAAGGCTGGAAGTACCTCAAATGTGTATCATGAGGAGAATGGTGAAGCAAACCATCATTTATTCATTACATTGTATGTTACAATGTAATATACAGCAATCTAAACAAATGTAATAGAGAACATGGATGAATTTTGGCAATAAATACCAAGTGAAAAAAGTGAATTTCAAATTATAACATCATACGTCTCATAATTACATATAAAAAAGGAAGCAATGAAATGATTAATATGGAATCTGGGATATGGTTTCCTTGGATAATTCAAGGTAAGGGCATGGGGACTACCATTTAATTACATATAGATTATTGTAAAGATCCTGTCTTTGATTTTGGGTTCTAGGTTCATGTGTACTTAATATGTTCTTAGAAATAACTGTCTTATTTTCTCTGTCAATTATGAAGATGCCTTTCTGCCTAATTCTACACCTGTCAATCCTGGTGCAGACATAGTATATTTTTAATTAGCTAAATTGCGTAACTTACCTATTGCAGCATAAGAACTACCCCCAAAGTTTGAGCTTTAAACCAATAATAATTGTTTGTCCTAGATTCTGTGTGTCAGCAATTCAGATAGATTACAGTGAGGATGGCTTGCATCTGCTCCATGGTGCCTAGGGTCTCAGCTGGAAGACTCAAAATCAATTGATATCTAGAGCATTAAGGGCTGCTGCTGTCATTGCAAGGGTCTGTTTGCTAGGATGTTTATCTTTGTTACTCCTCACTCACAAGAAGGAAGGCAAGTTTCAATAAATAAATGGTTCATTTAGATCTAAGAGGAATAAAGTAAGAGCGAACAACTAGGCTCTTTCATTCAATGGTTATTGAGGTTAAAACTCCCAGTTCTCAAATTGTCTTTCTATCTCACATAAAGTAGCTGAACCAACAATCCCATTTCTATAGTTTGGAACAGTTTGTGCAAAGGCTGAGAAGAAAAAAACAGTCAAAGTGTATAGTAACTCTAAAAATGATAATTTTAGTTTAATCTCTGAGCCCCAAAAAGAACAACTGGTAGAAAACAGACACAATCAAGTCTTCACTTTTCCACCTTATGGTCCCCAGGAGGCATTTTGTTCTCCACCTTGATGTTTGTGATCTTTTCTTATATACATTTTTTGAAATTTACCCCCTTGGGCTAGCTGCATCCTGTAAGTGATGTTACTTCACACATGCTCAGCAATGTGGGACAGCCTTCAGCAGTGGAACCTGGGCCTTGTGTCTTGCAGCATATTTTACCTTGGGACTAGGGATTATCATTATATGTTTTCCCAACAGTTTCTCTTTCATCAGAGTCTGGAGAAAACTAATAGAATTGGATTGGAGAACATTAGCATAAAACTGGTATATTGACCCAGAAGTATGCTTGCCCTGAGATTATCAGGGAAGATTTTAAGACAAAATACAGACACCTTTATTTTCTCCTTCTTTAGTTGGATTCTAGGCTCATGCAGCTCCATTCCCGTTCATGCATTCACCAGGTTCGAAGACCCCTTTTCCTGACCAGTTATCAGCCACTGAGATCCTTTCGACTATTTTACTTAAAGGCTCGTGTAACACTCATAAATAGAAATTTGTTTTGACTATCAGGATATACAAATTTTATCTTGGTGTGAAATCTCCCTAAGTTCTTCTGGTTTTCAACTGATACCATATTGGGAAATCTTGAATTTCAACTTGTATGTTGTATTCAATTACTTTATAAATCTAGTTGCCAAGCTCTTGGCATTACCCTGAACAATTCTTGGCCTGCCTTGATTCATCCTTTTTCAATTTTCTGATTAGAACCAAAACTTTTTAAGTCTCCTATACCCTTAATCCCATGATCATTACCAAAGATAATGATAAATGATAATGTTTCAGTGTTAATGAGGGAGTAAATAGCATGTTAATGACATTTGCAGATGTATCTAAATTAGAAGTTGTTAACACCAATGAGGCCAGAAAGAAAATACTGAAAGTCCTAAAGAAGTAGAAGCACACAGAGGAAAAAACAAACACGAAAACAAACTGAGATTCAACACAACATATACATATTCTTGTAATGAACAGAGAGCTAACAGAAAATAGCCAACTACTGTCCTGGAGACCTGAAGAAAGGAAGAAACAGCAAAGGTTATCTAAAGAGGATTTTACTGATGGCTGGAATTAATTCCAAGGGTTTTTTTTTTTTTTTCTCATATAAAATTTTTTATTCAAACTAACTTTTTTTTTTAATTTTTAATTTTTTATAAACATATATTTTTATCCCCAGCGGTACAGGTCTGTGAACCACCAGGTTTACACACTTCACAGCACTCACCAAAGCACATACCCTCCCCAATGTCCATAATCCCACCCCTTTCTCCCAAACCCCCTCCCCCCAGCAATCCTCAGTTTGTTTTGTGAGATTAAGAGTCCCTTATGGTTTGTCTTCCTCCCAATCCCATCTTGTTTCATTGATTCTTCTCCTACCCACTTAAGCCCCCATGTTGCATCACCACTTCCTCATATCAGGGAGATCATATGATAGTTGTCTTTCTCTGCTTGACTTATTTGCTAAGCATGATACGCTCTAGTTCCATCCATGTTGTCGCAAATGGCAAGATTTCATTTCTTTTGATGGCTGCATAGTATTCCATTGTGTATATATACCACATCTTCTTGATCCATTCATCTGTTGATGGACATCTAGGTTCTTTCCATAGTTTGGCTCTTGTGGACATTGCTGCTATAAACATTCGGGTGCACGTGCCCCTTTGGATCACTACGTTTGTATCTTTAGGGTAAATACCCAATAGTGCAATTGCTGGGTCATAGGGCAGTTCTATTTTCAACATTTTGAGGAACCTCCATGCTGTTTTCCAGAGTGGCTGCACCAGCTTGCATTCCCACCAACAGTGTAGGAGGGTTCCCCTTTCTCCGCATCCTCGCCAGCATCTGTCATTTCCTGACTTGTTGATTTTAGCCATTCTGACTGGTGTGAGGTGATATCTCATTGTGGTTTTGATTTGTATTTCCCTGATGCCGAGTGATATGGAGCACTTTTTCATGTGTCTGTTGGCCATCTGGATGTCTTCTTTGCAGAAATGTCTGTTCATGTCCTCTGCCCATTTCTTGATTGGATTATTTGTTCTTTGGGTGTTGAGTTTGCCAAGTTCTTTATAGATTCTGGACACTAGTACTCATGAAAGAAATTGAGGAAGGCACAAAGAAATGGAAAAATGTTCCATGCTCCTGGATTGGAAGAATAAATATTGTGAAAATGTCTATGCTACCTCAAGCAATCTACACATTTAATGCAATTCCTATCAAAGTACCATCCATCTTTTTCAAAGAAATGGAACAAATAATTCTAAAATTTATATGGAACCAGAAAAGACCTCGAATAGCCAAAGGGATATTGAAAAAGAAAGCCAACGTTGGTGGCATCACAGTTCCGGACTTCAAGCTCTATTACAAAGCTGTCATCATCAAGACAGCATGGTACTGGCAAAAAACAGACACATAGATCAATGGAACAGAATAGAGAGCCCAGAAATAGACCCTCAACTCTACAGTCAACTTATCTTCAACAAAGCAGGAAAGAATGTCCAATGGAAAAAAGACAGCCTCTTCAATAAATGGTGCTGGGAAAATTGGACAGCCACATGCAGAAAAATGAAATTGGACCATTTCCTTACACCACACACAAAAATAGACTCAAAATGGATGAAGGACCTCAATGTGCGAAAGGAATCCATCAAAATCCTTGAGGAGAACACAGGCAGCAACCTCTTCGACCTCAGCCGCAGCAACATCTTCCTAGGAACAACGCCAAAGGCAAGGGAAGCAATGGCAAAAATAAACTATTGGGATTTCATCAAGATCAAAAGCTTTTGCACAGCAAAGGAAACAGTTAACAAAATCAAAAGACAACTGACAGAATGGGAGAAGATATTTGCAAACGACATATCAATTCCAAGGGTTTTATACTAAGAACTTTCAAAAGTATCCTTACTTGTCTGACCATTGTTGTCCTGTTAAATGTTTAACAAGGGGATCCCTGACCAAAAGAAAAAAGGAAAGAAATAAATAAAAAAAGAAGAAAATATGCACATGTGTTCACAGATATATGATTATTATAACATTTGCTAACATAGAGGGTGTATATAGTACTATTTACAAATAAAGAATATATGAGTTTCCTGGGTGGGTCTGTTGAGCATCTGATTCTTGGTTTCAGCTATCTCAGGGTCCTGAGTTAGGTCCCAAGTTCCATGTTGGGCTCCATGCTCATTACAGAGTCTGCTTGAGATTCTCTTTCTCTCTCTCTCCTTCTGCCCCTCTCTCTGCTTGTGCTCTCTCTCTCTCTGTAAAATTAAATAAATTATTAAAATAAAGGAAAATAATGAATATAATATTCTTTTTTAAAAAAGATTTTATTTATTTATTTGACAGACTACTTACACAAGTAAGCAGTCAGGCAAAGAGAGAGGAAGGGAAGCAGGCTCCCTGCCTACAGAGAGCCCGATGCGGGACTCTATCCCAGGACCCCGGGATCATGACCTGAGCCAAAGGCAGAGGCTTTAACCCACTAAGCCACCCAGGTGTCCCATGAATATAATATTCTTTATTGTAAATTTGATATAAACAATTAATTCTCACAGAATACTTCTTTGATTTTTGCCAAATTCTTATACCTATATCCCATTCATAAGCAAGAATTATTCCAAATTGATGTTGGCTGATATTTTCATTTCCATTGAATATGATGAAAGTAAAATAGCAAAGATGTATGTCAGAATTACTTTGATCTGTAAATGACTTAAGCAACATTTTTTGCTGAACCAGATACTCTGAATATTTCCTCCATTTTTTTGTGCTATTCACAAAATGATGGTTGTGGACATAATAGGTTTTTAAGTTTAACCTCTATAATTAATATTTTCTCTGTCACTTTCTTAAGTCTAGATAATCAACAAAGCAATTAATCAAGACTTGATTTGTAGTATTTGCTGATTTCCATGGTCTCCCCTGTTATTCTAGAACAGAGCTTACCTTGTCCTTGGCCTGCTTCAAAACTGGTACAGATCAGTGTAATCATTAGATGACTACTCTATCACTCTGCTATGACAGGCAGTCAAGTGTATTTCTTGTCTTTCTTGTTTATCTCCTGCCATTTTCCACCTCACTCCAGTGTCCTCTGCTCCTCACTCCATCAGTGGATGGCATATTCCAGAGGTAGTGCTCTTAATTCAAGTAGTTCTTTGCCTAGTATGTTCTATTCACTCTTCTCCATCAGAAGGAATTTTATTTGTTTGTCACAGAGCAACTCAAATGTAAAGCTTTGCCAGACTTTCTGATAAAGTTACTTTTCCCCACCTTTGTACCCTTGTTACCACTTGTTTATATTTTTCTTAAGTAAATGTATACAATACACTTTACACAAGACATAGCATGTAGTGAATATTCCATTGGTGGTCTCTCCTCCAATTTCCCTAATGGCAAGGACATGAATTTTAGAATGCAGGTCCCAGTGACTTGTTAGCTCTACGATCTTAGGTAAATTATACAACCTCTTTATGTTTCAGTTTCTTCATCTGTAAAATGGAAATAATTATTTTCTCTTTTAGAGCCATAGATATAAATATTGGAAATAAATGGGATACTGTCGATGAAGCACCAAGTCCATTTTATGTACCCATTACATGTCAGTTCTCTTTCTTTCCAACCCCATTTTTTCATTCTATATATTAATCATTTGTATTCATATACCCCTTACAAGATTGTGAGTTCCTTGGCTGCTGAGACCATCCTTGCTTAATTTTCTATGCTTCACGCTGACCTATTATAATCCTTGGAACATGGTGCAAGCTCAGTGACGATGAGATAAAGAGTGGGTATGTGTTAGATCTCCCTATTGTGACTGGATTTAGCATGAGCATTCTAGGAATTCAAGGGCAACTTGAGTTCATGAAATGAACCAACCACCTAGTAATAAGTGAGCATCTACTATGGGCAGAATATGAAAGAAGCCTGACATTGTTATTATTTTAAGTGAATTTATGGTTTAAGTTGGGAGACAAGATATCTCTGTATGAAACTTTTAACAACATGATGAAAAATAGTGGGTAAGATCTTTCAAGTACAAATTCTTCACTATGAACAAAAAGTCCAGTAGAATATTAGAGACAGGAAATCTCTCTAGTGGGCAAGCATATTCAGACATTAGTGAAGGAGGTAGAATTTTAGGGACCATAAGTGCTAAGATTAGGTATAGTGAATAAATCTTAAACAGATAATGTTTGTTCTTGAGCAATAATGAAAATTCATTAAAAAAAAATTAACCTGTCCAGGGCACCTGGGTGGTTTAGCGGGTGACTCTGCCTTTGGCGTGGGTCATGATCTCGGGGTCCTGGGATCAAACCCCACATTGCGCTCTCTGCTCAGCGGGGAGCCTGCTTCTCCATCTCTCTCTGCCTGCCTCTCTGTCTCTATCAAATAAATAAATAAAATATTAAAAAAAAATACGTCCGAGTTCTGTACAAGTCTGAAGGAATTAGCCATTTGGGATTGAGTTTTCATTTAAAAAACAAAAAATCCTGAATATTATAAGCTGAATTGTGTGCCTCAAAATTCTTGTTGAAATTATAACCTCAGTTCCTCAGAATGTGATTGTATTAGAGATAAGGTCTTTAAAGAGGTAATTAAGTAAACTGACGTCATATGGTTGGGCCCTAATCCATATGACTGGTGTCCTCATAAGAAGAGATTAGGACAGACTTTCCTGAGGGAAGACCCTGTGAGGGCACTGAAAGGTGGTCATCTGGAAGGTGGTCAACTGGCCAACCCAGCTGAACACTTTGATTTTGGACTTCTGGCCTCCAGAACTATGAGAAAATAAATTTCTGTTGCTCAATCCACCCTGACTATTATTTGTCATGGCAGATCAGCCAGACTAACACACTAAGCAAGGTTGACAGCAATAGGAATGGAATAAGTGAATCTGAGGTTCACTACAGGGGAACCATGAGAAGGACCCGTGAAATAGTAGGATTTAGGGGTCAGCATTTAGGGCCTATACCATAGCAAACCCACCTAGAGGGCTGTGACACTCCCAGATCTATTTCAGTAGGTTCCATTTTCTTCCTGACATGCTCTGGCATTCTACACCTCCCTCTCCCACCACCCCTTGTTTTGCCTTCTTTCAAAAGTCTGCTTAGCTTTTCACATGCCCCTGTCAAAACTCCTTGTAGGATAATTTGTTCCCTGTCTCATTACCCTTGGTATTGACTTTAACAGTCTGTAGTCTGTGGGTCTGTCTCCCAACTAGTCGTGAGCTTCTCTGATGGATGGGTCAGTTTTAGGTATATTTATAGATCTTTAGTCAAATACAACATTGGACATGTAGCAAGTGCTTAATACATATTTTCTGGCTGAGACTACACTTGGTTTATGCCTCCATCTCCAGAAAAACTTAATTTTGATATTACATTATGCCTTGACATATGCTTTTAATACTTTATGTATTCTTTAATGGAATAAAAACTTAATAATTTTTGCTGTTTTATTTCTTCCTATTGTACTTCCATTGTGCCCTTCCTCTTCCTCCTTCCCCACTGCTCCTGCTAGATAATCCAGGCTATAAAATCCCTGGTGGTGGGGTGCCTGGGTGGCTCAGTGGGTTAAGCCTCTGCCTTCGGCTCAGGTCATGGTCCCGGGGTCCTGGGATTGAGCCCCACATCGGGCTCGCTGCTCAGCAGGGAGCCTGCTTCCCTTCCTCTCTCTGCCTACTGCCTACTTGTGATCTCTGTCAAATAAATAAATAAAAAATCTTAAAAAAAAAAAAATCCCTGATGGTGGGGTTTGTTGTTTCTTTATCTCTGCCCTCTTGTCCTCTGCTACCTCTCTGAATCAAGAATGCTGCCTCACAGTCGGCTGCTGTTGGTGTCATCAGACAAATGTAAAATGAATCCACAAGGGCGGGGCTTTGAGAGTTTTCCTTCCTATCCCTTGTTTATGGAGTTTGGGAGACAGAACTCATTTTGAAATTGTAGTCACATGAGGGGGTAAGTGATCATTCAATTAACGTTTCCTGGGATACTGTTATAGGAACTGGAGATACAGGAGGAAAAGGAGACTGTTCTCAAGGAGCTCACAGGCAAGGAGATAATGACAGTAGGGCACTGGGTACTAAAACAACAGTATTAAGAACAGTGTGTCAGGCACCTGACTCACATTAAAGGCTTCCCAGAGGTGAGGTCTGTACAGGACACTCTTAGCAGGAAATCAGAGTTAGTCAAGTTTGGTTGGACTAGAGAAAAGGCTGTACTGGTAGAGATGGAGTAGGTAACTAAGCACAGCCAAATTATAAAGAAACCTTTATCCTTGTATAAAGATTTAAGCCATTAAAGTGTTTTAGAGGGGGGTAGGAGATTATTATATTCAGAATGAAATTTTTAAAAGCTCTCTGTAGCTGCTGGGTATAGTGGATCAATTACAGAAAGAGACTAGATGCAGGGAGATCAGAGATTGGTTTTTATTTTCTCTTGAAAATAAAGGAGAACTTTCTTAGATTTTTTATATTTCCATGGCAGTCATTGGCATGATGGTGTATTAGTTTTCTACTACTGAAAATCACCCCCAATTTAGTGGCTTAAAACAACACAATTTTGTTATCATATATTTCTGTGTGTGGGGAGCCTGGTATGTATCTCAGTGAGCTAAAGTTAAGGTACAGACAGACTGTGTTCTTATCTAGTGGTTTTAGGAGAGACTCACCTTCAGTGCTCATTCAAGCATTAGCTGGATTAACGTTTTAAGTGTCGCCATACATTTTTAAGACTGAAGTTTCTATATCTTGCCAGCTATCAATCAGGGGTCATCATTAGAGAGGCCTAATGATGGCCTAGAGGCCTCTCTACTCTCATAGCACATGGGTCTCTATGTCTCAGAGCAGCAAAGGTGGTCAAATCCTTCTCACTGTGCCATTTCTCTGATTCAACCAGAAAAATTTCTCTAATTTTAAGGATTCATGTGATTATATTGAGCCTGTCTGAATAATCCAGAAGAATTTCCACCATCTCAAGATCTTCAACTAAATCACATTTTCAAATTCCCTTTTGCCATGTAAGGTAACATAGTCACAGGTTCCAGGGATTAGGAAAGGACATTTTTGAGGAGCCATTGTCTCTTGGTCCTGGTTGACTCTAATTGCCTGTAACGCTGTTTTGGCTCTCCGTGCCCATATCTTGATTGCTATCTTTAAATTCCTGCCACTTGCAATGTTATTAGAAATGTGTAAACTTGGACCCAATCCTAAATCTACAAAATGAAAATCTACATTTTAGCTACATTTCCAGGTTATTCATATGGATGTTAAAATCTAGGAAGCACTGTTCTAAATAACTCACATGTTCTCATCCCCCTCTAAATTTAGAACATTTAAACTCTTGTCCTGTTGAGCTGAGTTGTTAAGAGGATGTTTGGTCAAACAAATTTCTTGTGTTGGGCACCGAGTTTTCTTTTTGCCTGTAACGGGCCTGCATCTATGTCTTCATCTCTAGAATCACAAAATCTCAAGGTCAAGATGTTGCTACCTTCAAGGGGTAGAAGGTAACTAGAATCCTGGGGTGTAAAGGAAGAAAGGGAAGTGTTTTTAAGTGGCACAGTCTGTTCAAATCACTGTGCTCATGAGGCAGGAAAGAACAGAGAACTAGTAATTTGTGAATCCACCCTGTTAACTGGGTTTTGTGGGGAGTTGTCAAAGCCTGGAGAACTGGCTTCATCTGAAAGTCTATTGGGTTAGATACATTCCTAAATTCACAAGGCCAGATTGACTTGTTGGAGGTTTTATGTAAAGCAGACTTTATTTTAGAGCAGTCTTTTCAGTTTATTTCTGTCACGACCACACTCAAGGACCCAGACGCATGTCTATAGCTAACAACAGCCTATTGGTTTCAGTTTGGTGTGTGGATGAAAGAATAACTGAATGCAAAGTGGTGTGGTAATGCTGGGATTTCTCCTTATGTGCATTTTTTTTTTCCTATGTGTATTCTGTCCACTACCGCAGGCCTACTACTCTGCCAGCCACAGAATGGCCTACCGGAATTTCTGAGAATGTGAGGCACAATTCAAAAAAGTCATGAAAGTGATTTTGATAAATCCTTAGGAAGGCCATGCTGCTGAGAATTTTTTTAAAAATTGATGTTTTAAAGTGAAAGGTCACATTGTAAGCCATGGAGACTTTTGCAGGTCTACTCTCTTGCCTTGATGATTCAGAATGTTGATAAGTTGGGCTGCTCATTCCAGTGCAGAGTACTTTGTATGGAATAGGTTCTAGGTAAGGAACTACATGCATTTAGGTAGGCTCGGGGAGTAAGAGAAGGAGAGGGAGCACTTCCCTTGCTCATTAATACTGGCTTGCAAGGAAGTATCTCCACAGATAGGAGATCTGGCTTCTGTGCTCCGTCCTGCTCTTTCTGATGCTCTCTGCTTCTCTCCAGCAGCATGTCCTTGGGCCGCTGGTGGACTGGATGAAAGGAACTTTATTAGCTTTCCCTTCATACCCTGACAGGCGCAATCACTCTTGTGGGTTTTAATTAAAATGTTTAATTAAGCACAATTCTAGGAGCAGAAAGTTAGCTCTCCTCCTGGTAAAGTCCCCAGGCTTGGAGTTGAAGGAGGAGAAAGAGAATGGAAGAGGTGCAGCAGAAACTCATTTTCCATCAGCTAAAATATATATTATGATGAAGTGAGGAGAGACGTTTAGTTGTTTTTCTACTTTAGACTTTTCAGGTGAAACTAAGAAGAAATAAATTTTGGCTTCAATATTCTTCTGTCCCTACTTTTTACAACTCTCACCTCCCATGGATAGGTCTCCAGGCTTTCCGTAGTTCTTAAAATCCCCCTATAACATCTTGACAATTCTGTACAATATTACATATTCTCTAATTTTCCCTAGCAATCACTGTCTAGTCCATACCCTCTGTCCTCCCTCAACTTGTGCATCCTATGTCTTTTTCTCAGGACCCTGCCTCTAATGGAGGTCAATGGCTTGGCTGTGTTTACTAGCCCGAGTAGTGGTGCTTTCAAGTCATACCTTGACCTTAGTGACAAGAAGCCTTGCAGATTCTTCAAGATAAAGGAAGGGATTTTAGCCTTAAGGGAAGATTCCTTTGATCAAAAATATCCTTTTGGCACTCTTCAAATCAATTCAAATTTACTAGGTTTAGAGTGGTGTGTCCTATATGTCACAGTCACTAAATAAAGAGGCTGTCCAGACTCTATTCCTCTTCCAGGCATGCTCTCCCAGCTGTTTGATGCCAGTCTTGTTTACCTCCTCTCCTTTCCAAAACTCAAGGCTAAAGCAAACATAAGCACAAACAGCAAACTATACTGAGGAACTCTTGGGGTTATGAAGAGTTTCTAGAACTGTAAATGTGCTGTTTTCTTCCCTTATAAACTGGGCTGATGGTAATGAGACAACTTCTCTCCTTTTAGAAAATAGTTTTCAAATAGAACTTCCAAAACAATGGGGTCTTATAATATAATGAAATGATATTGTGATGGTAAAGATGAAGATAAAGGTGTTACTAGGTACTTCCACATCCATCTCTGAAGTGTTCTATGTCCTGAACGGTTGACCTCGATGAACCCTATCAACATGCTGTCTTACCTCTCTGGTTTCCAGTTGGTTTGGCTGATGAAGAGCACTGGCAGGAATTAGGAGGGTGAGAGTTAGGTCTAGGTATTGATTCTTCTGATTCCTTCCTCAGCTGAATCGCCCCTCCTCTTAAATAAGCATTTCCAATAATTCTTTCTTTCTAGGTTGCTGTTCCAGTAACTATTTCTACTCAGGTCTAGGGGTGATAACAGTGATTTAAGTGACTAGTCCAAGGATCCTCCATTTCTTACACACTGAGATTTTCTTACAACCTACTTTTGCTTTGTAGCTAGTCCTTTCATTCCTTATCTTAAATTAGCCCATTTGAGTGTGCCATGTGTTTCTTCCTGGGGCCCTAAATGATTCAGTGCTAAAAGGATAGATCTGAAGAAACTGGTCAATAAGTGATCACTTTGATGAAATCAAGGCCAGGACTGATAAGCATCTTTTGATGGTTGATGTGTGAAGAAAAGCCATTTTCCCTTTTCTAACTTTTGTCTTACATAAGCATTGATGAAGTCTACTTAAAGACAACACAAGGAGGTTACAGTAAACATAGAGGTATACCCTTCTATTATTTCTACTACAAGCAGCATACAAGCATAGAAAAATCTGGGGACTGAGAGAGTTTGAGCTGTATCTTAGACTTCACTGGCTGAGTCTAGCATTTCCTCATTAATAAATTAGGATGAAAATAGCTGTCCATTCTACCCCTCAGGTTTGTTGTGAGAATAGCATGAAATAATGTCTGTGGGCACTCCAAGTTGCTGAACCAGCCCTCAAGGTTCTTCTAGACTAAGAGGTGACAGGGCCTAGAATAAAGGAATAGTCTGAGAATAAAATAAGGGAGATTTTCCCCTAAAGTGAGAGAGCCAGTCCTAGTGAGCTGCGTTCTGTCCCAAGTGTTTCTTTCCTTTCACTTCTGCCTTCTACCTTTCTCTCCTGGCCTGGAACCCTTTGTCTTAGGAGATGCATTCTAGGACTATGCTGTCATGACTGAGGATGCATTCGGAGGAAGCTCAGAGAGTGACTGAGGTTTTTTCATCAAAACACTTATCAGCAACCCTGCCTGAAAAAGAGTAGTCAGGGGTAAGGAATGGGTGTGAATCTTTTTCCAAAAACTCAGATATGAAATATCACATATACTTAAAAATAATTTTTTAAGATCATACTAAGTGCAAGTTTGAGATTGTATCCTCCCAAGTTGACAGGCAAATCAGTAACAGTCTTTCTCAACACATCTTCTCTACCTCTGCCCTCCATTCCCATTTGTCCAGACGTCTCTGAAGTCTCAGGGAGAGCTCTCTACCATGTACTTTCCAGTTCATACTACTTAGGCACTCATTAGCCATATCCTCCAATGTCTCTGAAGTCCACTGGTTCTGTTGTGTCCATGCTAAGCTTGGGAAATGAAGGTCTTTGCCTATGCTCCAACACCCTTTTGGCCTACTTGGCCTTCATCCACTTCCTTTCTGATAGACATCTAAATCTGCAGATTCTTATAAAGGGACTCCTCTCAGTCACAGGTCTAACTACCGGAGAAATTCAAAGACATCTACCTGTCGTTTTGGTAGCCTTGAGGAGATCTGCTAACTCCTTCCCTGCTCCCATTTCTCTCTTCTCCAGTGCTGCCCCCTCTCTTTTCTTGATGGTCCATGAGTTTAAGCCTCTACTTATTTTTAAAGATTTTATTTATTTATTTGAATGAGAAAGAGCACAAACAGGGGAAGCAGCAGGCAGAGGGAGAAGGAGAAATAGGCCCCACACAGAATAGGGAGCCCTAGGTAGGGCTCAGTCCCAGGACCCTGGGATCCTGACCTGAGTAGAAGGCAGATGCTTAACCAACTAAGCCACTCAACTGCCCCAAGCTTAAAAAGGAAAGGAAAGACAAGAGGTCCTCTTTGAATCTTTTGGCCCAGCACACAAACCTCCCCCTTAAGCAAGTAGGCAAAAGTTTGGTTTCCTTTTGGAATACATGTAAGAAAAAATAGAGTAATACTGCAAATCACCTTGCCACAGTTGTTTTATGCATGTGGCTTTTCTTCAACCTAGGAAGTTAAAAATACAAGGATATTTGGAGAAGGAGTGAAAAGCATTGTGGTAACTTTTGGGGACCATGCCTGGTGTTTGTCTCTCTCTTTTGGTGTAAGTCCCTGGGGTGGGTGTTCTATAGTTTCTAAGAGTTAAATGTGACTCTTCTAAATGACTTATTTAGAGGCCCAGGGAACTTCTTTCTTTCAGAAAGAGGATCAGAATGTATAACACATCTCCAAATGATGTTTTCTGCTTTAGGGTTTATTTAAAATATATTTCTTCTTTAAAGCCCATTTGGAGACTTGCTATTGCTTGCTTTGTCTCCCAGCAACGTCAAAAAAGCCGATGGGAATGACATTTTTTTTTTTTTCTTAACGTGTGCTTTCAGTCAAGGGGAAAAAAAAAAAAAAAAGGCAACAAAAACCTTGCAACTCTTCTAAACCAGTTCCCAAAATAGACCCAGAGAGAAAGAGAAACCAAAGCATGCCATGCAACACTTCTTGAGGGAGCAATTATAACCTGGAGAAAAAGACACAGTGAGTGCACGGCTCCTAGAAACAGAACTTAGTGCAGAGACATCTACCTCTCCTGTCTTCCACTAGACACAAGCATACATCATAGCAAAAGCTATGCTGTTCCAAAAAATAAATTACCAGGACCCTGAAAAAATTGTAGTTTTAGAGCTGTTCAAAGAATTTTGGACAATCATCAAACCATGCCACCCAGAGATAAGGCATTGAGAGCTGATTCGAAGGGCAGGACTGTGCTAGGTCCGACTCATGTGATTGGAAATATCTCTCAGTAATTTAATATACACTCCAGTTTAAGCTTTTATCATTTTCCTCTGTTTGTAGGGTGCATCCCACTCCAATTCGACCAGTTTAGTTTTCTAAACTCTACTGTTCTCTCTTTTGTCCTTGAGGCTTCCTATATGCCATCCCCTCGACCTAATATATTCTTCTCTTTTCTCTTTTTACCTTCCATTTCATCTTTCCTCTGGCCCAATTCTGCAGGTAGATGTATGTCCTACTTGAGTGTTCTCATAGCATATAATAGTTGTGTCTATAGGACTTAATCATGATTCTGAGTTTTCCATTTGTCTCTCCCGACTCCCCAGACTGTAAAATCCACAAGGATAGACACTTTAGTTTTTCCCTCTCTGTTTTGCAGTCCTAGCATGGTGCCTTGTGTTGTCTCATAGGCATTTGACTATTATTTAATTATCGTTTCATTAAGAAATTAATTCCAGAAACTAAATTCCTTGTTTTGAATAGGTTAAGGACACATTCAGACTTACTGCTGTCTATTAGGCCTCAGGCTACTGTCCGGGTCTCAGTTTTATCAGCTGTAAATTAAGAATACTAACATATTTTATTATTGGTAGAAAAGCTTAAGGGTAAAAATTATAGAAGGCAACCAGTATCTGGCACAAAATAGACCCTTAATGGTAAAAATCATGATCCTTAGATCTAATGTTAAAGAAAATTTTGTTGGTGTTGTTTGACTTCTTCATTCCTCATGGGAAATGAGGTGCTTTTAGTTTTCAGTTTACAGAGTAAATATTTTCACTGGCAATATCAACCTCTTAACACCTCACCCTAAAGACTTTTTGAAATTCTCTAATCCTATCATTATTTCCTCTATCAAGTTTTATAAATTTACAAGTTAGCTACAAAAATTGCTCTGGGGTAAGAATTGGAAATTAAGAGCACAGGCTCTGGAGTCACAGCCCCTGGAATTGACTTCTGGCAAGCTGTTCTATTTCTCTGTGCCTCAGTGTCCTCATCTGTGAAGTGAGTACCATTATATATTTATTGGTTCTTCTGGGAAGAGACCCTTGTTCTAAAGAGTTACCATTTCCTTCTTTTAACAATCCACATTTGTCCTTAAAGCTTCCTGTTCTTTACTCAGGTACATATGAGTGGCTGCTTTTTTTCCAGGTGTTCCAGCAACATGCAGGAGGTCTAGTAGCTAAGTTTGGCAAAATACCAAGGCATCAACAGACAATGGACAATGGTTGGTAGAGATATAATTGATGCTATTTGATCACCAGAAAGATGAGCAAAGTAAACTTCCCAGTTCTCAGGCCTCGTGATTATATTTTAGGACAGCAAATTGCTAGGCACACAGCAAGCGCCTGGCTCCTAGAAACAGGGCTCAGAATAACATGACTTTATATGTGGGAGAGATCTTGGAGTTTATCTGCTCCAATGGTCCCTAGTTGAAGGTGATTTTCCAGGAGCCTCAGTCCCTTGAAATCCGGTTCAGGAAACCTAGAGAAAGGATAAAGCTCACATATATATTTTTTAAGATGTTATTTATTTATTTGAGAGAGAACATGAGTGGGGTAGGGCAGAGGGAAAGGAAGAAGGGACAAGCAGACTCCCCACTGAGCAGGGAGCCCAGTGCAGGGCTCCAGCCAAGGACCCTGAGATCATGACCTGAGCTGAAGTCAGACTATTAACCAACCGAGCCACCCAGACACCCCTCATAGTTCTTTCAAAATTCTTTTGACACCCTCGAATGTAGTCCATTTTTCCCTTCTCTGAGGAAACTCCAACCTGCAACACTTCCTTTCTCTAGGAAGCAGTTATAATTGAGAGAAAAAGAATCTGAAAGTAGTAAACTTCCAGAATCTGTCTAGGCCATAGATCCTTGTCTACATTTCTATTAGATGGCAACACATACTAGCAAATCTTAGACATGATGGTGAAACGAAGTGATTTTAGATCCCATTATAGCACACGGCTTTGAGGAGTGCAAGAAAGCATCCTTCTGTCAGCCCCACCACTGTATGCTGGGATACATTTCCATAATCAAGCTCTCTCAAGCACAAAATGTGCATCTAATGGAATATCATTTTTCAGGGAAGCAAATTCACATGTGAGCATCAAATCTTTATTTTATTGCCTTACATCATGAAATACAACTATGTCTGAAGATTGATGACTCTAGTTAACCCACTAATCCTAATTCCATAGATAAATATTGGGCACTACTTCAAATTCTGTCTTCTGATACTAATTCTAGGTGTTGATTTCTTGAATGCTAATAGAAATCTTTCATTCTGGAATTCATCCTGTGGCTTATTCTCAGTTTTGAGACCCATAATTTTAAGGCAGATTTGTATTATCTTGAACCATAAGGTGGAGGGGTTTGACCAAGAACTACAGGGGAGAATTAGACTGCTTAGCAGTCCAAAGATGAATGAAGGTCATCAAGTGAAAGCCACAATGTGGTTGCCACAGCAGAGTTGGGTGGAAGGTTTGGAAAATGGCTGGAAAACCAGACTTTTACAGGTTGTCTTCCATAGGGTGATCACTGATGTATTTATTTCTCTGATTAATGAACTTTGCAAATTAACCTCCACGCTACTCTGTAATTGCAGTTAAGGTTTCAAAAATCACTTAAGCCTACGTTTCCTCCACTCCTGAGTCTATTCCAGTTGGATGGCCAGCTCACTGTGCTGATTTCACAAAGATAGTGCCAGTCTCCTGACCTCTGAATTTACAATTAATTATTGCATTCAGCACCCAAATTACCCCCAGCTTCCATGTGCCTGGCTTTATCTCTCTGCACACACAGGCCTGGCTTTTAATTAAAGGCCCTCCAAATTAAATGAAAACAAATTCAATTATTACATCTCATTGGAACAGCTCACAGCATATCCTGACAGCATTTATCCAATGGACAACTCAGGGAGAGCTCGGCTCCCACAACTGAAATTAATGTGCCCAGTAAATGATTTTTCTTATCATTGCTTGAACAGGTTTTTTGCCATTGGGTCAGCCTTAGCTGTGGTCTTTGCTGTCTCTGAAGCAACTAGGTTTAATACTCTTTCTCTTTTCTCTATCTTTTCTAATCTCCACCCAGCTCTTATTCAGTCTGCATGGAAAAAGAATGGCCTCATGTTCTGCTTCCTCTGAGGCTAGAAGATAATTACCGTCCAATCTCTGCAGGTTCAGAGGTACAGCTCAGAGATGCACCCCTTAAATTTAGATCCTTATGCACAACCCTTAGGAATATACAAGGGATATTATATATGTTTCTTGCTCCCTGTGCTGCTCAGAACTTAAAGGAATGTGCACTGAATTGAGATTATTGTTATGATATATCATATCAATAATCATAATAATACATGTTTACTGAGGACTATAATGTACCAGGCCTTGCAAACAGCTCACGATTAGACACAGTCCCTACCCAGTGGGCCTGTTACATAAATACGAAACAAGGCAAGACCCAAACAAAGGGAGTAGCAGAAATGAACGGAAGAGGGAGTTGAGAAGGGAGGAAACCTGATTTCTTTTGATCACTGGAGGCCAAATCTATCTCACCTCGGCTACTTCACTTAGATGGCACTTTCTGCAGAGTTTTCCTTTAAGTATTGAAGCTCTTCAGCTAAATGGCAGGTTGGGACTAGGACTGGAGGATCTGTAAGAAGAAGAGCATTATTGGGCTCAAAGGCAATAAACTGGATCTTTTCACCTCCAGGAAATGACATAGTCTAATTCAAGAGAGGCTTGTTTGGGCATGGGTACAGAACAGATGCTGTTGTTCCCACCAGGAGCCCAAGGCTGCCCATGGCCAATATCGTCACCCTGCTTCCCCTGGCACAAGGGCCAGACCACACAGAGCAGACACAAGTCAAGAGAAAGACTGGAAGTAGAGTTCAGTGGATTCACATGGGGACAGGAGTTTCCAGGTCTTGTGGATGAGGGTATCCTTTTCTTTATGTTGCCTGGATTTGTCTCATATCCCACGTTGTTGAGAAGGAAGAATCAAACATTGATGGGAATGGAAAGAAAACATGTAGATCATAAAAACTTCCTAATCCACTCACAACTCAGTAGGCAGGGAAAATCAAAGCAAGAGAAATCAGCATGGATAAAGGAGAGGGAGCTGCAATCTGAAGCCCAAGGCTTCCATGCAGGCTGCCTGGCATTTCATGTGCCCTGAAAGCCCACACTCCTCAGAGAAATGGGTTTGCCTGGAGAACCCTGTTGAGTATGTGAAACTCCTAGAGAGGGGACATTGTGTCCCTGTGCTTAGCACACACAGGTGTCACTAATCTCTCCTGGAGGTGTCAAGCAACTGGGAAAGCAAAGTCTTTGGGTACAACATGGTTCATGCTCTATCATGTTTTTTACATCCTTGGTTGAACAAAATCCGTAATAGGCACTTTTCCTGAGTGTTCTGTGGGCTAGAAGCATGGCAAAAGCCTGTTTGAGATGGATGCAACGGAGATGTAAGAACACCTCAAGTTATTTACAGTATGAGTGGGGTGTAGAAAATATACATTTATATAGGAACTCTACAATGTCAAGTTCCATTTTTCCATGATGTTTCCCATAATTTCTGCATATGTTTGCAATTCATCTTAACACTATATATTGCTATTATTTCTTTATATCTTATTATTCTGCCCTAAACTTTATCAGGGCAAGGTCTGAATTTTTGTGGGTTTTTGGTTTTTGGTGTTTTGTTTTGTTTTGTTTGTATCCCCCAAAATAGTACTGCCTCTAGCATTTGGCTATGTTTGTTTACCTTTGAATTGAGTAAAGTAAAAGTTTAGTTCAAATGCTCCCAACCAGAACAATATCAGCGTCCTCTGGTCTCCTGTCACATTTTGTTTATGCTTCTTTTATCATTTTTAATGAATCAGGTTTATCTCATCTATCAGTTGTAAGAGATACCATAGAAGAGAGTTAAGAGGTCAAACATCAAAACCAGGTTGCATGACCTTGGACAAGTTTCTTCATCTCTCTGGTCTTTCCTGTCTATAAAATGAATAGGATGATGATAATATTTACTTTGTAGACTATAATTAGGATTACTTGAGTAACACATGAACTGTAGCAGTGCTTGGTACATTATTGTACCAAGTATTGGCAAGTATTACATTACATGTTAGCTTTTCTTATTATGAAAATTCTAGAGGACACTTATTATGGGTTGGATTATATCCTCCAAAAAGATATGTTCCAGTACTAATTTCCAGTACTTATGAATATGACCTTATTTGGAAATAAGGTCTTTGCAGATGAATCAAGTTAGGATAAGGCCATACTGGATTAGGATGGGCCCTAAACCAATGACTGGTGTCCTTCTAAGAAGAGGAAAATTTGGACACAGAGACACAAACAAAGGGAAGATGTAAAGCCCAGACAGATACACAGAGGATACCATGTGAAAATGCAAACAGAGAGTGGAGCAACATGTCTGCAAACCAAAGAATGCCAGGGATTGCAAGCAACCACCAGAAGCTAGAGGAGAAGCATGGAAGAAATTCTCTCCCTCAGAGCCTCCATAAGGAACCAGCTCTGCCAACAACTGGATTGCAGACTTCTAGCTTCCAGAACTATGAGAGATTAAATGTCTGTTGTTTTCAGCCACCCAGTTTGTGATCATTAGTACACTGAGCAAGCTTTATCTTCTTTATCCAACACAGCACCTAGTAGGATGCTTGGAAGACAGGAGATCCTGGCCAATGAATATTTGATGAAATGGATAGAATTAGCCATGTGATCATTAATGTGAACCCAGAATTATAGAATAGTTTTAGAGGAAGTAGGGTTTACCAGTCTTGTTCTATGTATCGCCTATTTGAAATTAAATAAAGGGACATATTTGTCCAATTCAACTTGTTATCGGTGTGATGATGTCACATATAAAATCCCCTTTAAAATATAATAATAAGGGGCTTCTGGGTGGCTCAGTGGGTTAAAGCCTCTGCCTTCAGCTTAGATCATGATCCCAGGGTCCTGGGATCAAGCCCTGCCATCAGGCTCTCGGCTCAGCAGGCAGCCTGCGTCCCCCTCTCTCTCTGCCTGCCTCTCTGCCTACTTGTGATCTCTCTCTGTCAAATAAATAAATAAAATCTCTATCTATCTCTCTGTCAAATAAATAAATAAAATCTCTATCTATCTATCTATCTATCTATATATATAAATAAAATCTATATCTATATATCTATATAGATCTATCTATCTATATATAAAGTAAAAGGAAAGGAGATCGTCATAACAGAGTGATCTTCTATGGGGAACTCTCCTTGGTTCATTCCATTCAATTCTGCCTACTGCAGATTCTGATTCCTTCCTATGACCCTAGGAAATTCTTAAATGATAATTGGTAATTCTAAACAGAAAGAAAATGAAAACAAACAAAGCAAGGTATTGTGTATGTATAAGATTATGTTGGCCTCAAAGAGAATTTCATTCATGACTGTTTATCAAATGGCTTCCTGTGTGCCTGGCACTGCATTAGAGTAGGAGAATAAGACAGAATGAAAACAATGATGATTAACATTTTATGAAATCTTTATTATGTGCCAGGCAGCATACTAAATGCACTATCTTGTGTGATCCTTTCAATAACGATCTGGTTAGGTAAGTCCATTTCATAGATAATAAAACATGCTTAGTGAAATTTAAACACTTGCCCAAGGTCACACTGTAAATGACATAAAAGCCTAGTTTTATATCACAATGGTCTGACTCCAGAGTTCTTATTCACTGTGCAGAAGTAAGATACCTCTTATCCGTATGGAGCTTAGAGTATATAGCAATAAAGAAGGTAAGTAAAGATCACAGGTAAGAATATGGGTAAGAGAGGCACTTGGATGGCTGAGTCAGTTAAGCGCCAGACTCTTGGTTCCCGCTCAAGTGGTGATCTCATGGGTCCTGAGATCCAGCCTCCCTAGAGTCCCATATGAGTTCTGCACTCATGCTAAAAGATTCTCTCCCTCTGCTCTTCCCCCCATCTGTGTGTGTGTATGCACACATACACTCTGTCTCAAATAAATAAATTGTAAAAAAAAAAAAAAATGGGTATGAATACTTGCACCTGAGACCCTAATTTAGAGTTTTCCTTGATTCAAACTACATACCAGCTTGGGCAGAGGGAGAGAGGGGAGCCGTCTTGAGGCTGGCTGACTGATCATTGCAAATCCCACCCTGGCTTGGCCTCGGGGGACCAGCCTCCCAGAGGGGGCTACTGTGGGTCAGGGTTTCTGTAGATGCCTGCAGGGCAGAAACCAGAAGACCAGGCTTCTCAGCAGTTTTTAGTTCAGAGGCAAAGGTAGGAGCAGGGGCCTGAGCCCGCTCATCCTCAGGTTCTGGCTGTTTTCTCTCTGGGTTTTGCTATCTTGTCAGATCAGAAGATCTGATGCCAGTGTAATTCTAGGCAAGGCCCATTTTTTTAATGGTAAATTGAAAAGAATTTCTTTTCCTTGCAAAGAGATGGTGATCCAAGATGAGAAACTGTGTGCTTTTAGGAGAGGCTGATCATCCACATGGCATATCTGCCCTCCTTCTATAGATTTCAACTAAGATACTTAGAATGCACTGTTTCAGGAATCTTTTTCAGTCTTCGTGGAGTCTTTGCATTCAGCTTGCCAGTGACCCAGCTGATTTAGAGACTGACAATCAGCACTGACTCTGTTAGAGAATTTGCTCGGCTGCTGCACTGAGAACTCACTGCTGTGAGTATTGTCTCCAGCCTCAGTGGACTTCCCAGAAGTTGCCTTTAAAAATTTCACACTCAACCATTTCCCACTCACTAAAGGCTTGAAAGAGGACACTCTGAAAGGGGATGGCTATTTTTAGTAGGGAGTCAGTTATAAGGAGATTATTAGTGGGAGAGTCAGCCTGAGGGAAACTAGCATCTCCCAGCTACTCTTGAGTCTTTTTTTTTTTTTTTTTTTTAATAGTCTACTGTTTGGAGTGTATCTCCCAAACCTCGGTGGTATTAAAACCAATCCCATCAAAACTCAACTTTTGTAAAAAGGGTTAAACAACAATAATATCAGCATAGCATTTAATAATAGGAGATCCGTCTTGGGACCCAGCTCTGCTACTTAGAGACTTTGTGACCCTGGATCAAAATGCAAACCCTCTATGCATGTTTCCTCCAACATAAAATGAGAATAATAGCAATAATAATAGTTTATTTCACAGGTTTTGGGAAAAAGTCAAATGAGATAATGTGTGAGAGTGTTTTGCAAATATTATACAAAGCTTAGTTATTTTTACAAAAAATACATATGGATTTTCTGCCCTTTTGAATTATTCATTTTCTATCTCTTTCCAGTGGTCTGAACAATTGGGTATTTGATTTTATCTTACTTCCTGGGAGCTCTCTATATTCTCACATCAATTATTTCATTTTATTTTCATACCACATCTATTTTACCTACAAAATCTGGAGTGTGACTGAGTTGTCTAATATTTAAAGTAAGTTTGGCTCTGACTTCTAAGCCTTTTGGTATTTAGTTTTTAGTTACCTTTCCTATGTGAACTTGGGAAAAATTATTAGGGTGGATAGTTGGAGTATTGCTTATCAGACAGAATAGACTTAAGAAATCACTTTTTCTTCAGATTCTGAATATTTATAAAGAGGAAAGCTGTTGGGTGCTGGAAAGAAAAGTGTCTCAGTGTTCCACATGGCCAATGATTGTCTTTCTCTGAATGTGTGGCATTTTCAGAGTGTTAGACTAGCATCCTTGTCAAGCAGGCTTCTCAGGAGCTGACTGGCTTAGGGGCCCATTGTCAGTTCTGGTACAGCTGGAACCAGGCTTCACAACCTGAGCCATCACAGGCTCCAGAGGCCGAATGGTTCAATGGGAAGAGCATGGAACTGAGGATCACGTGAGGGTAGCTGCTGATGGCGGGGCCATTCCTAAGCGAGTTGCTTGCCTTAAGCATGTCACTTCTTTTTACAATATGGCCCATCTACCTCAAAGGCTGTTTTAAAAAAATAAAAATTAATTAATTAATTAATTAATTAACTTACTTATTTACTTACTTAGTAGACCCCATACCCAGCATGGAGCCCAACAGAGGGCCTGAATGCATGACTCTGAGATTAGCATCTGAGCTGAGATCATGAGTGGGACACCTAACCAACTGAATCACCCAGGCACCCCACAGGCTGTTGTATTTTTAGTTAAGTTCTTTTATAGTGGCAAAATACACATAGCATAAAATTTACCATTTTAACCATTTTTACATGTAATTTCAGAGGCATTAAATACATTCACATTGTTGTAAAACCATCACCACCAGCAATCCCCAGCACTGCAAAAAGTTGTTTTTAGAGTAAATGAAATCATTTCTGTAAAAGCCCTTGGAGGAGCACAAGGCACTGTCTGAATGCAAAATATTTTTATGACTCTTTTTGCCCATTAACTTAGTAAAAGGGACAAAGATGAAGTTAAAAACATTGTTTAATTTCTAACCAGTTCAAAGAGGCTGAGTAAACTATCCTTTTTGAAGGATTCACATGCGTGGAGATGCCCTTATGGTCAGGATCACATGGACAATTTGCTGCCAAGGTCAAGAAGTGGGCATACATCTGAAGTCATATCCAAGTCAGACTTTCTACTAATTCACAGCGATCACTTCTTCACTTGCGTCTCAGTTAGAAGATGTCATTCTCCCATGCGGGGCATTTGGATGTTGTAGCTCAGCCAAGCTAGAGCAGCAGTGGGAAGGAGAGCGTGATGCTTAAAAGATAGATCTAGGGACCGTTGAGGAAAAGAACTTTATGAAGTACATAGTTTTGATGTTCTTATAGGTAAGGAGTGGCCTTCTAACTTTATCCAAACCATTTTTTTCATCCTAAATTCATAGGGAGGCTTTTCTAGCTTGCCAAATGCAACCTGGAATAGACCTTTGCATTTATTAGTAGATAAATGCATAAAAGCATTTTGTTCATTCAACAATATATGTACTTTCCTAATCTGGTTAAGTTTAGGCAATTGGATTAAAGAAAAGACAAATCTAGAAACTGCATGCTGCTTAAGGGAATAGCAATCTAGTGGCATGGGGCTCTGTCTGAGAGTGTTGCACTTGGGTTATTTGGGGGAACTGCCATTCTCTTGTGAAATTAAATTTGTAAAAAGAGCGAGGATAATGGCCATTTGTATCCTTTACTCATCTAGAGGAGTGGATTAGAGGGATGGTGTATGCATATATGTTGTTCATTTGACTCCCATTATGCTGAGGATTCATAACATGGTTATGTTGTGCCAGTGAGGGTGGTCTGCAAACACACTGTGGGAGGAGCAGGAGAAGATGGAAATAGTGATGATAAAGATGACAATGGGCACTATTAAGAGCTTACTATATACCCACCACGTTGTTAAACATGTTAGCTGCTTTTTGTTTCTTAATTATTGGATTCATTGATGCTTAAAGAGCTTAAGCAAACTGCCTAATGTCACAAACACAAAGGGGCAGATCTGGGCTCCGTCCCAGGCTCTGCTTACTTTGAGGCCCAAATGCCACCATACAACATCAATGGAGGGTGGCAGGCAAGAAAAATCACAAGTTTAAATAAATAACAGGCAAGTTCCCTTCTGCCCCTTTCTCCTTTCTAGAGGCTGGATATTTATATTAATATCACTTCCCTTCAACCTCTTTCTACAAGGAAGAAGGATTTTTTTTTTAAGTATATCTGAAATAATTTCAGATATCAAAAAGAAGTAAAGAATTTGTTATAAATACCAAGATTCCCAGTTTAAGGAAGAGTATACTAACATAATTGCAGATCCAGATGTATCCCTGTCCCCAGGGTGATGCATAGAATGAATCTGGTGTTTCTTTGTCTTTGGCAGTAGTAAGTCCTTTGATGTAATAAAGTCTTGCAGAAGGGACTTAAGCTCTACACTCTCTGGGAATTTTCAGGCTGTAATTCTGAACTCATGGGGAAAAAACCAAGGTAATAGAAACAAGCTTGGTGAAAGGTAGCTAATAAGAAGATATTGGTTGGTATTTGCACTTTATGTGGTTGAAAATATGTGGAGGGGCCTGGATTGAGAAGTATTAGATGAGAGTCTGGGGAAAGGTTGATGTTCTTTAAAGTGCCTATATATATATCTTAGAATGTGGTTAACAAAGGTATTTGGATTGTTTAAAACTTATTTTTGAACATTTCTGTTTGTATCTCTTTAGATTGTTTTATTTCAAAGATATTTCTTGTCTTGTCCTCCCTATGATAGAAATAAGGTATATGTGTATCTTATCTTCTCCTGGAGGAAAAGAGAAGCATGTCATTCGTTCAGCTCATACTAAGTCTTTACTATTGAGTCTTTACTCTGGACCAGACATTGCAATAGATACAGAGTGTCAAGAAGAAAGATATTCTTATTGTCTGTGAAGAGTGCACAATAAAGTGATTCTTTGAGGCATCACCCTGTCGTAAGCCAGGAAAGAAATGGTTAATGTGGACCTAACAAGGAAATATCTTTCTAGAAGGGTCGTCCTGGACAATATATGCAAGGACACCTGAGAAACTCTATCAAAGCTAAAGATCAGAGACAAACTTAGAAATGTCAGTGGAATAAATCTTACTTGCCATGAGCAAGGTCAGTGTTTTGGGCTAACCAATGTAAATATATTTTTAAGATTTTATGTATTTATTTGAGAGAGAGAGTGTGAGTGAAAGAGCACAAGCAGGGGGAAGAGCAGAGGGAGAGGGAGAAACAGACTCCCAAACGAGCAGAGAATCTGACATGGGAATGGATCACAGGACCCTGATAGAAGACCTGAGCCAAAAGGAGCCACTTAACTGAGCTATGCAGGAGCCCCCTAACCAATGTGATTTTGTTAGGGGTCTGTGTTTCCTAGCCTCAGTTCCCCAGGCCAGCAGGGCATGCTTCCTTTTTTTCAGTGGCAACAGAGTTTCTCATTGCAAAGGAGTTTCTCATTGCAAACAGTGGCAACAGAGTTTCTCATTGCAAAGGAGTTTCTCATTGCAACACAAGGGACTAGGTAGGAGTACGGGGTTGGATAAGCTCATATATGTCATGGCTGCTAGAAAAATATTTCAGAAAACATACCATACTAATGATGGCTAAATGGTGTCTTCTTCCTTGAAGAAATGCTTTTCCTGCACCAGGACTTAATGTAATGCCTTCTACCTTTATGTAGGATCAATATAAGACCTAACAATTGAACAGCATTTCTCTGTCTCCTATAAAAATAGGGTTGAAAGTATTTTTCCACTATGTCACTCAAAGTCCTTTTTATATATCCTGTCGATTGCAATCCGCACTATCTCTCACAGTTAATTTCTGCTTAAGTTTGGTTCCAAGGAAAATGCTGTCTGGACTGATGAATTTGTCCACTTTCTGTTTTTAGAGAACAAATGACATAAGCCAATGTCCTTTCTATTTCCCTTAGCTGGCACAAACTCAGATTCAAATATATTACCCAAATATTATCTGCTCAACTCAGGTACCTGGAGCACTTCTGGTTCTACACCTTCCAAATGATTCTTGTTCTGACTTACTTTTAAAAGACTTACTTTACTTGCCAGGGTCATCTGAAGTTCACTCAGTAGGAAAGGCACCAACCTAATAGTCATGATTCTTTAGTTAGAAAGCTATACAGGTTTACCTGTTCATCTTTGTATGTGAAAAGCATCATATAACAAACTGAAATCAGTCCTTCTTGAGTGATTGGCCAATAGGATGGCAACTTGCTGGTACTTGAGAATAAAATGATAGATAAATGTAGCATTTCTTGAATACAGATGTATTCACATCTCTACACTGGATATTGAAAGAGAGAAGAGAGAATTAAGCAGACATAGATGCTGTACTTGGAAGATGTCAGTCCAGCTGGGAAGGACCACGTCTACTTCCACTTCCTTTCCATACATGCTCACTTGAAAGTAACTCAGGAAAATTGGCTGTCTGAAAATAAGTACTAATTTTAATAGCTAATGACTAAGAAAATCCTCTAGAACCATTTCTTCCAGCACATGGACATGGAGCCCTGCTATGTGCAGATTATTAAGGGGCTAGGACCACGGATCACCTCAGTTTTTGTTCTCAAAATCTGAGAGTCTAAATAGGTGTTAAAACAACACTATGAATTTCTATACCGTGGCAGAATATAAATTCTTCAGTAGGAGTGGCAACATAGTTTAACCCAGAAGAGCAAAGTATTATTTTTTTGTTGTTATTAGAAGATCAAGAAACTTTATAGAGGTGGTGATATTGGACAGAAGGACAATCTACTTTGATCAAACAAAGATGTAAAGAAGAGCAAATTCTGAGTGTGTTCAAGGATAATGGAAGTACCATTTATCTAGTCGTTATCTGTAGGGGAGCAGAGTAAGAGAAATGAATGGAAAATCAGGAATATATCACTGTGCCCCTTGAGAATTTTGTGCTTAACATTGCTATTGAAGGTTTTTGAACAGAAGTGATATCATTAGAATTGTGCATCAGAGTGGTAGAGTTGAGCACTGGGGTAAAGAAAATATCAGCAATTGAGAGGTCAGAGAAAAGTTTATTGTAGTAACATAGAAGACAAATAATACTCCTTCACCAGGAATTGTTAATGGGAATGCGAAGAGATAAGAATGAATGATGCAAATGTGGGAAAGATTGTTGACAATATACTTGGCAATTGATATTATGTGGAGTAGTGTACAAACACTAGCTATAGCCGGAGAAGGCCCTGAGACTGGGTGACTGCAAGCCCAATGATGTCATCCTCAAGGAGTGATGGGGATCCAGGAATAGAAGTGTATTGAGAGGACTTAGATGAGGGATGAAGGAAACCCAATGGGACAGGTTGCTGCTAAAGAGCTGGTGCAAGTGCCATAAGAAAAAAGCGCAGTGGGGAAGCATGCTGGACTATATGGGAAAACATCATGGATAAAATTCTATAGTTCTAAAGTTCTAAATTCTAAATTTCTAAATTTCTAAATTCTAAAGTTCTAAATTCTATAATTCTAAAATTCTAAAGTTGTATTTCATCAGCACTGGGTCATTCAGCAGAGGAGAAATGGAGGAGGTAGAGATTCATTCTAGGTAGATGATTAAAAGTTCTTCACACTCCTGGAAAACCTGTGTGTTTCAGTTGGTTGAGCATCTAAGTCTTGGTTTCAGCTCAGGTCATGATCTTAGGGTAGTGGGATCAAGCCCTGCCTTGGGGTCTGGGATCAGCAGGGAGTCTGCTTGAGGATTCTCTTCCTCTGCCCCTTCCCTGCTCGCTTGTACTCTGTCTCTTTTTCAAATAAATAAATAAATATTTAATAAATAAATCTTAAAAAACAAAAAAGAAAGAAGGAAATAGTTCTTCAAACTCCTGAGCCATATGTTGGGGGAGAGGTCCTGACAAAGCCCATAATCATTGCATCTTCTGTACTAACCAACAGGGGACAATCCTCCAGAGCTGCCCAAAAGTCACCCAGTCTGAAGAGTTTGAAGGAGGTCAGTGAATAGCTTTCCTGAGATTGTCCTCCGTATGCCAGGGAGAGTTACTGGTGACAACAAATTCACAACAGCTGGATCTATTGTCATGCTACACACTTTATCTCTCTGGCCAGCTACAACACCTTGGTGAGACAGAGTCTGTGACTATTGTCATTGTATAAATGAGAAAACACGCTTGAGTGGATTGCTTGGGGCCATACAGCTACCAAAGTGAGTAAGTAAGACCCAGGTGTTCTATGGGGTAGTTCCTACCGTCAGTTCCTATTATTGGTAGTAGAATGAAGTTATCACAAACACTGAATTAGCAAACCCTGAAGACTTCCTCCTGAGGGAAACGAAGAATTGGGGCCCTCCAAGCCTCTGGTCACATTTTTTTCAACCCATCAGTACATGATCTTGCTTTCCATTAAAAAAATATATATATATATATTAATATATATTAATAATAATAAATATATATGTAATAATTAGCATAGAGCTCAGCCAACAGCACTGTAACTCATGCCTGTGCACAGCTTACCCAACCCATGTATTTCTCCGTAAGCCACATTACAGCTGCCTTGCATTTAGCACTAGATAGTGCTTCTATCCTACCTGTGGGGCTGCTTTATGAAGGGAAGCTACCACCAAAAAGCTTCACAATGCAAAACACATGGCACCTAATGGACTTCAAAAGGGACATTTGTTTATCATGTGAGAACTGAGACAAGAAGGCCGAATATTACCTTGTCCCACTTTGGCTGATTTCCTCGGTTCTACTCCTATCTTCTTCTTCTTCTATCTGGATAACTTTGAGCAAAGTATGGAACTTCCTTGAATGCCAGCTTCCTAATTGGTCAAAGAGGGGGAAACAGTCTAACTCTCAGATTGTTTTCAATGTTAAACAACATGATATGTTGAAAAGAAATTTAGCACCGGGCTGTCACATGATAGGGCTTAATAAATACTTCCTCAATGAATCCTCATGGAGGAGGACTACTACTTCCAAGGATCCATGTTTATACATCACGTGTCTGCGCTGGCTAATAAGATGTTTGGAGCTGCTGGGACACTGACTAAAATGACAGGAGCCCCCAGGGGACAGGTGGGTGTCCTGGTGGGCTTGGAGAAGCAGTGTCAGAGAGCAAGTTGGTCCCTTCATAGAAATGTGTCTCCAAGGGTACATCTCATTACAGGGACGATTCATCCAGGCTGCCCGTCCACTGCTGCTTGGCAGGACAGCCATATCCAAGCCGCATCTCTGCACTACACCATCCACTGCAAAACTGTTGACATTCATTCTGCAGCTGACCTTTCTTTCCCCATTTCTCTTCCCCAAACTTCTCCTTCCATGAGTTCTGTAGGTGGGTAAATCTTCCTATGCTATGTTCCCATGCTGGGGAAATTGGCTGGCTCTGCTAAGTGTGATTGGAGCCGTTTGTTTTTAAGCTGCACATAAGCATCGGGTGAGATTTATAGCATTTTCCTTCTTGCCGAATCGACCCACTGGGAGCCATTAAAGTTTTATTGCTCTCTGCAGTTGCCTGGCCAGAGTGGAATTGAGGGGGCCTGCCATTGGAAAAGCTTTTTCTTCCATTGGCTTATTCACAGGGAGTATTGGGGGGCAGGGAATAGAAACAATGCTTCTTTGGTTTGGTCTCCCCATTTTGGTCCTGATTCTTTTCCAAACTCCACTGAACTTTTGGGATGATCCCGCATATAATTTGCACTGCATACCAGGCCTTCTTCCTCTGTCAGACCCCTTAAGTTCCCAATTGATTAAATGAAGGCTAAGAGTTTCTTCGAAATTCCCCTTACCTCTCTTGGCTGGACCCCAACCTCTTTTGCATTTCACTGTTTATTTTCTCAGATTTTGATACCTATTTTCCTTCTGACTGGAAGATACTTCTTCTCATTGGATAAATGCACATGGATCCTAGTGTTGTAGGATCCTAAATCTGAAAGAAAATCTGGCAGAAATTCTTCAGCTCAACTTAAAACAGTGAATTAAATGACTCAAGTTTACTTAGTTGAGGTACTCTTATCTTTGTCCTCAGGGTGGGGAGTCTTGACACGGTATGTTCTTATACAAGGTTAAAAAAGGGAAAGTATTTCAGTGATGACTTCAATTATCTCCCGCACCTGCACGAGCCTTTGTTTGTTTTGTTTGTTTCTGCATTGGGCCTTTAGAAGTCATATGTAGGCATGGCTTGGTTTTCACTGGAGTAAGACACCCTCACTCACTGTCAATTCATAATAGTTATTGCATATTTATCAGGGGCAAGCACTCAGGAGGGTTCTGGGACAATAGGCATACAGGTCCTGTATCGAAGACGTCTTAAATCACGTCTTTTGAGCAGCACCAGGAATGAGAGGATAGGGACGGGTCTTGTGATCATTTATTCAGCTATGAGGGCCAAGCTTCTATCAAAATCAGCCTTCCATATCGTAAGATACAATGTATGTCGATAACAACAAAGAGCATGTTGAGCTTTTATTCCGTCACGGCACTAAATACATATATCATTTCATTTTTATTCTGATTAAAGTCTCTCAAGATAAATTTTAGCTACATGCTATCTATAAGGAAGTCAGAGCTGAAGAAGGACACAGTGACTGGCCCAAGGGGCTGCAACCAGCAGGTGGCGGAGCTAGGCCTGGGCACCAGCCTGAGGTCCCACGCATCCATTCGGTGTCTGCTCCTGTCAGCCTCAGGACAGTTTCAGTGTCCTCGATCCCTTAGTGGGATGGGAAGTTGCTGTTTTCCCTTCCTTACATATTTTCATTTTAAGAATGAATGTTTTAGATGGGACATAAGATTTTATCCTCAGGGATAGGAATTTTGACATGCTACTCTGTATGAAGTCAATCCCTAAGAGGCCAGCTCCATCAGCTGTCATCCTGATGGATCCCAGTCATCACTGGCAGCAAGGACACTCCACTTTTATTGGGGATTGACCGCTATATAGCAAACTGCTCTATATAGCGAGAGTCGAGTCCTGAGGTCAGAGCTCTAGGGGTCGCTTTTTAACCACTTCCACTTATCGTGAGTGAAGTGATCTTACCCTTCTGTGGGCCTCCGTTTCTTCATCTGTCCCATGGGGATGATAAAAGAATCAACTGTGCATGCTTGATATGAAGGCCAAATGAAAGCCAACACATTGAAAGCACTTACTACTATGCCTGGCACATAATACATTATCAATTAAATTTGATTTTTATTATCTCTCTTTTCAAGTGTCTGAAGTCATTCACACTATTGTCACATTTAGCCTCATAATCTGGGATAAATCTATCATTAAAGGATTGCTCAATTAAGGAGGCATTTTTAGACAATGAGGAAGACACATGTTCACGGCACTGGAATTCACTAAAATGAACCAAGGCAGAACAGAGAATTTCAAGTTCCTCATTACAGATCTCTCTCTAGAAAGAACCCATCCTCTCATTGCTGCAGCTTTGGTTGCCATTCCTGGTTCAGCACCACGTCTAATTTGGGGACTAAAATAAAATGCAACATTTGATTATGTTACCAAGTCTTTTCAAAGAGACACTTGCTTTTCCCAGTCAACTACACCTCAGGATGGTTGCTACTTGGTAAACATCCAGAACTCTTGTATGTCTCTAGTCCCCTGTTTATCCCCTTTCCCCTGGCAGATCCCAAAGGCCAAGATCAAGAGTGGAATAACAACTCTTTCCAAATAGTTCTGAAAGTTTTAGTTTCCAGCTTACAGATGAGGGATAAATGGGCAAAATGAAGCAAGTGGGGAAGATCAAAGGATGTATCAGTTATACCATGGTATCTCTGCATGCTAAACAAGCACTCCTCTTTTTTTAGCAGTTGTTACAATATAATTATTTTGTTATGTAAATATATTATTATTATCATCATCATCATTATGCTGGGCATTTTTTTTTTTTGTGGTCATCATAGGGTGAGGAAGATAAAGATATGAAGCCTTGCAACAGTCTTATAAGGCAAATAAATCTGCAGCAGAGCTTTGCTTAAGATACAGAATAGAAACCACGAACAGACCCTAAGACCACGTGCGTATCTGCCCCTTCATATCTCTGGCCTCGTTCACCCACTTTCTCCACCGCTTTCTTGTTCTCCTCAAACATACAGTGCTAGCTCCTGCTTCAGGTCTCTGCATTTAGTACCCCTCTTTCCAGAAAATTTTTGCCTGACCATCAGATGTCTCACTTCCTTTTGGGTTTGGGTCTTGTTTCTATAACTGAGGCAGGTCTGCCTTTATCCCACATTCTGAATTAATGCCCTTGTCTTTAGGTTTATTTATAGCACTCTTCCCTATATAGAGATCATGCCATACATTTGCTAGTCTGACTTCATTAGAATCACAAGCCCATGCAGACAAGGATTTTGACTATCTTGTTCACCCTGTATTTCTATCTAGGGAAATATTTGAAATGTAGCAAGCACTGAATAAATATTTATCGAATAAACATAAACACTGAATAAAGGAATTAATATAAGGGAATTCACTTCCAAAGTTTTTCTATCTCGTGACTCTGTCAGGTAACTTCTCATGAGAGAACCGTGGTGGTGGGATTGCTGCATGGAGAGGCTGTCTCATCCACTCCTTTTATTGAAAAGGTGAAGAAAGGCAGGACCAGGCCTGCAATAAGTCAGGACTGGGACATAGTCTACCATACCTTTTCTCTCATCCATAAAGGGTGTTTGTGCCCCTTTATGCTAATGCCATCAATCACACTTAAGTGGCATCTTGTCTTCTTATGGGAGCTGGCCTCTCTACAAGTGAATTGCTGGGTCCTGAGTGGAGGGTGAGCCCTGAATGCTGAGGTTGGCCACCTGCCTGCTCCTCACTCCAGTCAGAGACCCCGTTGAGCACTGAGACTGAATCTTGCCTCCAGTTTAAGCCAAGGTTAACCCCTTGTTAAGAACTGTCTCTGAAATTCTGGCCATGTCTTTGAGGAACATTTGTACAGAATATGGTAGAAAGGGCATAGACTGAGACCAGGATATTTGAGTTGAGGGATGCTGAGTCAACTCAGAAAAAGTCTTTTCATTTTCTCCTCAACCTGTTTCCTCATCTGAGATATGATGGGCAGGTGGCCCATCTGCAGCCTCCAAGACTCCTCTGTCAGCTCTGAGGGACACTTCTGAGTGTCCACCTTATTCTGCTCCTGTTGCTGGGTGATGCTCTGCGTGCCCTTACAGACCTGGCCACTGCTCTCTCCCAATCACAACAGGGTGGCATGAGGTATGGTCACTGTGCCAAGAGCCGAGAGGCAGAGAAGGAGTGTCACCTCTTAAGCAGTCATTGCTTACCCTGATTTGCTTGACTCTTTCCTTGACCCAGTGAAATAAAAAAGGACATCTCAGAGGGAAAAACAGAAGCAGGGGGGCTTCAGGAATGTTTTTATCCTGCCAATCATCAAGAAATTGTAATTGTGGGAAACATCCAGCAAGGTCTACAGGGTTTCACGTGCTAGTTCTCAGAGTGCAGAGACTCCCCCAGCCCCCCAAGATAAGGAGGAAGGGGAGGGAGCCCTTTTGAGAGAGCAAGAGAAAAAATAGTTCCTTGGAGCTGGGAGCTGGCCAGTGTGTCTTCTAATTTAATTACTTATCTTTCCCTCAAATTGTTTATGGTACACTAGGCTATTAAATGCGCCATAAGCAAACTGCTCTTGAAAGAGGAAGTGGATTTATTTGTTTTAGTTACCACTCCAACAAAAGTCTATTTCTTCCGCTAATTAAGATTCCATTCGCTAATTTAAATGTTATGCTAATTAAAGTATAATTCTGGAAATGTAAAAAGGACTTAAAAAAAGAGAAAGAAAAAACTGGGTTGGCCTTTAGGAATTACATTAAATTTATTGCGTTGTAACAATGGGAAGCTGGGTGATTATTTCATTTGCCTCGTATGCTGTATTCATGCTTCTGCTTATTCATACCCATTCTCTCACTTCAGCTCATTAACACACACTTCCCTCTCCCTCTCTAATGGGAGTCTTCTTGTGATGGTTTAAGATGAGTTGTGAGTTAGATCCTTGAAGCAATGTTTAGAATTTCTTCAGCTGGGCCACACAGAGTGTTGCAAGCTGCCGCCTGATTTGATGTTTGGAGAGAGAAAAAAGAAAACATCTGGATTTCTGCTTTGTAACCAATTTCTGGAGCCAAGTTGCTGCTGCTCCAGCTTTTTCTCCATCCTCTCTGGAAGACTGTCTATGTTACAGATGAAAGAGACTATAGTATTTTACAAGAAAGTAGATGACTTCCTTGCCCCCGTTTGTATGTGACACACACACCGGGTATGTGACTCTGATGACCTCAGTGGACGTTCACGACATGGGCAAACCCTTCTTCCAAACCCCAGCTTCCTCGTCAGTAAAAGGCAGGTTTGGGGCAGGATTGTACACACTCAAGCTTAGGAAAGAACCCAACATGGTGACTGGGACAGAGCAGGCTCCCCATATGTCCCCTTTCTTCCTCTCTCCTAATTTTGAGGCTGCAGCACCAAGCCGGAAGACAGGACTCTAGTTGCTCAGCTTGAACTTTGTGCTTGCAGGTGATCAAGAGAGAAGACTTAGCTTCTGCCTCCAATTAAAGCAAAACACATGTAGCCAAATGCATTAGTTTTTTATTGCTGCATAAAAAATTACCCCACAATTTAGCAGATTAAAGCAGCAAACACTATTATCTCTATTTCTGAGGGTCAGAAATCTGAGAGAGGCTTCTCTGAGAGTTTCTGGCTTAGAGACTTTGAGAGACCTAGCAATTAACAGATCAGCCACAGCTGCAAGCATCTGAGGATGGACCAGGCTTGAGGATCCAAGTCCAAACTCACGGGCTGTCGTCAGCCGGGAGCTTCAGTTCCTCATCACGCGGGCTTCAGTTCCTCATCACGCGGGGCCTCTCCAGAGGGCAGCTGGCTTCCCATCCTCGTTCCTTTTCCTTCTACTCATTACCAGTCACTAAATCCTGCCCACAAGCAACAAGGAGGGGATTTCACAAGGATGGGAACACCAGAAGGCAGACCACAGGATCGTCTGGGAGGCTGGTCTGCCTTTTTGGTGTATTTCCTTTTCTATCTCAGTGCTTTACGTTCTCATCATCTTCTAGTCAGAGCGATAGCTTATGTCCAACCATCTGCCCATTGTCCAGTCAGGGCAGCTTGGGATGGAACGCTTCAGAGACTCGCTCAGAGCCCACTATCCAGGGAGGTGTCACGTGTCCATCCTAGGGGGTCTCTGAAGAGGACTGTGGCAAGGGAGCAAGTAACAAGGAGCTGTCTCCTGAAAAACCATAGGTAAACTCTGGGGTAAGTCTCTAACAAGGCTCACAGCCACCTGGCTATGCAACACTTTGGAGAAGCCGTCAGAACTCAGCACAAGGGAGTCAGGGCTGGAAGGTTCCTTTTGGTGTAAGCCACAAGAGCTAGGATTGATAAAACAGGAAGCTAACAAAAATGAATTAACTTGCATCTCAATTTGATTTTCAATGCCAGAAAGGAGACAGAAAACAGCATCACAGAGTTAATTGTCTTTCATTTCTCATCTGGTTAGGTTGGCTTCTCCTTTTATTAGTGTCTTTCTTGCCAATGGTTGAGTGAGATATTAACACTATAAACTTGAGGCCACCGTCTAAGCTAATCTTGACAATTCCTGCTTTCTTCTGGCCTGTGGCTTGGAAGGGAGAGGAAGGCGATGGGTGCCAGGTGGGAGGGGGGTGGCAAGTGGGATGTCAGTGCTGGGAAGTTGGCTTCCACAGCACAATTGTGTTTGGTGGGCACATTAATCTACAGGGCTGTCAGAAAACTGCTGTCAAAAGTCTCCCCAGAAATTGGATACACTGTTGTTAATTCAGTCGCACAGCTGGGGTAGTCTGGCATTTACACTGGCAGACCACAGGCACATTTGCCTGTCTTTACTACTAAAGACACTGAGGAGAGGCTAAGTGCATGGGGAAGTGACTTTCTGAACAGGTCAGCAGGTGAGCAGGGAAGGGCATGGTCCTCCTCTGGGCCACCCCCTGCACCTCCTGTCCATGCTGTGCCTGGGGGAGTAGCTGGTCAGCCCTGGTGCCGTCCATACACCCCTACCTCCACTCACTGTGAGTGTAGACCTGATTTATCCAAGGCGGGCAACACATGTTGACATTCTCTGCTCACTCTGTCCTTGACTTAGAAACATGGAGTTTCAGGCAACAGGTTAGACCCATAAGCTTATCTATGGCTCAACAATAAACAGCTGATCCTGATTCTATTATAGTTTATAAATCACCTTCTAAGAACCTCAATTTCTTTTACTTTTCTGATGCTGGCTCCCAAATAAAGCATCTCTGAAGTCCGACATTCTTGCTTCACGTAATCTCAGAATAGAGTTTGTGGAATGTTCAGTGAGCAAATATTTACTGGACATTCACTAATATACTGAGCACTGTGTGATGCTGGGAAATGAGTGGTGGTAACAGAAGCAAATGATCTGATCCCTGCCCTCAAACAGTTTACATGGGGAGGGGGTGAGTATCTCAGCTGGAAAAGCAGCAGATTACATCTTTGCTGCCAGCGGTGTGAACTTGGGTGAGTTACCCAAGCTTTTAGAATCAGAAAGGATGTGATCAGATTTGTGTTTTAGAAAGAGTGTCGTCACAGCAATTCATGTAAGGAGATTATCAGTTAATGAGCTCTTGCAGTGGTCAGGATAAGAGGTATCTAGAGTCTGAACTGAGATGACCCGAGATGAAAGTAAGGTACATTCAAGAAGCAGCAATGGTCTGGACATGCATGAAGGAGAGGAAAGAATGGACATGGTTCAGGATTAAAGCCTCAGTGACTGGTGCCTCTTGATAGTAACTATATAACATTAAGGTGGGGAATTATATAACATTACATATATTATATGTTATATGTTATATGTATAAATTCTATAACATTAAGGTGGGGAAAGTAGGACAGAAGAGGGGAATGTGGCAAAGAGAAGGAACTTAGAACTTGTGTTTTGGATGAGTTGTACAAAGGCTCCTTGGTGTCCATGCTATGATCTTTGACCTGGGTTCTATGCTCCAAATCCAAGGAGGTCAACTAGAATAGCTGAGGATCAGAAAAACTGTGTAGGAGCGGGATTCCGGTGGCAGTTTTAAAAACTCCTTTCATAAGCAGTGAAATAAATCTGGAGAGATGCCCTCCTCTCCCCTCAGAGGCTTCTCCTTTGTCGGGCTGGATGGAGTGGGGTGACAGAACATTGATCGGTACGAGATAGATGGGAGGAAAAGCCCTCATTGCCCACTGAATCAATGCTCCCTTAAAGACTGCAACAAACAGGATTAAAGGTTGAAAGACATTTATTGAGGGGCGAATCTGAGTGTATGTTTTATTAGTCAGCCACGGTCCTGGGTTTATAGAAATGCCCAGCCTAGACACTGCCAAGAGCAATAAATCAGGGCTTTCTTCATTGGCTGGCTGCCTGGGCAGTGATGTGGGGGTGTGTAACCCCAGGCCAGAAGGATGGAAGAGAGTGTTGTCTCCAGTCCATCTGGGTTGGGGGAGGGGCTGGAGGAGACTTGGTCAACACTGGCTCCTGGCTTCCTTCCCCAGTCACTCACAGACGAGATCAAACATGCTTACTGCATGGGTAGAGGCCTCTGGGCTCTCTCAAAATTAGGATGTTCCCCACCCCTCCTGCCAAAATCATTTGCCTAACCTTTTGCCTGACTGATTCAGAGGCTATTAAATACACGGCATCCACACAGCTGGCCATTAATTGGAGGCCAGAGCTTGATTAATGAGCATTATGCTAATGCTGGGTCAGGGGGCAGATTATGTGTAAAGGGCCAAAACAGTAAGCTGAGTCAAAAGCAATAACACCACCTTCCATCCCTCCGCCTCCCCAAATTAGTTGGCAGCTGGAGGCAAGTAGAGAAAAGGCATATTGATGAGATAGAGCATCACAGCCTGGCACTTGCCCTGACTTGGGATGCCCTCAGAGAATTGTTGCCCCAAAGAGGGGTGGCAGCCACCCTGGGAAGGTGAGCTTCTGCTCTGAGCTCCCCTCCCCCCAGGAGGGACAGGCAGCTAGGGGTTGTGACACTTTCCAGCCTAAGTGGCTCTTTTAAGGACTCTAAGACGAGGGATGAAACAGCCTCTGTGAACACATCCCCATAAAGTATTTGTGTCCAAACACTGACATGAACTTGGACAAACAGATCCTGAATCAGGAACTCCTTAGAAATCTTGCCTTGCTTGGCATGTAGAATACCGTTCGTTCACTTCTGAGTCTCTGTGTGCTTACCTGACTGTTCTGTACTCTCTCGTCCTCTGGTTCCTTCTGTTCCCTTCTCCCTTGAACACAGAAATTCCCTCACATTCTTTCTTCTTCCTCTTATCTTCATGCTCCATGCTCTCTCCAGAGCTGAGTGTCCCTTTCTGTGAAGTCAGTTATCACAGCTGACTCCGGAAGAATTAACTCTGCAAAACAGGTCTCCACCATAGACATGCTGTCCAACACCTCTGTGTGTAAGTTCTATAAAATCTCTAATTCCTTGTATACCATGCTGAGTTCTGATGCTTCTCTTATTAGCACACATGTTCTTGCTCCCTGAGACAGAAACAGAAGCTTCCATTTGGGCTTCCCCTCACTTCTTCTACTGTCCATGTGTCTTTCTCTGTGGTTTCTATCTTCCTGGTGTCTCTGCCACTTATGGAGGTCAGACTCCCACCCTCTCTTTATGCTGTGGCATGGTCTGTCAGCCCATCCCTCTTTATCTAGTCAACATACCAGTCCTGCCTCAGCTGATGTGTTTCTCTCCATGTTGAGCCTACCAGAGCGTCCCCACTGCCAGACTCCCCAGTGGCATTCAGGGTATTCAAACTCTGGGTGTAACTGATAGTGAATCTCATTTCCTGCTCTTCTCCCCTTTCTCTTCTTCATGCACAGGGCTGATGGCCTTTCTGGAACACATAACCCATGTGTGGAACACCATAGCCTGTGAATGGTGTTCTGTAGGTCCTCAGGTTTTTGTCCTAGGTCTGTCCTGGGATTTCATAGATGACTCAAATGAGGACACATATAACCATATGAGACACATATAACCATATAAGAGAAGGCATACCTATAAGATCGGAAATGACAGGAAGCTGGGGGAGAGGCTAAATATGTTGGATGACAAACTCAGAATCAAAAATGAAACTGACAGACTGTGAACTGAATGTAACCATATTGAATTGAACAGGAATAAATATAAAGTCACATTTTTGGGTTAAAAAAACAATCTTTAAAAAGATACAGGATAAGAGAAATATGGTTTAGCTAAGGCACCAATTAAGAAAATTTCCACTGACAGTAAGCGTAATTTAAGACAATACAGTCTAAGTTATCAAAAAAGAAAACAGAATTTTAGGAAATATTGAAATATTCTACCAGAAGGGTGGTGACAGTCTTCATTTATTCCATGTTAGGCATATCACATTCAGAGTACCATACTTTTGAGGAAATAAGACAAAAGGGCATGTTTAATGAAGATTAATTTGAAAAAAAAAACTTAAAAATATATATGTGACTTATTGAAGGAATTGTTTGCCTCAATATCCCTTCCAAAACTGAAACTGTGTGAATGAATCTCCCACCCCCCACCCTCTGAGGCCCTTCAAAATCCTCTAGTCTATATGAAATGTTATTTCTTTAAACCCAACCCAGTACACTTCACGTGATGTGTACTGCATCCACTTTCATGATCCTGTTACCTTTTGCCTGGTCTTCTATTTATATTCTGGCCATTTTTATTTCAGTCCTCTGCCACCAAGTTTTAAGCCATATTTCAGAATCTAACACATAATTAGTAAAAGTTGAACAAGCTCATATACAGAGACAATATTATCCTTTTAATCAATATTACCCGAACTGTTTTCTAGCTGCATTCTGAAAGTTCTAAGAGAAGTGTAGTCTCACAGCTATTAATGCATATTCCAGAAAGAGTTCTATGGTCAATTAAGTAGGGGAGGTGTTAGGTTAATTAAGGTGAAGCTAGCTTCTTTACTACAGGACATTTCAGAGTCTTTAATAGGTTATGTACACTGTGAATCACCAACAGACAGCTATTAAATGCAGAATCTACCAAAATCATTTAACTATAGAACACAACTTTTATGTAACAGCATTTGACATTTAGGGGATCACAGTTGGAGAAAAGTTGAATTAAGTCTCCCTTCAGAGAAATATGCCTAACCTGTCCAGGAAGGGCCAGACATTAACATGAAAGGAGTAAGAACATGGGAACTTACCTTATAAGGAAGGAGACACTAGATGGGCACATATTTGAGACTTCAAGCAAATACGTACTTAAAAGTTGAAGGAAAAGTTAGTCATGATGATAGCTAAAATAGATGGAGGCGCTCTGAATACAGAATCACAAAATGTCCTGCTAAGGAGAAAAATAAGTGGAGCTTTTAGAGAGATGGGTGTGATCACAGAGGGAGGTCTCTGAGGAGCTCAGCCCAGAGGCTAGAAGTAGGGGGATCCAGCAAGATAGTGATCTCCGGGTGGGGGTGGGGAGGGTGAGGGGTGGGGAGTCAATTTTAGAACAAATCATTAGCATGTGAACTAATTAGAAGGCACACAGATTCTTTCAATGTGCATACAACAAAACTGTTTGGGGTGGTTGATTTGGAAAATCCTTATACATGGGTGATGTAGGTCTGTTTTTGGTTCTGCCTTTTTCAAAGACTTACACGGTGAAAGAAAAGGTATGACTATCAAATCTGCATAGAGCAAAAACCTGGATCGTCAACAATGTTTGAAAAAGGAAGTCAAGATTAAAAAGATTTCAATTACTGAAAATAATTGATGAAAACAATGACAAAATGAAAGCCAGTCGAGGTAAAGGTGAATATTTGCAATTAGTTTCCAATTTGCAGGGGTGTGAGATGTGACTTGATTGTGTCTAGAGATGGGACCCTTGCAAGGATATTGGCACAACAGGAGAAAAACGCCAACTGTCCCGCCCACAGCTAACACCTACACCCAAACCTTAAATGTAATACAGAGCTGATGTTTGGATAAAGAAGGTAGTGATTTTACGGGTTCCCTGAGAGGCCATACAAAATGTGAAATATTTTGTTCTCTTTGGGGCAGGATTGGAGAGATATCTTGACACAAAACTTTGGTTCAAGGGAGGTGGCCTAGGAAAGTGAAGGGAAAAGATAAAAATCCCATCTGAAGAAAAATGGTCGAAGGATTGGAGATATTTAATTTCGAAAAGGAAAGACTTTGGGGAGATGTAACTTCTTCCAAATGTCTGAAGCATAGAAAGAAAAATTGGATCAACTGGATGGCTTCTGGTGTCAGAATAAAGAGTAATGCTTAGGATTACAGGGAGGCAGATCTCAGCTCAATGTCATATATTAAACTTTTTAACAACTGGTACTGTTCAGCAAAGAACTGATTCACCCTAAAGGTCTTGAATGAACTGCCTGTCATTAAAATAAAGTAATGTCCTAGCAGCCCTGAGCATAGTTCCTGACACAAGGGAAACACATGCTTCACGGTCATCTTTTCCCTCTCTCCCTCTGTATTCATCTGTGTGCACTGAGGAAATGGGAAACCACACTAGGTATTTCCAACAGAGAGAATTCAGTAAAAAGAATTAGTTACACCGGAATTAGGAGACTAAAAGGGCCAAAATAAATGAGTTAGTACCCCCAAGATAACCATAGGAAGGATTTACCACTAGTGGAGGTGGAAGGAAAAGGAAAGGAGTGGAACTCACCGGACACAGCAGCTCAGAAGACAGTCCCCATGGAGTGAGTGCTCAGATTTCTGAAAACGGGGCACCTCTGGGAGAACATGATGAGACTAGTTCTGGGATTTCTAAACAAAAACTAGATGTTGAAGCCAACTGCAGCCCCCAGGGTTCTTCTGTCACCTTGGGTCCACTGGACAGGAACTCGGGAAAAGAGGACAGAAGCATCCTTCTTATACCCTGTCTTTTGCATTCAATGTGTAGTCTCAGTTGGTATTCTCAATATGAGCTGACCAGAAAATCTCGTTCTCAGGCTTCCAGGTTTAGGCCAAAGTATGGAAGGATAACTTCGGAGCCAAAGAACGATATACATCCAGCACCTCTGACTCCTCCAATCCCCACACACCCAAATTTGGCTCTTCCCAATCCCTATACACTCTTCTACATGTGATATGAATGCCCTACCCAACTTCATGCTTGAACTACGCTTTCATGCTTTCACGCACGCCCATGGCATGTGCCCATTGCCCTCGGGCAGCACCTCAACCTGGTAGGATTTCCTAACTGGTGCAATGATGCAAATCTTCATTCCTGAATTGTGTGTCCTGCTTTTACTAACTTGCTTTCATTTTGCACAAACATTTCTTATTGGATATGAAAACACGAAGGCAGCTGTTTCCCTCTTCCCCCTTCCCTCCATTATTGCTCTGCTTTCTTTTACTTCCTTTTACCCGTTCTCTTCCTCCTTCTTTCCTGTTGCCCTGCAAAACACCATGAGGGCTGCTGTGGAGAAGATTTCTGTACTGGGTAAGAGGTTAGACCAAAGCAGTTTTCATGCTTCTTCAGTGCAAAATGTTCAGAGTTACAATATAAAGGGATTGTTACTCTATTGTGATTTTGTATTAACAAGTTTCACTCCATTAGTTTCTGGTCCCCCTGGATATCTTCTATCTTGACCCACTGATTTATATGCATAGCTATACCCAATTACTCTCTTTATCAAATAGGTCATATTAAATGGGTAAATTTAGAAAGTGCAGACAAACAAGGAAACTAAAAATGCCTCATAATATAATCTCAACTCCAAGCAGTCACCACTGTTCAACTGATGGTAAATATCCTTCTAGCTATGCTTCCATACATGAATGGATATATAGCTATAGATACAGGTGTTTGTATTATTCACTACAAATGGGTTTTACAAACTTTCTGGTAATTTTTGGGTAATTTTTATGTATGTGGCTATCTTACTTTTACAAATTATCCTTATACTATTTTTAATGCTATACAGTACTGCAGCATATGGCTGGATCATAATTTACTTAACAATCTTCCATCACTGGGCATTTGTTTGCTTAGGATTTGTTGTCATCATAAATATCAGGCATGTTATCAATGATCGTTATGGAATAGATTCTTTCTAGTGAAAAAATTTATAACTTCTTTGCCAAAATATGGACACATCATTTCATTAGAAAAGGACTAGAAATGAGGAACAACGAGGAACCAATACTTCTATCTTGAGATTCCTGAGGCACTTTATTTTATGACCACTGTGTGCCTCACACCGTGCTGTATGCTGTGAGAGCACAGATGCAGTGTTTGCCCCGAGAGAGCTGACAGCTTCAGAGAAGAAAACCGGGCAAGAGACTATTAGGAACGTGTAATCTTTTTAGTAGCAGTGAAGGCTGCAGCAACAGCTCAGCTAAGGATGACAAGGGAGCTTACTGGAAATAATCAGGAGATCCCAAGTTAGTCTCGTTACCCAGGCCACACAAGGTGGGCATGTCAGGGCATAGTACCAGATCCTGGACACTGCCATTTGAGCATCAAATTTTTAGTTCAGTTCTCAGGTTATCTCTGAAAATATTTCCAGAGCTATTTTCTTCTTGGAAGCTGAGAAATGACACCTAAATCATAATGACTCATGCCAGAGGACAGCGTGCCTGGAATTATTCTTTCCCTTCACCTGAGAGCAAGTTTTTGTGGCACAGTATCTGCTATGGAGACGGGGAAGAAGACGAAGGAGAATCAGGCAGTCCTGTCTTTGAGCAACTTACCAAAACATGTGGAGGGAGAGGGAAGTTACATGCTTTTATGGCAAGCATACAAACTTGAGGATGTGACAAGCAGACAAACTGATTAGTAAGTATCATGAGGCAAATGCATCTCACAGATTATGAAAATTCAGAAGAAGACTATGTGGAGGAAATGGTCACAGAGAGTGGGCAGAATGGGTATATGTAAAGATGGGGAAGGGAACAGCATGTAGAAAGGTTGAGGAATGAGAGCACAGATGTCTAGACAGAGTAATACGGTATTACCTAACAGTTTAAAATTCTTTGAAAATATTTTTGCTACAATGTATTAGTCAAATTATAATTACTGTCCCATTTTACAGATGAGGAAATTGAGTCTTATACATGGAATGATTTACTTAAGTGCCACTCCCAGTTGATTACTCAGTTGGCATATGCTACATGGGCTCCATGAAAATGGGTAGTGGGAGAAGGGGGTGTAGAAAGGGAGATGGGGCCACGTCATTGTGGTTCTTGGATGCCAAAATAAGCAGTTTGAATGGAGAATTCACTAAATGAAAAATAAGGAGCAAATGTGAAGTTTTGATCAGAACTGAGCTTGAGGAAGTTTAATCCAGCAAAAGGAATAGTCTGTAGGAAGATTGGTAGCAGGACATTCTGTTAAGAAGTTATTCCTATAATCAGTACCCAAGGCAAAAAGACTCCAAAGAGGGAATTCCACCAGTTCACAGAGACACTTCTCACCATTTTTAATGGGTTTATTGAGGTATAATTGACACACAATAAACTACACATATTTGAACTGTATAAGTTGATACGGTTTGATATATGGACACAATCACTACAGTTAATATAGTAAACATATCCCTCATCCTGTATGTCTCATATCCTTTGGTAATGCCTCCCATCTAGGCCTTCCTATTCCCTCACTCTAGAGCAACCATAAATTTTATTTCTATTACTCTAGATTATTTTGCATTTTTTGGCTTTTATAGAAATGGAATCCTATAGTAAAAATTATTTTTTGTCTAACTTTTATGGTCGAGCATAATTATTGTGAGATTCATTCATTTTACTGTATGGATGTACCATAGTTTGCTTAGCCATCCACCCATGGGGGCACTGTTGGGTTGCTTACAGTTTGGGATGTTATAAATAAAGTTGCTACAAACATCTAACTTTTTGTAGACATATACTTTCATTTCTCTAGGTTGACCTAGGAGTAGAATGGCTGCATCATATAGTGGGCGTACATTCAAAGTTTTTAAAGTTATCTTTACAGCATTTTTATATTAGTGAAAAATCAGAAGCAATTTAAGTTAAATGGTTAAGTATATTATGGTATATACATATGATGAAAAACTATGAACATCTTAAGAACACTTATGGATTTGTATTTGGCAGAAATATGATGAAATATGGCAGGTTTTATATATATATATATACACACACATATATACACACACACACATATTGGTGAATATATACATATATAAGATGTAGGTATACTTTTTGGTATTATTTAGTTTTTATAATAAAAACATGTTTACAATCTGCAAAAACCTAATAAGGCTATTCTGAGTGAAAAGTGAAAGTGGAAGTGAAAAAAAGTTTTGATAGTCAACTAACCAAAAGGTCATAGGTAGTAAAGGCAGTTTTTGGAGTGTCGGAACTTGTGGAATGGGAAATGAACAATAACCACCTTGTATTGTTTTTGTTTTGGGTTTTTTGGTTTCATTTCTGTTCTTTACTTTTTATTGTAAACTATATGCTTTTCTCTGAAGAGAAGAACATTTTATTTTTCAGTATACAAGAAGAAAAAAAGGAATGAGTGTTAATAATAGCTTGATTATTTTCAACTCAAATGCCTAAGTAACAACTGATGTATAACTTATGCAGATCTATGCAAACAATTATTTAAATTGGAAAAGGAAGGATGGAATATATGAGAATGGCAATATTTGCTGGATTGTTAATATATCAGGCAAGTTCTTTGGTACAAGGCCACCAGAATGAGGAATGAAGGACACTGAGCTTTGAGAGGGCCCAGCTTGTTTCAGTGGGAGGATACTGGGAATTTCAAGGTTAACCTAATATAATGACAATCATTTATGGAGTGGTTTATTGTTTCACAAACAAATCCATATACATGAGCTTGCTTAGTCCTGTGAAAATCCTGTAAGGAGGCAGGAAAGGGACTTCATTTTAACCCCCATTTGATAAAGGAGAAGAGTCAGGTCTATAGAAGTTAAATACAGTAACAAATATTAGGATAGCTCCTTAAAGGTTTACCAACATCTTTCATATGCATTTTCTGATTTAATCTTCATGGCACTCCAAGAGAAAATAAATCTGTGGTTTTCTTCCTGTTGCCCCATTTCTCAGATGAAGAAATTGAGCCAAATATTAACTTGAACTAAGGCCCAGATGGTGGGCTGGTTGATATAAGATTTCACCTCTAGACTTGGGTTCCAAAGCCAATGCTCTCTCATTTGCTCTCTCACCATGACATGACTGAACTCACAAGATCACAAGCTGGAGAATAATGGGGCAGGAACTTAACTTCAGTCTTCTGACTGAATTTAATGCTTCTTTTCAAATACTGCATGGTCAGGTGTTAGCACAAGCTTTCTTCACCTTTCATTATAGTTCTGTTTAACTATAGTAGAAATCTGAAGAAGTTGATTTTGGGGGTGCAGTTTGTGTTGAATGGTACAGAATTGGGGATTCTTTTAAAAACCATGGAGTTTGGAGTATATGGTATGGGGTTGTGGAATGATGTATTGTTCCATTATAGCTCATGACTCCCTGTACTTTGTGACAATATCTTATGTCATGATGAAATATGGTGTGTGTGGTTAGAAAAGTGCAGATATGCCAACTGGCCTTGTGCTTTGATTCAATTATTTACTGCTACTACTCTTATCCTGCTAAAAAGCTTTCCTCTTCTGTAGCATTTCTCAATAAAGCTAATGACTTGGCCTCTTCTCTTGAATTTTATTTTTTTTTTTTTTGAAACCTTCTCCACATTGACAAGTTTGAGGGTGATGTTCCTTGTAGTAATGCTTGCTCAGAGTGAAATTATTGGTTTGACATTGTTTAGGAATACATATCTCATTTGTTTTTGCTCCTAAGTATTTTCTTAAGAAGGACAAGAAATTTCTATGCCAATATGATAACTGATTTAAGTTATTGCATAACAAATTATTAATTTTATTGCAAACTAAGTCAGGACTCACACTTTTCCTTTTCTTGGAAACAAGAGGGCAGACAAATACCCTTGGAGTTGGATTAGCCTTTTTAATCACTTGAGACTTGGTTACACCAGATCTGATTGTTCTGAATATTTGTTGATGGGATTTCCTGGCCCTCTGCCCAAGATCAAGAATGCTTTTGATTTTTAACATCACCATTCTTTTGAAAATCTAGAAGGCATTCTTGCAGAAGTTTTAAATTCATTTAATTGTATAGCTATGTTTATCTGACACAGAGAAGTCAAGTGAGGAATTGTATATCTAGGACAAAGTTTTGAGACATTGAATCCAGTCCTTTATTCTGCTAAGTTGAGTAATGTGCTCAAGAATAGTAACAGCATCCTTCTAAAAGCACAGGTCATATCCAAAGTGTGCACCTCATTACTGTTTCTATATCTGCACATTGAGTTTTTTAATGAATATTATAAGAGTTCAGGATCTTTTTTTAAGATTTTATTTATTTATTTGACACAGAGAGAGAGAGAGAGAGAGAGAGAGAGAGATCACAAGTAGTCAGAGACAGATGACTGGGGGAAGGGCAGGAAACAGGCTCCCTGCTAAGCAGAGAGCCCAGTGGGGGCTCGAACCCAGGATTCTGAGATCATGACCTGAGCTGAAGGCAGAGGCTTAACCCACTGAGCCACCCAGGTGCCCCGAGTTCAGGATTTTTAAAAGATTATAGACATTACCTGGATTTATCTTGCATCCCTCTTCTCTCTTGTGCTTATATAAACACCCTTCAGAAATAATGATGGGGTTAAGTGATTGATTGGGAAGTCTGTTTGTCCATTGTCTTGCTTGGCTTCTTTTTTTTTTTTTTTTAAATTAATGCCAATTTTTATTAGTGCTCATTCGTTATTAATCAGAGCTTATCAGCAGCCTGAATATGGCTTAAAACCAACACTAAAAATAAATACGACAGTAAATAATCAGAGGCTATTGGTGTAGACTAAGAGTTTCATGTCTCAGTTTCTTAGGCCCCACTTACTTTTTCCCTTTAAAACCAGAGAACAACAGCTTGGAATCCATATAATAAAAATCTGTTGGTAGAGACCCTTCTGCTCCCATGACCCTAAGAGAGTGTGAACACAACTGTCAAGGCAAGAACATAGAATCTGGAGGCAGGGTCAGGAAAGTTGGAAAGATAATCATTTGTTTTGAAAGAAATAGGATATTTATTGGAACAAGTGGGTAAAGAAGAGAAACAGTCCAGTGGGAAACTCCATGGCACTATTTTGGGAAGAGTAAATTGCCCTTCATGGTCTGCTCAAATTATTTAACATGGTTGGTGAACTCCAAGGATCTTTTCGGTTTCTATTCCATTGCAGGGTTAGGGAGACAAAGGTACACTTACCTTGGACCAAAGAGCCTGGGTGGGAAACAAATCCTTTTACAATACTATTGCCTTGGTTCTCTTCAACCTGAGCAGTTGAATCTGATCCCCCACTCTGTCTCCCTGTTGCCAACACACTCACATAAAAAACTCTCAAATTTCCTTCTCTCCCACCTCCTTCCTTTCCAGCTTCCACATTGGACTAATAAGAACCAAAGGGAGTGAAAGTGTGAGGGCTCTGAACACCGATTCCTTATCCGTAGTAACATCACAGAAGCTCAGTGAAGAGTCCTGGAAGGGAACCTTCCTTTAAGGACCACCAAGGCCATTTGTACCATTTCTCACCAATTTTTGGAGGGCATGAGGAACAGACAATGAAATTTCCCATCTTTGTAGCTAGACAGAGACACAAGTTGCAGACACTGTGGAGACTCATGCTGCATCAGGAAACAGGTCCAGTTTGTGCTCAAACATCCCCACATTTGGGCTCAGATGCTGGGCTGCTCTGTGCCAGAGAAGTGGCTAATGGGGTGCTAAATCAGGAAGCAGAGGTCAGCTCCCTGAAGGAGAATGGCAAGTTCTCTGTGGGTGTTTGTGAGGGTGGTGGAAGAAGGGCCGGTTACACAAGTTAAAAGAAAAGGAAAAGAAAATAACTAGTCTTTGGGTTTTGCAAAACTCAAGTAGAAACAGATGGGATCTGTGTCTTAATTGAGCTATTATTAGATGCTAAATTTGAACCACTCTTAACTGTGCCACCTTCCCCCAAATTACTGACTTGCTCAAAAAGCCCAATTGTGTTTCTGTGGTTTTTGGCAAAGGTAAACTGAATGAGCAAAGACGTCAAATTTTAATTGTCTTTTTCTCCCTTATGTCAGCTGTTGAAAGAGGTTCTATCCTCAAAGAAACAAAAGTGGACGCTGACAATGGGGATTTTTTTTTTCCCTTTTCATTTACAGAGTTAGAGTCAATGAATTTCTGGCCCTTGAGGAACCATCTCCACCCTCAGCTTCCCTTGATGAGCTGATGGTGGGGTGTGTATGTGGATGTGCATGTGCGTGTGTGTGTGTTTTGGGGTAGGGGGTGGGGAACGGAGTCAGAGAAAAGGGTAACACACGTGTGTCTTTAGGTACATGAAGAGCTTTACTCGTGTCTTGGAAAGTATATTTCGTGATGTAGATGACACAAAGAAGTGGGTGAATGAAGACACACTGCTCACCACGTTGGGATCCTCTGCACTGCTCCTCTGTGCCTTTAGTTGGCACGTGCTTGGTGATAGGCATTGACATGTGGTGGGTGGAATCTTGGACAGGATCATAGCCTTACACACACCTCTTAAAGGCAGAGCTCCTACATGTGAATGTTGAAAGGACTACGTAATCTCAACATTAAATTGCTCTAGAAATTAAATCTTGTAAAGATGAGAACAAATCTTGTTATTGCTAATGCTAAGGAGTAGGAATCTGGGTATTTCTGGGAGGAAGTTAATTTGATTCCAAACTTGGGCTGGACAATGTAATACCTATCTTCGAGACATTCTGCTTCATTCACCCTGATATCTACCTGGCTCCTTCTCCTCACCATGCAAGTATAGTCATGAAGATCAAAGGAGGAGAGAGAACTGCTGGTTTTCTTCCAGACTTCAAGCCCCAATTCAGTATAATTTAGGCCTTTGTCTTGACATTTTTCTATCATGTCGTTCGGGCATATTGAGTTCTGTTTTTCCCCAAAGGGAAGTGGGAAAAGTTCAGCTTTAGCTCAGGCCATGCTGCCCTTCTTTTTTCTGGTCTCCTCAGAAGATTTGCTGACGCTCGCAGCTGATGGCACTTAGTCATGCAGCCTCGTGCTCCCGACCTGCTCACCTCCTGCTCACCTCCGTGCCTTCAATAAACAGTGACAGGGCTGGGCTCACAGCACCTGCAGACTGTCCCAGCAGGATTTGTATTCATGGCCTGATTTATACTTTTTTTCCTACCTGTCAACAATTGGTGAAGCATTTGTTGAGAAGAGAAAGGTGAGGAAGGTGGTATCATGTTTCTCTGGCCATTAGCCTATGTGTTTCAAAGACAAGCCCACTCAAAGTTAAAAGTAAAATGAAAGGAAGAAGAAGTATGGGGTGTGGGAGCACTGCTAGTGGCCCTAATTCCTATGCCCCTTACCAGTACCTAGGACCCCTTGCTTGGGGCAGCTGTTGTCCCGTTCCAAGAACTGACCATTTTCCCTGATGTTCTAGCCTCCTCTGCAGCTGTTTATGGCCAGTGGGATATAAGTGGAAGTTGGTTTCCAGGAAAGCTTTTCCATAGCCGATAAAAAGCTCAGTTACCATTGTCATTAGCCTTTTCCTTTTTTCTTCCCTTGAATGTGAGCAGCCATTTTATGGGGATGAGGTGGCAAGCAGGAACACAAAAGCCCACATGCTGAGGGGAAACATGGAAGGTAGAGCCTGGACCCCAGATGGCCTCTTTGAATATCTCCAGAATAGAATCCATCAAAATCCTTAAGAAGAATACAGGCAGCAAACTTTATGTTCCAAGAGAAGGGAAATTTCTATTTCTTTAACCCATTGTCCATGAAATTGTTACTTCCCATTGGAAGCACTCCTAATATGTATTGGTACAATTCTATGAGATCCTCTGCAAGGCTGCTGTAGCCTGCATAGATCCTGCTGACTTCCTGTCTGGATCCTGCCAGCTGAAGCACAGAAGAGATTCCTGGGGGCTGAGACTGAGTATGAGTGTGAGTGTGTGTGTAAGACAGACCAAAGGGGGGGGAGGGGAGAAGAAGAGAAAAAGAGGGGACGGAGCAGATGTGTGGGTAGTAACATAACAATGATAAAGAAAGAAGAAAGATTCAAATCCTGAGAATATCTACCTAAATCAAATATTTGGAAAAGATGTAACTCATTTGCCACCTCAACTCCCTGCCTCACCGCAGAGCTCTGCCAGCTATTTTTCCCTTTCAGAAGGCCCAATCTACTTTTTAAAAAATGAATTCTATAGAAATGTAGAGTCCTTACTCAGTGACAGGTTATTATTCTAAGGATTGGGGAAACAAACATAAAAACAAAGACTAGAGCTCACATTTTTGGCAGTGCCTATTTATTTTGTAGTATTTCACATACAGAATTCTATTTTGTTTTTTTGCATTTTTAAATTTATTAACATATAATATATTTTTTGTTTCAGAGGTACAGGTCTGTGGTTCATCAGTCTTACACAACTCATAGAACTCACCATAGCACATACCTTGTCCATCACCCAACCACCCCATCCCTCCCACCCTCCTCCACTCCAACAACCATCAGTTTGTTTCCTGAAATCAAGAGTCTTTTATAGTTTTTCTCTCTCTCTAGTTTCATCCCATTTCATTTTTCTCTCTCTTCCCCCATGATGCTCTACCTTACTTCTCAAATTCCACATATCAGCAAGATCATATGATAATTGTCCTTTCTCTGACTGACTTCTTTTGCTTAGCATAATACCCCCTAGTTCTATCAATGTTTGCAAATGGCAAGATTTCATTTTTGGTGGCTGCATAATATTCCATTGTATACATACCACTTCTTTTTTATCCATACATCTGCCAATGGATATTTAGGCTCTTTCCAAGTTTGGCTATTGTGGACATTGCTGCCGTAAACACTGGGGTTCAAGTGTCCCTTCGGATCATTGTATTAGGGTAAATACCCAGTAGTGCAGTTGCTGGATTGTAAGTTAGCTTTATTTGCAACTTCTTGAGGAAATGCCATATTGTTTTCCAGAGTGGCTGCACCAGCTTGCATTCCCACCAACAGTGTAGGAGAGTTTCCCTTTCTCCACATCCTCACCAATATCCGTCATTTCCTGACTCGATAATTTTAGCCATTCTGACTGAGCAGAGGTAGTGCCTCTTTGTGGTTTTGATTTGCATTTCCCTGATGCCAAGTGAGGTTGAGCACGTTTTCATGTGTCTATTGACCATTTAGATGTCTTCTTTACAGAAATGTCTGTTCATATATTCTGCCCATTTCTTGATTGGATTACTTGTTCTTTGGGTAAGTTTGATAAGTTCTAGATTTTGGATACTAGCCCTTTATCTGATATGTCCTTTGTAAATATCTTCTCCCATTCTGCCAGTTGTCTTTTCGTTTTGTTGATTATTTCTTTTTCTGTGCAAAAGCTTTTGATCTTGATGAAGTCCCAATAGTTCATTTTTGCCCTTACTTCCCTTGCCTTTAGCAATATGTCTAGGAAGAAGTTGCTCTGACTGACATTGAAGAGGTTGCTGCCTGTGTTCTCCTCAAAGATTTTGATGGAGTCTTGTCTCACATTGAGGTCTTTCATCCATTTTGAGTCTACTTTTGTGTGTGGTATAAGGAAACGGCCCAGTTTCATTTCTGCTTGTGGCCGTCAAATTTTCCCAACACCATTTATTGAAGAGATTGTCTTTTTTCCATTGGACATTCTCTCCTGCTTTGTTGAAGATTAATTAACCATAGAGTTGAGGGCCCATTTCTGGGCTCTTTATTCTGTTCCATTGATCTATGTGTCTGCTTTTTTGTGCCAGTACCATACTGTCTTGATGATTACAGCTTTGTAATACAGCTTGAAGTCTGGAATTGTGATGCCACCAACTTCTGTTTTCTTTTTCAACATTACTCTGGCTATTTGGGGTCTTCTCTGGTTCCATATGAATTTTAGGTTTATTTGTTCCATTTCTTTGAAAAAAAGTTGATGGTATTTGGATCCCTATCCAAATTGCATTTGATTGCTCTAGGTAGCATGGATATTTTCACAATATTTGTTCTTGCAATCCATGAGCATGGAACATTTTTCCATTTCTTTGTGTCTTTCTCAATTTCTTTCATGAATATTCTATAGTTTTCTGAGTACAAACTCTTTCCTCTTTGGTTAGATATATTCCTAGGTATCTTATGGTTTTGTGAATGCAACTGTAAATGGGATCAACTCCTTAATTTCTCTTTCTTCTTTCTTGCTGTTGGTATATAGAAATGCAACCCATTTCTGTGCTTTGATTTTATATCCTGACACTTTGCTGAATTTCTGTATGAGTTCTAGCAGTTTTGGAGTGGCGTCTTTTGGGTTTTCCACATAAAATATCATATCATCTGCAAAGAGGGAGAGTTTGACTTCTTTCCTGATTCAGATGCCTTTTATTTCTTTTTGTTTTCTGGTTGCTTAGGCTAGGACTTCTAGCACTATGCTGAATAGCAGTGGTGACAGTGGACATCCCTGCCATCTTCCTGACCTTAGAGGAAAAGCTCTGTTTTTCCTCATTGACAATGATATTCACTGTGGGTTTTTCATAGATGGCTTTTATAATATTGAGGAAGGTACCCTCTATCCCTACACTTTGACGAGTTTTGATCAAGAAAGGATGCTGTACTTTGTCAAATGCTTTTTCAGCTTCTATTGAGAGTATCATATGGTTCTTGTTCTTTCTTTTATTAATGTATTGTATCACATTGATTGATTTGTGGATGGTGAACCAACCTTGCAGCCCATGAAAAAAATCTCTAATTGGTCTCTAATTCTCCTTTCTGATGGGGTCTTTTTCTTGTTTGGGAATCAGGAAATGCTGGCTTCATAATGAGTTTGGAAGATTTCTTTTCATTTCTATTTTTTGAAACAGTTTCAGGAGAGTATGTATTAATTCTTCTTTAAATATTCAGTAGAATTCCTCTGGGAAGCCATCTGGCCAAGGACTCTTGTTTGTTGGGAGATTTTTGATTACTGCTTCAATCTCCTTACTGGTTATGGGTCTGTTCAGGTTTTCTATTTCTTCTGGTTCAGTTTTGGTAGATTATACCTCACCAGGAATGCATCCATTTTATCCAGATTGTCTAATTTGTTGGCATGTATTTGCTCATAATATGCTCTTAAAATTGTTTGTATATCATTGGTGTTGGTTGTGATCTCTCCTCTTTCATTCATGCCTTTATAAATTTGAGTCCTTTCTCTTCTTTTTGATAAGTCTGGCCAGGGGTTTATCAATCTTATTAATTCTTTCAAAGAATCAGCTCCTAGTTTCATTGATCTGTTCTACTGTTCTTTCGCTTTCTATTTCATGGATTTATGCTCTCTTCTATTATTTCTCTTCTCTTGCTGGGTTTAGGCTTTATTTACTGTTCTTTCTCCAGCTCATTTAGGTGTAGGGTTAGGTTTTATATTTGAGACCTTTCTTGTTTCTTGAGCAAGGTCAAGAAACTATATACTTTCCTCTCAAGAGGATACTTTCCTATCCTCTCAGGATATTGCTATATACTTTCCTCTCAGGACCACCTTTGCTGTATCCCAAAGATTTTGACAGTTGTGTTTCTTTTTCATTTGTTTCCATGAATTTAAAAAAAAATTCTTCTTTAGTTTCCTGGTTGACCCATTAATTCTTTAGTAGGATGCTCTTTAGCCTCCATGTATTTAAGTTCTTTCTAATTTTCCTCTTGTGACTGAATTCTAGTTTCAAAGCATTATGGTCTGAAAACATGCAGGGAATGTTCCCAGTCTTTTGGTACTGGTTGAGATGTGATATGTGACCCAGGATGTGATCTATTCTGGAGACTGTTCCATTTGCAGTAGAGAAGAATAAGTATTCTGTTGCTTTGGGATGGAATGTTCTGACTATATCTGCAAAGTCCATATGCTCCAGTATGTCATTTAAAGTCCTTATTTCCTTGTTGATCTTTTGCTTCAATTATCTGTCCATTTCAGTGAGGGGAGGTGTTAAAGCCCCCTACTTATTGTATTATTATTGATGTGTTTCTTTGGTTTTATTGTTAATTGGCTTAATATTATTGCCTGCTCCCATGTTAGGGCATAACTATTTACAGTTGTTAGGTCTTCTTGTTGGACAGATTCTATAAGTATGATATAGAGTCCTTCCTCATCTCTTATTATAATCTTTGGCTTAAAATCTAATTTGTCTGATATAAGGATTGGCATCCTAGCTTTCCTCTGATGTCCATTAGCATGGTAAATTGTTTTCATCTGGAGGTGTCTTTGGTTCTAAAATAAGTCTCTTGCTGACAGCCTATTTATAGGTCTTGTTTTTTGTTTTTTGTTTTTTGTTTTTTAATCCAATCTGATACCCCCATTTTCATTGGGGCATTTAGCCCATTTACATTCAGGGTAACTATTGAAAGATATGAATTTAGTGTCATTGTATTGCTTGTAAGGTGACTTATTGTATATTGTCTCTGTTCCTTACTGTTCTATGTTACTTTTAAGCTTTCTCTTTGCTTAAAGATACAAATGATAGGAAAGATAAAAATGAAGAGACCAGAGTTGGAGTTCCAGCTCCAGTACTAGTTAGTTAGGTATATTAGCATAGCTTAGCCTTTGCTTCTTCATTTAGAAACTGAAAATATTAATGGCCATAATTTAGTAAATATTCAATATGTGATAGCTGGTGATATAAGGTGTGGTGTGTGGTGTGTGTGTGTGTGTGTGTGTGTGTGTGTGTGAAACAGCTTTCAATGACTGAAATATAATATGATAACCATATCATTTGCATCTATAAAGCCCTGCCATCTACAAATAGAAGTAGGTACTGACTAGCTGAGGGAAACTAGCAATGACATCACAGCTTTTCTGTGGATATTCAAGCTGGGACTTACAGGATGGGCAGATTTCACTAGTCTGAGAAGCAAGAGTTGGAAGAGGACGCCCTCTGAGCTGAAAGCTCAGGAACTAAGATGGAGATAGGATATAGCATCATATATTAGAGTCACAGTGTGTGTGGAGACCTTGATGTGGCCCAAGATGGGGAAAGAGAGAGGTGAGATTAGGCTTGAGGTCAGCCTATGAAGGTTTTTGTATGCCAAGCTAAACCAAGACAGACAGTGAGCCTGGATATCAATTTGTCCTTAAGGGAAAACAGAGAGCCTTAGAATAGAACTTCCAGGTGCTGGCAGGCAGGTGGGTAGGCTGATAGAATTCATGAGGGTGTCGCTTAGGATGCTGAGGGTGATTCCTTTCTCTGCCCTGCCCCTCCACCCTGCCACATCTCCCTTCACACCTCATCTGCAGAAGTGCTCCTTTTCCAACCAAGCGTGAGAATACACCTGCATAGGGAAAATTGTACTTCTGCATCTCCCTATCACAATAGAATCTTTTAAGAAGGCAATAGCTCTAACGGGCATCTCTATTACAGTAATAGCTAAAGGCATCACTTGCAAGTAGTATTAAAAAGGCAGAGAGAAGATGAGTCAATAATCTATGTTTTTGGTTAGGGGTGTATCTTCTCCTACAAGGAGAGTTTATCCAAAACATCTGGTACCATTTAATGAGAAAACTCACCAATAGGCCATAATTCAACCCCAACCATTGACCTTCATACAGTTTGGGGATGTCTTTATTTCATTATCATATTCTGTTCATCCCAAAAAGCCTCCTAAAATATATGTAAGAGCTATCTTGCCCTGTCCATAAGAATCAAAATGGAACCCCATGCTCGTTCCCATGACAGGGTTTTCAGTGACCCTTGTGTCCCCTCTGTCCTCTTAGACATAGAGAAATGAGTTGCTCATGAATTTCCCCACAATTTCTCCTCTGAATGGTCTTTCCATGGGGCAGGGTTTGTCCACTCTTAGGATACCCAGCTGGCTTAGTGTAGTGTTCTCCTCCAATTCTTACCTATGTAATTAAGCTGCAATATGATAATTCAGTCTCATCTAAAGACACAAGCGTGTACTTGCTTTCTCTCTCCTTGTGAGGAACATGAGAGCACAGAGCTGTTGCTGTGGCATTGTCGCACTCTCTCTTTGTTAGGAAAAATGGCTTTGCCTTGTGGACATACCCTGGGTGAGTGGAAGGTAAGTGGAGGAATTATAAGGTGGGATGAAGTGCTGATTGTTTCACCTTGGGTCCTCAGTGTTGATGCTGTTGGATCCTGTGGGAGTTTGAAACTGTGCTCTTGTAATCCTTCTTTCTTGGCCTACTTTATTTCTCATTTCTGGATTCCCAGTCCAAGTCAGGGTTAACATGTGTGACTAATATCTTATCCACCCAAGATGTTTCTCACCTCATTCCCTTTGGCCAGCCCCTACACTTTGGTCCCTCATCTCCTGTTACATTTATTTCCATCAGAGAGAGAGAGAGAGAGAGAGAGAGAGAGATGGAATCTTTCCTTGTGATTATGGCAGCTTGACAAGATTCCATTTTTCTGAGTGAATAATCCCAGAAGACCCAAGCCCCCAAGTCTGAACCTTCCTTGGCATGTCTGTATGGTAACCCAGTCCTGTCTGATGACAGGCCGCCTCTAAGGGGAGCTGGGAAGGGACAGGACAGCATGGGAGGGGGAGGCACAATTCTAGTGTTGAGGGAGCTGGGGGTTCTTTTTTCCAGTTGTGCAACTGTTTGCAGCACAGTCTCATTGCAAAGCAGCCAGTTGGCTTAATAAGCCCAGCCCATTTCATGTTCATTCTTTATATCATATGCCCTTTCTCTCCATCAGTTGCCATCTTTTTCAAAATCTCAAAGAACTCTGTTTTCTTGAAGAAAGCCTGTTCAGTTGGTTCTACCTCTGAAGGATATAGTTGTGCAACAGTAAAAGAAGAATTCACTTAGTAGTGATTGGATGATCTAAGTGTAAGACTCGGCTCCCCTGACTGTGCCTTGCTTAATGCCTAAAAACCATAGAAATGACACCATGCCACTGAGACCTCCTGTGAAAGTGCCTTCATACACCCCTCAGATGAATGTTGCCATGGAAGTACCTTACCCCTTAGAAAGATTACTGCTTTGTGGTGGCCTTTCAGGTTCTTTTATGGAACTGAGTGTTTCCTTTGAGATTCAGGACCGAGCTAAGCCTCTTACCACTTTGCCATCTCCCACATGAAAGTCCCTTCTTGCAGTGAAATCATTTCAGCAATTGCAAAGCACTTGCAAAATGAATAAAATTCACCTGTTAGCTTTCTGTTGAGCAGCAACTATGTCAGAGCTCTGTGCAAGGTGCCGTGGGACTACAAAGGTGAATAATACATAGTGATCGCTTTCTAGGTGTTTAGTCAGTGAGGGAACTGAACATGCTCATAAATAATATCACCCAAGAAATTGGAATGTGCACTTTGATCCTGAATGACTTGTTGAATCCACTTGGTCTAATCCTGATGTCTTCCCTGTTGACAGCACATGTACTTTTTCCCCCATAATAACACACCCACGTGTGTATTGACTAAAGGTCTTAAGCCTCTAGCATATCAGTCCTTTCTCTTATGGTTACAAACAATGGGTGGGCATGGGTCTTGTTCTTGGCTCCTCATCCCTCTTTCACCAAATCATCCATGCCACACTCAGGGTCTTAACTGGAGTGAGTGACAGCCTGATGACTCCAGCTCTGGGACACCCACCAGCTTGTTCTCTTCCTGATTTGTATGGAATCTGAGCCACAGCAACCCTTGGTTCTGGTGAGCCAGTGAGCCTTGTGCTGCCAAAGTCACCTCCAATCATTGGGCTTCACTTTGAAAGGGCTTATCTTCTGAATAACCATCACCCGGAGGCACCATGCCCTGTTTGGCTCAGGCAACTACCCAGCATTTCCAGAATAAGATAAGACCATCCATCTGAGGGAGCTCATGGGTGCCAGCAGCCTGCTGGACCAGATGGCTTGAGGCCACAGGCTCCAGCCCTACGATAAGCAAGGGCTGTAAAAACTACTCACTGAGGCTAGCGACCCAAGACAGCAATGTGAACAGAATTAAATGAATCAGGACAGAAAGAGAGGAGCGCTGGAGCAGCAGCTCTTCAGTAAGAGGTATGTGATTTCAAGACCCTCTTTGCTTGAGCACCTTCTGTGTTGCAGACTCTGTTGCAAACAATTTCACCTTCACAATAGCCCTTCAGGCTGGTCTATTATGATCCCCATTCTACAGAGCAGGAAATGGGGACACAGTGATGTTCAGTTTCTTGGCCAAGTTAGATAGAAGCTGGAGCTGATATTCAAACCAAGGTGAGTTGATTCCAATCCTCCTGTCCTTAGATATTTCCCTATAAAGTATGTGGATTCAACAAATAAAATGAATAATGGGAACAAAGACACCGGACTAGACAGACATTGTTAATCAAAATTAAGCATCATGAGTTAGCTCCTTCCTTCCTTCTTTTCTTCCTCTGCATCAACATTTATTAAAGTCTCCTATTCATGTGTGTTCCATAGTTACTGTAAAAATCATGTTCTCCTAGGTATGGAGGCTCTACCTCATAGCATCCAAGCTCCTTCAGTTTTCTCTCTGCTTCTATGCTCAGTGTTAAAATTATCTTCATTCCCAAGCCCTGCAGTTGTGGGCATTTGGTAGAATTTTTGTATGCATTACAGGCAGAGTAACTACATGGAACCTTGTACAAGTACTTTGTTGAGGCTTCTGTTATGATTATGTAGGTATAATGATAATATTAGGCTCTGGTTTGATGAAATTTTTAAGAGAAGAGGTTTGGAATAGGCCAGGTAGAGAATGGTATCTAGCTGTGATATTTACCTACCATGGGTTTTCAAAAAATATATATTTACCTTTTTTGAGTCTCCATTTCCTAATGTTGAAAATTCATTCTGATGGGTAATTAAACAAGAAAATAGACATCAAGTTTCTAGCATAATACCTGGCACATTAAGGGTGTACTGTAAATGTTTAATCCTTATTTCTCTTCTCTGATTGGATTTTAAGCTTATTGGGATAAGTACCCATTGTGATTAGGTTTGTATCTTCCACATGGTACTCATCAGTATCATGCTCTAGGCGCTCAAGTTCCAAAAAGATATCCTCATTGTATGGAGTCCCAATAAGTCGTGAGAAATTAAGAAGAAGAAAAGGTGTTCCTGAGGACAGAAATATCATACATCAGTTCAGCAGCTATAAGCAGAGACACCAAAAAATTCATCTTGAGAAAAAACAAGGAGATGAGAAAGAGATGGGAAGGAAAACATAAGTCTGGATCACAGAGGAATTTAAAGGTCAAGCAAAGGCATTTGGAATTTATTTTATGGGAAATAACAAACAAATAAAAAAATAATACAGGAGAAATGTGATCAGAGTTGTGTTTAGGGACCATAAGTTAAAGTCCTTATTCAAATTCTTCTGATGGCTTCCCATATAATTCAGAACAAATTCCAACATTCTTGCCATGTCCTACAAGGCTTCCCCTCCCCAGATCATGTCCTATGTCTTAAGACTTCCTGGTCTCTCCCCCCACCCCCCCGCTGCACCCTTGCCACACTGGTCTCCTTGCTTTTCAGAAGCCCATTAAACATCAGTCTTGGAGCCTTTGTCCCTATTGTTTCTTCCATGTAGGGAGCTTTCCCAGGAGGATTCTAGATGGCACAGTTCCTACATTCAGATCTCTGCTCAAAGGTTAATGAACCAAGAAGGTCTTTCCCGATCAGTTGTCTAAATAGCACTGCCCAGCAATTTGTGCATGCTTACCTACTTTACCATCTTCAGCCCTTATCACTTTTGGCTTTTGCTTTCCTAAGTTAGAAGCTACACAAGACCTGAACAGAGCCCAGCAAAGAAAGATGCTCAGTCGATATTTGTTGAATAAATGAATCATCTGAATAGTGATGAATAAATAAGAGGTTTATCAAATAGCACAGATGAGAGATGATGAGGCCCAACCAAGGCAATGATAGGAAGGAAAAGCAATAAATGTATAGATTAGTCAAACATTAAATTTATGTTACTGAGTATTTAGTCAAAGCCCCAAAATAAGTTCTGAGAATAACAGATAGATGGGATCTTTGCCTCTTCTGAACTTAGAGTTCACGAAGAAAGACAAAAACAATAGAATAGGTGATTATGAGACTGTACAATAAGAGATTCAAAGAATTTGGGGGATGGTGAAATACAGGGATAGATTAACATAATAAGCACTTTCATCAATTCTTCATTGTTTAATCATCGAGTCCACCAACCCGGCAATGAAGGAGAAGGGCAAGTCAAATCTGTTTCCATTTGGGATTAACTATGAAGGGGTTATTGCATTATTTGAGATGAGAACAATGCAGGGGAACGCAGGGGCAAGAGGGAAGGGTCCTAGCTTTAAATATCTATGGTGTGCACTGGGCGGGCTGGCTTTGAGAAAGAAGTAGTGGGTGCAGATTTCTTTTCCAAGAGTTTGGCAGTGTTGGGGCATGGAGAGTGATGAGGAGGCATCTCAGAGGGGAGGTTTTGGTTTAGTTTTGAATTTGGTTGTTTTGTTATTTGGGGGTGATTTGAAAGTATTTGTAGGTTGGCATGAGTGGAGTGAGCATAAAGAAGGTCCCAACGAGTCACTAGACTTTATGGAAGAAAATCATGGAGGATACAACATGTGAGGGGTTAGGAGTAGAATATTTATTCTTCCAAAGGAAGAGGAAAATTATTTTTCAGAATCAACACAGGAAATGATTGCAGTGGACACATTTTGATTTGGCGACATTATGGGCCCTCATGAGATCTTCTCAGTTTTCCTCTTATCAAAGGATGAAAGATGAGATTTCAGAAGATTGGATTTGAAAAGAAAACAGGAGGTGGTACTATGAGGACTGGACAGCAGGTCCAGCAGTGTGCTTAAGACCACCAGTGAGTAGCTGAAGTGAGCCCAGCTAGGGGTAAAGCCTCCCCCAACTACCACACACACTTCCTTAAAAACCTGTGGTTTATCATGCACTTACTTATGCCAGACACCTACCATGGGCTTTCCATAAATTATTGATGGTAATTTTCACCACCTATGGAGACAAGGGTTATTGTCTATGTTCTATGGATGGACAAAGAAATCTGAGAGTAACTTTATCACAGTTAAACAGCTACTAAGAAGAACCAGGTTTGAATCCAGTTCAAAGCACACATGAGTGCATCCAACCTAATAGATTACACTCTCTCTTAAGAGCCCCATATGAGGTTGTTTTCCTAGCAATGGCCTCATCTGGGGTAGTGTATTGTACATGAAATAGGTATCATTTGGGGCCTCCAAGTCTGAACTTGTTTCAGGAGCACTTTAAGAAATGGCCATGAGTTTATATACCTTTCATATATCTGTTCAATGACAATTCGAGCATAATCTGGGATTTCTTAATACATCTCTGTATGACCGTAGGGTGCCCTTTGTCTTAACTGGGATTAGTGGGTGGTCTAGTGCTGATAGAACCAACTTCTAAGATTACAAGGAAGTTTTCTGACTCCTTTTGCAGGGAAGTCCTTTGAAATGAACTGTCTGCCAACCTTGGTCAGCAGACTGTTTGCATGAGCATTTATTTTAAAAAAAAAATTTTTTTTCCAGACCTGACCTGGATGAGACCTTGAGGTTCCAGAATTAATATATGTCCTGTTCCTGCCACACCTGTGACACTGTGAATTTGTAACCACAAACAAAACTTGGACAGATTCCATGCCAGCCGTGACTTTAATTAAAGCTATTTGGAGGGGCTGAAGGCTAATTTAAAGGTGATTGCCAGATGGGTTTTCTCAAGTCTAAAAGTGCTAGTTTGACGATTAATGATAGCGCAGGGCTTAATTGGCTCGAGTTAAACAAGGAAAGAAGCAATAGAGGGAAAGCATAAGGTGACAAGACCCTCTGTCCACATGGTGACAAGTCACCTGAAAACCCATTGTGGTCTACTTCCCCACATGAACAGAGGAACAGAGAGGCAGGCATAAATCTGGGTGTGGGTAGGTAATAGTAGACAGTCATTTCAATACATTTACTTTGTTTTAGTGTGTAATCCAACCCTGTTGAAACAAAACTTTTTTTAAGATTCAGAAATTTGTTAGCTTAGAATATAAACTGTGGAACCTAACCACAAAATACAAAACACCCTTCACCCATAATTGGATGTTAGTTCCATGTCCCAACCCCAACATTTGAAGCTGTCCAATTATATTTCTTGGGAAAATAAACTTAATGGTGGTGATAGAGACAGAGACAGCTCCCTGAAGAGTCAGGCTATAAAATATTTTTAAGATACTGGTGAGAACAGAAGTTCCAGCCTGCTCCCAATCAAATCTGTCATTACTAATTGCTTGTTTTTGTTTTTGTTTTTGTTTTTCCTAGTTCTACAACTATAACCCTCTCCCATCCCCCTACCAGCTTTTGGAAGACTTCAAAGATTTTCTTTACTTGTTGGCAAAATAAACTAGGTTATACCGAATGCCCACTCTATTTAAATCCCTGTGGGCTTTCTTCTAATACTAAGAGAAAAGAAAGCCGGTTAGTGTGGCCATTAGAAACATAGGTCCTATCTGCACAACCAGGGATTGTGTAAATTATAGACCTCACTCACTACCTCTGACAGTTTCTATAGCGTTTAGGGACCTGTATGAATTTGACTTAAATGACAGAAGATATAACCACTTAAGGGTATTTTATCAGTTGCTGTCTTGTTAGATTGAGTCACTCCAAATATTTCTTCAACTCCTAGAGTTAGATTGAGTCACTCCAAATATTTCTTCAACTCCTAGACCTGAAAGTAACCACTGAAATCATGTGGTGTGGTGTGAAGAGCACTGGACTGAGAGTCAGGAGGGCTGACATTCCAGACTTAATTGTGCCACTTATTTAGCAATGAGTCTTTAGGTTCAATACTTTCTCAGAATGTCAGCCCCTCATCTAAGTGTTGGCTTTGCTCTAAATGACCTAGAAGTTTCTTTCCAACTCTATATTATTTCTGTAACTCTAGTTCATGGTCACTACTGAACGTCCATGAACGTCCATTCACGGACGACTTGACTTTAGAATCTTGGATTTCTGACTCCTAACACAGTGCTCTGTGCATTCTGCCAGATGGACTTGAATTATGACTGAGAATATGTTGTTAAAATTGGTTAAATCCATTAACAGCTACTGTGGAACAGAGAAACAGAATGTACCAGAAGGATGCACTGCAACAGAGACCTCATTTCGTTTGGTCAATTATAAAACAGACTCGAGGTTCCAAATCTATTCCATGTGGGCAGCTGCTATTAGACCTTATTTGAAAAGTCATTGGCATTGACTTTGAATTTGTAGAACCCCGCTCAGTTAACTCAAAACTCTTAACCTTGTGTTAAGGACTTATTACCTTTGTTAGGCAGGATAGACCCAATGACCTTTTCCTTATAGGTAAATGGAATCAAGAGACTGGTAGGATATTTGTGCAATTTAGTAGCTGGTCATTTTCTCCCAACTCCATCACATCATTGTCCTTCTCTAGTTCATGTGGGATTGTTTTTATTTCTGTTCAAGAATGCCTAGAAATTTATCCACTTTTTAAAAAAAATTAATTTGAGGAGAAGTTCACTTTCCATAATTTCATGTTCTGCATGCATGTCATGTTGTTTTGATTGCTAAGGCATTCACAAAGCCAACCTCCTGAATGGAGTACTTTTACTTCTATGAATACACATGTTGTGTCACTCCACAACCACTGGTCCTGGAGTTACAAAAGTATGTTGAACTCTAATAACATTTTACTACACTAGCCACCTGTCTTCCATAGCTCTCAAACAGCAAGATATTGCAAATAAGAGATAACAATTATTATATCTCCCAGTTAACAAATGGAAAAATAAAGGTACTTTTAAAAGTTGACCAAAGTTAAAATAGTCTGTTTGTTAAAAGTTGTATTCTGGAATTAAACTGCGTAGATCAGAACAAACTAGAACTGGAACCCAGTTCTGCTGCTTGCTAGCCAAGTGAGTTATAGAACATTTCTGTGGCCCTGTATTATGTCTGTAAAATGGGGATAACAATGCTTCCCTCATAGGGGTGATAGAAGAATAACATTTTATAGTAAGCATTCTGTATGTATTCATTCTTGTTTTCTTCTTCCCTTTATCATTGTCACTGCCACACCTCACTACCACTATCACCTCTACAACCACCACCATCATCACCACCGCCACCCTCACCACCACCATCACCATTACAACTACTACTACCACCATCAGGACTACCATCACCACCACCTACATAACTATTTCTTTTTTGGAAAAAAATGGCTCGTGAGTCTTGCAAACCTAAATCCAGAACACCACACAAAGCAGACACAGATTTTGAAAACGTGTTTTGGGCCACAATACTAAGAGCCTTTGCTTATACCCTGGGGGAAAAAGAAACCCCCAAAACAGATAATCTGGCTCCACAGCGTATAGTAAATGTACACAAATGTGATAAAAGGTATATATATTTTTTTCCTTTTCTTTTTTTGGAGGTAGGGTGGGGATGGAGGACATTGTCTAAGTTACCCAGACCCACCAGAAGGGTAAACTACCTATAACTTGAGCCCTGACTAGACTTCTTCCTGGAAAGTTGGGAAAACAGCAGGCGTGAAACCTCTAATTTTGTTTTATCTACATTATCCAAACTTTGAATCCCTATGATACCCTGGGATAAAGTCAATCTAGAAAGGATCTGGCCTGGTGATAGAGTGGCTGGAAGCTGAGAGCAGGCTCCTGCCTGCCAAGTGAGGATCTTACCAGTTAGACAGTGGTGGCAGAGCAGATGACAGTGAGCTCACTGATTTCCTTGGAGAAAAGGGACCAGAGGATTCGCACAAACTGATTTATTCCCATCATCTGTTTTTTCAACCCCTATCAGCATGGAGACTGAGCACTTAAAATATGCAATCAAACCAGATGCTCCCTTCCATCGCTAATGAGAACTGGCCAAAATGGGGGCTTACAGTAAAAAAGCAGAATCTTTTGGATAGATATGATTCTGAGGCAGATTCTGGGGAAGAGGACGAAACCTCCATCATTGGAATGGTTTTAATATGGGGATAGATATTTAGACATACAGCCATAAGTGAGACAAAAATTCTTGAGCACAAATTATAACTTAAGAAACTGTGGCAAGTTACTTAATTTTCATGATAACAATAGCGATTATTATTCTTACCTAGTAGATGAGGAAACTGAAGCCCATACTTTCCTCAAGACAGACAGTTGGATAGGAAATTGGAATCATGGATTCCAAGTCTACTGTTGCAATGATATTTGTCTAAGCCCTTGCAAATGCAATTTTTGGAAAATAGAAATGGAAACTGTCTTTTCCCAGTCCATTAGCTCTATGTATTCTTGTGTCCAGGGAAACCTCACTCATCCATTCTCTCATTAATTCATTAATTTATTAATTCAATAATTTTTGATCATCTATTATCCCATGGATATATTAATTATAAGGATATAACAATGCAGGAGACAGAGTCCTTACCCTCACAGAGATTCCGTATTTTTTATTCATGCATAAGATAAAATAAACATGCAGAATACATGAGTAGATTTCTTTTATGCAATAGGTGGTGGTAGAAAAAAATCACTGGTGATGGGTTTGAGGCAATTCAGCTCAGGAAGTCAGAACAGGCTCAATGAACTCCACTCTGAGATTAAGACAGCGGCTTCCTTATCTATGGGAAGGGCATTCTTGATAGACAAGAAAGCGGGTACAAAAGACAAAGATAACAATGAGCATTGCCTGTTGGAGGAATAGAAAGAAAGCCAGTGAGGTGGTAGTTTAGTGACAATGGGAATATTTCAGGAGATGGGGTCCCAAAATTTACCTGAATCAGATACCTTTTGACCTCCTAGGCATAGTAAGAAATTTAAGGCTTATTCTAAGTTCAATAGTAAAGCATTAAGATTTCACCCATCAGAGTGAAGTGATCTGATCTGAATGTTAAAATTACCCTGACTAGGTAGAGAGCAGACTCCAAGAGAGAAAGGGAAATAGATTAGAAGGCTATTTTGGTAATCCAGGTGAGAGACCGTTGCATAAACTAGGGTGCTAACAATGGAAATAGAAGGGAATGAAAACCTAAGATATTCATTGGAAGTAGAACAGAGGACTGACCAGTGGACTGAATATAAAGTAAGAAGGAAAGAAAGACGTTAAAGACGAGTCCTTGTTTCAGTCTAAAGAAATTGGTAGATGGTAGAGCCATTTGCTAAGATGGAAAGCATCTCAAGGAAGGAAATGTATGTGTGGCAGGGGGCAACATGCCATGAAATTCCACTGTGTGTGTGTTAAGTTTGAGAAGCCTGTTGGGTTTACATGGGAATTTAGAGGTATGAACTTTGTTCTCTGAAAATGGACTGGGTTGAGGATATAGGCTTGGGAGTAAGGAGGATACAGATGGCATTTTATTTCATTTATTTATTTATTTATTAAAAAGACTTAATTTATTTATTTGACAGACAGAGATCACAGAGAAGCAGGCAGAGAGAGAGGAGGAAGCAGGATCCCTGCTGAGCAGAGAGCCCGATGCAGGGCTTGATCCCAGGACCCTGAGATCATGCCCTGAGCTGAAGGCAGAGGCTTTAACCCACTGAGCCACCCAGGTGCCCCTAGATGGCATTTTAAATCATGGGCTGACATGAGACCATCCTATGAGAGAGTATAGAGACAGAAGAATTGGGGACTGAGGATGGAACCCTGGAATATTCCTTATAGGGTTCAGGAAGAGAAGGACAGACAGAGATGACCAAGAAGAAGCAACTACCTAGTGGATAACCAGTACATGAACAAACAAACAGGAGAGGGTGGTATCACAGAAGCTTGGAGGGGAAAGCACTTGCTCTAAAGGCAGCTGGAAGGGAGAAGTACAATGGGAAAACTGAAACAACTTTTGGCAATTTGGTAAGATGAACTAGTTGATGACCTCGATAACGGCTGTTTTTGTTGGAATGGGTGGATCTGAAAGCTCAATTGTAGTAGGTTGAGCAGGGAATGGAAGGTGAGAAAGGGGAGAGATGGAGAATATAGACAACACTCTGCTCTATTCACTCCTAATTACACTTAGTTCCATACCACAAAAGCTAGATATTGACAAAACTTTGAAAGGCCATTTGCTGCTCCTAAAATAACCACAGCAAATGGGGGAAAGCCATTTTTGTGGTACCTCAAGTTCATTTTTAAACAACTTTCACTGTTAGCAAGTTATTCCGTCTATTGACCTCAGTGATTTGTATCCATTTTAATTTTATGGATATAGAGATATTCTAAGTACATGCACATACTGCTCCTTACACCCATATTTCCATAGCTTTCCACCTTTCTGCACTGGGCTGTCCTTAGCTCTTCATGACTGATACCTTCATATGATCTCCCTACAGTTTCCAGATTGTGTTATATGTATTCATTTGTATGTTGGACTCTTTCACTGACATTCCCAGAATGAAGAAGTACCTGCTACTATCAAATGTGTATACCTGGTACATAGTAGATACTCATTTTTTTTTTTTTTTAGCAAAGAACTGCTTTCTGATAACTTTTAAAATCTATATCTATTTGCTTTGTTCTTCCTAAGTTCAAATACTGCAGGCCACCCACTATATACGGAATAGGATATATTTAATATACAAACAGTAGTTTGGGGGAAAGTGTGATTTTTCTCCCCATTCCCAACCAAAATTTCTTAACTCAGCTCTTATTCTGGTAGGGTAATACTCCTATGCTATTATTTGTTCTACCTTCACATTGAGACTCTCCATTTCTGGAAAGAAGATAGATGTAAATTTTTTTACTAATACCTTGCTTTCTCACATCCTACTGATGTTTTCAGTCTAAGAGTGGGGGCGGGGACAGAAATCTGGATCATTCCCTATTAGAAGGGTGCTATTAAAATTGTCAATTTCTTGAACTGCTTGGTTGAAAAACCATCATTTCCCTCACCACTCTATGTTACCCTAAACTATAGACCTGTCACCAGGCAGTGTTTCTAGCATGTGGGTACAGGGAAACTGTGGGAAGATCCAAGTGGCACTTAAATTACATTCTCCCTTTGATTTTGAAGACATTTAGTGCCATTCAGTAGAATTCCAAAGCAGTTGTTTCCATAGAGGTGGCGGGGCGGCGGGGGGGCTGCCCCTTTTTAGAAGTGTCATTGCTGCAGTGACTGAAAAAAAGAAAGATGGCATCAAAACAGCAGGGTTGGCTTTTCTATCCAGATAATCATGGAATTATGTGGCTCCATTACAGTCTTGCAGTGGTGTTAACTGCTTCACCTCTGTCCCAGAATTGGGCAGTTCAGTCATGCCACATTTTTCTATCCCAGCATTTGAGGACTACTAATATTTCCATGAAAAGTTGGTTCATACAAGAAGGCCAGTGGGTAAGGAGGGCATGGATTTCATGCATAAAATTGTTCTTTCTATCTGATAGCTTCTAGAGAAATTTGCTCTGTGCATAAGTCAAAATATTTTTTTGACTGCTTAGCATGTTCCACTATTTCCATCTGGGATCTAAAAGCACAGCTGTGTTCTTCCTGTCTCACACCTCACCTTCAGAAAGAAAATCTCCAAAGCAAATGTGGTCACAGACTGCACAAAATCTGTACAGAAGAAAGGCACCATGTTGGTGGTTGCCCAGACATTTTAAATAGATTCTGTAAAGGTCATGGAGATATAGGTCAGTACTCCTGAATAAGAAGAGATTACTTGTGTACCTCTGGCTGGCTCCAGCTCTCCACTTGTAATATGGACTATTCTAACACAGGGTAGACTAGCTCAGAGCCCATCCTGTAATGAGTTCTGTTTGCTTACACTTCTGAATACCTTTTACAGTTTTTGAAACAGAACCACCTGGTTTAAGTACCTTCCATTCCAGTATCCGAAGGCGTTCTTTCTTCAGATCTGAGAGTTGAGAATTTACGCAATGCCACGTAAGGAACTAGCACCCAAACATGAACGTTTTTCTTCAAAACTGCAGACAGCCAAGTAAACAGTTAACAATTATAAATTTATAGAACAATTGGCAGATACAATGGTGTTCATTTCCAGTCCATACTCAAGGAGGAACTATAAAATACTTAGTTTGGGCTGAAGGAATGACCTCCATCTTGCCCTTCTGTTATGTTCTTATCCTCTTATAAAAGTGAGAGCTTGCATTTATTGTATGGTAACCATATACTTGTACTGCTTAAAGACTCAGAAGTAGATATAATTAATGATGTTTACAAAGTGAGACTTAAAGATGCCAGGTCACTTACCAAAGTGTCTGAGTTACTGAGGTGCACAGCCTGGAGTTTCAACAAAGTCATTTGCCTTCAAGGTTCAGATGTCAATTCTTTCTGCTCCATCTCAGCTCATGGTGCTGATGCTCTCCCACTAGACAGTGAATTCTTTGAAGGTCAAGCCCTGTCTTCTTCAGCTTTGCATCCAGCTCATAGCAGGTGCTTACTAATTATGGTTTAAATGTTGTTTGAATCTGTCCCACATGGTCTACTTCTCCTTGACATGGTTTGACATATAACCTTGTATCAGGGCTTTCATAGTAACTGAAATGAATTCATGATTTCTTTATCTGTAATGTGCACATAGATTTTTATCTATAATGTGCACATAGATTTTTACATAGCATTTTTCTATCAGTTGTTGTTATTAATGCTTAATCAAATGAAACTTGGAAATTGCTACTGAAGTTCAAAGGCCTCTCAGAAACTGTGTGCCTATCTGTTTGTGAATGGCTTTTCTGAGTAGCAGCAGTGAAGGGGCTAGCAGAAATAGATCCCTCTTCAGGAGATTGAACACGTCCTGAAAAAGCCCTTCTAAATGTTTCCCTATATATACCTCATGGATTGTCAAACATCCCTCTTCATTTATGAAAGCTGTGTCCTATCAGTTATTCAGCAACTGCTCTATGCAAGGCATCGTCCTAGGTGTTGTGGGACTCAAGGGGGAATGAGACATAGTTCTTGCCCACAAGCAGCTCACAGCTGAGATGTATTAAATGAGATTCAATGGGCATCTGGGCTCTGGTGAATTAATAGCTCTCATCTGCAGTAGATCTTATTCATCACAATCATGGAACATTTAGTGAATGCTCATTGAATGTACCCATTTCAGTAACAGAGACTTCAGTCAAAGTGACTAATCAAAGAAGACGCATTCTATGGCTCTTCATGCCCTGAGCTCTTTCTCCCTTCTAGAGAAAAAAGATGGCTTTTGTCTATTGGGCAACAGAGCACATGTACAACTGGCTATGGGTCAAATGCAATGGAGTAAGATTTTTGTTTATTATCAAGTTCTCTGTATTTGGCTTTTAATATAGATTGTCCTGTCCTCCATCTTCTACTGTATTTCTCAGGGTTTTCCTCTTTCTGCCTTTCCTCTCAGCTCACCATTGTCTATTATGGACACCCACACATACCGAGATTATAATAATTCAGGTGATTGGAAGACCATTCTTTCTCATGTTTTCCTGGATTTCTCCCCCAAGTTCATTTAATGTTGAAGTGAATCTTAAACAACCTCAGGCAAAGAGGTATTTGGCTACTAGGAGCTTCCTTTCCAATAATCTTTCTGCTTATTTGGAAATGAAATTAATAGCGTTTTGCTGTGTCCAAATGCATTTAGGACCTTTACGTGATAGAAGTTCCTGGTTTCCATATTTAGCCTTAATTTCAGAGACCAACCTACATGCTGCCTCTGTAGATGATAGTGAGTCACATATTGGATGCAGAACACAATTTCCATAAGAGCAATTGAATGTCTTTATATTGTTTTGCTGCTCTTAATCAAAACCTACTTTTGGTTTCCAATTACTATAATCTCAATTTGGAATCCTCTTGGCCCTGTGATATTCCAAGGATGTGTCTAAGGAAATGCCACCAGTTTAATGACCTCTGAAATGCTATATTTATAATTCTTTCATGTCAGAACAAAGTAGGTAAAATTCCCAAGAGAATTATTGCAGTTGTGTTGGGCAGCCCTCCAGGGCAAGGAAATAATTAGAACAGACATGAAGAGGTATAGCAACAACATGCCATTCTCTGACCATGGGTGCTTTCCAAGTGGCATAAAACCAAAGCTAAACCACAGATGAGCAACTAATTTCTGAAGAACAAACAAAATGGTACAAGTAATTAGTTCTCTGGCAACAATAACAACAAAAGTAAATAAACAAGAACACAACTTAGTGCTCAACCTAATATAGGAATCTGAATACATTTTTTTCTCTCCCTCTCTCCAACAGTATGCATCCCATTATTCTTTTAAAATAATGTGAGGCCATTCCTTCTGGAGGGCTACCAGAAGTCAGGAAATATGGTCTTCTGTAGGACCTATTACGATAATATATTATAGTTATACAATAATTATAATAGTAGAAGATCTGCACCAAAAAGGCCACAGCTTAGCGATCTAGTTCAGAACTTCAAATTTATGGATGAGTTTTTAGAGAGGTTGAGTAAATAACTAGAGCTCATACAGCTAGTAAGTGACAAAACACAGCCCGAAGGCAGGTTTTCTGATGTACAATTCTGTGTTCTTTCTTTTGCTACCATTTTGTTTTGAATTTTCTTTAAAACCTACTTGAAAATGGATATGGCTTAAGTACCTATCTAATCCATGTTGGCCATTCCAGAAGCTGATATGGTCCTGCAGAGACTAGATACCCAGTCACTGCATTTCCTTCTATATGCCTTCATATTTTCAGTGAATTGTTCAGCAGGGTACATTTCAAAAATTGCATTTGCATTTCTATTCTTCTGCAGCCCTGTAGTACCATTCACATCTCTAAATATTGGCCTCTGTTCTTTCTTCTGCTTTTGGAAGCAAGAATTACCTAGAAAAGAATAAGGATTGCCTCTCACATGCTAAGGCTTACTTTCCAGAGAAAATTTGGCTGACTCACAAGCATCCTGCATGGCATTTGGGGATGCTGTACATGCTGAGAGGTTGGGGCAAGGGGCTGGTGGGGGAATCAATCTGACCCAGACCTGTCAACTTCCCTTAGTCACTCTGACTTCTTGCCCACAACAATGGTAATGTTGATCACTGAAGTCCATTGCAACCAGGGGAACCTAAATCACAGTCTAGTTCCTTGTCAGGGCCTAAACTGAATTATCCAAACACTCAACATAGGTCATCATTCTCATGGAAATAATCAAATTTTATCTATCTGGATGAACCTTAATAACCTCAACATTGAGTCAAGAACTACTTTCAAGTTGATGAAATTCTTGATTATTCTAGTAAAATCTCCTGGCTTCTTATTGGCATACCAGTGTCCAGAGGTACAAAAGTAAAAGTCTTGCTTTAGTTTAAATTGGTTTGACCAGATCCAGAGTGTCTGTGTTCCCTACAGCCACCATGTTTTATGAGATATATTGATAATTGAAGAGAATCAAGCAGAAGGGACCCAGTTGTTACTAGAATGTGAAATGTCATCAGAGTAATCTTGCATGGATTTTAGCCTACAGGATATAGCTAGAAGAACCACGAGAACTTTCTTCGTATATTTGAAGATTGATTAGGTTTGCTCTATATAAACCTAGAGGACAATTCTGAAAGTATAAGAAGGCAGAAGACATGAACAGACACTTCTCCAAAGAAGACCTACAAATGGCTAACAGACACATGAATAAATGTTCATCATCATTAGCCATCAGGGAGACTCAAATCAAAACCACATTGAGATACCACCTTACATCAGTTAGAATGGCCAAAATTAACAAACAGGAAACAACAAGTGATGGAGAGGATGTGGAGAAAGGGGAACCTCTTACGCTGCTGGTGGGAGTGCAAGTTGGGGCAGCCACTTTGGAAACCAGTGTGGAGATTCCTTAAGAAATTAAAAATAGAGCTAGCTTATGAGCCTGCAATTGCACCACTGGGTATTTACCCCCAAAGATACAGATGTAGTGAAAAGAAGAGCCATCTGTACCCCAATGTTCATAGCAGCAATAACCACGGTCACCAAACTGTGGAAAGAGCCATGATGCCCTTCAATAGATGAATGGATAATGAAGATATGGTCCATATATACAGTGGAGTATCATGCCTCCAACAGAAAAGATGAATACGCAACTTTTGTATCAACATGGACTGGACTGGAGGAGATTATGCTGAGTGAAATAAGTCAAGCAGAGAGAGTCAATTGTCATATTGTTTCACTTACTTGTGGAGCATAAGGAATAAGAAGGAGGACATTGGGTGAAGGAGAGGAAAAGTGAATTGGGGAAAATTGGAGAGGGAGATGAACCATGAGAGACTGTGGATGCTGAGAAACAAACTGAGGGTTTTGGAGGGGAGGGGTTGAGGGTTGGGAGAGCCTGGTGGTGGATACTAAGGAGGGCACGTACTGGATGGAGCACTGGGTGTGGTGCATAAACAATGAATCTTGGAACACTGAAAAAATAAAATTGAATTTAAAAAAAGAATCACATTTTAGTTCAATGCAACAAAGGGTGTTGTGGTAGGAAAAGGACACAAGCAGTAAGTCAATTATGAACCCAGAAGTGATGTAGAGGAGAGTGAAGCATTTAATGAAGGATTGGCCTGGATGGTTCTAGAGCAGTGTGTTACATGGGACATTACAATGGTGAGGTCATTTCTAGAGAGAGTAGATGGCAAGGTAAATATGTTTGGAACATACTGTATTTCTGGAGATAGGTGGTTAATATTAAAAGTGGTAAATGAGGTGTCTGGGTGGCACAGTCAGTTGGGAATCCAACTCTTGGTTTTGGCTCAGGTCATGATCTCAGGGTCCAGGGATCAAGCCCCATGCTGAGCTCCAAAATCAGTGCAGAGTCTGCTTGGGATTCTCTCTCCATCCCTCTCTCCCTCCCACTTGCTCTCATTCTCTCTCTCGCAAATAAATAAATCTTCTTTAAAAGCAGTAAATAAATTTGTCTACATTAGCTTAATGTAAGTTTTTCCAAATGCATTTGACTATCATGACTGCCTGTTTTTACATAACACTTATCTATACACTTTGAGCACTGGGAAATACCTCCTTTTAAGTTCTCTTCCTACTCTGAGATTTTATATATTGAGAAATTCCAAATTCTTTAGAACAGACATGACTGATGGAATGGCAGCATTTGTAGACATTCTGCTGTTTCCAGTGATGAGCGTGTTATTCTAGGCTTCTGTAATTGATGTAGGGTCAACTTGTTTATGTTATGTAAGATAAATGTGATTGCCTAGATTAATTCTAAAGAGAGATAATGGAAGCCATGTAGACTGTGATGGTGAGGAAGGACACAATGCTGTTAACGATCACTCTGCTGGAGGAAATCTCTATATGGGACATCACTGGTCAAGTCCATTCACATGCGATCCCTGCCTCTTTGAGGTTTTACAATTCCCAGAGAAGCAGAGGAAAGAGCACAGGGTGCAAGTCTCCAGGTGTTGAGGTTTGCAATTAGATACTTTCATGTGACTCCCATGAATGCAGGTGGCATCATTTTGTGGCTTTTCTCTTACCTGGATCTTCCATACTTTCCATAAAGCAAATGGTAAGAAAGTTTCCTATTGTACAGTGAATCCTGATATGCAGAGTTTCACCTTTTATTACAGTCAGAGACAGAAGGAGGTTTTCAAAAAGAAAGAAGTGGGGAGGTCAGGATTCTTGAATTGATTCAATCTAGGGTGATGGCTGACATGAGGGAGAAAAGAGTTTGCTCAATTTGGGCAGCACATTTTCTATAGCATGGGACTTGTGGGTAGTGACTTTGGGAGATGGGAGGGAAGGGACTTCTTGACTATCAGAATGAACTGTTTTTGTTTCATTCAAAATTTGTCCTACTGTTTTAGGAAGGGGTAGTGGAATGATACATTCGAAGTGCAGCAGAAAAGGGTTATCCTGGACATTAGGTGGGCAAGATGAGGTTAAGAAGGAGTTCCAAGCTAGCACCTCTTCTTAAAGACAGAAAAAATGGCTCCAGGGGCTAAGCTCAGAGGGATGTCAGTGGATTCGTTTTCAACAGTGAGTCAGCAGGAGCAACATAACTGGACTGCTAGATCTGGTCCCTCACTGCAGCCCTGAACGTGGGCTTCCATTGTGTGGATGTGACTGACCCGAGTTCAGGTGGGTGGAATTTCAGCATCTGCAGCTCACCTTTTAAATGTACTTCCTTACAGGCTTTAATCTTTTGTTGTGAAGGCTGTTAGGGATTTCATCACACACTGCGTTGGCAATTAGTTCAGTATAAACTGAGAAAACTGCAGGGACATTGCTGAGGAGACTTTATCCCTTGCATTTACAGCATTTTTTAAAGAGAAATAATGACTGTGTTTAAATTGTACAGCGATATTTATAAGAGTGATGAATTTTCAAGCTATTCTGAGGAGATGTAGTACAGGAGCAGAGAAGGGAGAGAAAACCTCAAATCAACAACCACCTTGCCTCACTCCTTTATTCCATCTAGAAAGTGATTGAGTTTGAGTTTAAACATACATGATTTTTGTGATATCCATCCCAGTGTGCTAGGCAGAGAGCTAAGAACAAATGAATGGAATCTTTAAATGTTAGTGAAATCTAATCCATTCATCATTTTGAAGTAAATATCCTGGTTGTTAACAGTTTGGAACCCGCTTTGTCTCTAGGGAAGAAAAGTCCTTCTGCTTGCAGGCCAGGAACCCCCACTCGGAGAGCTGTACCCTGAGACCCTCTCAATCTCAGGCAGAAGAAACCTGCTGTAGAAGGCTTGGCTCTCCTTCAATAGGCCATGTGGCCTAATAGGGGTAATTGATTTCCATTACTTTAATTAACAAAATTTAATTTTTTATCTAATGAGGAAAACTTGGGTGTGACATGGGTAGATAGCAAGATGACAAGTGCTGGGCCCATGGCTTAAAGGGGGAGTGAGGATGACCTGGGTCCTGCAAGAAGCTAAGAGGACAATGCAAAGGACTCATTAGAGACAGGCAGGTCACTCACTATCCCAGTGAGCAAGCTGAGTCTCCTTCCCTTAGGACTTTTTACAATCCTCATTGGAGAGGGTTCAGGATCTCTTTTTCCCTGCGATGCCAGATTTCAGAAAACAATCACTTCCTTCTCATGAGTTCCCAACTAATGATTCTCAGCAAAATTTTCACAAAAGCCTAAGGCACCAATTAACACCCCTCCAAACTTCTCCAACTTGAGCCCAGACCTTTGCTTTCTCTCCATGTCAATTGCCTTTGAAGCCAGCATGATCCTGGGGCCCCAAGCTATCCTCTGCCTCTCAATGGTCACTCTGTGTCCCTGCCTTTTCATGGGCTCCCTGAGTGCCTTATATCTTCCCCAGCCTCGGTACCAGCTGGTCCTGGGGGACGACTCGCAGCTGGCCTTGTTTATGTGTCTGGCATCAGTACACAGAAGGGAGATTTGTTCCTCATCGGTTTGATCAATCTTTCTGCTGTTGAAGCCTCTCAATGAGTTGAAAGTGATTTTCCCTGCTGTATGTACAGGTAGGAGTAGATCGCTTTCAATTTCTAGAACAGCGCCAGCGGTGCTCTAGCAAGTTGCTGCATTGCATAACCATGAGCGCGGGCGTTTCAAGCACACATGGAGCGATGGTGATGCTTGACTGTGTGATCTATCTTAGCCCCATTTGCTGGTGTGCTTCATGTCAAAGGCACAGCTATTTCTAGTGCTTTAGTTCTCCTCTTCCCTCCAGGGGTCTCTGAAATTCAGAAGGCCTCTAGGGATGGTTCAAAGAAGAACTGCAGAACTGCCATGATTAGTTCTGATTCCTTAGGAAACTCATGCTTAGCCAAGAGATATCATACAGAAGCCTCAAAGCTGCCTTCCTGCCTTCCCTAGAAACATGTTTTCACTCACTTTCAACACAATTTAGACAACCTCTTATGGTTCTCCTCTGCGGGACCCAGTAAAGAACACTCCTCCTGGCTTCATAGTATTAATCCCCAGTTCTGATTCATAGGAATAAGTTTGAAAGATGTTGTAAGAGGAGCTAATTCCTCTTCCTCCTGCAAACCAGAGGGTGAGATCTGGTATTGTCTACAAGCAAGTGTCTAGACAGGCCTTCTTACTGAATGCCCCACTGAGGGCAGTGTTTTCAGCCTGCTCAACGGGTGGAGGGAAAATAGCATTGCCAAGGTCACTCGAAAGTCATGTAGAGGGCAGGACCTCCTGCCTCACTTGTTCACAGCAAGGCGATTCAGAAAGACTTAGAAATGGGCAGAAATAGGTTGCTTGTCTTGTCTACGTATCTCATTTTATAGATGAGAAAGGCAAGATGCACAGGGATGAAGTGCTATTTTGAGGTCCTATATTTGGTTATTATTAAATTAGAATTAGATCCAGGATCTTTGTTCAAATTAACTTGTTAGAAGAATTCACTCATGTGTTCATCTAACAATTTCTAATTGACTATTCATTAAGCATCCATGATATACCAGGCAGGAAGTATTCTTGGTCCTGGGAATCCAGAAATGAGTGAACTAGTGAGGACTCCCGCTGTCATGGAACTCCCACCCTGGGAGTGCGTGTGAAGGCAGAGACAGAAATACATATAGAGCATCAGCAGTACCAGTGCTGTGAAGAAAAGAGAGTGGAGGGATTGAAAGTGATAGGGACACCACTGCATAGGAAGCATTAGGGAAATATTTCTCTAACATTATATTCAGTAGAGACAGGTGGGAAGTAGGAAGCAACTGTGTGGCCTTTGGATAGCAAAAGATTCTAGGCAGATTGACTGGCAATTGCAGAAGTCCTGAATATATCATTTTTTAAAATTTAGCCCTCATCACAGAAATAGGGGTTAATTTATATATTTTATTATACATACAAGTAAGCCTCTCTCTCTTCTTTCATGCACACACACACATGCACGCACAGCTAATTAGTGGGCTACAGGGGTTATACAAAGTTCAGCTGTAAGGAGAGGAGAGAAGGGAAGGGGAGAAAGATGAAGGCTGGGGGGAAATGTTCAGCACCTAGAGATTGTCAGTTAACCCAGGGTAAAGCTGATTCCAGCATGTACCACTTAGCCATCCCGTCCTTGCCTACTCTAGGATGGGTAGGCTGGTAAGGAAACTGAGAAGTGCATTTTTGATAGCTAAAATTGGCCAGGAACACACTGTGTGCATCTGGATTATCTGAGAGTACAATGATACTCTTTGGGGCTTGGATGATGATTCTCATTTTCTTTCTCATACACCCAGAGACCAGTGCCAGCAGACAAGGGGGAATGATGTCCTATTTCAAGTCACAGAGAAAACTGTCACATAAACAAAGGAAGAATTTATAGGCACACCTGGGTATTCTTTAGAGTCAGAAAAGAAAACCATTTTTCCCAGCTACACATAGAGCACTGAAGATTCTAGGGAGCAGAGGTGCATGTGGTTTGACTCAAGCTGTGTGTGGCATTAAAGGCACAGGAGATTACGGGGGCCTGTTCATTTTCTCTTACAGAGTTTTTGTAAGACTTGAGGTTTAGAATGTTCTCTGGAGCCCCACACTATACTGATCTAATTCAATTGTATATTTGTTATGTTTCTCATATTGGAAAGATTTTACAAGAGATACAAAATAATATAAGACAGTTTTCTTTCTCTTCAATGGCTCATAGTCTCTGATAACAAGGCAGCGCATAGTCACAGACAACAGGGGCCAGCACACAGTGGCTGTGGTTGTGTGCTTCAGGTCCAAGTGGATGAGGGTGGGCATGGCTCTCTTAGAGAATGTTGCAGAGCTGGCTTGACTTGAGCCAGTTTCTGAGAAATGGTAAGATTCAAATAAGGAAAGACAGAACAGGTTAGATGGGAGAAGGGGTGTATGTGGGAATAGTTTGTTGTATAAGATGCTAAAGATGATGAATGGAGGCTCTTTTTTGGCACAGAGGGAGATATGGGTGAAAAGCTGAGAGAACCAGTGGGCAGGCTTCTGTGCTAAGTAGAGAGTTTAGTGGCTAAGAGCACGGGCTACGGAATGAACCACCTGGTTTTAGACGCGGGCTATAATACATATTAGCTGTATTATCTTGCCAAATTTTGTAACCTCTCTGAAAATCAGTTTTCTTCATTTTTAGAATGAAGAGGGTAATAATACCAATTTAGAAGGTTATTGTGGGAATTAAATAAATGAATACATGTAAAGTTATAAAAAAAAACTCTAGCATACAGTAATGCTCAATAAAGTGTCATTGACATTAATAAAATATCATGTTTTGCTTTAGTGAAGATGATCAGGCATCACAAATAGTTGGATATTGTTGTAACTTAGTAGAGCACTAGGGGAGGAAAGTCACTTTGCAGGAAGTGATGGTCACCATTTGAGAGAAAACAGCATTACAGGCTGGCCCTGCTCAAAGCTTGCAGCAGGGAGGGGGGTGCAAGAACGGGGAGGAGGAGGAGAACCTTGAATGTATCTGAGGAAGGCACTGGTAACCCTTCTCTTGTGAAAAGTCATTTCCTTGAGCATCCATTCCCACCTCTAAGAGTCTCCGAGAGAGATAGGGTGACACCTGAGGTGACATCCATTCTTCACAGTACCGGCCACCCCAGCTACCAGTGCACAAAGTTCTTTCCAGCAGGAATGCTTTTTTTTTTTTTTTTTCCCCCAGAACTATTTCTATCAAAGATTATGGGGATGGTTGGAGGTGAGAAGAGACCTGTTTTCCCTTCTGATAGGCTAGAATGAGCTGCCATCTGAGCTTCTCTCCATTGTTTTGACCCATCTTACCTACTTTAGCCTTGAACAGAGTGGCAAATGTTACTACAGGAGCTTTTCCTTTGCAGGTTCAGCACAGAACAGTCCTAGAGGACGTTGGGAGCCCGAGGTGCTTGCAGAAGGCAGGTTTCACTGTTGGCCCTTGTTATGGAAGAAGATCAAACTAGAGTTCAGGAACTTGAATGGCAGAAGAGACCCAGCACAGCCCAACCCCTTTTTCATTCCCAAATCCCTCTTGTCTGTAGTATAAAACCCCACACAATCATGGCACCTCCCCTCCCACCCTAGTGGATGGCATCAGCCAGCCAGGTTAGTCACCAAGGCCCAGGCTGACTGGGACATGGGGTTTTGTTGGCAAGAGGCTGGTGGCAGGTAAGTGCCTACTGGACTGTGGTCCATATGACCTCTGAGATGAAATAAGTGTCTGCAAAACTGCTGCACTTACAGGCTGCCATCTAGACAATTGCATTCAGAGGAGGAAAACAAATGCTCTGTCTACTGGCAGTCATCTTTGGATTCTGTAGAAACAGTAGCTAAGCTGATGGAAAGGGCTTAAGCCTTTAAGACAGAAAACACCCCAGATATCTGAGTGCTTGGAAATAATTAGTGGGGTATCATGTGCGGGACTCTGATTTCAGACGAAAGCCTCGATATGTTGATAATCTTATATTGATGGAACATCCATCCATTTTTACTTAACCTTGGTGTTTGCAAAATTCTAAAGCAACTTTTGGGATTTCTGGGTAGCAGGTTTCACCCAGGGTGAAACCTAACCCAGTGTCCTCCTTTCCGTTCAAGGCGGAGGCCACTTTGACATGGAACTGTTGATGAAAAATATCTGTGATCATAGCCTGGTGAGGTCAGAGTGAGTCTTGCCAGAAATGAGAGGTGGAGTCCCTTACTCAGAATGCAATTAACTGTGGAATATGTAAGGTTTCTTCCCAGAGCAGATAAAGGCACTAAAGTGGTTGCTGATTTCCCCAAATAGCTCAGGAATCCATGATGTGTGTCAGAAGCTTAGGGCAACTGAGCTTTCCATTTCTGGCATTGCCTTGGCCCAGAGGCAGACCCTGCAAGCCTCCTGCAGGAATTCCTGGTTCCCCAGGCAACTGGGTTATTGTTTCTGGTGCCTTGTAAGACCAGACGTCTTTTGAGTGGGTGTTTATCAGTAGCGGCACAGTGGGTGAGCAGGCCGGGGAAGGATAGTATTTATGAACTAAGGAAGTCTTTGTACCTCTTAGACTTGCAGAGAGGCCTGCACAGGTGACAGGTGTAGGGAAAAGCTCTTTAAATAGTGGCTGACTTATTGGCACCCCTTGCATCCAGGGGACAAGAAAAAGAGTTATGACAGATCATGTCTTGCTTATCGTATCTAAAAAGAAGAGTCTTACCCCAGCTATCTATTTCTACCATCATAAAATAGCTTTCCAGGGTGTGAGGGGTGTATGTGTGTGTGTCTCTGTGTGCCTGTGTGTGTGTGTATGTGTGTGTGTGTGTTTCTTTTTTGCCTCTAAGATACTCTGCCCCATGTTAGGTAATTCTTCATTATACATTCATTTGGTTCTCTGTTGCCCTCGCAAGTTTAACAACCTTAAAAATTGGATGCTTCTCACTGGTTCTATAATGAAGTAGCAATTTGTCTCTAGATCCAAATCCAGGTGTAGCTATGCTAACTTGCAGCCTGGCCTTGAGCATCTGGAGAATATTAAATATCTGTGGGTGTAGGAAATCCTTGGTTGTCACTAAAAGGGGAAAAAGTCTTCATACCTTATAATAACATGGAGGCATGAGGGAGTGAGAAAGGAGAGATGCCAGGAGCAAGGACAGTCACTAAACTTAGAACCTCTGATAGCAACACCTTTCCTTCATCTCCTTCCTCCCACTCCACATGAAATGTTAAGTTCAGCCTAAAAAACAAATTATTTTCTTTCAAAATACTATTGCTGAGTTTTTCCTATGTTCCTGACTCTAGGGCTTTCTGTTTTTCCTGTCTCATTTAAATCTCCCAATCCTATGAGATTCTATATTGACTCCCACCATTAAAGCAAGGACACCACACGCTGGAGACCTTAAGTGATTCTCCAGGGTCATCCAGTTGTATGGTGTCCTGACTTTACCCTTGCTTTACCTGGTCCTACATTCTTAGCCATAAGGTCCTACTTCTTGAGGGTTTGTTGTTGCTGCCATTGTTCCATTAAGAAGAATTAAAAATGTGGGGTCCCCAAAGAGGCTGAAGTGTTTCCCCAAGTTGGCTTGGCTCCTGGCTTCTGCATTTCACACCTGATGAGTGTCCTCCCCCAACCCCATTGTTCCCATGGTCCATACTGCTCTGAGACAGGAGGTATGCTAACTCTGACCCTACATTCTGTGGGTTCTCCATCAAATAACCTCTGCTTTTTGTCTAACTTTGATTGGTACCTTGGTCCTAATGTCACGCCTCCTTTCTGTTGTGAAGTCCATTCCCATAAAAATATTGATTCCATCCCCTGGGCTGGTCCCCTTGTTTCATCCTGGGCCAGGCATCCTGGGATGCCTGTGAGCTCTCCCTGGCTGGAGTCCTCTCCTTTTAAACAGAGCCTCTAGATGGAGATGCCTTTCTTTCGGGGTCTCTATATCATTCTCTTCACTTGATAGGATATCTGTATCTTTATTCAACAACTCCAGCCATCAACTTTCAGCTTAGGTGGCAACAGTTTCTTAGGTTGATTGTTGGGACCTGCACTTGCCATTAGCATGAGCCTCTGCTGTTAGACAATGCCACTGGACGAGCTTTTGCTGCAGCCTCACCTGGGTAACTGTCCAAGATGCTCTGTCTTGAAGAGATTTGGAAGCGAGAAAGGAGAGGACTTTGAAGACTTAACAGGATACTACTCAGTGGCTGAATTATCTCCTTTACTGATTAAAAATCAACTTGTTCCCTAGTCCAGAAGCCCTCATTGAAAACTAGGTGTTAGGGAGGCTGAGGATCCTTAGCCTCCTTTAATCGTATGACACCATGTCTCAGTGAGTGTGTCAACACCAGCAGCAACCTCTCTGGCAGAGGTTTTTACTTCCCTGGGAAACCTCTAACCAGGGATGCAGCCTGCGGTGAATGCTGCAAAGAAAAATTTGCCTATTCTTGTTCACCTGTTAGGTATGAGTATTTTAATGTAAGCTAGATGTGGAACCAGAAAATCTAGGTACCACTCTATGTCACTTCAGGAAGTTCACAGCCTCTTGGCCTAAGCATTCTTTTTGATGAAATGAAGAGTGGTGATAGCTGTCTTATCTATCATGAAAAGTGGCCAAAGGATTAAATAAACCAGTTTCTCAACAGGGGGTGATTTTGGCCTGGGGACATTTCACAATGTCTAGAGAAGTCATGTTTGGTTGTCACAACTGGAGTCAGGAGTTGCTATTGGCATCTCTAGAGATTAGAGGTCAGGGCTGCTGTAACAGGGGTATAGGAGAGCTTCCCACAACAAAGAAGATTCAGTCCAACATGTCAAGAGTTCAAGCTGATAATGAATTCATTTAATCTGTTTCAGATGTTACACTCTGGTAACAATCAGACCACTCCCTACTTTTACAGAGCCCACAAGGAGGTGAGAGCCGAGAGTGCCACGTAAATAACAGGCCTTGTCCCTGTGCTCCCTCCCAGGCTTCACTGAAACTACCTCAAACTGGCTGAAGAGTGGCCTTCTCAGATCTCTGCCATGGAGACCCAGAGGCCATAAGGGAATCCCTACCAAAGCACTAAGGTTCTGTACAGCAGGTGCTTTTGATTTACTGAAACTTGCCACTGCAGACCACCCCTGGTGTTTGACTCCTATACCCAATGGATTGGGGGAAAGCTACTTTAACTGGTGGTTAAAGATTAGATTTAGAACTCCTTAGACTTGAGCCTGAGCCTGGGCTATGCCACTTAACAAACTAACTGAATGTGGACAAGTTGTCTGATTTGCTTGAGGCTCATAGTTCTGACCAGTAAATTAGAAGATAAAGATTATTTAGCATGGTTCCTGATGAATTATGAGCTAAATGATAGTAGTAGTAGCTGTTGCAGTAATTGATTTTATTATTGTTATTAATATTGGTAATACTAATTTTATTTTTATTGCTGTGTTATGAAGTGAAATCTTTTTATCTTCTCAAAGAGAGACCTTATATTCCAGTGAGTCTAAGCCTTGGACACCTACTAGTCAACTAAACATATTCTTAAAAATACTTAGGGGTGTGTGGTTGGCTTAGTCACTTCAGTGTCTTAATTCTTAATCTTGGCTCAGGTCTTGATCTCAGGGTCATGGGTTCAGGTGGAGCCTACTAAATTAATTAATTAATTAAAATAGCAAAAGTATTAATGCTTGGACCCCACCCCACACCCATTCACATGATTTCTCTGGAGAACAGGCCCAGGCGTGTGTTGTTTTTGCTTTTCTAAAGCCTCCCAGGTAATTCTAATAAATAACCAGGAATGAAAACCTATCATTTTACACAATATCCTTGGCCTAACCTTGCTGGGGACACAGGTGGTACTGAATATTCTATAGGCACATGGAAAGAGGCAGAGGAGAGGTCTATTCATTCTGGACCCATTCTGTATCATTGTCTCTAACAAACAGTCTAGGATGGCTGCCTCTTCCTCAGCAAGCTTTTACAAGGACCCATTCTGTGTGTGGCTCTTCCTGGCACCTTCCTATTATTAGAAGAAAGCACAAGGAGATCAAAGTAGAAAAGGTCTTGAGCATCTGTCATTTGTAGGCTTCAGTCCGTCTTAATAGCTGGTAATTACCATCATTAACTAACAAGGTAGTTCATGTGTACAGTGTTTTATAGATTACATTAGTTCATGCTTATCAATTTATTTAATTCATGGGTGTTCTGAAGTCACATGTTCCAGTAAATTAAAAATGCCCTCTACAGAGGGAGCTCATGTAAGGATTAACATGTGGACCTCCAGGTTATCCATGGCATAGGTTTGTGGAGGTCACTCTTCAGCTGGTTGTGGTGGCCTTTGGATAGAGCCTGAGAGAGCAGTTAAGAACAGCTCTATTGGTTATGGACCTCACTCTCTGCCCTTAGCTCCTGGTGGACTCCATGAGAGCTGGGTCACTCTGCTCTGGACCCAAACATCTGAAAAGAGCCTGATCAAAATTCTTTTATTTATTTATTTATTTATTTATTTATTTATTTATTTGTGAGAGAGACAGTGAGAGAGAGCATGAGCGAGGAGAAGGTCAGAGAGAGAAGCAGACTCCCTGTGGAGCTGGGAGCCCGATGCGAGACTCGATCCCGGGACTCCAGAATCATGACCTGAGCCGAAGGCAGTCGTCCAACCAACTGAGCCACCCAGGTGTCCCGAGCCTGATCAAAATTCTTAAATGAAAAATTTACTGCTATAATCATGCTTGTTATTGGTTATTATAAATACAAATGAAATATATGATAAGTTCAGGAAACAATAGAAAGATATATTTTATAAGCATATATATGAACTATAATGAAAAAAAAAGATAAGAAAGGATTCCTTACAATTGCTAAAATTGCCAATAGAAATAAAGTGGAATTTAAAATTAACAGTGATGAAGTCACAGGAGAGCTAAAAGGTTAAGAGTTACAAAACAACTTATGATATATGAAATTTGAGGATATAGAAAAGAAACCTTTAGAAACCAATAAAATGCAAGATTAAAAGATTAAGGGAAAAGGCTAAACCCATAACACAGAAAGTTAAAAGCAAAGAAGTATGTAAGATTATGAAGAAGAAATAACTAAGGGATAAAAATATATGTTTATAAAAAATAAAAAATTAAAAAAAGAGACAAAAAAATAATAAAATTAAAAAATTTTTGGAAACTGGGGTGCCTGGGTGGCTCAGTTTGTTAAGTGTCTGATTCTTGATTTTGTCTCAGATCAAGATCTAAAGGTTGTGAGATCAAGCCCCGATTCTTTCTCTCCCCCTCCCTCTCCCTCTGCCCCTTCCCACCTTAAAAAAAAAAAAAAAAGAAAGAAAGAAAGAAAAGAAAAAAAATAGTCACAGAAACTATTGTAGTTCTATTTTTAAAAAAAGAACTTTTTTGATTTTTTTGTTTTCAGTTTCCATCTTTGTTTGTTTTTAAGAAAATAAGCTAGTATTTGAAAATTAAAATGAGAAGGAGAAACAAAACAAAACTCTAGTTAGAAGCCAACATGAAGCCAAAGCTGTAAGTGAGGCCCTGGGTGGCTCTGATTCCCCCATGGATTCTTGGTAGGAATGGCAGCATCCCTCCTGGGCAGAGAAACCCAGGGTGGGGCAGTTCAGGGCCCTGATGCCCACATGCATCTCTGCGGTGGCACGATCCATGTCAGTTACCCCATCAGTCCCACCACTAAGAACCTGAGATGTGGGGGACCCTAGGCAGTAGGAAAAGCCAGAGCCCACAGCTTAGGTTCTTGTGAAATACACCAGCTTCCAAGGGACAATACAGTAAATGGGATTTCAGGAGTTCTGGTCCCCCGTGCAGGCTCTCTCAAAGTCTACTCCCCTCATCTGTCTTGCTCATTCTCTTTCTCTCTCTTTTTTTTAAGATTTTATTTTATTTATTTGACAGAGAGAGAGAGAGAGAGAGAGACAATGGGAGAGAGAACACAAACAGCAGGAAAGGAGAGGGAGAAGCAGACTCCCCGCGGAGCAGGGAGCCCGAAGTGGGGCTCGATCCCAGGACTCTGGGATCATGACCAGAGCCAAAAGTAGATGCTTCATGACTGAGCAACCCAGGAGCCTCTGTCTTGTTCATTCTTGAAACTGGGATCCTGAGTGACCAAATCCCCTATTTCAATTGTATTCCTGGATCCACCTATACTAATTGCTATGGAAAGTAGGTAGAGGGACACCCTTTGTAATAACCTGGACTTGGGTTCAAATTACAGTTTTGTCCCTTAACGTCTGTATAGCTTTTTCTTTTTTTTTTTTTTTTTTTAAGATTTTATTTATTTATTTGACAGAGATCACAAGTAGGCAGAGAGACAGGCAGAAAGAGAGGGGGAAGCAGGCTCCCTGCTAAGCAGAGAGCCCAATGGGGGGCTCAGTCCCAGAACCCTGGGATCATGACCCAAGCTGAAGGCAGAGGCCTTAAACCCACTGAGCCACCCAGGCACCCTGGCTGTGTAACTTTTAAACAATTTTATTTACTTCTTTGGACTTCGGTTGTCTCATTTAAAAAAGAGGGAAAATAAAAAAGTCTACCTTTCTTAATTACGGAGGTGAAATGTTTTCTAGATTGTGAGTGAGACAAGGCCATGACCTATTTCTTATTTGCTTTCATTCATGTCCTCAATACTTGGTAAACTGTCCAGCATATGTTAAGTGTTCAATGCTCATCTGATAATAAAAGCCATTTTTTTAAGTTTTGCATTACTATATGCCAGGAGTTACGATTATGCTTTTGATTCTGATTATATCAGTTAATCTTTATAACACACATCCACAAGGTTTATAATATCACTATTCCATTCTACAGATTAGGCCTAGAAGTTAAATAACTTGCCTAAGGCCCAGCAAGTTTTGAGATTTTAACCACAATTTAATGACTATCCAGGGTTTTGGGAAGCATGGGAGTTGAGTTAGGTTAAGTAGGATCTGGAGGATGGCTAGAATAGTCAGCACACTCTCACCATAGACAATGTTCTCTAGAGCTTGGCCCCCAGCACCCCAAAATGTCTTCCCAGTACTCATGGTCAAAATCCCTGAGTTTTGCATTATGAGCCCATGTTGCTCTGATTGGAACACAGGCGTGTATTAATCCTGTCTCAGGTAGACTCTAGTGGCCTCAGAGTGGGACCTATGCCATGAGTCTTGGACTGCCCACAGGAGCCCCACCCTGCTAGCCAGTCTTGAACCTGCCAGTCTCTGCCCTATCACGGGAACCAGGGCTTCAGGGCTGTTCAGAGAGTCTGTAACTGTGAAATTTGGGTCCACAGAATTCCCCATATCTACTTGATCCTAGCGGAGGAATTAAGCAAATAAGCTGATTGAGAGAGTTAGAAGAGAAAGTGAACACAAGCTAATTAGGTGGGGGAGGGGCAGCTTTAGCAGAGCCTGAGAGCTCCCGTGTTTGGCAATCCCGAGCTCACCCGCAATAATTTCTCTTACCTCGCTGTCCAGGAGTCTGACCCTGAAGAATTACTTTGAGCTGTCACCACTCCAGATGGAAATATAAGACCATTTTATCCCTGCAGTTAGCATAAACTGGAACATAGCCATTAATCCCAGAGTCTGGGCAAAAACCTCAAGCCAAAATATACCAAATGGACTCTTCTAGTACATATTGGGGACTTAGTTATGTGAAAACACATTCAATTCTCTCTCCTGCCAACACACACACACACACACACACACACACACACACACACACCCCAATTTCCTCTTTATTTCCCCTACAAAGGAGGGGTAAAATTGGGTGCAATAAACTTTTTGATTGTTTTTGGAGGGAAAGAAGATTTATGAAGTGACAAGTTATGGGGTGTTATGAAGTGACAGGAAAATAAAGCAGCGAGAAAAATTGGTTCAGTACTGCACTCAGTTTTGCTGAGGAAAACAGGAAAAGATGAGCAAGAAATGAGGCTTAATTTTAATGAAGGGAAATTTGCTGCTAAGTAAAGAGACTGCAGGAAGTGGGGGTGCACAGGCTTCAGAGAAGAGAAGGACCTTGCATTCTATTGTGATGGACAAGATTTTGTTCTTGAAGAAACAGCCCTAGCACACAAAAGCACAAAAACAGAAAATGCGGATGTAGAGTACAAAACAGAGGACTGCAATGCAGGCACGAAGGGACCCACTTTCTTCCCAGATGAGCTCTGTGGAGGTCGATTAAGGATATGCCTTTCTCACTCTGTAATTCCTATTTTTTCTCCATATGAGTTCTTTGAACACGCAAAAGATGCTGCATATCTTGGCGAGGATTCGGCTCTCTTCTCTAGAGAAATTTGATTACAGGCTCCTGGGATATCTTAAAAATCTCACTACCATTTATTACCTATTAATAGAATTAAATTTTATATATAAAAACTTATATATTCTAATATAATGAAAGTAGGATGGTCTTTCTGCATTTTGGTAGGTGTTAAAATTACTTCAGTGGGAATGAAGTTTTGTTGGTGTAAAAAGACAAAAGGTAAATTTTCTTCACTTGTTCAAGTTAACAAGTTAACAATAATCAGAGTAATGACATTTCTAGGTGTTTAGGCAGAATTGGCTTAGTGAGAGATGGGTGGGATTAGGAATGATTTCCCCAAAATAATACAACCTGGCAATCAAATATTTGGAAGGGGGAACATAGAGGACAAAAAAGGATGTCTTAGTGTATATTTATGCAAAATCAGTTCTTCTAATATTTCCCATCAGAACACAGCACTTATAGCAATATATAGTGAAAAAGTAATGGGGCTTTTCATACTAGAGCCTCAACTAGGATGTGAGTCTGGAGCCCTCCCAGCTCTCGGATACTTAAGCTAAGAGCCACCCCCTCCCCACCACTGCACTCCCAGACTGTCCCTAGATCTCTCTGAGGACAGTCTTTATGCAGAGGACACGTGCAAAGTTTTAAGTATCTGGAATGGAGAAACTGTATTGCAAATCTTAATCATAGATGCAGAAAGAAAAATTCTAGGATGTGTAGAGGTATAGATGGAGAGTATATGTAATACTACATATGGATATACATAGAGACAACTGTATCTATAATCCTATATGCTCTTCTATTCTATATTCTATATAGAATATATATCTATTATATTACAGATGTAACTCCATATCTATTGAACATATATATATGCACATATATAGATATATAAATATATATTTATAAATATGTAAATCTACAAAAATATATATCTAAACAAAAATTTAATTGTTTGCCGGCAAAAAAGGGTTAGCATTTAATGCCCTGAGGAAGAATAAAGTAATTGCGGTTTTGCTGTAGTTTGGGCCTGCTTAGGGACAATTTAACATTGCCAAGGGAGGGGACCAAAACCAGCAACTACAGAGTGATGTCAGAGTAGAATAGCTGGGAAAGCCTGCAGTAAGGCAAGCAGGCTGGGTGCAATCGGACTGTGGGGTCTCCTGAGCAGCTCCTTCTAAAAATGATTTCCTTCCTTTCCCTAGCAATAGTGTTTTGTACAGACACAGAATTCTTCATTTTCTTAGAAGTTCTAGGTAACTTTAGACAGCAAAGTTTTTCTTCATCTTGATTCCAGCCCTGCATTCTTAGATAATTGATTTTTTCACTTTGGCTGAGCAGAGACAGCATGGCTGTAATTACAGAGTAGTGGCATGCCATCCCTAAATTCTTTTTTTTTTTTTTTTTTTTTTAATTCTCCCAGAAATGGCTCCCACCTTGGATTTGAGCAATGTGGAGGCAATCTCTTCAGACAGTGGAACAGGCAGAGATCAGACAACATTTGTAGTAAAAAAGAGGGGGGAAAAAAAAAAAGACCCTCTTCAAATATTCAGGGAGAGCCACAAAATGCTGAAGTAAATCCTTATCAGGAATTTTAATGAGCAAAATAAAATATGAAATCTGTGTGATTAAAATCAAATCTTCCCCCTTCTGCTCTGCTAGAGCCGTCTGCCAAAACCAAGGAACAAGGAAGGCGCTGGGAGGCCTTTTGTATTTAATTACTGCCAGGGTTTTCCTCAGTTCAAAGCAATCTCCCAAGCCCCCACAGGGGTAATGGAGAACTTGAGAGAACAAATAAGCTCCCTTCTGAGTGATTTAGAATCCTGGACAACAAACAATAAACATTTTAACTGAACTGGAGAGATCCAAACCAGTCTGACTTAGAATTTGTGTCCTTGTGGGGGTGGGGGGCATAGTGAGTCCAGAGGAAGCTGGAAGTTTGGACCATGATCTACCATCCCCTTCAGGACCACCCTTCAGGGGCCACTCCATCTTTTTTGTTTTGGCTCCTCTTTAATTTCTTCCATAGTCTCTCTGTGTATCTTAAACCCACAGGCTTGGGAGTTGAATAGGGGAGATACCTATCCACAATAATCCAGGAATGTGTGGAATATAATATTCATCTCTCATGCCTAGTGGTTTGGTTGGTGCCTCAGCCTATGTGGAGAAGTTACTTCTGTGAGCTCATCTCTTAAATTCTGGGTGCTGTCTGAACAGCACCAGTGGCATTACTCAAATGGATGGTCCTCAATCCTGGAACGTTCTTCCTTGGTGGTTAAAGAGTTGCTTTTCTTGGGGTGCCTTTTGTGGGCATGTGAATTTGAGGTACCCATTTATGTAAAGTCTGCCTTTCAGTTCAAACCATATTATCTCTCCATTTATGTTCAGATTTATATCATTTTGGGGTACTGGGGTGACTCAGTTGGTTAAGCATCTGCCTTTGTATCAGGCATGATCTTGGGGTCCTGGGGTTAAGCCCCACATCAGGATCCCTGCTTGGTGGGGAGTCTGCTTCTCCCTTTGCCCTTCACACTGCTGGAGCTCTCTTTTTCTCTCAAATAAGTAAATAAAATCTTAAAAAAAAAAAAAAAAGATTTGTATCATTTCAAGCAGTGACTTCACCACCTTTGCCCTTTGTGAGGAGGAGCAAGGCTGTTTTGTGTAAACATTCAGATTGGTGTAAACATTCAGATTGGCTAAAATACAAGTGGACCAGGGGGACCCTCCAGAAAGCTACGCTTTGGTTTCTCAGATGAGGAGGTGCTAATTGATATTTTTCTACCAGATACCTCTATATGGACTGTGAAGCTGGTAGAGTTCTGTCGCATCCATTCCCCAGTTGATCATTGTGTGTAGGAGTGAAACAGAAGACTGGTCAGGCTTAGACCACATGGCCAACGTACCATTAGGAGATTTCTCTTCCCTGCTATTTAGTCCAACTCTTGTCACAGGTCCTATCATTGGACATATTATTGACCTTCTTTTTAGTTCAGTGTCTCTTAATATTAATTCAATTTTATATATACCAGGTCTTATGCAAGTAGTTGTTGAAAAATGTATAATTAATAGTGGCTCAATTCTTTATTTATTCTTTCAACAACATACTTATTGAGTGGGTAGTATGTGGCTGACAGTGTGCTAATCTCCAGAAACAAAGGGAGTAGACAGCTTGGACTACCTGGGTGTCTGTCAAGTTGAGAGAACATGGGCCTGAGAGTGTTTTGGAGACACAGCCAGGAGCGCTGGCTGGTGGGCTGGTTAAGGAAAATGGGTAAACAAGGATTATTCCTATATTGTTTGTAGCAGCACTTATGTCCATGGTGGTACCCACTGACGCACCCAAGAGGTTTTGGGAAAGAACAATGACTCTTTTCAAGTGCCTAGACCACTGACATCTTAAAATGTCTTTAATGCATAGCTTAATTAGGACATATCAGAATTAACTGTTAAGGTTTTAATTTTTTTAATATAATTAAATGGGATCCACCCCAGTATTATTGAATCAGATTATTTTGATGGTAGGACCTAAGCATCTGTGTTTGAAAAAGGTCCCTAGATGACTCTTCGCATATCTCTGGTTTAAAAAGTTATTGCTGAAAAGCATTACCTTAAACACACATGGGTATCATGTGTTTGTGTATCGATGTCCATGTGAATCTGTATAATCCAGCTATGATATGCTTTTAATCTCAAACTGAGTTCTCCAAATACCTGTCTTTAATTAATCTCTGCCCAATTGCCATCAGTTGGTGCAGCTGCCTTGCATTTGAATAAATAATTGAAAGTTGATGGAATGCATTAATATAAAATCACATATATAATTTTTAGTATTTTTCAGCAGAAAACTTCTGTTTGGTGCCATACTTTTTAAAACCATGTGGTTCCTAAATGTCATACTGGCTGAGTTTTTGCTCTCAGAAGAAGTGATCATGAACACTCATGTCTCTTCACATGTTTAAAATAGTAATGCTGTTATCTTTCACAGTAGCCACCACTCTGAATCCGTGGGATCAAGCCTGAGTTTCTAATAACTGGTTGGCACTTAGCACGCATGTCTATTATCATATATTTCAACTACATTACAGTCAACAGCTAATCTGCATTGATATATCGTAATGAGACAAATGGGTGTTTGCTGTGCAGGAAATCAGAAGCAGAGCAGAGAAGCCTGATTTTATGCTTTTGACATAACCAAAATCACAGTATAATACTCCCATCCAGAGTGGCCCAAACTGTGAAAATGTCTTTCAGTTCACAAATCCCACCAAACCATCACAGAGGGAATATTTAGGTCCACACACACCGAGGAGGGGGTCTGCTCTCCCAGCCTCATGCGTGCTGACAGCCTGATACGATCTATCTTTTGAATACACCATCCAAACCAACTATGAATAAAATCAATTTAACCAAAATCGATGTTCTTTTGTAAAGCTGCTTAAAACCTAAGTGGAAGTGAAACCTTTGAAGCTGCCTTCCCTCCGTAAAAGCAGCACTTACTGAGCCTTTGATGGCTGTAGGCGCCTGGGAATCCTCCCGTGTCAGGTGGTATAGTACCTTCATTCCAGGCGCTGCAGAATAATTAGGGAATGGAGAGAAATGGACTCAATTAGGTTCTGTTTTTTATGAAATGTTTTCTCCTCGCCAGTCCTGAACCAGCCTGGAGCGTCTGTCCCAGTAGTCTGTGTCTCTGGACAGACTGGTGAGTTCCATAAAATGCTTTGCTTTGCACACTTTACATCCAGCAGAAAAGGAGGAGGAGGCACAGGGTTCAAGACAGCATCTGATTCTAAATCACAGGGTGGCCAGTGCCCTTTATTTACACATTGGCAAAGTTAATTGATTGTTTTCCAGAGAAGAACATAATTTTTCAGAGCTTTTATTTTAAATTACTAAATCAATACTTCATAAGCAAACAAAAAGATATTTATAAGATGTTAGCATTCTGGAATTGGTGAAAATATATAACTTGTTACTTTATAAAGGAAGAAGCTGATAAGAACTAACATTTATTAGATGCTTATTATGTGTTAGGCACTCTGATACTTGCTTCATGCAAATTATCTCATTTAATTACAGCAAGAAACAAGTTGGGTAGGTTTCTTTCTTTTTTTTTTTTTTTTAAGAGATTTTATTTATTAATTTTAGAGAGAGAAAGAGAGAGGGAGAGTGCCTGGTTGTGGGGGTTGGGAGAAGGGGAGGGCGAAGGGAGAGAGTCTTAAGAGGCTCAGTGCTCAGTCTGGAGCCCACTGTGGGGCTTGATCTCAGGATGCTGAGATAGAAGTGGAAACCAAGAGTCCAAGGCCTAAAAACTTCTGCACCCACATGTCCCTAGATGGGGTTATTATTCTCATTATATGTGAAATGATTAGATGATTAAAGACTGCATCAAAAAATGTCACAGTAGGGGTGCCTGGGTGACTCAGTGGATTAAAGCCTCTGCCTTTGACTCAGGTCATAATCCTAGGGTCCTGGGATCGAGCCCTGCATTGGACTCTCTGCTCAGCAGGGAACCTGCTTCTCCTGCTTCCTCCTCTCTCTCTCTCTCTGCCTGCCTCTCTGTCTACTTGTGATCTCTCTCTGTCAAATAAATAAATAAACTCTTAAAAAAAAAAAGTCACAGTAGAATGAGCCAAAACCAGGACTCTAACCCAATTCCATCAACCTGACTACAAGTTCATGGGATGAAGAAAAATAGCTATAATTGAGGGGAGGGGGAGGAAAAAAAGAAAAAAGGGGAGGAGGAAGAGGAGGAGGAAGAGGGGGTGAGGAGAAGGAGTGGAGGGTTAAAGGAATAGCCCAAATTCTCTTTTTAAGTAGATTTTTCTCTATGAAATTAACCATAGAATTGGTCAAATTATAAAAATTAAATATGTCATTCAGTGAGTTTCAGTATACACTAGGAGTGATGGGTCCGTAATCAAAGGAATAGGCGGATACAAAGTGAAGGTCAAGCAAAGCTTTATTTCGTGCCAAGCATTGAGAATCAAACCGACCGGACGGGGCTGCCTCTTACAGAGAGGGCGACACTCCCCGCCCCCCGGTCCCCGCCTTACAGCCTAGCCACACACAGGTGGCCAATGAGATTTCAACACACAGAAAAAGCTGCTCAGTCATTCTAGGTCACACACAGGTGGCCAATTGAATCACAATTTACCCTATATTAGATATTTGAACTAGCCTATCACCTTGGTCAGAATTGGCGCCCAAAAGGCGGGGCCCACACTCCTTGGTAGCTAGGGAGACAGTATGCGTGCCCCACTGATTGGATGTCTCCACCTGGCCTGACCCGCCCTTCTATTTGGGTTCTGTTACCTGGGACTGGTCGACCATATTTTACTAGTATCCCAGACTTGCATTTACCTAAGTCCCCTGGGGCGGGGGGGGGGGGCAGGGTCAATTTAAGTTTTATTGCATAAACAACAAAATCACTGTTTAACCAGATGGAATCACTCTGGCTAAATAGGCCCTTACAAGGAGGATGTAAAAAGTGTATAGTGTTAAAGACAAGAAAATAATCAGATGAAACTGGAAAGTGGTGTAATGAGGAATGTGTCCCTTCCACCTGCCCTGTGACAAGAACAGAAGCTGCCTCACCACTGACATTCATTCAAGTGTCAAGGAAAAAGCCAAGTCAAAACATATTTTTCCAGGGCACTTCCTGGAAAGCTTTGAATGTAAAAGAATATGGTTCCACACCAACCAAATGCCTTGGAAATTTAAGAAAATGCAGTTTTCTCTGAAATACTCAATTAAATAAAGTTGGTGGAAGACTTTTATCAGCACAGAAGTCCTTTTTGGTGCTTTTGTCCCAGGCCTTCCTCCAGGGATGTCTCCAGGAGCTGCTGGCCACACCAGTTGGGGACCCTTCTGACAGCAGCATCCCTCCTACTATGTACCTTTATTTTGAACTCACCAGATGGGTGGTGGTAATACTCAGGCAGGCTCAGACTTAAACAATGGAGAATGTGGCAGAGTCAAGAATGTGAAAGCAAAACAAAAATCTTTTTTTTTCCTGTTTTTTGTTTTGTTTTATTTTATTTTTGCGGATTTTTAGGTGTCCCTGCCCAGCCCCCCCCCCACCTCCACCCCCACCCCCGCCTTAGGTGATTAGAGGATCCAGGAAATAAGCCATAAAGCTTGGAGTGATACTAGTTGCTGGTGATGTTTTAATTCATGGGTAATCGACTCTTTTGGGAGATCACAGCAGGGTTGCCACTAAATGCAACAAATTCCAAGCAATTCTGAGCAAAGAATTTGAACAAAGAATTTCACCCTGTTGGGAGCTCAAAAGAAGCCTCTTGCTGTCATTGAGGGAGGGGTATGGTAGAGCCTGGGGGCCTGTGAACTGTGCTGCTTGAGGTCCATTCTGATGCAGGGCTGGTGAGAATGGTGCTCTGATTTTCCATTCACATGCATCTCACCTGGGTAGGCAACTAGGCTGGGCTGCTGGAATGTCTTGACTTGTCAACTTGATGTGCTCTGAATTTTAAAGAGAAGGCACGGAAAAGGACAGAGTAATTACTGTCCTAGGTTACAGATAACTGGGTTTAAAGTAAAGACGTCTTAGCATCCCAGGCCAGTAGAATCACTGAAGCTGTGAGTAAAGCAAGTTCGGGATCTACATAATATCTAGCTCTGTTAGTCTCATCTCGTGAGCTTTGGGGCGTATAGGATGGAGCCATACATGTGGTTGGCTGGGATAGAACACACATGTGACTGTGTTCATGACCGCACTAGGTGAGACAGGGTGGTTCAGCAGGTGGGATGTGTATGTGTTCAGTTGCTACAGTTTGATTCTCACAGAACAGCTACTACAAAGCCAGAACTGCTAACCACCATGACATGCAGGCTGTTTCCCTGGGTTTCTGTCTGTTGACAAATAACCTAACCTGTCTGTGCTTCTGTTTCCTCATCTCATCTGTAAATGGAAATAATAATAATAATAGTATTATCTATCACATAAGGATAGAAACATAACTGCACTTGACAATGGGCACGCAATAAACATTAGCAATTGTCACAATAACAAAAAGGCACACAGGGCTCTCTGGCATCACCCTGAGCTTATGATTTTAGGCTAACACTAGCACTGACACACACACACAGCAACCACAAGAGAAGCTTACAAAGCAGAATTGGACTATCCTGCTAGAAGCCACTAGTGTGGATATAAAATAGAGAAGACGGCAGAGGTCCAGCACTCACCTTGTGGATTGTTGCCAACCTCTCTCCTCCAGTCTTATACTGACATGTGAAGTGTGGTCAGGTACAGGTAACAGGCAAAGACACAGCCGTCTATACTCCATAAGCACTCCATAAATCTTTGACAGATAATATCACTATGATAGTCATGTCTAGCTCTGCTGCCACTGCTGCAATTACTCCTTCTGCTAATGACTGAACAATGCCCTGGAACGAAGGCTTTTCATCTCTCAACAAGTAGGTCCAAAGCAAAGGAAATATAAATACAGTTTCTTGCTTTGAGTCAAGGTTAACAAACAAACCGTGGTTTCAGTTTGCAGAAATTGTACATCAAAATGAGTCAAAATTCAGGCATTTGTAGGTCAGGATAGGAGTGAATATACAATATTTCCTTTGTTCTATGATATATAACTTTCCAAATCTCTGCATTGTGGTGGTTAATTGGACCTATTTTTTGTTCTTTCTTAGAGGATCACAGACCAATGGCATACTTGTAAATAATGATATTTTAGATTCAATTGAACGTATTCAAACTGGGTTTGGGAAAAGTTGTCATTGGAACATGGAAAAAATGTTCCATGGGCCTTGGTGAAGAAAGAATTTCTTTAGTATGTAATATTCTACTAGTACTGATATCCTCATGTTTATAGCACATTTGCATATAGTAATACTATATTATATGCTCACACATATTAATATAAACACAAACAAAAAGCCAAGTGTTTAAGACTAAAGGGTAAAATTCATAAAATACAGTTTCTAATTCATATTCTAATATCCTTTGTCAAAATAAAAAGGGCTGATGGTTATATTCTTCTGTGAGTGTATGTATTTTTTATGCTTCATGGGTTGACTCTGTACATTTAAGAACACCCTTGTTGTCTCTCTGACTGTATCTCTTACCTCTTCCATCTCTCCACGTCAGCCTCCCTGTCTTCTTGCTCCTAGCCAAGCACACACAATATGCCCCTACCTCAAAAACCTTGTACTTGGTTCCTCTGCCTAGAATGCTCTTGTATAGATAGTCATTTTCATTCTCTTCCTATACTTCCCATCTCCACCTTTCATGATCCTCACCCCCTCCCACCCCATGTAAATTTTCCCACTTAGCATTTGTTGCTGTCTAGAACACTATATAAACTTTGTTCATGAGTATCCCTTATTAGATGAGGGCTCAAATGAAAACAAGAAAGTTTGAATATTTTGTTCTTGCTATCTTCCCCAAATCTAAGGCATTTCTTACCATATAGTAGAAGCTCAACAAATACTTGTTGAATTAGTTCACTGATGTTGAAGATATTGTTGCTGAGGAATGAGAAGAGAGACATGAAATTGTTCTAAAAGCTCTGCTCTAGCAATGGCCAGGGTTGTGAGTTTCACCTTGGGATGACTTCGGAGAGAAAGAGAGGTCTCCTAGTTTGGTGTTGGTGAGAGTTTGCTTACGTATCAATCTAACATATATGCCACTGTGTCTACTCTGAAAATGAGGAGTACTTTCAGTGGTCAGGTCTATTTTATAAGCAATCAGAGTTAGCAGCACACAAGTCAACCTGATATCACAAGAGGAATATGTCCAATTGACATTTATTGCTATTAGATTCTACTACAGAAACTGCACATTGTATTAACTTTCATATTTGAAGAGGAAAGGTGGATGCATGACTTTTCTGGACTTGTTTGAAGCATGACTTTTCTGGACTTGTTTGAAGCCTTCACTTTTTTTTTTTTTTTTTTTTTTTAAGATTTTATTTATTTATCTGAGAAAGAGATACAGAGATAGTGACAGAAGTAGCAAGAGAGACCACGAGTGGGGAGGAGAGGGAGAAAAAAAAAAACTCCTTGCTGCTGAGCAGGGAGCCCGATGTGGGGCTGGATCCCAGGACCCTGAGATCATGACCTGAGTCAAAGGCAGAGGCTTAACAGACTGAGCCACCCGGGCTTCACCCCTGAAGCCTTCATTTTTTAGGTTAAAAAAAATGCTAAGTGATAGAGTGTTAAAATGTTTAGGAGACAAGCATCTATGAAAGAGTGCTAAAATGTTTAGGAGACAAGCATCTAATTTATTATTTTTTTTAAGATTTTATTTATTTATTTGAGAGAGGGCGAGAGAGGGTGCATGGTCAGCTGTGAGTAGGGGGAGGAGCACAAGGGAAGGGAGAAGGAGGAGAAAGAATCTGGAGCAGACTGCATCAAGCAAGGTCCCACATGGAGCTAGATCTCAGGACCCTGAGATCATGACTGGAGCAAAACCAAGAGACACTCCCTTAACAGACTGAGCCACCCAGGCACCCTGCATAATTTAATTTTTAATGAACTTTTGAGGTTCCCTCCTTTACCTTATTCAGTTAGTTTTTACTTGGTTCACTTTTTAATTCTATAGACTACTCAGTATCCATGGGCTTTCTTTAAACTTACACCCATGCACACACAGACATGCACACGCAGACTCCCACTGAGGTGTGGTTCTCAAGGTCCCATCATGTTTAGCAAATATTTCACATGAAACGATATGTTCATCTGTTACGCTGATTGCCAAGATTACAGCATGACAACAAACATTATTTGGGGGATAGAAGCTAAAATTACAGCCCACTCTGCCGTCTGCAGCGATGAATGGATGCACGTTAATTTTCTGCAGCAACATCCCTGACAGGAGAGTGAGGACTCCCAGGGCATCCGTGTCACCGTCGTCAGGCCGGATGGCTCTGTGGTGGAGACAGATGAGTCGGTGAGCTGCTGGAAAACCCACACACCCTCAGGGCCCCCGACTAGGAGGGCTGTAACAATTAGCATGCTCGCGAAGATGCAGATACCATATGCAATTTCTGTGTGTGTGCTTTATTATGAAAGGCAACATGGAAAGTCATAGCGGAGGAAGGTTTTAGCTCCAGATACACAGTGCTACCCACTGCTTAATGAATAGTATGTGGAAGCCAGCCCGCATTTCTGGAACAAAGAAAATCAGTGGAGGTTTCAAGGTTTCGTTATAAGCCCACGTAGAGAAAAACAACTTTTACAGTTGTTCCCAAGTTTTAAATTGTCTAATTTTGGCCCTAATTGGGAGAGCTGTTTATAAGGTAGTTTATTGAATCCAGGCTTTTTTTTTTTTTTTAACGTGAGTGAAATTTTCTCATGATGTCTAAAATCCTACTCTGGTAGCAAATAAGCAGTAGGCTTCCTCAAACTGACATTGTGTTTTATCACTGCTGTAACACAGTATCACCAAAGTCGTGGCTTGAAACAACACAAATTTGTTATCTTACAGTTTTGTACATCAAGAATCTGACTTGGGTTTCACTTGGCTGAAATCAGGGTATGAGCAGGGCTGCTTCCCTTTCTGGGGTTCTGGAAGAGAATCCATTTTCTCATTTTTCCCAGCTTCCTGAGGTCACCAGCGTTCCCTGGCTTATGGTCCCCTCCCTCCATCTTCAAAGTCAGCATCATAGCATCTCTCTGACCCTGCCTATCTCCCATCTCTCCCTGAGCACAGCCTGGAAAAATTCTCCACTTGTCAGAGTCCATGTAAATAAATGAGGCCCACCTGAAAAGCCAGTATAATCTCCCCACTTATAGGTCCTTAACTTAATTGCCTCCACAAAATCCATTTTATCATGTAAAGTGACACAGGTAGAGGTGCTGGGAATTCGGATATGGGAATTTCTGGAGGACATTCCTCTGGCGACCAAAGCTGTGTGGAAAAGACCCAGCAGGGCGACAAGTAAAACCTGCCTCTGTCATGTGTAACGTTTATTCGTTTACGGAGAGTTAGCTGGCTTATTGACCAAGGGCACAGGCTTTGGAGTCAGGTGCATCTGAGTTCAAACTTATCTGCCACATTCATTCATTCAACACATATTTACTGATCATCTACTAATGCCACGCTTTGTTCTGCTCACTGGGAGTGTAGCCGTGAATAAGACAAACTTGCTACCATGAGGTATTTAAATTGTCGTAGGGGAGGTAGCCAGTATATAAATAAAGAAATATATGGGGCGCCTCGGTGGCTCAGTCAATTAAGCGGTTGCCTTTGGATCAGGTCATGATCTCAGGGTCCTGGGATCAAGCCCCAAGTCAGACTTCCCTGCTCAGTAGGGAGCCTTCTCCTTTCTCTCCCCCTGGAAGCCACCCTGCCTGCCTGTTGCTCTCTGTCAAATAAATAAATAAAGTCTTTAAAGAGTAAAAGAAAGAAAAGAAATATATCATGTGATGTCAAATAGGGATACTATGAAGGCAAATGGTTATTCTGGCTTACATGCTTGTGTATAAAAATTACTCCGCGACTGTATCCTGCTGTTCATTTATTCATTTGAATTACCCTAAGACTTTTCTTTGAGTCACTGATTATGTATAAGGAATTAGAAAAGAGTTTTAGTATACATTTTACTTTTTTATATTCAACATGAACTTGGGAGATGATTGTTGATGAAAAAATCATCATCTGACTTTGCTGATGAAAAAACTGAGGGTCAAAAAATCTAAGTGACTTTTTATCATGTGGTAGAGCAATGTAATGAACCAAGCTTGAAGTGTGTTTGTTTTAATTCTGTTTATTCTCTACCTAAGCAAGGAGTGACCCCCTTGTAGATTATAGACTGGCGAGGAGAGCCTGGGTGGGCAGTTGAAATGCTTAATTTTCCTTCAAACCTGATAATATGATTTCTTTGAGCTTCCCCTAATTTCCATTTGGTCATTATGTAACTATTCTATCTTTGATCAATCATTTAAATCTGTGTTTACACAGACCCGGAAAAAGGGAAGAGTAAGACAATTACCCATGCCTTGGAACTAATCTAAACATCCTATTCAGGGCTTCAGCGCATTCTATATTATTCCATTCTCTCTGCCCAGATACAGCTGCTGAGTACACACAGATGAGGGAGAGGAGAGAAATGAGAGACCGCACAGCACCAGGGCCTTTCAACAAGGTGTTTTGCTGTTGATGTCATTGGTGGTGGTGGTGGTGGTGGTGGTGGGCATGCTTTGGGGGGCGAGTATTTTCTTCTCTTGGTTAATTAGATGTGCTTATGAGCTACATACATGTATTACTTGAACACATTTGCCATGAACTATTTTTGAAAAAACTTGGATATAAATGCATTCTCAATATCTCCTTTACAGAGGAAGGCATTTAGTCTCCAACTGGCTTCTTTCTTTAAGATATCTCCCTCCTATAATCTGATTTTATATATACATATATAAAAGATGTTATAACATAACATAATGTAACATAACTGTGAACTTTCTACCCTTACCACCCTCAGCAGAGGTCCTTTTGCCCAGTCTGGTTGTGAGCACCGGGACCAATTCTGCAGTGGAGTTAATGAACCCAGAGCAGTGAAAAACATGTCTCAGCATCAAGTCTACTTCTGTGTCACTTCTAACTTCTGCCCAGCTCTCGGTGGAGAAGCACTGGGATGCTTGTCTCACACGGTCTAGCTGTACTTGTCTCCCTTGTCTGTCACTGCCCTACTGGGAGGCCTGCGTGCCTACCCTCCGCACTTCTCTTATGCCTCAGTTGCTCTAGAACTTGGCCTGTGCTTTGACTTGCTTCCAGACACTAGTCCAGTCCCACAGTGTGAACCCTCCTCTCTACTACTAGGCCATATTCCAAATCTCATTTTAGTCTCCTAAACTCCATGTAATTTCTCTTTCTAGATCTTCTGAATCATAATGCGTTTGCTTTTTGTTTTTGTTTGTTAACACCATATCCTCTCTTCCTACTTGGAGCTTATTTCATTTCATCTCATATAGCTGGGTTTGGCCCAAACACCGCATCCCACTGTCCCTGAGCTTCCATTTGAACACCAGCTGGGCCTTTTGCTTTTAGAATCCTAAGATTCTTCCACTAATGATGCAGTGCTCTTGCTTAAAATCTATAGAAGTCTGGGCCAAATTCTCCGTGCTTCCAACAAGCTGGAGGAAAAGCAGTGTATTCTATAACCGGAAGAACCAAACCATGTCCTATAGCCTTTCTTCTAGTTTTGAGTCTTTGCCCCTCCCAGTTAACCACCCTTCCCTGTCAATGTCTGTCCCTAGAAGTGCTTCAAGGCAAGTTCCAGAAAGTGCAAAGATTATAAATTAATAACCCATGGCAATACTTTAAAATGATTTTTTTTTTTTCTTGAAGTGTTAACATGAGGAAATAAAATGGGAAAGGGTGGGGTTTGGGTAACTAATCCAACAGTGACAGAACAGGATTCTGAACACAATATCCTCCTAAATGACACACAGAAGGAGTTGGAGCTTTGTAATACCTTTTATATTGCTGCCTGCCATCTGGTCAGCAATTCTTAAGCCTAAAATATTCAGGTAAGCTCTATTTTCCCCAATAGAGTGGTGTTATGGGATTTCAGCAGCCACTTGTCTTTTTAAATATCATTATATTTTACTGTTTTCCAGAACAAAACAAACCACGTTAGCAGGATATTTGCATAGCATGCAGAGTTATGTCAGAGCATAACTGGGGAACTCTAGGCTGTGTATCCGTGCAGAGAGGACTCCTGCATGAAAAAGGTATTCTGTCTGCTGTCTGAGCCCAGAGTTCAAGTTGAGGATTCTCATCTGACATGGCTTGACTCATTCACCTGAATGCTGGCTAAAAACAAACAGTCTTCTCAGGGAAGAATGACTTTTGGACATTCAGCAAAAACAGTAGGAATGAAGTCAGCTCCCCTGTTATAGAGAAGGCCCACTGACAGAGTGTGGGGCCCTAGGCAAACCATTCCTACTTTTTTTTTTTTTTTTTAATTCTAAGACTGCTTATTGATTATTTTGCCATTCTCTTAGAAGTGGTGAGGGGAATAGATAGGTCATATATAATCTGACATTACATTTTGGAAGTATAATTTGCTTTGAGGTATCAGTTTTTTCAATTACCTAGATTTTTTAAACTCAGGGGAAATGCTTTTTAAATGAAATCCGGAATGCAGGGATGATGAACTCAGAGAATGATATATGCTTAAAGATAGATTTAAACTTCTATGTGATCCAGGTGTCCAAGAAGATAGATTTATTTCTTCCTCCACACATGTATGCAAACATATGTTCAATACATGGTTGTAGACATACATTACTCACTAGGTGCAATACTAAAGTGATAAAACACAGATATGAATAAGCTATAGCTCCAGTTCCACAAAAGTTTGTAAAACAAAGTTAACATGAACAAGAGCTAAATTTGAGTTTCATCTTTGAGACTCCTTTCCCTTCACCATTCATGTTCTTTCTCTATGGTTCCATCCATTCTCATGCTTCTAGACAATTTCTAGATGCTGACTTTTTCAGTTTATATTTCCAATTCATCCCTCTCTCTTGGATTCTAGACACATTCATTAAACTGCCTAAATCATGTGTCCATCTGGATGTTCCAGAAGTACCTCAAACTCATCATGTCCCATAGTGAAACCCTCATTGCCCTCCCGCACCTGCCCTACCACCTGACTTCCCCATGGAATGACCACCATTATCTCTGACACTCTATATCTCATTGATTAATAATCTTGTAGATTCTTCTACCTTTCTATTCATCTCCATTTCCACCGCTTTGCTTAATTTATCTTTTTGAGATAAAGTTAGACAAGCAGAAAAGTTACAAAAGCAGTTTAGAGGGTTCCAAATACCCTTTACCTAATTGTACTTTATGTCAACATTCTGCATAATCACAGAGTAATTATCAAACTAAGAAATTAACTTTGGTACATTTCTATTAACTAATATACAGAGCATATGCAGATTTCACCAATTTCCCTGCTGTTGTCATTTTCCTGTTCCAGGGTGCAATCCAGGATCCTATGTTGCATTTGGTTATCATATCTTCTTAATCTCCTCCAGCCTGTGATAGTTTCTGTCTTTCCTTGTTTTTTGTAACATCAACACTTTCAAAGATCATCATGACTTTGTATAATATCCCACAAATTAGGCTTTGCTGATACTTTCTCATGATTAGTATGAGGTTGTGAATTACTGGGAAAGTTGCCACAGCAGTTATGCACTGCTCATGGTCCACAAGATCAGTCGGTAAATGATATTGATATAACATCACTCATTAATGGTGTTATCCCTGGAGGTGTTAAGGTAGTATCATCCAGAAATCTCCAGATAAAGTTGTTTTGTTCTCTTTGTAAATATTTGAGGGGAGAAATATATCTTGTTTCTGCTTAACCTTTTACCCATTAATTTTAGCATTGATTGGTGGCTCTTGTGGAAGCAATTATTACCATGAGCTTTTAATGTTGGTTTCCTGTTTCTCTCATTTATTTTCTACATTTGTTCATTGGAATCCTTCTGCAGGTAGGAGTAGTCTCCTCCTCCATTTATGTATATATTCAGTTAGTTATATATATCAATAGAGACTCAGGGATATTTATTTTATTCTTTATTATTTATTTTGTTTCTCAAGTTGTTTCAACTTTAGTCATTGGGAGTGCTATCAAGTTGGCTGCTGTAACTTTTTACTATGGACACATTACTTTCTCTCCTTTTAAGTATTTTCTTGCTTTCTGGCACCAGAAAACGCTACAGCATTGTCTTATATTTTCTCTTCCCTCTCCTTGGATTCTACCATTTCTCAAGGAACATTGGTTACTTTTTACCGGACAATGGTATTTAGAAACCAAGGTCTCAGCGCTGAGCGTGCTTGTTGAGGCTGTGGGGTGACTGCATGGAGTCTGTCTCAGCGGCCAGGGCTGGGGAACATAGGAATGTATAGTAGCTCACGCATAAACAAAGCCCCCGCCTCCATCTGCCTCTCTATGTATCTATAGAAATATTTAAATTCCCTGACTCCACATTGATACCTCTAACTCTAATGAACACCACAGGGTTTGTCTTGGCCTTTTTCTTTCCTTATTTGAAACTTCTTTCTCCAACAGTGAGAAACCTGGCTCTCATTATCTACAATATATTGGCTTATTTGTTTAACCCTAGTATGCAAATAAAATTGTTTCAGAATTGCTAATCCATGCCCTATGAGAAAAAAAAAAATAGCAACTAGTGTACAATGTTTGGTTTGGGTTTTTTTGTTTTTATTCTTACAATAGTTTACTGCCTAAATTAAGCTTTCCTCATTTCTCTGAGGCTAGCCCACTGGAACTGGAATTCCTAGTGAGTTTTTTCCATCTCTGATCCATTCTTCACCTGGCAATCAGATTGATTCAGCTAAAATAAAAATCAGATTAGCTTACTCTGGTGTTTAAAATTTTCCAATATCTCCCTTTAGCCCATAAGATAAAGGCTCAAGTTTTTGGTATTGCATATAAAGCCCTTCCCAATATGGTTCTTATCTCATCATTTGATTATTAGTTCTCTAGTTCCTTGCACTGAACCTGATTCAAAACTCCCTGTATGTTCATTGACTGAAAAAAAAAAAATAAGTCAAGTCTTTTGATTAATAAAAATGCTCTGAGGGCAATAAGTCCATGATAGTTTTCCTGGGAGGTAAAATAAAAAAGGAAGCTTGGAAATGAGAGAAGAGAGAAATAAGATGGTGGACCCGGTACTTAGAAAGGTCATCTCCTTCAGCCCTCTTGGTCACTCTGAATGAGGTGCAGTTAATGGTGCAGGTACCAGGAGCAAAACAATCCCAGTTTGCCACTTGCTAACCACACCTGAAACAAAACTTGTTGCTATTGCCCTAACACCATGATCTTTCCCTCAGAAGGGGTTGACATGGAGGGTCAGAGGAAGTGACATTTGACATGAATCAGGGAGGAAAGCAAAGCATTCACCCTAGGCATGTGAGCAGCCAAAAGAAATGCTCTGGAAAGAGTAAAGGGATTACCTAAAACAATAAACGATCCATTTCAGTCTTCTCCCTGGCTACTCTTTTATGTATGCATTATACACATACACACTCTGGTAGAGGCTTTACAATATAATGTAGTGGAAAGAATATAGAAATCAAAATCAGAAGTTTCATTCTCTATCACTGACTAGTTGCATAATCTCGATCATGCAATCGCATCTCCTTGAATCTCAAATTCTTCCTATCTGAAACCCTAGAAGTTGAATTTATGGCCTCTCACACCCTTACCTTCACTTTGCTTTTAGAATATTACTCATTCCCCTAGCCTTTTTTTGTTTTGTCTTGTTTTGTTTTGACAGAGAGAGAGAGAGTGATCACAAGTAGGCAGAGAGGTAGGCAGAGAGAGAGGGGGAATCAGGTTCCCAGAGAGTCTGATTCAGGGCTTGATCCCAGGCCCCTGAGATCATGACCTGAGCCAAAGGCAGAGGCTTAACCCACTGAGCCACCCAAGTGCACCCTCATTCCCCAATCTTAACTATCTGTGCTCATCCTACTTTGCTGCCTCTGATACTCATGTATCTTTACTTGCAAAATGGACTTATAAACGTTGTGAGAAGCTGTGCCTGTGGATTTGAAAGATGAAGGAGGTAAAGGACAGTGGCATGAGATCGGGGGCTGCAGAACTGTGGCCACTAGGTGACCATGACAACTGCCCCCAACTTCAAGTCTATATCATTCCTAAGCTATAAAGTGTTCTTAAACATTTCCCAATGTGCCCACTGTATGGGTGATGCGGGATTGTCCATGGACCACAAAAATACTGCCTCAAAGTTGACCAGACAATTTTGCATTACAGGACAGCCTATTACATAGCCAGCTGTATGTGTCCCTATTAAGGATAAAACCAGAAGAAATGGAATGAAATTGTGCCATGCTAACCACGAAATTTATGCTAACCATAAAGAGAAGTTCTGATGTCAGGCTAATCTCATGCAAGCATCCAGTTGTAGAATGTCCGTCCCTTTTATCCCTTTCACAGTTAACTAAACGGCTAAGAGGAAGATGGACCAGGTCACCTCCTTAAGATTTTTCTAGAGTTATGTAACATTTGCATTTTTGCCATTGTGTGTTAATAAAATTTCTTAACAACTTACACAGAGGATTGGGGACTACAGTTAACATGCATACATGCACTGCTGCTTCTGATAAACTGTTGTATGTGTTCAACTCACATTTCATAGCAATTCCACGACAAGAAATTGTCCCTTGTAAATTGAAGTCAAAGTCAGCTTTGGACTAACTGATTCAAATTGTCACTCAAACTTAAGCATCATCATCATTTTCTTAAAATAATGATGTACAGTTATGCAATTGCCATTGTTTTTGGTATTTTGCATTGCTTCGCTTTTATTTAGATCATGAAACTTCGGAAACATTTCACTGTGGTATTCATAGCTTTCCTAGTGTACTCAGACATACGGATGCCTGTTTTATTGACTTGTAGTACAGTCTGCAAATAAACACGCAAGCATGATTTTAGCACCAAAAGTAGACCGCCTCTGGATCACTCCACTGTTCTATGCCAGTGAAGGCTGTGAAAGGCTACACTATTGTGCTGCCAATTCAGTTATGTTGCAGTATTTAAGAGAGTGGAAAAATACTACTAATGGTGATATGGTTTAAAGCACCTTTTCAGCTCTAAACGGCTCTTCAGGCAATGCACTGATGCTCTTTCAGTTGAAACAAAGATGTGAAGGTCCTTATTATTTAAGACTTTTAAATAAGCCAGATTTACCAATGTCAAATTACTGGTGAGTCATTTGACCCCATATTTATTTCTAATTTCCACAAGCTGTTGGTAAGAGCTGCCATAAATCAGGTTGCCATTGATCTTGGCTCCTGTTCATGTAATTCTAAGATGAACTGCTTATGATGAACAGAAAAAGACTGCCACTCTTAAGCGAAGGCCTGAAGTAGGAGTCCCCAGGATGCCCTGTGGACATGAGTGGGTGCTGGTCATGCAGAGAATAGAGGAGGTAGCCACCTGTGCACTTATGTGGGGTGGAGGGGGACCACGAGGTGAATGTATACATCAGGAAATCTGAGTGTGGAGAGCAGTGAAATTTGGCCTTAGAGGAGGCATTAGGGAAAATGATAAGCATGGCTATAATAGACAATCACTTAAAACTATTGATTTAATTAAATGTAATTACATATCCATGTGCAGGGCACTTAAATGATTCTCATAGTCAGACCTCCTATACGTCATGGGATTTCTGTTTGAGATCGCTGTCTACTTAGCCAAAGGAAAGGCTTTTCTATGAAAAATAGGCTTTGCCTATTTTGACCCGCAATGGAAGTTCATCTGAGCCAGTCATCCTTTTCTGAATTTGGCATCCTTGGGTGGCTATGGTCATTCTTGAAGGGGAGTACAGGGGAGCTCATAGTCTGGAGAACATTATAATAATAAGCTTTCCTTGAGTTCTACTAAGACAGTCACTGTGCTCCTTGCTTTGTGGCTTTCACCAAATCCTCACAGCCCCTCTGTGAGGTATATCTGAAGAGAAGGAAGACTTTTCCCTTTCAACAGAACAGGAGAAAGAATGATTGTGATAAGGAAAAACAGAATTACGAGTCAGACTCTGCTTATTACTCTCTGCATAAAAAATTACAGGGAGAGGGAGCTGGGTCACTTACCACTTACTCCTTCTGAGCGATAAAGAATTGAGGCAGTGTCTGCTTGGCAATTTTTAGCCTGTATCTTGGTGCAGGTGGGTCTCCTTATGTTGAAGACAGAGCTCAGGATATTTGGCTAGAAAGCAAATTGCCATAAGTGAATGCTATTTCCTATAAATTCCCGTGACATAATTCGAGATCCATTTTGTTTAGGAAAAACTCCTCAATGATATTTTTGATAAGGAAGGATTTAGGTGGTGGTAAGCTATATGCTCCAGGATATTTATTCGTCATTCCCTTTCCATGGTAACTTGTGTGGCCCTTAATCAATTCTACTCTTGGGCTCAAGGATTTTAGGTGGCCTTGCCTCATCTCAGCCTAAATGCTTGGAGAACCCCACGTTTTAACACTTCTGCTTTCAAGAAAGCCTCAGCTAAGTAAGGGTTCTAGAACCCAAGTGCAAGCTGTGGAACTTGAGGTGTGTACGTTCGTTCTCTGGGCTTTGTTTCTGCATCTGGAGAATGGAAGTTATCCCAGTTCATAGTCGATGGCCTCTTGTAAAGTGCTTAGTCTGCTACTTTCTTTTTGCTGAGTTTATTCTGTTGATTTTGTGGTCTGTCAGGTCTTTGGTATGCTTCTGAGGAAAGGGGCCAGAAAACAGAGTTCTGTAACTATCACTTGTTATTGTTCAAGTACTCTGCTTCCTTCCTCTTTTGTCTTACTGATTAAGGGGTTGGATTGTAGTGAATATAAACTCCACTTCACAACAGGAATTTGCTGTGTTCCTGAGTCTATACGTGGCATACCTGTGGTTTGCAGAATCACACCTCACTTGTGGACTCAGCCATCTAGCACACTGTGCTTCTTTGCGTGAACGTCACTAATTTTCAAAGAGCTATGTAAACTAGAAATGACAATACTCAAACATATCAACTCCATCAGTGAAAAATTTTATACATAAACTTGACTGACAAAGAGTTGTCTCCATCCTAAGTTTTTCAGGTACTTTTTAAAGTGTCAATCTACAACCAAGAACATAGGATGAGAGCAATAAAATTTTTAGTCTCCCACTGTTCCCTCTGGTTAAAAGGTAGCACAAAGAAACTTGCCCTAAGCATTATTTTCTTTAGTGACTATAATCTGCAACTTTTCTCTATCTCAACAGTGTTCTGCTCCTTCCTTCCTTCCTTGCTTCTTTCCTTTCTTTCCTCTTGGCTTTTGCATATTCTAGACTTTTCTAAGTATTTCAATGTGCTCTCTGACCAATAATTTATGCTAAACTGTGAATGACTGGTGACAGGTTATAGATAACATGCCATCAGTAACAGATCAAGGTCAATCCTGGAACACAAATGGTAGCACATTTCCTAACAGCTTCATTCAATACCACACAGGATTCAAATATCCATTGTGATGCAAGTTATTAATAGGATCCAGGTGTTCATTGTTTTCGTACTAGACTTTCTCGCACTATTATTTAGTAAAACACTAAAGAACCAACAGGCTGACTGCAATAAATACCAGACTCAGCAATCAACAATCATGAAACCACCCAGCTTATCATTTGCATTCTGTTATGTAGTAGGTAGTTGAAGGTGGAGACCATGTGATAAGACACATTTTTGTTAGCGTTTTCTCTTCTCGTGCCATATGTATGATTACCTCCTGGTAACAAAATTGGTTCTACATGCTTAAATACTTTCCAAGTGCTGCTTTCCCCTTATGCCAACTTCCATTTCTGTGTCTTAATTGTCTTTCCTGTGCACTGGAGGCCCTCACATTTTCCTTCCTTTGCTCCAACTTCATTATCCAAAAGCAGACGTCAGTGTATTTACTTTTGGGTTGCATTTTCTTCTTTTTTTTCTTTTGTTAACTTCTAAATATTTATTTATTTGCAAATGCTTTATAACCAAAATCAGGCCAAGTCATGAGATATTTAGGTGTCTCCAATAATTTATCAATAATCAAACACACTCCTTTCATGAGTAAATTATCTAATCATTCCTAAGCTGCTTATGGTTCAGTAGTATTAGAGACAGAAAGCGCTTTGGGTGATCTTTCTTAATTAAATTTATTTAAGTGAATTTTTATTGCTCCATTCCAATGTGTAACATCGCATCCCTTCAACTCGTGAGAATATCACCTAATCAGCTCAATTTACAAGAATTTAGATTCAGAGGATAGGTTGAAATTTTCTTATTATTCCAAGGACTAGAGAGTAAGGGGCTCTACATTCCATGGAATTTCAGAAATATTATAACACATATTTTAAACAAAATGTAACAGTTAATATTGAGTAAGACAAAGGTGACACGTTATGTTCTTTTCATATGACTTGTGAAATTCTTGCCATATACTGTTTACCTGGATTAGCCTGGCATATTGTCCTACCTTGCATTTTTTAATACCTATGTGATTCCTGGACTGTGTTCAAACTCCAGCAAGAGGCCTGACTTTTTATGCAACTATTAATAATTATCTTAGCACACAGTGGACTGTCCCTTCTCTTAATGTATCTGGTACTTATTGTCAATGTCATATAATTTAACACAATAAAGCCTTGCATTGCCCTTTGATTGGTTAAATTCTTCCATGTCCTTCCAAACCTTCCATGTACCCAACAAGCTTGTATATGGATCTAAAGCTGTAGAATAGATTTTGTGCTTTTTTGTTTTGTTCAGTGCTTTGTATATAGTGATTTATACTCAGGCATATTTGTTGCTTGATTCATGTAACTGCTGTCTATTTTATTGGCTCAAATTATATTAACTTATATTTTTAAAAAAATGCATACTCATGCTCTTTCATATATACTCAGTGCCCAGATTAAATTACTTCCTGATTGATTACCCTCCCCACCCCCCACACACATAAATATACACAAACAAGCAGATATTGACTCTGAGGGAGTCCATGTACCTTATCTTAGCAGTGTGTCAGGGATCATTTTAAATAGACCTACCAACTTCCTTCTTCCATTCTCATCAAATAAGTTTATGCACGTATTTCCTCTGACATAAACCCACATTTACCTAAACATCTGGAACAGGCCCTTTTTACCTACTAAAACTGTTACCAATTTTGAAAATCTAATCTGGGATTAAGACCTTTATTCCTCTTCAGAACAAACCTCAGGTTTTGAGTGAGGCCAACTTGAAAACCTCATCTTTAAGCAACAAATCTCTCTGAGCATGTTCTCTACTTCAGTCAACCAAAATAGGTCCCTGTTTCTAAAATTTGTATAGAAAAAAAGCTTGTGAGCAAATGATTTCTAAAATGACAGAGCATTTTTCTTCTTTACTCCAAAAACTATACCCTGCTTGCTTACGCTTCAGATGGCATTGTGCTATGCGTACTGAGGATGCCACAAAAAAAAGACTGAAACACGGCCTGTATCTGGGGTGACCATACAATTTATCTCCAAACTAGGACAGTTGGCAGAGTGAAAGGGGAGCGCTTATAATTACACCAAGATGATAGGCACAAACTGGGGCTGTCCAGGGAGATTCTGCTCTGTGGTCACCTGATATTCTGTTTAATTTCTTACGACTGCTGTGACAAATTGTCATAAACCTAGTGGGTTGAAACCATAGAAATTTATTCTTTTACAATTCCAGAGAAGAGAAGTCCAAATCAGTAATGCTGAGCTGAGATCTTCGTATCAGCGGGGCTGTGGGCTCCAGACACTACAGGGGAGGGTCTGTGTGTTGCCCCTTCCAGCTTCTGGTGACTGCCAGCATGCCAGGGCTTGTGACTATATCCGTTCCACTCTCTGCCTCTGTGGTCACATGGTTCTTCCCCTTCCATCTTTAGGAAAAGATGCCTCCCTCTTAGAAGGAAACGTGGGACGGCATTTAAGGCCCACCAGGATAATTCCAGATCATTACTCCTCAAAATCCCTATCTTAATCATATCTGTGAAGACCCCCTTTTGCTTATATAAGACATGCTTATAAATTGCAGGGATTAGGACCTGACATCTTTGGAAGCCATTTGTCTACTTACCACAACATGCTTGTCCTTAACATGTTTCTGGTGTCACCAAGAGTAAAACTGCACACTTAAAGAATTAGAAAACATATCAGGGAGTATTCATTACTCAATACCACATGAATGGTGTGGATAGGATTGTGCTGTAGAAGAAACAGAAATAGGTAGTCTTACCCCTAAAGAATAGACAGAATTTGCAAAGATGTGGGAGAAAAATGACAGATAGCCTGAACAGCAGATTGGGGGCAGGGATGAGCAGAGGGGTTTGGGAGATATGCCTTAAAAGCAGAGGTCATGTTAGGAGCATTGGAATTAAGCTGGGAGTGAGCCTGACAGCCTATGCCAAGCAAGTCCCCCACATCCTCCTACCTTATTTATTCTAGCACTCCTTTCCAGCCTCTCAATCAGGTCATCTTTTCTTTTCTCTTTCAGAATTTTTGTAACTTCTCTTCCACATCCTGAGCTCACTCACCCTGTCCTGCCTGCCAGGATGATTTCTATGCCTTGGCCCCACTGGTTCTTACTACTTTGCACTGCAAACCTTTTATACAAGATTGGGCCATGCCATGTGTGTCTTGGTCTCTCCAGTACTTAATTAGCACACGGCATAATTTAGAGGAGGTTGTCAGTAAATGCTTTTTGAGTGAATAAATATAAAGATTCATACCAAGGACCCTGGGACTCCTTTGAATGTCTTCAGTTAATTAATATTATTAATTATATTAATAATAATTATTAATATTATTAATGTAATAGCAGTGGTGGTAGTACTTGTTGTCAGGAAGTTACCCTTTTCTCTTCCACCAAAAATGAGTTTGGAACTCTTTAGTCACCATCTGGGTCACCCTTAATCTACTTAGAGGCAAGTACCAAATCATCCTTCTTAAAAGCTATATACAGTATGTTCTTTCTAAAGATACCTGGAGGTGATGCAGATGATTTACTTTTGCCAATTTCAAGTACGTGTTATCTCACTTCCTTCTTCATCTTACTCATTTTCATAATCTACACATTTTCTCTTGCTCTGCCTTCAGGCAGTTAGGAAATAAGTGATTGGTCACCTGTTCTTGATAGCCCACAAATGATATTGGTTTCTGGTTACTGTAATTAAAGGTGACTTAAGTAGAAGAAATTAGGTATCTGCTCATTAATAAGCAAGGTTATGTTCATAAGCTGCTTTGCTACCGTCAAGCTCCTAAATCCAACCCCAACAGCTTTCCATTAAAGCAGGGGATTAACTATCGGTGCAGCACAATGGAAGGGACTAGAAGAATAGCTCTTTGGGTCCCAACAACAAATTACTTCTGAACCAAACCTCTGATTAATAGCTCCAGAGTTGCCTCTCTGCTTTGCATAATTAAGTTTCATGGAGTGTTACAATTAACAGCCTTGCCATCACCCAGGTAGAAACAGCTACCATTTATTTGGCCAGCAGCATCAAAAAGTGCTGGGTGGTGAATAAGAAGCATTTATGAGGGGATTAGGTGCATTCTGGGTCATAAATTGAATAAGGCTATAATTACCTTCCAGTAAAAAAGCTACAAACATGATGGTCCCATGATGCTACCCCAAGGTCTCCTTTCATTTTTTTCTGCTGATATGGGTCTGAGAAGTCCTGTCCCCAGTCAAATACTAGCTATGGTGCTGTGAAACTTGTAGATATGCATGAAAGTTGACAGCTTCCTCTCTGTAATCTGTCATGGCCTTTCTGAACCTCCAATGCATAGCTTGTTTTATACCATTTATTATGGCTGCATTTGTTATCACACAAGTAGTCAGACACGCACTGCAGATGTCGGGTAAGCTTTAGACTCTTGGAATGATCTGGGAAGAAAGCCAAGATGTCATTAGAAGTACTGGGATACAACAAAGTGCTGAGTGCTTTGTTGGTTGTGAGCAGGCCAGGAATTAACCATTCATCAATGCCTGGGATTAAAGCATGACCAGAAAATATTACTTTTAGAAGGTTTTGGGGTTTTTTTTCCCCCTGTAAAATGTCATTTCTCTGACAGAGTTACTTCTCTGACCAATGTTATTTAGACATTCAGGCAGATAGATCAGCAGCAGCCATCATAGTGATGATACCCTCTATTCTAGTCAAGTTTTTCTTGAGTCAAAAGACATGAAAGAATGAGTAATAACGTTTTCTGATGTTTCCTCTGGTTGGGTAGTTTTTCTATGTTCTTAACTTGTACAAATGTATTCAATGAAGAACTTGTGGTACAATACTTAATTAGCTTTAACTCTTTCTGCCTCTCCTACTTCCTTATTCCTTTTACAATCCCTCTCCTCAGTTTCTCTCGCTCTCCTTCTCCGTGTTCCTTCTTGGCTGCCATTATATCATGTCTGAGATATGATCAAGAGTGAACAATGGGAAACTGGGAGAACCAGATTCAAGTCCTAGAACTGTCATTCTCCCTGATTTTAGGCAAATTCACTGATTATATGGGGTCCCAGATTACTTATTTCAAAAGAGGAGGAGGAGGAGAAGAAGGAGGAGAGGGGGGATAAAGAGGAGGTGGAGAGATTATAGTTCCTACACTAACATGTTGCCATGAGAACCAAAAGATAGTATCTACCAAAGCCCGTTGTAAATTGTATAGAATTATACAAAAACCACTTGTTTTTGCTAACCTCCTAATAAATATTTTCAGGAATCTTTGCTAGGATTTAGAGTCAGGCATATTTGAGGGGGAAAAAAAAAAAAAAAAAGACAGACTATGTTGTAGATAAATTGGGTGCCTCGTTATGCACTTACCAGGAGGAAAATGCTGCCATTCCTTGCTAAAAACCCATTTGTCTTGCAAATTTCTATAATGAACAGATTTTGGAATAAATACCATGTAATCTGTGATGACAGTTCTCTCATTTCTTTTTTATTAGTTCAATCTTCTCAGCATCTGAACCACATAGCTACAGAACCTCCATAATCATTAAGGCAGCTGGGTCGTATGCATTTTTCCCCTTTTTTTGGCACCTAAGAGAGTCCCCAGCCAGTCACTTGTTACTAGGCCCATGTTCTGGTTGCGAAATGCACCTGTATAAGAACACCAGATCGGAAAAGAAAAACAGTGAGCTGTATGGCCTTTGCAACAATATGCCATTTTCCCCCACTGACCTTTACTTGGATATATTTAAAACCTAAATTTTACTTGGAGTTTGTGGAGAAGTTGAATTCCATTAAACAATAGATCGTCTTAAAATAGATCATGTCTACAGAACATAATGTGGTTGTGGTAAACTCTAACCCTTCTTTTTCTCTATGCCTCTTCTCTTTTGTCTTTCCCTAGGTAAGTGATATTTGATTACTATTTTGAGCTTCTTCAAGAGACAGCTCAGAGGCCTGCCCTGTTCTCAGTCCTTTTGGATGGAAGTCTTTGGCCAGTGGCTATTTTTTCTGCTCAGTTGTTGCATTTCATCTCTTGGCTTCCACAGCATGAGAGGGCACGTGGAGGTATGGATGTTCACTGTTAATGGGTTTGCATCTGTTCATGGTAAAAGGAATGTGAGTGTTGGATCAGTGTCAATGATACAATTAAAAGAAATTACTAAGAATTGAATGCCAGAAGACAGTCATTTTACCTCTGCCCATTGATTGATTGTATGGATTCCCATGAATTCTATGTGAGTCTAACAATAAAAATAAACTCAGTGAAACATCTAAATGAATTATAATAATTTCATTTCTTCTAAGGATCTCACAAATAATGTTTGCCTCTTCTTAAAAGGAGAAAACACATTTAAATATATTTACTTTATATACCAATTGGGTACATGCCTGAGTCTGAGGGAAGTCAATTAGTGCCTTATTCCCAAATGAGGCAGTCCAGTATGCTTGGACATAATGATTGAAATCATTAGGAAAATACAAGTACAGAGGATGGATGATTCAATCCCAAGGAGTAGGATTATGTGTATTCTTTATGGCTGTAACTTTGAGCACATTGAGGCATTGTCCCATAAAATTTACCGCGGAATTGTTCTATCAACTCTCAGATCAGAATCTGTAATGGAATTGCCGAGAGGACCATCAGATTCATGAATCTCACCCCACAGCACCTGGAGAGGGTCTTCTAATTCAGGTGGTTGTGGAACTCAAAGCTGAACTATGTGACAATGATGGATATCTGTAGCAAGAGTAAATGATGATGGCGTAATAAACAGTTAACGGCAGACCTCCATCTAGACAAAACACAGATGTGATTTTGATGCAGTGTGAGTATTTCTACTAGAAAACCCCTCCATCTGCTAAGTTGATGGAAACTTTAACTGGGTGCGGCTAAAGGAAATTTCTCACTCTGATTCAAATGAAAGACATATTCTTCCTTCATCACTGTGATTCTAGGTCATTCACTGACACTTAACTTACATTCCATGATAGTTTATATGATTTCCTTTATTAGGCTAAATACATGGCACATGCCTGTCTACTTTACTTGTTAAAAGATAATTTTCAGAAAAGATAAAATTATGATTCACAAACAGATGAAAAATAAAGGAGGTATTGTTAAGCTCATTATGAATGAGGAAACCAGGCAGATATAGGTGCCAAAAGAGAAGCCAAAGAAGTACAAATGTATGTGGAATAAAGAGATATGGAAATCAATTTGGAAATGGACACGAAACTGGCTTTTTCCAAGGGAGGGGAGGAAGTCGACTGAACCTGCACAAGACAGAATTTATTTCTAAGTCTGCAGACAGAATTATCTTGCATTGCATCAGTTATTTATAACTTACAGAGTTGTAAAATAGCTCAAAATAAATGAAAAATTGGAATGAGATAGCCAATAGGGTGTTGTGCTCTATACAATGTGCCATTTTCCATTTGACACCCTGTAATCTCATTTGCTTATTTCAAATTCTCTTACGTATTCATGAGCGTCAATTTTAAAATAAGAATTCACTATCTACCATATTTTCAGATTCCAGTGATCTATGTTCCTATTTTTTAAAGTTCAAATCTGTGCCACATCTGGGACTTCAGGTAGCAGAGCCTTCCTTTGATTCTGTAAACATCTCTGCTTTAGTTTTCTGTGAGTTTTCTGGAATGCTTGGTTTTACTGCTGTTATAAAAGAAGTTCTTAGTATTTCACTGAAAATATATAGATTCTCAAAAAATGTTTGTTCAATGAACGAGAACTTTAAGGTTACACATTAGCTAGGTGTTCTTTATTCTTTAGTTATTTATTAAATGTCATTATTAAAGTAACCCTCCAATGAAAAAAATTTAGATTTGAAACCTTACATTTGCAGTACCTTTGCCATGGTAACCATTTTGTCCCTGTTAAATATCTTCCTAAGTAAAGTGGCATTTCATATCTCATGTCTATTTCATGTCAGTAAGATTATGATATGGCTATAGCATATTATCTTAGTTTTGATGGCTCGTTTTCAAATGTGGATGTGCATCAAGGTGTCTCACTCACTAATGTGAGGCCACTTCCCCAAATGGGTGTTAATGAGAGAGGAAAAAGTGGTCCAAGTCGAAGAGAAGGCAAAGGCAGGCATTGCAGAGGTATGGTAGGATGTCCCTATGGAGTAGCATTGTGATTTTAGCTCCCAATCTCATGTGTCAGGGGAGTCTGTGGGTTTGCCGAAATCAGTGCATGTGATTGCCTCCCAGCAGATGTGCACAAGTTGTTGCTATGCATGCCCATTTGCCTCTGCAGAACTCTATTTCACGCTGTTGTCGCTGATGAAAATCCTTCTCAGTGGGCTAAAGCTATGGTGCCACATGGACCCACAGTGATGACTTTTTCAGGAGAGGCGGTGCTTCCTTTCACCACTTCCCAGAAAATCATATCATTTTCACTGTTAGCAGCTCTCCCTGAGATTTCCCTAACTCCTCTCACATAGAGGATCCAGCTGTGCTGAGAGAAGTTTGAAAGTGAAAGACCTGTTTCAGTATTTTTCTTCCTCATAAACCATCTGGATTTTTTTTTTTTTTTTTTTTTTAATAAAGAAGAAGCTCCCAAAGAAAGTAGACTCCTCAGCCAAGACTTCCCACTGATTTGATCAAACTCTGATGGGAACTTATGTGCTACTGGATTTACAGTGTAGATTCCACTTAGAGGGCTCGAGACCACTGCTCTGAAATATCTCAGGCTTTATTTGGAGTAAATTAGAACCAGGTTTGACTTGACTAACTCAATATAGATGGTCATTATAGATGGTCTGCAATGGAGTCCAGAGCTCAGATCTGTTCACTCTGTTATTTCTTTGATTCTCCATGGCACATGCAATGAGAAGGATAGACTCTAAACATTTAATTTTTATTCTTTAGTAGAACCTCAACTTCAGGATGAGGATACCCATTCGCATGGAATCTATTCAATTGTCCTAATGGCTCATAGAATTCTGAGATAATCTGTTTTCTGGCTTTAACTTCTAAAGAACCAAATGTGTTTTGTAAGTAAACAAAAATATGACCTCACCCCCTAGGCACCCATAAAAGTCACAAGGGACGTATGTCTCCAGGAAGATAGGAAGGGAGGTTGAGAGTAAAAATGCAAAGGATAAAGAGCTTGGGGTGTGTGGTGCCTGTCCATTGTGCAGGTCTGCTGGGCCTTCTCAGTCCTTGCTGTGTCCTCCCTTCCCCACTCCCATTCACAAACCCTCCCCAGATCTCAACACAACTGAGATTTCAAAAAGGACATCTCTCATATTGTGCGAAGCAGGATTATCAGGGTGGCTGTGGCTTATTAAGCTGTGCATATCTGTGCTCTCCGACTTCTTTATAAAGCAGTCATTGGAGCACATCTGAGTGACCATCCCTGCTGTGGCTTCTCTTCTTTTCTTTTTAATTCTCTCAGTATCCTCTCATACCCCTCCTCCTACCCTCTGGACTAGCCTTCCGTCCAGAGAAGAGCAGCCCCATGTGTGAATTTTAGTTGCAGATTGATTTCGAGAATCATGATGTGAAGCCACAAGCAATATGCCAGGTGTAGGGGAGTGTGATCTAGCTTCCTTATGTAACCCTCTGCAGCTCAGTCACCGAATGTCACTATTTTTCAAGTCCACACATTATCTCACTCTAGCAGATGCAATAAGGCAGAAATACGGGGTATTTGGAATGCAGTTTATTAAGACATATTTCGGAGCCAGTTGGAGGGGCGCTGGCTGGAAATGTTAATCACAGTAACCACCAATGTATTGACCTGTTTGCTGTTCTCCTCTGCCTTGGGGAATTGGAACAGGGCATCTAGCCACTATCATTCTAATTCAGGTTATGATTATGATTATGACTTCTTTCTGGTATATGTATTGTATTGTATCTTTTTACTTAGTGGACAAACAACAAAATAATATTGTAGAGATCACAGCATCGTCTCCGTGTTACAGTGGGGGAGAAAGAGCGATTTCTACAGGGAGGAAAGGGGCAATTTTTTGAACCTCTAATTTGGGGTGTTGAAAAGAATCTGAAAAGCCACAATTAAAAAAGCAATATTGCATCTATATCGCAATGAGCTTCTCTAGGAGCTGGAAACGGCATTATTACTCCTGGAGAAAAGAGCGCTCTTTTTTCCCCTCCCTTTTGATTTAGACTTCTGTGAGTCAAAGTGTTCTGGTGTTTTAATGGCCTGTTTTAAAGATGGAAAGGGCCCTTATGTGTCAGAACACAAGCCTGTCCTAGCCAGCACGGGGCTTTGTTTGATTATGAAGCTTGTTTGGGATAGATGATATTTTTATAGCTTCTGCTTTGCTTCACCAACGGCCATATTGATGTAGCTCTCCAGGATGGGCCTAATAAATAGTTTATAAAACCGTAAGGCCATTCTCTTGGGTAATCTACCACTGTGCCTTCCCAGACTGCAAAATCGCACATCCAGAGTGAGCTGGCTTCTCACACACAGCTGGCCTCGGGCCTCGGGGTGGGAGATTTCAGGGTGTGTGTGTGCGTGTGTGTATTCTTCAAAAGAGCTGCCTGAACTTTCCTGTGAACATTTTAGGAGAGCAGTGGAGAGTGAAATGTTGAGATGGGGTGTTTCATTAATGTTGTTCAATCTGGTCTCAGATGTTGTGGCTGCTGGGAAGGCTGGGACCAGAAAAACTGTGGAAAACCCTCCCAAAGTGTTTTAAGCCTCTGTGATCTCACTATTTGTCAGAAAATCAAGAGGGAGCTGGGAGACGATGGAAAGATGGTGAATTGGATCTCCTGGCACCTGAGGGTAGAGGAGGTCAGAGGTGAAGAAGCACACAGCTCGCTCTGGCCTCAGGCAGGACCTGCAACTCCTTTAAAGGAGATCAGCAGAGGCAAGCTCTCTCCCCAGGGAAGGAGAGGGACTGTGCCCCTGAGGGACCCTGTACTGCAGCAGCACCCTGACAGCCGGGGGAATGGGATGCAGGTGGGGTAGAGCTCACTAAAGCCACAGATGCCAGTGCTAGGATGGAGGAAGTGAAGGCTCTCTACTGACATCATCAGCAGCAGCATCGGCAACAGAACAGCAACTGGGCCAGAAGTTCTGCCTGCCTCGTCTATCTCCATCAATGATCATGGTGGCATGAGTCTGGAGATGAGGAAGGTGTTCAGAGAGAGTTACAGAACAAACAGACAAACCAAGTCTGTGGAAGAACAAAACTTGAAGACTTGCCTCCCAGAGGTATTCAGCTCCGAAGTGGCAGAGCCAGAAGTTGACCCTGGGTTTTGTCTGACCACACGGCCTTGCACATTGAACTCTCAGTGGCACCCGTGATGCTGGTGTTCTGGGAAGCGAAGTGGGAGATGTGATTTTTAAAACTTGGGGAAATGCCCTTGCCCAGAAATCCCCACTACTCCAAATACCTGAGCATTTCAGGCTGATCTGTCTGAAAACATACCTCTAGTTTGAGGATTTCAGAATTATTAAAATTCAAGTGTCCCTGGGAGAGATAAAATGTAAGCCGCTATTTATTCTTGAAACTCCATTCCTCTGGCCTCGCCAGCACGGAGCTTAAGGGAGCCACAATAATAGTTCAGACAAGTCTTTCTCAAGCTCTGCCCCCACCCACTCAGTGGGAATGGAAGCTCTTCTGAAGGCCCTTCCAGGTAGTTCTGGAGACCCTAGGATGTTGTGTATCTATCCCTGGGGGAGCTTCTTGCTTTTTTTGTGTTGCCTCTCACAAAGCTGGAGAAGCCTTACCCGCATGGCTATGGTTTGTCCCTACTCCGCTCGCACCAATACCTCTCATTACACAACCTCCAACTGCTGAGATAACAGGCTCTTCCTTCCGGTGGTCCCTATGGGGTGGAGTGAACCACCTCATTGAGTTTTTATTTGTTCCTCTATTGAAGTCAAAATCACCATAAGGCTCAGACACAGGCCATCAGGCCCTGGGAATCACCCGCACCATTTTCTGTCAAGGGTCGCCACCCTAATTCTGCATTCACTCATTCCTATTGAACTTGGCTAAGCAATTCACCATCCCTCATTTGGTACCTGATTCTCAGAGTCTCCGGAAGGGCTCAGGTGTGCCTGAATGCAAGAATAAGTGCAGCATACCCCGGGAGGTAGAGCTTTGGGATGACTTAGACAACAGGCTTTCCTGAGGCCTCCCTGGGTGAGGTATCCCTTTCCAGGTGCAGCCTTTGTCACTGGAATGAATGAATGGAGATGCTAAGAGTGAATTGTCTCAGTGAGTTGGAAAGGGAAGGCTCTGGAAGCTGGCTTCCTGGGGAAGGGGCTGTGGCTCTGTGTTTGCCTCGGGTCCCATCTTCCTCGGGGATACCTCCACTCTGCTGGAGGCACAGGCAGTGAGTGGTCAGTGACCATCTCAGGGTCTGTGAAGACCCATGTTCTTCACAGGTAGTTATGGTCCACAGGCTTCTGTGGACCCTGGGATTTTGGAATGACCAAGGAGGAGGAAGTAAGAATGTAAACCCTTGTCCAGGCTTGCACAAGAACTAACTCTTTGACCTTAGTCAAGTAAGTTCAGCAAGACTAACTGCGAATAAAGAATAACAATGCTCACCCTACTCGCCAACATTCAATTCATGGTAAAGGTATGTAAATAAATACTGCCAATTAAAATTGAATTAAATTGCCATCAAAATATAGAGGAGAAGAAAACCAGAACCATAAATATTTGTTTCATCTCTCATGTGAAAGTTTTCTAAATCAGTATTTATCATCCAAAACAAACAAGTAGTATCCACTTAATCCATTATTCATTATACCCTCATTTCCACAAAAGCAAACACCGTCTAGGAAAATTCTGGTTCTCTTTGCTTTTTATCAAAATTACCGTTATGGTGTCCTAGCTCATTCCCAGTGCCTTCAGTATATTTCCCATGTGCCTGTGGGAATGCTCTTTCTTAACAATTCAACAAAAGCAAAGCAAAGCAAATCATGATGGGCCCAGCACTATGTTAGGCCCACTTGTGGGATGATATTGAGCTGAATCCTCTAAATTTAAGACAATTAAGGCTATGGGTGTCTTACTTTTTATCACCCCTTCAAACTTCCCAAGAGAAATAACCAAGGGGCAAGGCCAGGCAAAGGCACTCAGTCCCAGCTTCCAGGAGTCTGGCCTAAGCCCCAAAACAGCCCGTGTGCCGCGAGCTAGACTGTGGAGAGCAGAGGGTCCGCTCTGGCTGTTCATGAGAATCATCTGGGAGATTTGAAAATATAAAAACAGACACACAAAAACAGTGCTTCTTAGGGCTCTTTCTCACAGGATTCTGATTTAATGGGTCTGTGCTCAAGTCTGGGAAACAATGTTCTAAAAGTTCCCAGATGGTTCTGACGTGCTGCCTGGGTTGAGAACTATGGAGATAGGGGCTGACCCTCTGCATGGGCTGTATCCTGCTTTAGACCCCAAACAGTCTTCATTTCCCATTTCTCCCAGGCAGGCCCACAGCCAAGTCTGGCCCCTCTCTTTTAGGCACTTGGCTTGAGAGGAAGTAAGCACTTTGGTAGAATGGAGATTGAGGAGCTTTAAGCCTCCCAGCCTGTGGGATTTGCCCAGTGCTTAGGCTTACAGCCGCTTGACCTTGGGGGGTCTCCTGGTGGGATAGCTCCCAGTAGGACTATTTCCAGATGTTCAAAACCCTCTCCAGCCTCTCAGAAACAAGAGCCTAGAGAAAGACAGAGAGAACAAGAAGCTAGGCCAGGAGCCCTCCAAAACCTTCTCTTCTTCCTATGCCAACCGTGGCCTTGGAAGAATGGAATTTAAAGACAGAGTCCCTCTCGGGGATCAGGAAGCTGCTCTCCTATCACTGATGCCCAATATGATGCCCAGAATTTACCCAACAGGGGGAACTCAATTTGGAAAGAGCATGTAGCTTCCTTTTTCCAGAAGTCAGCCAGGACAGAAAGACTACAAGCTGTAAGCTTGTCCTTGAGGGGAATACAACCTAATGAAGAGGGCCAGAAGCCAACCGCAGCACTGGCCTCCCCTCCCCTTTTGCAGGATGCAATCTGAATTCCAAAACCTGACAAAAGAATCCCTTCAGGAGCTGATAGTTTCCTTCTTGTGGAGTCTGCTTTCTCTGGGCAACCCCCAAATATACTTAGGTGGTTTTCCGCATGGTTATTTTCTTCCTGTGTCTCATGCTGATCCTCTGCCTCCTCCTGCCCCGTCCCAGGCTACTTCCTGCTGGCCCAGAAATGTCTGCCTCACTCTTTCTTCCTCTAGAAAGCCTTTCCTGGCTCCTCCACTCTGTGGAGAGCTCCCCTGCTGTGTCCCTAGAGCATATTATGTACACGTCTTCCTCAGAAAATTTCATACCCAATTTTGTCCATTTCTTTGTTGGCATTTTTGTATTCAACTTTCCAAAAGAAGAAATAAATGGTAGCTAGAGTTATTCTGTCCAGTGTGGTGGTAACTAGCCTAATGTGGCTCCTGCACACTTAGAGTGCAGCTAGTATACATGTTGAAAAGCAACATTTTGAATATACTGAGTTAAATGCAAGATGTTAGAATAATTTCACTATGTCTTTTTCAAAATTTTTATTTAATTTTATTTTTTCTAAGTACTCTCTATGCCCAGTGTGGAGTCTGAATTCACCATCCCGAGCTCAGGAATTATATGTCCTACTGACTGAGCCAGCTAGGGGACCCTCACTGTATCTTTTTATTTTATTTTATTTTTTTTACTTCTTACTATGTGGTTACTAGAATACTAGAATTTATGGCAAAAAAAGTATATATGTGGCTCATATGATATTTCTATTGACTAGCTTTGGACTCTAGTATGAAATAAAGGTCAGCCATTGTTCTTCACATTTTGTTTATGTCTTATCTTTTCCTTTCATCCTCACCTTCTAACCTCCTCCTTCCAGGCAGCTACGTGGAGGTAAAAAGATGAATAAGACATTGTCCTTAACCCATTCGTTTTCACAGAGATATGGTTTACTTTTTGCAAATCCTCTCAACTTCCTCTGCATAGGGCATAGAGTAGCTGCTCAACAAGTAATTATCACTTTGTTCATACAATTATTATTTTATCCAAAATTATCAAGCATGGTTTTATATTGGTCTTTTATAATTTAAATGGTCCCTTTTTTCATGGAGTTTAGAGTTACAAATGCATTTATCTCCTCAACACCCATGAGGTAAGCAAAGGGGTGGATAGTCAGGCTCTGATTTTATTGATGGGCAAGTGAATCATACTGAGAATAAATTAGCAGTGGGGTCGAGGCCAGCCACAGATCTTCACATTACAACACACTGCCTTGTTTAGTTTGTGGACAAAATATCTAATATTTGGAATAATCAGTGAAAAATCAAATGAAACAAAAGGTGTCCTGAATTTGGTATCTACTTCAAGTGCCTTTGGGGAAATGGATTTAGAAACTGGGTGCTGGGGGCAGGGAAGAGGGAGGATCCTCTCTTCTACTCGACACTCCCTTTCAGGGAAACCTACCCTTTCCAGCTCCTCTCAATTCTTTCTCTGCCACAGAGTTCTGCAATGCATTTATTTGGCAAATACATATGTTTGTGTTCTCTTTATACTATTATTTTGAGTGGTCAGAGATATTTTGAACTGCTCTGTACACATGGTGTGTATGTGTGTGTTTCCTCAGGGAGGTGGTCAGCTTCTACAGGGTGGACCCATAGGACCCTAGGGCAGCTTTGCACGCAGATGGACATAGCCTGCAGGGCCTATGAAGAGTGACAGGGTGGCGTGGCAATATGTTTAAATGTATTAAGAGAGATTTAGGAAATGGCGCAATTTTGTACACCTTTCTTTCTTTCTTTTTTTTTTAAATTTTTATTTATTTATTTGACAGAGAAATCACAAGTAGGCAGAGAGGCAGGCAGGGAGAGAAGAGGAAGCAGGCCTCCTGCTGAGCAGAGGGCTGATGCGGGGCTCGATCCCACGACCCTGAGATCATGACCTGAGCCGAAGGCAGAGGCTTTAACCCACTGATCCACCTAGGCAACCCCTGTACACCTTTCTTAAGGGGTCAAATCATTAGCCAACTATACAAGTTTCTTCAAGTTTATAAATTGGTTAAAATTAATTAGTCAGGGGCATCTGGGTGACTCAGTTGGTTAAATGCCTGCCTTTGGCTCAGGTCATGATCTCAGAGTCCCTGGATTGAGGATCCTTGTTCAGTGGGGAGTCTGCTTCTCCCTCCCCCTCTGCTTCTCCCCAACTCATGCTTACTTGGTTTCTCTCACTCACTCTCCCTCTCAAGTAAATAAATAAATAAATAAATACAGCTTTAAAAGTTAATTAGGCAAATAAAGCTAGGCTCATGAAAAGTGGTATCATATATGGATCTGACTGAAGCAGAAATCGTACCCTTTCCTCTAGCTGAGTCCCTTTAGCGGCCAAAGACTATTCCTCTGATATGACCCTTCCTCTCCACTGTCACTGTCATTATCCTTTTCGTCTGATGCTATTCCAAATGAAGCCTTCTAACAGCTGACAGCAACTAAAACACACCTGTGTGACAAGGATCTCATGCCTACAAGTCTCCCAAACCTTCCACCAGCCCAACCCTCATTCAGATTGATCCTCAAACTACCAGCTGTATGATATTTCTAAAGTCACTTCAAGGCCGAAAAAGACTTCAGTGGTTCCTCATGTGCTGTCTGTGTGAGGGAATACCCAAACAATGTAAATCAGCATACATGACCCCGTGTCTTGCTTGCTGCCTGTCTGTCCTTCCCACACACGCTCTGCTCAGCCATAAGCATCTCAGTTGGAGAAACACATCTCGCCTGACTTCCTCTCTGACATCGAACTTACTCTTCCATTTCCTGGATCCTCAACTAGAACTCCCTCCTTATTTCACTCATTGCTTGTTTCTCATGATTCTAGGTAGAATTAATTACCCCATTCCTCATGTTCTAGCCTATTTGTTTATATATCTTCAACATGTGAAATTACAAGTAACTGTGCTTCCCCGCCCTGCCCCCCAACCTGTCTTCTTAGGGACTCTGAGCTCTCAAAGCAGGAATCTTATCTACTAACTCCTGCCTTGGTGAGTGCCTGCTATGTGGCAGGCATTTTACTTGTAATCTCTCGTATACATCTTTAAACTGTTTCACTGGGTCATGTTATTTTCCTTATTTTAGACATGATCAAACTGACGTTCTGAGATTTTTGTCATTTCCCCAAATTATGAATAAAGCCAGGACTTGAATCCAGGTGCATCTATTCCAAAGCCAATGACTTTCACAGAGCAATTGGCTATCTCCTAATTCACAGTTATCTGTCGGAGCCTAGTATGATTCCTAGTGCAGAGCTCGTGGTAAAAAACAGGACCGCTAAATGAACGAGGGCAGATATCCAGTGCCTTGTGGCCCTTGAAGGGAGGTCTGACTCCGGACCTGTTGTAGTCCTGCTCTTCTTGCTCCTCTTTTCCTCCTTCCCCGTCTCCCCACCCAACCCTGCCTCCATCTTGCTAACCACGTGGACGATTTTCTAGCAGGCTGTTTGTTGTTTTGTTTGTACTGCTGACATTACGACTGCTCCCCCAGCCCTCAGTGACATCTCCTGTACACCCCCTTTGCTGTCTGACATTTTCAGTGTCTGTTGCCAAGACCTGCTGGGATCCCTGTGACACATAGCTGTGTGTGTGAGCTTGAGACAGCCGGAAGGGCCTCTGACAGGACATGCCATCACTAAGCCTGTCTGGACGCTGGGGCATAATGAGTTTGCCATTTGAAAGACCTGAATCACAAGTTTTGTTTGGTTCCTCCTCCCTCCTTGCCTCCCCTCGCCATTTGATGTAGATTGGCACAGACCAGGTTTTTCTCAGTGTAAGAACATAAAGACATGAAATATTTTCCAAACAGGAAAAGGCCACACAGCTCAATATATTGACCTCTCCTGTTAATATTTCAAGTGATTTTTCGTTTTGGTAAAAGAGTTTTGCTGATTAGTAATGACAGGAGGCAGAGGAATGAGAAGTTTCTTTTGAGCTTGACTTTTGGATATTAGAAGGTAAGGGGTGTATGCACAAGTGTCAGGCTGGACTCCTCATTTTAGCAGCAAACATAAGTAGCTCTGTGAAGCTGGTGCGATTTCCCAGGGCAGGAAGGTTTTGAGAGCTGAGCTCAGATCACAGTGGAATTCCTAAGCAGGAGGCAGCATTCATGGCATTATACCAAACCTCTGCCCCCTGCAAAATGAACCTCGTTTAGCTTTATTCTTTTTAGCATTTTAGAATTATTTGGGGGTGGGGAGGCTACTTGAGGACTAGGACTGAGCTTTATTCTTTAAGCATTTTAGAATTGATTGGGGGGGGGGGAGGTTACTTGAGGACTAGGACTGAGCATTCTCCTTTCAAGTTCAAAATCATCTGGTCCTACCAGGAGTCGGGATGCTGGTGGTGCTTTATCTTTCCTTGTAGATCTTCCACTATGCTTTCTTCAAGGTTTCTCTGGAGCTAGGAGTGAGCCCCAGTGAGGGACAGAGTCTACAGGATAAATCAGCCCACAGTGGATATTTTCTTCTTCTGAAAATTGGTCTACTGTCTCTGTAGAAACTCTTGAGCTACCAGGCTGGAATAATCTTCCCTGATGGCTTAGTACAATGCCAAAAATGTTTAGGATAGTGAGTGGAATTTGTGAAGGGCAGCATCCGACCCCTGCTCCCTCCTTGCTCTTGGTGAAGACTCCTGCTTTCTCACCAGCTGTCGTTCTAATTAGCAGTGGATCCCAAGTCACAGGGATTCCTTACACTCTTAAAATACTTGACACTCTCAGCGCCACATCGCTGGCAGATAAAGTGGTTCACAAAAGATCTCAGAGGCCTCATTGTTTTCATGCAGCAAAGCTAACAGCTTATGCCCACAAACCAGACCCCCATGTGTACTGTAACCTCACTGCACCTCTTCCTCCTTCCTGAAATATCAGTCACTTACTACATGCAAGGGACTGAGAATTCCATTATTCAAACGTGGATCCTCAAGCAACTGTTGGTCAACAGACAACTGTTAAGTGTTATTCTAGAGATATGCATAAACATTAGGGGATCTAATTTTGTCTTGGATGTAGTGGGAAGAGAGAACAGAGTAGATTTCCCGAATGAAGTGCTCCTCAAAGCCATCTGGTAATTCATATTTTAGCTGAGGTAACAGAAGATCTGTTAGTTCATTGAAATCGCTTTCTGGCTTCCCATAGGTGAAGAATGTTTTAGACCAGTTTCTGCTCAACAATTTTTTTCCTCCTGCAACATCAGATGAAATTTGTATTCTTAAATCATTGCTCTGGATACTCCTGAGATGACGCAAAGTTCTAAGCATGCTATTTCCAAGAAGAGAGAAGGAGAAGCTGGGAAAGGATTAAGATTTATTTGCAAGCCTTAACTAAATGGAAGATACAACAAAACATATAGAGTGGTTTCTATATGCAAATGTAAGAGGGTAAAACTCTTTTGTCTGATGAGTAAGGTCATTGAAAACAGACTTCATATTCTGTCTTTGCTCTGCGTTCCCAATGCCTCTACACAACTTAACTCCTGAGGTTCAAAAAACAGATTTACCCTGTCACAACCCTGTTTTTGTTCTGGTCTCACCCTTTTTGTTCTGCTTTTTTATTGCTATCTGGATTGAGGGATGGTGAGAGTGTCAGGAGGAGAAGCACACACAATGCCCACCTGACTATTTCCTCAAAAAAAAAAAAAAAAAAAAGGCAAAGAAACAAACAAAAAAAAGAAATTAACTCATTGTGCACCAGTATTCACACAAATACCTTCAGCTTCTCTAAGTTTAGAGAGAAGATTTAATTCAAAAAAAACTGGATTTCTTTTTCATTCTTTATGAGCCGAGGTGTTTTTCATTTCTTTGCTTGAGAAGGTGAAATAATTGAAATAGGGGAGAATTTCATTTCTCTGCCTGTTGTGGAAAGACATTTTTCAATCATGGTTGAGATTCTCTGAAGTGGTGTATGGCCAGGCTGGCAGAGGCACCAGCAGAAAGCAGCGGAAGCTGGAGCTGGGGCTGGGGTTCAAGTGGAGGAAAGAGGCGCTTGCTTGAAAGCGACTCCAGCCATCATCCCAAGCTCTGGGCCACAGAAGCTGGAGGAAAGAACTCCGGCAGGGAGGAAATGAAGTATTGAGTTTGCTGGGACCGGAACCCGCTTTTCCTTCAGCTCCTTAGCCAAACAACTCCTTATCAGGAGCCCTCAGACTGGAAGACAGGAAATTAATGCTGGATTGTAGGGCCGTTTGTGCTAAACTGCCCACGGTTGCTTAGGAGAGCTCATAGGCACTGAGCCCTGGCCACACCTCTGTGCTTGCTACAGGCATTCTGTAGCGAGAACTGACACCTGGAAAAGAAGTGACCTGTTCTGAGTGGGTCATACCATGATCCCTACTTTCATGGCATGGAAATGCTCCAAGTGAACGGGTTTAAGGAGGAGAGGGAAATTGTTGTTTACTTACTTATTGCCAGAAGACTGGGGCCCGGGTTTGGGATTGCAGAGACTCTCGCTTCAGTTGCTTCTATCAACCTTGGGCTGCCAGTGGTTAAGTCAGAAAGATGAGACCTTGATTCTGTGGAATCACTCAGGGTTAAGCGCCAGCACTATAATTTGGTGGGTGAGTGCACAGGCGTTAGAGCTGAACAGACTTGGGTTTTAATGCCCAATCTGCTGTTGATGAGGCCAGGGAAAGTAAGTTACTTAAAGGCTGTGAGTCTCAGTTTTCTCATCTGTGAAATGAAGATAGTATAGACCTAAAGGAATTCCTGTGAGTGGTGAGTTTGAGACATTAGAGTTAACATACCCCTCTATTCCCCACCACTGAATTTGGACTCAATCAAGCAGATGATAGGCAGATTTTTTTAAAGAAACAAACAAAAAGATTAGGTTTATTGCTATTGGTGATGTAGTAGAGAACAGGCTTGGATCCACTGCTAAAACTGGGGCTTCCTAATATTCTCAGAAAGAAAGTCACATGTCCAGGACGGCAGCTCCCCATCTCTATCCTGTCTTTTGCCGGCACATGACCACGTGAGTGCACACACACATGTGCACACACACACACGTGCACGTACATGCACACGCAGTGGGTATGTCCTTCAGGAAGGAGAAATTCCCCATGGGAACATAGGGAGAGGGGAATATGAGTCCAAGCTGACAATAAAAAAGGTGAATCAAATAATTACTGCCATCCCATATTGACAGCAGTATTATTTTATTGATGTAGCTTTTCACTCATCTCTAAAGAAATGGGTTCATTAAATACTTTTTTAAAGGAAAGAAAAATGAAACAATATTAATGACAGGAAGCACTGCACATTTCCTTCATTGCCTGTTATCTTTGTGTGGGTTCTCACAGGGACCTGAAAGCAGATGCTTGTTCTCATGGTTTTAGTCTCTTCAGTCATGGCATGTGGGTGCTTTCCATGCTCAGAGATCCAAGCTTAACATTCAAAATGGGCTTTGAAAACCGAGTCCTGGTGGAGGCTGGATATAAACATCCATGGGGTAATAGGCACTACAGCCAACGTCTTCTGGGCTTACTCTCCAAGTCCTGTGGCCCATCCAATCACATTTCCAGAACCACAGCATTTAAAGGAGCTGCTCTGGCATTCTGAAATAACCTTAATGCTGGAGTCAGAATACATCCTTGAATCGCACCTCTAACCGTGAACTAAGTGAACTTGGACATTTCATAACTTCCTCTCTCTTCATTTCACGTTCCCCACTTATAAAAGATGGACAATAATATCTGTCCAGGTTTCTGGACAGCATCAAATAAAGTAATTCTTGGTAATAGTTGGTGTTCGTGTGTGTAGACGCTGGACCTGGAACGAATATATAAAGAAAGGAATCATTCTATTTATTCCCCTCATTCCCACCCCCAAAATGCCACATAACTTGAAGGGGAAAGATTTGAGGGTGATATAAAATAGTTATTTTGCAAGCTCATATGGCTAGTCAGCAACATTTATGTTGCAGGATAATTTCAGCATGATAGTAGAACTTTATCCAGAATTGACCTAAATGCCTAAGTTAATAAAAAAAATTAATGAATACATAAATATTTTTGTCTTTGTGTGTCAGAAAAATGATGCTTTCTTGGCTATATAAATATATGACTGTTAATTCTTCATGTTGATCTATCTGCACATTTTATTTCTTTTAAAATAAGAAAATTAGTATGAAAGTAGGACTTTTGGATAGGGCAGCAAGTTTATTGCAACTGTGCAGGCCTGGTTAGGGAGTGGTAGTGAGTTAAAGTTGATGGCTGAACTTGACGAGAATTTGAAGATGCAAAGCAGCCAAGCATAGAGAGGAGTCAAAGATGAGTAATAATAAGTTTTAAGCCTGTGTGAGTTGGACTGTGTGGGGAGAAGAGGGTTCTAGAGCATGTAACAATGAACAGAATTAAGGATACCAGGAAGTAGAATTTGTTTTGGATGAATTTAAAATACTTGCAAGAAATGATAGATGATAAATAGGTAAATAGATGATTGATAGAGAGATAGATAGACAGATGATAGAATTTGAAATATGTCTGAAACTTGAGATTGGAAGTCTTATGTACAAAGAAAGGAAGTAAAGCCATTGAAATGGATGGGGTCATTCAAAGGTCCTGGGTAATGGCTAAAATTAATGGCAGGGGAAGGAAAGAGGTGAATGGAGAGATCTGTTGAAGAAGCTGGAAAAATAAATAAACTGGGTGGTTAATGGCCTCAGTATCTTGGATAAAGAGCATTTCAAGAAAGGGAATGATCAGGATCAGGTACTGTAGAGATTAAGAAAAATAAGATATAAGAAAAAGGCCTTTTGATTTGATAATTAGGAAGTCCTCATGGATTTAGAATATTTCCACAGGCCAGGGTACTAGGGATTAAGGAGTGGATGGGTATGGGGGTAAAGGCATTAATCTTTTAAGAAGACTAGGGTAAAAAATGAAGGAAAGAAAGAGTCTCTGGTGTTCTTTGTTTTTTCTTTCTTTGTAAAGAAGAAATTGGACGTGAGCATGTTTACAGGTAGAAATAAAGGCAAGTGGAAAAGACAAAGGGTCTACAACTGGGAGAGGACCAAGACACTACAGGATCTGGAAGGAAAAAGAATGAGGGAGAAATGGAGGAAGGGCTATGGGGGGTAGAGTTAGAATGAGCTAACCTGAAATGAATTTACTCTTAAAAATAAGAAGTGGGCAGGGTAGATGAAAGAGGAGGTTAGCAACAGCCATAAGGGCAATGCAGTAGGAATTTCCTAAGAACAGTAAACGGAACTCCAGCAGTGAGCACGCAGCTGATGCTCGAAACACAGTGGACATCACCCCCAGGTTCTTGTTTTCCCTCATCACTTCATCTTATTTGTTTAGCATGTTAGACTTGCCAAGGTCAGAATTTGATTTTCTGTGTTGCTCTTCAAGATGTATCAGGAGCTGCCTGTATTTTATTAATAAGTACCCTCCTAATCATGTTGATGTTTCTGGGTGAGTTTTCTAATATAAGTGCATTTATAAAACATTTTGCTATAACAGATAGATTCTTGATTCCAAAATGTGTATTTTTCCAAAAATGGTTTCTCATTTTTGGGAGTCAGTCTTCATACTAAATCCTGGCCTTAATCTTATCTCTGAGGTTTTGGCCACTATTCATTCTCTAACTATACCTCTTCTTTTTTTGTTTTCTATTTGGTCATACTTTAGTGGGCATGTAGAGAACCTAAAACTCTCAGAATGACAAATATGACCAAGAGGGTTAAAAAAAAAAAAAGGTAATAGTTTGAGTAGTATAAAGACATGAATGTCAAGGTAGGGAATGAGAACAAGGCCTACGATTCCTTTCTTCTTTTCATCAACAGATAAATATTAAACATCCATTTGTTGGACACTTTGCTTGGTACAAGTAATACTGGTGAATGAGCACATCCTCAGCTCCCTACACACTTAGTGTCCAGCAGAGAGAGGGCATGTTTTCAACTGTGTTATATTAATCTCAAATTGTCATTCTCCTGGTGGAGCTGGAGCTCCTATCTGTGTTTGTGGAGGCAAAGCAAGATGGATAGTGGTAACATTCTCGAGGTCACTAGTTTCTAAATGCCAATCCAGGCACGGAGGCTGGTCCATAAGGAAGCCCTTATCTGCAGAGGAATAAGAAAAAGAAGGCGATCAAAGCCCGTGGAAGGTCCCCAACATCCTGTCATGTGAACAGCTGAGATGTTTATCCCTACATCCTTATGAAGCAAAAATACTCCCTTTATTTTTAAGAATTAATGATAAGAGATAAAAGACATTTTACTTGGCAAAAGATTTGTCACCTAATTCTACCTTTTTTTTTTCCTTTTAAATTTTACTGGCTTAGAAAACCCTGAAGTCTGAGAAACTCTTTTCAAGATGATCCCTGTTATGCAAGGAATACATATATTTTTTAAAGATTTTGTTTATTTATTTGACAGACAGAGATCACAAGTAGGCACAGAGGCAGGCAGAGAGAAATGGGGGAGAAGCAGGCTCCCTGCTGAGCAGAGAGCCCGATGCGGGGCTGGATCCCAGGACCCTGAGATCATGACCTGAGCTGAAGGCAGAGGCTTTAACCCACTGAGCCACCCAGGTGCCCCTACAAGGAATACGTATTTTTTGAGGAAAAAAAAGGAAAAAAGGAACTCCTCGGTTGGGAAAATCCAGGTTGACCACGGAGAGGTGATTGAATTTCCTGTTTCCCTTCGCCTGGAAAAAGCACAGATTCTTCCAAGGAACTCACTCTGAAGCTGAAGGATGCTTTGTCAGTAAATTAACTTAATTATTGATTGTGGCCCAACCCAGAAATATTCTTGGGACAGCTAAAATCATGATTGCCTCTCTGACCATAAGGGCAGGAGACATAAGTTTGAAAGACAAAAATCTTAGTCAAGTGTCCCAAGGCAAATTAAAATAAATGACACACACAGCTTCTGACAAAGGGAAGGTCTTAAGCTTTCCAGCTGAATTGTGTTTTCCTTTTTATCTCTCTGGTTGTCTTTTGTAGGATTTGAGGTGGGAATCCCAAGAGAAACCTTAAAGTTGGGCTTCAACTTGATTAATTCTTTTCAAAAGATCTGTGACTTGATACGGAATGGCAGTGTGGGGGCCTTGTAGGCTGGACGTTAAGATTCTGGAAAATGGGGACTATTCAGTTCATCAGACGTAGCATGTCTGTGCTGAATCAGTTTCCTAGGGCTGCTGAAACAAGGAACTGCTAGCTAGGTGGCTGAAATGGACAGAACTTTATTATCTCACAGTTGTGGAGGCTAGAAGTTCAGAGTCATGGTATTGGCAAGGCCATGCTGCCTCTGAAACTCGTCGGGGAGATTCTTTGCTTGTCTTTTCTTAGCTTCTGGTGTTTGTTCAAAGATTTTTGGTGTTCCTTGGCTGTTGGGAGTAGCACTTCAATCTCTGTGACTCTATTTCTGTGTCTCTTCTCTTTTTCTTATAAGGGAAGGAGGCGTATTGTATTAGGGGCCCACCCTACTCCAATAGGACCTCATCTTATCTAATTCTATCTGCCACAACCCCATAGCCAAATAAGGTTACTTTCCCAGGTACGGGAGGTTAAGGCTTTGCTTACCTTTTTGGAAGACGGAATTCAACCCATAAAAAGTGCTCAGCAATGGGCATATGAATACATGATTCTTGGAACTCCTACCAGTTAGGACTTTGGCTGTGGGCATGACAGATAGCAAAAAGAGAAGTATGTACTTTCTTTAGATCTGAATGTGGCGATGAGTGTGGCTGCGTGTGTATAAACATGTTTTGTATGTACTTTGATATCACACATGTAACTGTTAAAATTATACTGTTTTTACTGTGTGCTTTCAGAGGACCTAATACATGGATGTAGAAGTAGTAGTATTTGAACTTGCACATATTGTGGATTTTGCCCATAGTCTTACAATGAGATTTTCCCTTATTGAAAGTTTCCACTGATACTGAGAAAAATCAGTTTGCAATGGGACTGACCATTTCTCCCCTAACAATCAGTACTCCTGAGGCTGCAAGGGCCTCCAGAAAAGGGAAGTGGTTCTTTTTTAAGGAAATGGGACCATTCTTGCTACAGAAGGGAGAAGACCATATCTCCTTGGCATCTGGCTTAGCAGCTCCCTTGAGGAATTATTTAAAGCCCAAGAAGAATTTTTACTAATTAATTAAAAATTTTTTTTTTTTTCTGCAAAACACACACACAAGCACACTCACACACACATCACTTCTGTCTCTTGAACTCCACTTCTGCAAGAGAAAGAACGTAAGGCCCTCACATTATTACAATCTTGACCTTTCATGGACAGGCTTAATGAGACAGAGGAAACAGATTGAGGGGTGTATGTGGGGAGCAGCTCTCAGCTCCTCCCGCCTCTGAAGGACTGAAAAGTAGGGTTTGGTGTGTGGTGGGGAAACCTGAACCTCGGGTCCCTCGCCTCCTGCACTTGCTCCCAGGGGTTCACACTTCCTCACTTGGATCACTCATATCACTTTCTGCGTCCCCCTAAATTCCCGAGGCCCATTAGTCTTTCTTGCTTGGTTCTAGACACTTTCTTCCCTTTTAACCCCTCCCCTTTCTTCCTGTTCATATAGTTGCCTGAGAGAAGGTGCCGATTTATGTCTCTGCTCTGTGACACCAGCTAGAGTTAAAGTAAAAAAAGAGGGTCACATAAGTCAACAAACTTAATTTCCTCCCATGGCAACACCCCCTTCCAGCAGTCCACGGCTGCTTCTTGCTCCGTCTAGCTCTCCTTGAAACCCCTGGCAGCCGTCTGAGATTAAATGCAGAGCTCTTGAATAATCCAAACCCAGCGAGAAGCCACTATCTCAGCAGCAGGCTGAGTGTTCTAGACTGTCGTCACATTAAGAGCAAAGGGAAATTTTGATTTAAGGAAGGCCCTTCATTTTCCAACAAGGAGTAGAAGCGATAACATTTCTTCCACCCCCTGGCGACTCACCACTTTATCGAGACTTGGCTTCTCTATGTCCTACTCATTCCTTTGTGCTTGGATAGTCTGTCAAAGGCTTTCACAAAGAGATTTTCTTTAACAAGAAATGCATTGAGGCCATGGAAGGAAACAAACTGATGTATATTTGTGAGTTTGGTAAAATAAGAAATACATGTTCTCAGCATGTGATCCTGCATGTTCAGACCTAGCTCACGTGCCACTCCTGCAAGCCACCCCCCGCCTCCCTGCTCCCTTTCTCTTGACTCACACTGCACCACAGCGTCTCTCTGCTTGGCTGAAAAGAAATGATCAAGCCTTTCATGTGACCGTAGGCGCTAAGTCAGAAACACAAATACGATCCAATGACAAGGAGTACTGTTTAAAGATTTTATTTATTTATTTATCTGAAAGAGAGAGAGAGAGAGAAGCAGGGAAAAGAGGCAGAGGGAGAAGGAAAGAGCCTCTCTCATGCAGACTCTGTACTAAGCACAGAGCCTGACATGGGGCTGGATCCCACAACCCTGAGATCATGAACTCAGTCAAAGTCAAGAGCCAGACACTGACCGGCTGAGTCTCCCAGGCGCTCCTAGGAGTACTGTTTAAAAGTGGTGTTCTGTATATGGAAAATCTACATTCTGATGTATGCCTCATAAATACACAGCTTTGTAGATCTGGTTGCAACATATTTTAGTTAGTCAATAATCCTATACAATACTGTCTGATAAGAAATAACGGCAATTTGCATGATGTTCTGGGCTGTTAGATCTTTCCTTGTTACTCTACTAGCAAATTGCTTTATCTTCCACCTTTTTATTTTTTTTTTTTCAGTTCAAATGCCCTTATAGCTGCTTTATAGAGCACTTCAACTTGCCATTTATCATTCATCCTAAATAACGCAGCAAGCAGTATAAGAACTAAGAGACAAGAGCCTCTAATAAGAGGTGAAGCAATAGATTGGGACTGTTCATGCAGATAGGGACTAGATAGGAAGTAGCCCTCTCCCCTTGAGAATGGCCGCGAGGCTCAGAGAGCTTGTCCCTAGATGAACATCACAGCGAGGAACACAGATGGGGATGGGGGTGGGTGGGGGTCCAATCGAAACACATTGCATTGTTTCATTAGGTTTGCCCCAATAGCTTAGGTGCTGGGACTGTAGATTTTCATCTTTATAACACTTGCATTTAGCATACTGCCTGGCACATAATACTGAGTGCTAACTTAATTTTGTAGAATGAATCCGTGCACAAACAAATGAATGAGAAAGTCATTCTGCATTCCATATAGTATATCGGTGCATAATTGACTCAGGTGTAAGGTAAAATTCTGGTGACAATTTTATATTTGTAATAGTTTCCGGAACATTTCCATGGTGTGATAATACTGCACAGGGCTGAGGATGTTAGTTCTAGCAATCACAACCCCTAAGGTTCAGTTTCTTCCTCTGAAAAACAGGACCCACAATACTACCTCCTTCAGAAGGTTGTATGTATATGTGGTCGGTGAAGTAATGTACGTCCTTGGCATGGCACCTCCCACACGGGGCAGCTGAGTGGTATCGTGATTATCGCCCAGGCGATGATGATACTCTCTCTTCCTGCTATTTAACCCTACTAAAATTTTTCTCTCTAACATGTGCAAGGTCCAGCTTCCTTCATGTTTTCAGTTTACATTCAGGCAATGCCCATCAGCGTTCAAAGCTCCGCGTTTTGAAAAATGAAGAGGCTGCTCCTTATGCGTATATGTGTGTGTGTAATATTCCTTAAAACCTTCAACATGGTTCAAGAAGACTGCTATTTATTGGGTGCTCAGACTCTGTACCAGGCTCTGGGAAAGCAAGATACTTTATGTATATTATCCTCTGTAGTCTCTAGAGATATTTTGAAGTACATATTATCATCCTCTTATTTTACAGGTTAGGAAATCTAAATGCAGAAAGCATATAGGACTCACTTAAAGTCTTATGTTAAGAAAATGGCAGGTGCAGGCATTCCTGGTTGCAAAAGCCCTTCTCTTTCTACCATGTTAGATCAGAGCACCCTTTCTTATAGACTCAGAGTGAATGCCAAATGACTGTCTACTTTAAGAGGTAGCTCAGAATGGAATACATGGATGTGAACTGGGTTACAGCAGATTTGATACTCACTCAACCACTTCCTCAAGCTAAAGCTTCTGGTAATCAATCTGGGCCTCCTCGGCTCCCTCTGCAAAGTTGGTAGCACCATGGAGACTGCCGAGCAGACTCGGGATGTCCTTTCCACAACCTCTTACCTATGACTCCAGACTTAAAATGCATCACGCTTCTGACAAGATTAAGATAAATGTGAACCTTCTCAATGGAGGGCATTTTTCTTTCTTTTTCGTGGTTGTCTGAAATTCTGTGAGCCTCTGCGTTGTTAAAATATAAACTGCTAAAACTAGCTGCTTAGTGTTCTCAAACTCTCAACCAGGGAAACTCATTATTGAATTAAAGAAGAAATGCACACATCAGAAAATAAACAGATACCCAGGTAGCTACATTAAATGGAAGCCAAAAAACATATCACTAGTATTTAGTATTTCTCTCCTAACATTCTCCCTATAATAGGTCTTCAGGAATCAGAGAAACAGAGTTTCGGACCCTGGAGGAACCGGAGGTAACACTTGTCTAGGCTTCTCATTTTCCAGATAAGGAAAGAGGTTATTTTCTTTTCCCCAACTGTGCGATATTTTTAAGTTCTCCAGTGGCCTAATTCCTCATCTAGCTAATGCTCATAGTGTGAGGCCACATGGAGAAAACACTGAGAACATCATCCCTTCCATAATATGCTCAATGGGTCTAAGAGAATAGGTTTGCTTTCCATTTTCTGTCAATCAGTCAATCAGTCTTTCCGACCAAAAGATCTCACCTAAATAAAACCTGAAATTAAACACAAAGATGACAAAGTAACAAGAAGTCTGTTCTTGCTGTCTTTGCTGTCATTCTTAGCACCTCTACATTGAAAGGACCACAGACTAAGATGTGAGAATTAGATTCAAATGTCTGCATTCAGGAACTCCCAAGTCTCATCTTTTACTTAAGCTTTCCTGTATTTTTGAGTTATACCTTGTAGTTAACTAGCTACGAAAATAAAATGTATAAAATCACACCTCTTGGAGGTATTTTCCTTTTGTTCATTCCTTTCATTAACATGAAGAACTTTTCTGCAGGGGTGCTAAGTTTTGCCAGAACCCTTGCACAATGCTAGGATATTCTTCTTCCTCTTACAAAAACGTAATCTGATCAACAATGCTTCCCTGGTTAGAGAGATGGTTTGCTGCTCTTTGTGCACATGGATGATACTGTCTGCTTCTGATATGGAATTCAGCCTCCATGTGCTCCCATGTTTAGCCTGTTAATGTGGGTTTTTACTGCTACCTAAAACAGATAGCAGGTAGGCTTAAATGAAATTCAGTATTCTTTGTTCTTTTTTTTTTTTTAACTGTCATTAAGAAAAAACAAACAAACAAAAAAACAAACAAAACACACACACACACACAAAAAAACTTTTAAAGAGAATCCAGTCCCTAACAATGTGACAAACTGTACTGGCTACTGAGAAATAGAATGTTAGTGTGTCCGTGTGCAAGAAGGCCATGGAGCTCCCAAACCGACTGTGCTATCTCCCTCTGGGGGAAAACACCTGTTGCTCTGAGGTTTTTTGAAAGGCATCTCGCCTCCCTGTTGAGAGTCATATACAGCTACTTTCTGCAGAAAGTTGTTGTTGCTGTTGCCGCTGCTGTTGTTGTTTGTATTTTTTTCTGCCTCCCCACCCCCTCCTTTTTCCCCACCCAGGAATTTCTGTGTGGGATTTCATCAATTCCCATGTTTGATGGTATCACTGAAAATGCCATGTGCATTGAGTGTTATTGTTCAGAGATGTCTTTCTTCCCAGATAAATGAACCGTTACTCCTAGACATAAAGAGTGGCTTCCAAACTGAAGAACTCATAGGTCTTTATTGGTCTGAGACGTGTGTCTCACCTTAGGGCTCTCACTGTCTATAGGAAAAAGCAGGACATTATTGGTTCCCGGGAGCCACCAGCTTCCCTGGAACACAAGCTGAGAATTGTCATTTACATATTCTACTGTGTAAATGGTGCCCTCTAGATTGTAGGAACAAAACACAATACCAGTTGATTCTTCATTTTGCATTCATTGCAAGCCCGTGAGACCAATGTTTTTTACTCCAAGACCTAAATAGCATGGTGGCAAAATCCGCTTTTTGAGAAATGTATGCACTACTTAGCCAGCTTCACTTCATATCCTGTGAAAGGAGAGATTATCAACCCATATCATACTCCTAGCTCAGAGCTCTATCTCTATTCATACTAAGTTATTATATTTGGAATCTACAAATTCTCTTTTATAGAGATGGTGAATTTAACCTGCTCAATACTAATCATAGTTTTGGAAACAGATTTTAATATATGCAGTACCTAAAAATTGTTAATCTACGGTTTTGCACTTTTTTCCTGTCGATCTATAATTAAATCATCTGAAAACACACTGATTTTACATCATTATAATAAAGGTGTATTCTGATATCTCTGATGACTGTGGCTCCCTCACATTCATTATTTAATTGCTAGACATTTTACTATCAGCTCATATGGTGTTATCTAAATTAATTGTGAACTTTAATGTACTCGGATCTAAAGAGGAAATCAGCTGTCTCCTCTGTAAAGAAGCCTCAGAAGGCTGACTAGACCAATCTTCTGTTAACAACCTAATATCCTCTTTTGGTTAGGAACAAAACCTGAATGCTCAGGGAAAGGCCCCTTTCAGCTTCTAAGAGCTTCCACATCATGACGTTATTCTATCAGTTGACCGGAAAGAGAAAGTGTCTTATTGAACTGTTTGGTGATTGTATTTCTAAATTAATTTCAAGACAGCAAAATCAGCTTAAGAAGTCCCCTAAAATATGGTATGTTTTGAAGATCCAGAGCTCTGCTCGGGCCCAAAGAGTTGGTCGGAAATTTTGGCTGGGTTAGGAAAGAGAGGCAGGGGGGCACCTAATCAAGGGAAATGCCAGAGCTATTCATCATTGAATCCATCAGTAAACACTGCAGATCATACAAAAGGAAATATATATATTGTGTGGACTAGAGAGGGAGATAAAAGACAGAAAACAGTTACGCTTTATTGTGGATCAGGGTCAGGAGGTATTTGACAACATTTTATTACAACCAATATAATAAATGGTAAAGGTTTCTGTTTGTCCTCAGTTATGATTCAGATACCCAATTAAAAACTTTAGTATGTGCCTCATTTAATCCTTACATTATATGTGCAAGAAGATTGATTGTCCCATTTTAAAGATGAGAAAACTGAAACTCAGAGTGATCAGAAAACTTGCTTAGGAATCACATAGCTAGAAAGGGGTAGAGACAGGATATGGAATCATTTTTGTATATGCCATTGCTGAGAATTATGGAGGCTCAAGACTGTAATATAATACTAATCTATACAACCCTACAGCAATGCTAAGAGTAGGCTCAGAGAGACTGTAACATGCTCACCAAATCACACTGCTAGTAAATTGAGGAGCTGGGATAGGAGCCAAGGTCATTTTAATTCCAAAACTTATGCTCTTTCCAACACACCACATTCCACCACCCACAGAAGTCCTCTCTGTTATACTAAAGAATCTCTCTAGGGAAACTAACAATTATTTATCAGTGCAAGGTGCAGAATCATAGTTCTCCGTTTAAGACAGACAATGCAGTAGATGTATCTAGAAGGTCTTTATCTGTCCAAAGAGTGACAAGCAAGTCTCTGAGATGGAATTTAAAAGGGGGATCCCCTTTTAGATATCTCATCCACCCTGAAACCTGGGGAAGCTCTCCAGCATGAAAGAATCTATTGGAATCGGATTCTAATCTAAAGCAATAGCATATGCCGTGGCATTAACCATAACGTTCTGGTTTGGAATGTTAAAGCTTGCTAGTTCTATTCTTACTTTTTGCTCAACACTCTCCACTCCATTGCACTGTGTGTGTCTGCCTTACCCACTAAATTGAAAGCTTCCTTAAGGCAAGGAGTGTGTCCCAGTCAGTCATGCAATACATATTGATCGAAATCCTGATATGTGCCGGGCATTGTTCTAAGTCCTGAGGGTAAACAATTAAGCTGAACAGACACAGGTTCCTGCTTGCTCATTTTAGTGGGAGATACCGACAGACACTGGGGCGAGAGAAAGCACAGTATATCGTGGGAGCGCATATAACCCAGATTTAGAGGTCAGGGGAAGATCCTTGAGGGAACATCTAAGAGAAGCCCAAAAGATAGGCCAAAATCGGTCATGAAAAGTGAGGGTCGTGGAGGTTGTGAGGGCTCACAGTGGAAGGAACAGTTTTTAAGAGGGAGTGAAACGAGCAAGAGAACGCGGTCTTCAAATAGTTGAAAGCTCAGTTTAGGTGCATGGAGTCAGGGAGAGGGAGAGCAGGGGAACACTGAGAGCCAGTTGCTACCCTCCCCAAGTCCCGTAGGGCTTGCATAAAGAGTCATATATCTGCTTGTATGTTTGTTTTGAAAGGCTTTGGATTGGTTACTTCAACTTGGGATTTGATGTCTGCTTCTCTTGGCTTTTTTTTTCCCTAGTGCTGCTATCAGATTGCTATTTTGATCCTTGGCCAGGTTGCCTCATGTTGCTCTACTCCCTACCCATTTTGTAAATGGAGATCTATTAATACCTTATTCACAGTGAATTTGTTGGGACTAATTATCCGATAGCCTGCAAAGCCCGGTGAGCGATTGGCTGAGGGATGTGCCACCAAGTCTCATTGCTTCTCAAAAAGCTCTGATTGCTTCCGGCACATTCTCCCCCTTCTGTCTTTGTGGGTCTGCAGCAGCGCTTTATCCCAGGGCCTGTTTTCTCAGAGTCCGTTACTCACAAATCATCTGACACCTGGAAGGAGTGCTGGCTGCATCTCTGATATGCAACCTGACTCCTTTAGACGGAGCTTCCTCCAGAAACAGAAAAGGGATGCTGATCCCACTGTGAGGGGGACACAGCCCCACGTCTGAATTTTTATGCAAGAAAGGAATCAGCTTCACTGCTCCCCAGCCTGGTTTCCCTGTCTTGTTTCAAAATAATCAAATCCTGCTTTCTCCTGCTCTCTGGGATATTACATTCTTCAATACTTGTCAGAAACAATTAATGGTGAGGGTATTTTTTTCCCCCTACTTGTTTTCAGAGGAGAAATTAATAGTAAATATTCAGACCTCTCCCCTGATGTTGCATTTTCTAGAAAGACAGAAAACAGAATGTGGGAACATCAGAGATAGAAAATGCCTATCAGACTGTCCAGACACATTTCACTCAGTGATGAAGGACGGGAAGTGCCAGTGCAAACGGCAGAGAGATCAGATGCTTGAGGAACTGGCCTGAGGAGGACAGAAACCCCCTGTCTTCCATGTCAGGAGCATCCTTCCATCGTCTCTAACCCCTGGCTACAGGATCACCTGTGTTTTCCTCATCTCTTCCACATCCTGTCATTTGGCTGCCACTGCATCCTCCTAGTGTGTTTTTTTCCCAGTGCATGGATGGCAAAGAACAGACCTGGGCCCAATCCTCAGATCTCATGGGGGTTCTCTATAGGACCCTGCGCAGGTCAAAAACACTGAGCTTTACTTTCCTCCCATGTAACACGAAGATAGGCATTAAAACTACAAAGGTGGCAAAAGAATTCTAACATCTAATTAACTTAAGAGTCTGTTATTTGAAGCAAATATAAGAATCCTACCACCTTAAAGTACTCAGTTTACTGAATTTTTATGCACTGTTTATAATTAATTATGATATATTGATGACAGTTGCAAAGCCGTGCACATATTTATAAAGAGCTACTGCATGCATTTTTTTCTGTTGATTTGCAAAGTCCTATGAATTAGGTAAAGAAGGTATTCCTATCATCCTGATTTCACAGTTGGGAAATCTGAGGCTTACACTTATTTCTGAGTACTGTTCTGTGCTTGCCATCTGTGCCTCAGTTAATGGTTAACTCCAGCGTGTGAGTTGACACACAGTGCCCAGGAGGCTGGCTCTGCAGCGATTATTGGGGGTGGGAGTAGCTATTGGTTAGATCAGACACTGACCTGGAGGAGGCCCTCCATTCCAGGGACACACACGTCTGTATTGGGTACACAAGGATGGATGGAAGTTCTCAGGTGCTTACTTACAAGACAGAAAAGCCTTCTGAACTCTTCCCTCTTGAGAATTCACTGAGAACGGTTTTGATTGTGTTTGTCAGCTTCATCAAGTCCGGGAGATGAGAACATGCTTTTGTTCGTGAAATGATAGTATCCTGTCCCGCATGTAATAATTTGCAATATAGTGTTTTCATCACTTGGAAGAAGTTATTTTTTTTTCAGCATCAGTGCTTACTTTAGGGATTATTTTCCTTTGGGTATTAATTGGCCTTGGTCTTTACATTTATTCTTATTCCTTTTATTTTCCAACTTCTGGTTTCTCCCAGCTTCTATTCTCAAAAAATCCAGCACTGAATTTTTCTTTCTATTTTTCAGTAGCAAAATATTAATTTTCAATGGAATTTTTTATTGTTGTTGACTTTAGATTCTAGGAGGGAAAACAAGATAAGGCAATGTTTCTTCTTTGTTCTGTTTGAAACACGTTATCAAGAGTCTGGAGGACAGCCTTGTAATGAAATTGTTGCCATGTCCTCCCAAACTGAATCATGTAGAACTTGCAAAATGCAAGAACTTGCATTTGTAGAACTTGCAAATGCACTTTGGAAAGCACCAAGCCTAAAATATAAGTCAGATTTTGGTTTCTGTGTGAGAAATAAAAGGAAATATATGTCTTTATGTATTTCTGGCTTCTGGTTTCTCTTCTGGAAAGATCTTTCTCTTGTGCCTCAAGAAGATCCCAAAGCCCATGTTCTGTCATCAAGGCATGTCTTTGGCTCCTTGTCCATTAGTAATGTGAACCCGATAGGTGATTAAACATAGGGCATCCATCCCAGCCCCTCACAAAAATACAAGTCATGATCCAGGACAGCAGTAACTACTGGAGTGTCTTTTGCTTTATATAAATTTTTAAATCCCTGCAAAGGTCTCTGTCAAATAGATGACATTATCTCCTATCATTTCCATTTCAAAGAAGTCCCTTCTCTTTGTGGAGTTACTTACATCATGGGAAGTTCCTGAGCTAAGATCCAACAATATACCCTTCATTTCCATATATTTTATACGAAATGACTGCTTCCCCAATTGGACTATTGGTTTGGAGTAGCTTTAAATTGAGCATTCCCTCTTTTATCCCTAGAAGCCTCAAGGTATCCTCCCCAGTTCTGCCTTGATGCATTTCTCCTAGGCGTCATTGAACTATGGATGGTGTAGGACATCTAGAAGTTTTCTGCTGCTAGACACTCTTTTATGGGGCAAATCCTCTTTCAAGCATGAGATACTCTTCTCAGGGACTTCGTAATTAGAGCTTCTTGTCTGTAATGACACTGTTGCTACTCTGTAGTCAAGATATCCTGATATGACCCTCAGTTGGAAGTATATCAAGGGAGTAGTTGGTAAGAACTAGATGAGAATCCCCAGAATATCACTAAAGATATTCAAAATCTGGCAACTGAGGCTGTGCCTATAGTGTAAGGATTTCCAGATGTATATCCATGTCCATTTAGTGGGTGTGCAATTTTAGGCAGGACGACTTGTCTTATGGAGCCTCAGTTCTTCCCTCGGTAGAACGGATCGGATATCTGATTCCCATACGTGATGAGAGTCAAAGAAGTATCTGCAAAATGGTAAATGTTTGGCCCAGTACCTCCAGCTTTCCTGTTCCTCTTTATTCCCTATACTAGGAAAATGCCATGCTCTGCAACCTGAGAATGATTGCTAATGCTTACTGCCATGCCAAAGAACGTTTCTGAACATTTAAAATGCATTTTCTCATTTAATGCAGGGAATGCGTTTCTAAGGGAGGATACTATTACTAATTAGATTTTATAGGAAATTGAGGTGAGATGGAGCAATGTCACTGTGTCCCATGTCAAGTAGCTAGTTAGAGCTATAGCCATCCCACAACCAGACAGGGTAAGAGGAAGGGGGCAGATATGTGTGTGATCAGGAATACCAGCATGTTAGAAAGCAAGCAGAAGCGAGGAGGAAAGAGTGAGTCTGGCACTCTGGGGAGCACCTTGCTCTTGTACACGGCATCCCACTACCGCCACTCTGCAGCCAGGAGCAAAGACTTCACATGAAGCCACACTGGTGTATGGTGATTGATGAAGGTGAGGGCGTATGATGATTGATGAAGAGGAGACCCAGAAAAACGTATTCTTTCCTTCTCTTCCTCCCTCCTTCTTTCCATCACTCTCTTCTTCTGTCATCCCTCCCACATGCTGTGCATCTCTAGACATGGAAGACACAACAGTGAAGAAAAACAGTGAGAGCCTGCCCATCCCAGATGTCATCACTGGGGAGGCAGCGATTGTGTCTAGACGCTTCCAAATAGGTAGAGACTGATGTGGCCAATGCTGTAGCCTCCATGACTTTTTGCTGGGATGCTAGCCTGAGCATAGAGTTCATATCCAGAAATGTTTCCAACAAGAAAACAAGACTGAAGAGGTAGGACAGGGTCAGACCTCCCAGACTCTAAAGCCAGGGAGAGCTGCAAGAAGAACCAAACACCTACTGGCCCAGAGGGGCGTTTCAGGAAGGAGAAAAAACATTCTTTTCTCATTCAGAGGGTGACATAGTGGTCACACTTGGATTGCAACTCACCTAGGCCTGGGTCCCACATCCTGAGCCTTTCTGCACATTTAACAAGAGCTCCAGGCTGAGACTCTCCCTAGTGACTTGCTGGATCACTTGCTACGGCGCCCACAGCAGGATAGCCTGGCAAAAGAACCAAGCTCTTCAGCCAAGTGCGCTGAGCAGCCAGGTCACCTGTGGTTGGGCTTTAGTTGTGTAAGAATAAGAAGCTAGTGTTTCGGGAAGTCCTCTGGACACTGTGCTCCATCTTTTCTATTTCTCCTCTTTCCTTCTTCATCTGTTTGAGAAAAGACCATGTACTGAAACATGGAGGAATAAAGTAAATCTTCCCATTTGTTAAATCAGGGGAGCTCAGGAGAGCAGAGTATTCCCAATCTAGGTGTGGTCATGCTAACTGAAATCTGGACGGGAGCCATCGGCTCAGTCCCAAATTTCGATAAGCCTGACTGCTCGCTCAATATCTAAGACACGCCCCCCGCCCCTCCCGCTCCAATTTTGCAGCCAGTCCAAGTGGCCCTATCTTCAAAGCCTTTTTAGACAATGGTCCCTCATCACTGTCCATACTGTTAGCGCTCTGGCCCAAGCCCCCTTGGCCCCAATTCCTGCCCTGCCTGGTCCCCAGCTTGGGGCCCATCCGTCCAGCTACCAGAGGGAGCTCCTTCAGATGGACACCGGGCCATCTCAGTCCTGCTCCCCCTCTCCAGCTCTCCCATATCAGTCAAGATAAAAGCCCCAAATCTTTAAAACTGCCTCCAGGACTGCCCTTGATCAACATCCCACCAGCTTTCCGGCTTGGCTTCTTTCGCCTTTCACCTTCACTCGCGTGGCACCAGCCCCACTGGCTTCCAGCTTTCTGCCATGTGTGCTCTACTCCGGGCCTTTGCAAGTACTGCTTCCCGGGAACTCTGCGGCAGATGACCCAGGCTCACCCAGTGATCGCTTGCCGTAAGAGATCCATGCCCCCCTTGCCCTTTCCTTGATTTATCTTTGGGCAACATATTATATATTCCTATCGAGTTCTTTTTTGCTTATTGGCTGGCATCTTCTTAATTAAAATGTAAGCTCCATGAAGGTGGGGAGTTTGATGTGTTCACAATTGTCTTCCTGGAACTTATAAAAAATAATAAGTTGTTTAAATGTTTAATAAGTGATTAATAGCTAATTCATTGATATTTGTTCAGTGAAAGTTCCCAGGGCATAAAGAATCGATTTGTCCATTTTGTCCCTAACTGCCTTATAGTATGGTTTCCTCTCAACAAACATAAATTTGGCTTAATAATTAACATTCTAATTTTTAAGTGTAATCCTCATTTAAAAAAAAATGACTTCCTTTTTTACTTTCCTTATCTTACTTCTGCATCAAAGTTTGAGAAGAATCAGCTTGTTTCTACCAAATGCAGTTGACCCTCAAACAACACATGTTTGAAGTGTGTGGGTTCATGTACACAGGGATTTTTTTTCCCCAAAAATGAAGTACCGAACTATAAATGTATTTTCTCTTCCTTATGATTTTCTTAATAACGTTTATGATTTCTTAATATCATTTTCTTACATTTACTTTATTGTAAGAATACAGTGTAGAATATATAAGTATACAAAATAGGTGTTAATCATGTTAATTGACTATTTCTGTTATCAGTAAGTCTTCCAGTCAACAGTAGGCTATCAGTACTTAAGTTCTGGAGGGAGTCAAAAGTTTTGACAGGGAGGGGGGGGGGTCGGGTGGGGACTGGTGTCCCAGCTCCTGTGCCATTCAGGACTCAACTATAGATAGAGACACTTGTGCTTAGATGGAAATGCATGGGTTTTTATTACATTAAGAGCTCTTGTATCTCAGACTTCAAAAACTAACTAGCCTTTCTCAGAATGGCAGGGTACTCAGAATGCAGAGTTCTGGGCTGGCAGCCTGGTGGTGGGGCAAAACATTGACTTTATAGTCTCACTACCCAGGTTTAAATCCAAGTCTGTTTTAATCACACACTCTCTGACCTTGAGGAAGTGGCTCAATCTCTCTGTGCTTTAGTTTCTACTTTTGGAACCTAGAGAAGGTCATGATGACATCAATTATATAATCCCACAAATTTGAATGGAGAATTAAATGAGAGAATACTTGAACAGTATTTGGAACGCGGCCTAACATACAAAAAATGTTTGTTTAAAAAACAGAAACCTAACAGAGTATTTCCTTTTTCTATCTCGGGGACTATGAATAAGTATTTCCCATCAAACTGGGCCTCAACTTCCCTACTTATAAAGTAGAGGGGGATAGGAAAGATTGGATTATTTCTAATCGTGATTTTATCCACTTTAACATTTGAAGTCTAAGGTGAGGTTGTCTGAGAGCCAGGAAGACAGATTTTGTGCTTCTATTTTAATTTAACTTTTACATTACTTCTGCCCAGGCCTTGAGGTTTCCAATGGATTATCCTGATTTCAAATCCAAAGTCTGGCAGGACCTTCTGTTTCCCCTGCAGTTTTTTTTTGTTGTTGTTGTTGTTTTTTTTTTTTTTTTTTTCCTGAAATGCAGAGCGGATGCCTAGTGAGCATTCACAGAAGTCCCTGAGGAGCTGGGCGAGTGGGTCACAGTGTCTCAGGGCCTGGGGGACCCCTTTGCTGTTGGAGCTCCTGGCATTGCTCGGGTACATCTGGGGACACGGGATCACCAGAACTATGTGTGGGGGTTGGGGTCGCCAAGGGTGAGAGGGTGGCATGCGCGTCAGAAGGACTTGCCAGAAGTCGTTCCAGAAGTCCCCAGTGACCCCACCCAGCATATCTCCAGGGCGGTGATTGGCAATCCTGACCTCCGAATGGTGTGACTGAAAACTATACCCCAAGTGCTGTGCTCACTGGGCTCCATGACATTGTCAGAAAAACCTCCTACAAAAGCCTTCTCATTCAAAGTGTGATAATGAGTGGAGTGCCTGGGTGGCTCAGTCCCTTAGGCATCTGCCTTCTGCTCGGGTCATGGTCCTAGGGTCCTGGGATTGAGTCCCATAGGGCTGTCTGCTCAGCAGGGAGTCTGCTTCTCCCTCTCTGTCTGTGCTCTCTCTTGTGGGCGCACACTCTCCCCCATGAGCTCTCTTTCAAATAAATAAATAAAATCTTAAAAATAAAAAAAAAGTGACAGTGTATTCATTGTCACCCCCTACCGTGAAGAAAAGGGAGTTGTGCCTCTAACTCATATGCCCCTAGGCAAGAACCTAACTTCCTACTCTGGCTTACCAAAGCCCACTAATTCTCAAAGCCTGGAACAAGATGCCTATCTGTAAGGCTTGCCTTATAGAGCTGGTTTTTCCTAGTCAGATCATTTGTTTGTTCATTTCCTCCATGCCTCATTCACAGAAATAAAAGGATCTTTGTCATTCTATACTGACTGTGACGTGTGTGGCCTTTCAAAGCTGGATGTCATTCCAGTGGCAGGGACCGGGGCCAGCAGGCTGTGCCAGGCTCTCCTCATCATTACCCCCGATGCCAGTGTCCCATCCTGTGTGAGCTAAGGCACAAGGACCCCAGGGAGAGGCTCCAGAAGACATTGTTGCTAATGGCTGTCATACTACCAAGAGAACAGAGGGAATGTGGGCCAGTGCTGAACCGCCTGAAATTCTCAGCAGCTTACTACCAGAGACTTTTTAAAATCACCCCCAGATACATCCCCAGAGCAAATCCAAAGGCCAGTGAGCTTTCCCAATAATCAGTGGGTTTAATAGTCCTGACCGTGTATTTTCTAAGAGTTACCCCAAAGGTGATTAACTCCACTGATTTCCCTGAAAAAAAGAAAAAAAAAAAAAGAAAGTAAGAAAAAATGAGGCTGGTAGAAAGGGAGAAGAGCGCCTGGCATACAGCACCCACTCAGTGAATGTTTGTTGGGCAGATGAGTGGATGAATGGCATAGTCATAAGATCGCTATGACGGAAGAGCGGACACCTAGACTGGACCCTGGGTTCTAATCGCAGTTCTGCTTCTGTCTAGCGGGGCATAGCTTCTGGAAAAATCGCTCGCTGCCACAGAATTCCAGTTTCTCGTCTGCCCTCAAGTACGAGAATACCTTAAATCTAACAGTTGTTTGTGTATTCGTCCGTTCCACAAACATTTGTGCGGGGTGTGCTTCTTCTAGACTGGGGCAATAGAAAGGGAGGTCACTCAGGAGGTGAAGGAGCTCCCTGCCTTCGAGGTGGGTAGGTTGTGGTGTCTCCAGGGGAACCGGCTTCCAAAGCAGAAGCCCACATACCACAGGGGCAGAAAGGACTGGAGCACACACGCGCTTGGCACAGGACACAGGTACCAAACAACCAACTGGAATGCATTCCACTGTTCTTATCAGAGAGCTGTTCCTCAGAGACAATGGCCCTGTTGCAAAGCACAGTGAAATGAGAGTCATCCCACTGGCTACCTTTTCTTGGAAAAGTGCCCTTTAATTTACGAACCCTGACCTGTTCCTAAACCACTGGACCCCTACTCAGAACTAACGTTCTCTTGCACATATTTGAAATTGTATATCATGGAGATAGAAATACAACCTACAGAGACAAAATGTTGAATGCTATTTTTGTACCTGGTTTTGCCCACTTCAGTTATCAAAATCTTTACTTTAATAGTTAAGTAGGACAGTGGTGTTTCAGAGCCGTCACAGATCAGTGTGTGAGGAGCTGATTGTTAAATATTCAGGGATTTTGTAGCCCGGTTTAAATCGTTGGCAACTTCAAATTGGCCCTAGTGGGAGTATTTACCTCACAGAAATCAGCAAACAGTATAAATCAGAGCTTTGTTTCCTTTTACTTTTCTTTTCTTTTCTTTTTTTTTTTCCTGGAGAGCTGGTTTACCAGCCTACCTCTGGTGTAGGTACTAGTTAACAGAACTTACCCAGTTCACAACAACTGCATGGAGAAGAGTAGAAGCAATGCATGATAATACAGAATACCAATCATTCCCAAACTTTAGCCTTCCCAAACTTCACATTTTGCCCTAATTGTACATAACCTATATCAACATACTTACTATTTTCTAATTTAAAGCTATTTTTTAGATTTATTTTTAAAGGATTTTTTTCTTATTGTTGTAAGTAAAAACAAAACAAAACAACAGCAACAAAAAAACCCAAAACCCAGTATCTCTGTTCTAATTGTAGTGAATGAATAACATTAAGATAATCTCGTATAAAAATAAAAGGCAATAATCTCATTTGTATACATATACCACCTAAAATCATCCCACACACCACCAGAGGCATAGACAATGAAAAATAAAATTATAAAATGAGTTCTTATTATAGTCTCTAGTGTCTTTTTTCTAAGGAATGGTCATTGCAAAGGTTATAGTACATACATTATGTATATCACATATATGTTATGTACATATAGTTATATATACATTAATACAAGTGCATTAATTATAGATAGGAACTCATTTAATCACTGTAAAAAAATTCTCTGAATAAAGTACTGTCTTACTCCGGTGTTACAAATAAGGAAGCTGAACGTGCAGAGTTTAAATAACTTGCCCAAACTTAGTGGCAAAGCCAGGATGAAGCGCAGGCAACAGAGCTTTTGTGCTTATGCTCTTCATGTAGTGGCTATACTCAGTAACTTCTGTTAAAACTAAAAATAGGTATAATACAAGGATTGCACCAGTAATCCTGAATCTTGGAAGACCTAGAAAGCCATCCCATAAAAATAAAAGCAATATAATTAAGTTACATATTTATGATTTAGGCTATTTTAGTTTTGCTAGCAAAAAGTCATGCATGTCCACAAGTAGGTATGTTACGGAAAGTGAGATTGAAAGGGGGAGACGTTCTATTCTTTCTCCTGCCAGAGTAAAGAATTACAGGACAGCGAAATGAAAGTAAAGCAGAGCTAAGTTTTATTCAAGTGCACTCCAAGGAAGGAACAGGCCAGTTAAGAGAGACAAGGGCCCTGGAAACCCTGGGCTGTGGGCTTACATCAGTTTTTTTCTTTTGGGTGGGTCCTAGGGTCTCAACGTTTGAGTGACAGGTCTGGATGATATAATAATTAGCCAACTAGGTATGTGGTTTCCCAGGATGTAGTCAAAATACATGCAGTGGGTAGGGAACCACAATATTATTTCTCCTCTAGGCCCATAGGTCAAATAACAAGCGGCCGCTTTCTGCGCAAGTGCAACGTGCAACAAACTGAATTCTTCCTCCACTGGGAGGCTGTAACCACAGACCCAAGGCTAGATGGCTGGAACAGGGATGTCCCGGGCGAGGTCCCCAGTCGCGCTTTCCCTCAGGACATCTGAGATCCTCTGGTCCGCCACACCCAGCCTCCTGCCTAAGAGTAAGTGATAGAATAAACTAAGTTGTACTTATAGCATAGAATTTATTCAGGCTTTGAAAGAATAAATTCAAAGTAGGCCAGACAATGTGGAGGGATTTCCATGGGGCATCACTGAATAAGGAAAGGAAGACACAGACAAAACTGTACAGAGATCCCAGTTTTATAGGACACACGTGCAAAGTATTCTTTCCCTGTGAGCTGTACGTGGTGCCAGCTTTAAAAGTGTCTGCCCCGTTGGGAGCTGGGCAGCAAGCCGCTGAGTTTGAACGGATCTCACGTCACTTTGCATTTGTACTTGCTCTGTGAATAATCATTGCATTTTTATCTGTTCATTAATCACTCCTTTTTGATTGGCAAGAGTTCTGGTTTTTCTTTTCTTCTTTCTTTCTTTCTTTCTTTCTTTCTTTCTTTCTTTCTTTCTTTTCCCCCCCACGTACAGCTTCTTCTTTGTAAATCTCTCTCTCTCTCCTTCTTCCCACAAATCTCTTGTCTTTAGACTTTGTTACAAAAGTTTTGGATTTTCATATAGCCCCACGTGTTTATCTTCTTTTTAAAAAGCTTTTGTTTGTTTTCAGTCTGGGGTTAAAAGCAGGGAAAAGGAAAACCAAATAGACACAAATAAAACCTTGGCTGGAGGGAGTCTCTCTTTTGTAACAAGACCAGGAATCTAAAAATTAATCCCCCTTCTGTGCATTACCCTGATACTCCCTGTAAAACACCATTAAATCCCCTTCCCAAGCAGGAGAAATGACATTACTATTTAGACATTTTATGCCCCAGGTGTGTGCTGTGAACTTCCATTGCAGTCTATGGAACAGCCTGTGCCATCCCCGGACAAACTTCCAAATAAAAGTGTGAGAAAAGAAGGTGGTGGTTGAGTTACATTAGCATATTGATGGGATAGCACTCCTTGCACTTTATTATCCTAATTAGATGGGTATTAAGTTATATTTAAAGCTTAAATCTTCATTATATCCTATTACTATTGTGGATTTTTAAAAATCCAACATGGCTTTGAATCAAGGTAGATTCTTAATTTGGCTTCCCTGCCTATTATTTTGTCGGCTTGCCAGATTCTTCTCACTTTTTGAACTCAGTGCTGTATTTAATGGGCTCATCTACCATATAGTTAATTCAATGTTCCTTATGAAGATCCTCTGGGGCCTTATGAAGCAATGGGAAGATTACGGGTTCTATGGCTCTCCTCTGCTTTTGCCATCTCCAGTGCACTCCCCTGCAAATTTGTCTCCCTCCAAATATCCCTAGACAAACAAACGCCCAAGCTTGAAGCTATGGATTCATCTGACTCTTCTCCCCTTTACTCCAATCATGTAGGAGCAAATACAGTCTAAGAACCCCTATGTTCCAGTTGGCTCCTCTCCTCTCTTCTTTGGTCAAGCTCTTCAGGTTTAGCCTCAGCTTTCTGCGCCTGGGCCATCATAATAGCATCAGAGTTCAGCCAATTCTCCATTCCAGTCTCCACCTGCTGCCAGAGCTGGCCCTCTAGAGAACACACATTTTGCCATTTCTCTTTGAAGAACCTTGAGATGCTTGGAGGATAAAATGCAAATTCCTTGGTGTGGTCCCCATATGTTAACCTCATCTGAACCCAACTTACCTAAACAATCTTACCCTCATTGACTGTCCCATAGACAAGTAGAAATACCTGATATGATGAGTGTAGATGGAGGTGTGAAACAGAGCCAATTCACTCCCATGATGATTTCTTAATGGAGCTGCTCTTGCTTTTTCTTCTGCCGGGAATGTCCTTTCATTTTTCTCTGGGGGATTGAATTGCAGTGGGTATTTAAAGCATGAGTCAGGTGTCACCTCCTCTCTGAAGCTTTCCTAATACCCTAGTGAAAATGAAGCCCCCTCCTTTGGTGCTCCTTGATCATTTCTAATGCCCTCGTGCTAGCTTTTGTGTTGTACCTTGGTGAGTTGAGGTTTTGTTTTCACTCAACCAATTGCACATCTTTGAAGGGGGAGCCAACATCATGCTCATGTCTGCAGAGTTTGCCAATAGCGCAATTGAGTGTAGGTGTTCCTCAATACAAGTATATTGAAGGGAGGAGAGAGAAGGATAGAGAGAGGAGAGAAGAAAAGTAAGGAAGGAAATATGTTTAACCTTAAACAAATACCTCCTGGGACTTGATGGCTTCTTGCTTGCTCACTTTGTTTTACTTCGTATTTATCTTCTTATTTATTTAAATTGATAAATTGATAAAATAAGCCAACTAACTGTGAATCTTCAAGTTTTGCTTACTGTGAGGATTTTTTAAAGTGGCTTACATTGTATCATAGATAGAGTTCTATATGTAAAAGTAAAAGTAAAAGACTACTTATCATTATTTTCATCATTAATCACATGATCATTTCTATTTTTATGACTTCCAGTTCTGATTCTAATGAATACTAAGAGAAAAGAAGGGCACTTGCACAGAATCTTGGGTTAACATAGTCTGTGATTATTTTGCTGTACCTCCTCAGGAAATTGATGCCTAACTCTTCTCCTCAATCCCCTACTCAGCAAACAGGGAAAGAAGAAAAGGCAATGAAGCTGGCACTTTTGACAGGGCACACAGTGGAATAGGCAGAAGCCAGACAGGAGGTTTTGTGCAACAAAGCCCAATAGCTAATACTAATGAGATTCCTAGAGAAGATAGCCAGAATTAAAAATATTTAGGGCAATGCTGAGAACCGCCTGGACTAAGAGAGTTAATCAGAAATGGGACCTCCAGAGGTTTGCCCATCTCCCAGCTAAGCATTCCAACACCTGATCAGGTGACTTCAGTTGCTGATGGGTGACAGCTTAATTTACAAGAAGGCCGAGCAACAGCAATTCTGAAAATAAACCAAATATACACTTTATAAGGAAAAGGAAATGTGATTCTTAACTCCATTGCATAGTTTTCCCGAAGCTTTACCAACCTTATAATTAGATGATAGCTAAACTGGATGAAACGTTCATATTAAATATTATGAGAAATTTATTGGAGATTGTGCTATATATCCTATTTATATTTCTGGTCTAACTTGTCTCTCTTATATTAGTAGAGAATATGTATGCATGTATGTGTATAAGTACTTTAGAATTTCCATTAGGAATTATTTCTGATGTCTTAAAAAAAAAAAAAAAGATTAACCTTGCTGGTACCTAGTATAATTTATTTTAAAAATGAAATTCCTACCACTGCAAAGGTTTTAATGGGTAGGCTTTTTTGATATCCCTCCAGAAATCTCCCTGCCTGAGGCTGCAGTTTTCCTGAAAGACTCCCTCTGTGCAGATTCTAGTGGAAGCTCGCCCGCACAACAGCTGTGAAATCAGACCAGTACTTCACAATAGAATCACTCCCAGACAAAAGATGGGACTCACAACTACCTGAGCATTTTGCATAGTCTGAAATAACTTGACTTTTTAATAGCATGAGCCTTTGCACACATTTCCTGCCTGCCCTCCCTGGGCAACCAAGAGGCATTTTGCTATTCTAGGAAGACAGATGAGCATCAGCCTCCACATTAAGGATAGCTCAAAGGACCAAGAACTTAGCTCCTCCTAAAGCCTAGTGCATTTCAGTTCTCTGAGATACAATTTTAGCAAACTGTTTGATATTGACTTTTCTGAGAAACTGTGATTCTAGCAATCCTACTTCCTCCTTTACACCAACCTAAGAAAACTCTTCTGGGGTTTCCAAAAACAAAAAGTAAGATCTGGTTCACATGGGCACTTGAAGGGTAGAAGGTGAAGGCATGAAGTTGGGAGTTCCTCACATTTATCTATCACTTTCTGTCTCACAGAGAGGGTACCTTGTTCCTTTAGCCTCATCAGGACTGCCCTGGTGTTTCCTAACAGATTCAGAGAGGGTTCTTCTAAGAAGTGTCAGGACAGAGCTGGTGACAAGACTTCCACATCATCTAACATTGAGAGTGCACAGTTCCCTCTATTTTTGTACCTATAGACACTTGTCTGCTTGGGATGTTAAGCCTTCTGTTCTATCCCCAGTTCTGCCTTATAATCCTCTTTTTATTTGTCCTGTAAAATGGCTCATGTTCAAACCCAGCATGTCTTAAATGATCTCTACAAGAGTCTTCCACTGTAGCCCACTCTCCAGAAACATGTTTTATTGAACATCCTTGACGTATCTTTGGTGAGGAATTTCCTTTTCCAATAATCTCTTAGGAATAAACATGAGAGCATGTAATTTCCTAAATCAGCCTGATTGGGTCACTAGAGTGTCCATGGGTTCTTTACTCAAAGGACAAAGGCTTTTCTTATTTCCGGTAGAGCTCCAGTAGTATGGGGCAGGAAGCCTGTCCTACTCCTGCTCAGTACGGTATGTTTTAGCAGCTGCAGCAGAGATGAGAAGTGGGAAGAGAGTAATTGTAGGACCGGCAATCGTGTTGAATTCTAGAGGTCCATTGCTAATGATCGTCACAGTAATTAAATTAAAGAAGAGCTGTCAACGACAGTTCTTTCTTTGCTCTTTAAAAAAATGTTTTCTTTCCTTTCAGGTGTCTTATTTATGAGCTTGAAAAAAATGTTAATTAAGGAAATTTCTTTTGATTTGGTCCTTAGTAAATACTGTATTCTTTCAGTCTAATGGAGATAAGACTAGGGTGATTTTTTTGCTTACTCTTCATTTACTGTCACCATGAACTATGTTAAAAATTGCATTTTCCAAAAGAGTTTTTGTTTGATTTCCTTGTTCTTTTCTTCCTTCTTTCTTCCTTCTCTCCCCTCTACTTCCCTTCCTTTCCTTTCTTCTTTTCTACTTTTACTGCCTGAAAACTTATTTTACCCAAACCCTGGATTGATAGTTTGGCTGAAATAGAATTATAGGTCATTGTTCAAAAAATAATGTAAACCTTTTCCTTTCTAAAGTTAACAGTTTATCGAATAATGAATGACTTAAGTGTAGAAGAAGATACAAATTATAAATGTTAAGCTTAAAGAAAAATTTAAAAGACGGACATACCTTTATTATTACTTAAGAGGGAGTTGAGGTTACATGAATGTGTTTATTACATTTTGAGCACCTATTATGTATAGAAAGAACTTGTGCTGTACAAAGATACTCTTTAGGCTGTTTTGTGACTTGGTTGATTCCTTCATTGCCTCTGAGTAGGGAGTTGGGTCTCTGGGGGTTATTAAATGGTATCTCCCAAGCCCAGGGTTGGTAATCTGAACTGTGTTGCTTCTTCTTGGCTAAGTCCTGGCCTAGCTTCTCCCCATAGTCCATTTTCTCTTCATCACACTTCTGACAAGTCTTGTTCAGACTGTTGGACTGCCTTCTGGTATTGTTACGTGGAAAAATTAATAAGCACAGTCATAAAGTGCTTTGACATTCTAAAGTGCTATAGAACTGCTTAATGATGATAGAATTACCATAGAGCTGTCTGGTTCCAATCACATCTTCAGAGGGAGTCTAGATTGAATTGACAGCTTTGGTAGGTGAAGTTTAAAATATATGAACTGTCAAAAAGATCAGAAATGGGTGGTGACATTGTCAGGTTTCCCTCCTTTGCCTTTGTCTGGGTTGCCTCAACCCTATTGTAAAACACCTCTTCTAGAGCAGGGAAAGCATCAGAAATTCTGTTCAGGAGTCAAATGGGGATGGGTCAATAGCTCTTCCTGATGTGGTTTTGCTTGCATAGACTCCAGGTGGTTTTGAGAAAGGATCATTGATTTTATGTGCCCAAACAACTCTACAGTGTTAGGTAGTGAAATTCTGCCATTTTCCCAAAACACATTCACATCCAGGGAGATGACACATAGAGCAATATAGCACCTTTATTCTATAATTTCTCTTGAATTCTAAAGACCTTCACCTTCACTCCCCTTTGGTAGTTCCCCTCAGTAGTCCACTCTACTGGCTGCTGCCTGGGATTGGAAACTTCTTGAAATAAACTTCATTCTCTGATGTCATTCCTTCTTCTTTTTTTTTTTTTTTTAAGATTTTATTTATTTATTTGACACAAGTAGGCAGAGAGAGACAGAGACACAGACTCCCCACTGAGCAGAAAGCCCGATGCGGGACTCAATCCCAGGACCCTGAGATCATGACCTGAGCAGAAGACTTAACCCACATAACCCACTGAGCCACCCAGGAGCCCCAGTGTCATTCCTTCTTTTATGGCCCTTGGTCTTCTATCATATCTACAATTCTTTTCTCTCATCTAAAAGTCCTCTGATTATTCCCTTTTGTCCAAGTCTGTCAGTTTCCTCTTGGTTCCACCTAACCTCTTTATCCATCTTAGAACACACTTCCTACCTCCTTTTCCATTTGCCACAAGTGCCTCAAACAACCTCATTGCTGAGCCCCCACCTCATCCCATCTTCTTTATATCCAGGATCCCAAACACTGCTACAGGGAAATTATTTAGCTATGTAGACTGGTATCCTGACAAAGTTATGGCTGGAGGCTAAGCTGTGCTCTTGGCATTTCTTGGTACTTCTCTACCTTGACTATTTTGAATATACCGCTCTCTTTCAGCTTCCTACACATTTTTTTTTCCGCACTCTGAACAGACGACCTTGCCCCAAGTTCACCTGATAAAGTAATCATGTATCCCTTCTCTCAAATTTTGTACCTGTCTCCCATTTATAAACTTATCTGCATCCTTATCCCTCCCGCTTTCTTCCTTTCCATCTCAGCCAAAGAGGGGGCACTCGTCCTGTTTACAGGTAAGCCTTACTCCATGTGAACCCCACTAATCAGTGAACCCATATGCTCTATTTTATTTTCAGAATCATCTATTTAGTCATTATCTTAAAAACAAAACAAAACAGTACACTGAAGTCTCTCCCATTATTGCAAAAATCTTCCTCAACTATACTCTTCTTGCTCTTTCACTGGTTGAAAGTGAAGCCTACATTCCTTTCTGTTTCCTCACTTCCTGGAAACTCCTCAAACCAAGGAGTTTAACTTCATTATGTCCTTGTCTGCTCCCATTCCTTTCACCAAAGCCAGAATGGTCTTCCAATCCCCAAGCTCATACTCACCTGATTTTAGTCTCTCTGGCATTGATACTATCAACTATTCCTTCTCTTTTCTCTTCAAAATTCCATCTCCTGTGAGACTCCTTTGATGCTATTTGCAAAAGATTGTTCATTTCTGTAATTATTTGATAAATATTCATCCCCCAAATTGTAGTATATACTCTGTAGAGGGAAAAATCATGTCTTTCTTGATGCACACTTTAAACCTACTGCCTAGCATACATATTAGATTTACATATTAGCATACAATTAGATTTTAATTGATTGGATGGAAAATGGAATGCCATTCTTTCTCCTAGTTTCCCTTACTTTCCTGGGCTCTCCTTTTTTATTTCCTTCCTAGCATACTCTACTTGTTGGTAGTTCTCAGGGTATCACTCAACCTCTCCTGTCTCATTCCTGATGTCCTGCTTAGACAACCTATTCTGTGGTCATGGCTTCAAGTGCTCACTCCCTGCTGAGCTTTTAGCTTTATATAGCTGCCTTCCTATTGGATGTTTCCTTTGAATTTCCATAGATACATTAACTTTATCCCCACCAAACTTGATATCTACATCTCCCTCTATTTTCATTCCAGTCTTATATTATAGTCCAGATCATGGCTGTTGACATAATGTGCGATGCCACAGCCCAAGAGGGCTGGCAATCTCTTTAGATTACTACCTGTTCTTGTCCTTCATGTCACTACTACCACTGTTACTACTACAGGGCAATTCATGTCACTACTTCATGTCACTACTACCACTGTTACTACTACTACTACTAGGCAATTCTACCTACTTAACAGATTTCTAATTTGTCCTTTCCTCACCATCCCCAGTGCTGTATTTATTTTCATTGTTAAAGTTTCTTGGTTGGAAGATAGTTTCCTAGCTGGCCTCCAAACTTGGTATTGTCCATCAAGTTTCTATAATGCTATCAAATGTCTTTTTTCCTATAATAAAATTATAATTCCATAATTCCTTGCTTTGAAAGATTGAAAAAAAAAATAAAACTCTTCTGAGTTCTTGCTATGAAAGATACAAAACACTTGACAGAATTCAAGTCCAGCATAAATTTCCCTCCACCTGAATCTATGCCCTGTCCTCATCCTGCCGGGACGGCTGCAGGCCTTCATGCATTTTCATACTTCCCTTCTTTGCCTGAAGTATACTCACTACTGCCTGGAAAATTTTTTTTGCTTCATAATTTGCTTCATGCACCTCATCACCTCAGGAAAGACTTTTCTGAAGAAGCATGTATTAAGAGCTCTCCTTTGTACTTCCATAGATTCCTTCCTCCCTTCTAGTTTAGTGATAATCACATTATTCTCTACATAACCTATATTTACTTCTTTGTCCTTCTATTAGACTGTGAAGAATTTGAAGGCAGAGACAACCTCTGATGTGGTACCCCCTAAGCCTAACATATGTAGCATCCATCATACACTAAGAGTTGAATAAATCTACATTAAATGAGTTAGGAACTCTTCATACTTATGACTTTAGTGTGAAATAATTGGGTCATTTTATGATCAAGCCTCTTAATTTTGGGGGCAAAACTGCAGTTGTTTGGGACAAAAGAAAGAAAGCATAGGCTACCATTGTTAAGCTGTGGGAAGGATGTGTTGGAAATTCTATTACACTGGCATCAAGAAGGTTTCAACCCAGAAACTCCAGGACTCTTCTTCTTTCCCAGGACCTATAAGCTGCACTGGGGGCTCATGTGGTCTTCTTCGATATTAATGGCCAAAGTATAATTTCCAGATAACTTCCCTTACTATTCAGGCTTTGGTAGGCTTCAACCTGCCTTCTCCAACAGCTAGCTGGTGTGTGTTTAGAGAATTGAAACCCATTTTAATACTGCTTTAAGAAAATCGGCTGTGCCTAAAAGTACCTAAGAACTACCCCTAAAAATTTTTGAACTATCCAAGAGTTTGCACATACCTACGTTTAATCTTTCTCAGTCATGCAGACAGTTGAGAACTGGTTATGATTCAAGTGACACATTGTTCTGCACAGCCCCATACTCCAGAGAACTAGATGAGGGGTGTGAACTGAAGATCTGACCACAACATATCAGTAAGCCACTTCTTATATAATGGTAGACTTCCTTTAACATCAACTAAGTAAAATCATGAAGAAAATTCACATATGGGGAAGTTCCTCACATCCTCATGAGTTACTGCAGGAACACAGAGTGCCCGAGCAGTGGGACCCTGATTGCCCGTTGCCTGACAGGCTGCAGGGTCTCGGGGAAGCACTTACCTCTCTGATAACATCGCAGTCTATATTTAACTGTTCTAGGCCTCTTGCATTCAGGGACACACTCCCTCTTTGTCAGTTAACACATTGGTCATGATCATGTTGGTGGTTAAATACAAATAGCCAACATTACTGAGTGCTTGGCAAATACACAGAGCATTGCATACATGATTTTATTCCATCTAACCTCAGCCTTTTCAGGCATGTCCATGCATTGTTATTTATGCTTTTTCAAATGGAGAAATTGAGATATAAAAGATTAAGTAACCTGGCTAAGGGCACTCCACTGTTAAATGGCAAGCTGGAACTCCAAGCCTAGCAGCCCGATTCCCAAGTATGTCTTTACCCTCAGATGCTGTGTGCATCCTACCTGTGTCCTCTGAATTCCTATTGCCAGCATCTGGATGTCTTCACCTAAATATGAAGACCACCCTTTCACTGCTGGAGCCCACTCTCTCACCAAGAGGCAGGTCAGAAGGGCTGGGAGGTAATGTGCCCCCACCTGCCTCCCAGAGCAGCCGTCCCCTGAGAATGGTAGCTGTTGGTGTGTGCATGTCCCTATGGCTCTGCCCTGCCTTCAGTGGGATAACTGAAATGGGTTTTACACTGGCCCTCAAATTCCCCATATGGGCTGAAGCCCAAAGGGCTGACAGTAGTTGCCTTCCTTTCCTTGTCTCAAGGTCCTGCTCCCTGACAGGTGTTTTCCTTTACCTCCCAAATAAACAATCTGTCCTTACAACCTTATCTCAGCATCTGCTTCTAGAAGAATCCAAACCAAAGCAGATGACTTGCTGTGTTAACCATTCCCAGGTCCCCTGCGAGGACTTTCAGTGCCCTAAATAGAGCAAAGCAGAGACTGACCAGGGACTTTGAAGCCTGTGGGAGTGTCTGGCTTCTCTGTCTATCAAGAGCCCTGGCTCTGCCTTTCTCTGCCTCTCAACATTATCTGCTTTTCTCCCTTTCTCAAAGCAGATGTCTGGTCCCTTTATAGGGCCTCCTCACCTTGCTGTGAACGCATTTGCAATAACCCACTGCACCTCACTCCACTGCACCTGGAAGGATGAATGGTTCTCACCTCTTGTCCCCTGGATCCGGTTAGTTGGTGGCTGGTTATTGCAACAAATGTAAGTGCAGAAAGTGGCAAATCAGCTCTGCTCTGCTCAGGACAGCTCTCCTGGAAGCCCAGCCCACACATTTCCAGGAACGGCTCACTCTCTCTATCCCCACAGCAGAAACCCTACTCAGTTCACCTCATTTAGCATAATGACTGAGCACCTCTGGGTTTCAGGTCCAGTACTAGTCACTCTTTCAGGCTTGTACCACGTGTTAGAAAACAGTTACACTTAATAATACATTGTTTGCCCTGAGCCCCGGACTCCTGAAACTTTTTAGTTGATTCTAGAATTTCACAAGAATCTCCCTGCTCCAAGCAATCCCCTAGAGCAAGCAAACACAAGATGCTCTTCTCACTCCCCTGGAAACAGAGTGTCCAGGGACAAATAAAGACCAAAACAGAAGAAAGTGGAGGTGATAGAGTGAAACTTGATTGTGATTATACAGTGGGATTTTGTTGGATTTTTTGTTTTACTTAAAAAAAAAAAAAAAGTATCCTTACTTCTTTTGAACCTGGAACTTAGGAAAAGCCCAAATATCTATGGTCACTTTAAGCTTGAGCAAAAGAGATGAAAACAAACAAAAAAATAGAGCAATCACAAATGTGAGAATGACATTTCCTCTCCAAAATTGATAGATCAGCTTCTCAGCTATGCTCAGCTGGTATTTACTGTATATAGAAAGCAATTATGTACAACGTGTAGTAAGAACACTCTTACAAGCAGACTGTGTTCCTTCCCTCCAAAAGTCATATTGAAGACCTAAGCTATAATGCCTCAGAATGTGACTGAATTTAGATATAGGACTTGTAAGGAGGTGGGTAAGTTAAAACAAGATTTTAGATAGGCCTCATCTAACCTAGCTGATGTTCTTGTAAGAAGAGGGAGAAACATGAGGGACACACACACACAGGAAGGACTGTGTGATGCCACAGGGAGAAGGCGGCCGTCCTCAAGCCAATGAGAGAGGCCTTAGAAGAAAACAAAACTTTGTTTGGACTTCTAGCTTCCAGAACGGTAAGGAAATAAATCTCTGTTTTTAAGTCACTCAGTCTATGGTATTTTATTATGGCAGGCCCCAGCAAAATAATAAAAATCCTCGACTGTGAATCAGGGCACCTGCATTAGAATCACTGCTGTGTCATCTAATTCACTCTTTGATCTTTAGAATATCGCTTTATCTCTCACAAGCTCAGCTTCTCTATCTGATAATGTAATCATCTTATTCTCTAAAGCTTGGTTAAATGACATATTTACAAAATGTGTGTGAAGGTACCCACCCAGCACATGGAGTTTCCACACGGGTGCTTACTACATATTTGGTGATTTATTTCCTGGGTGTCGGAGGAGGAGACAGGATCCAAATTTTTTTTACAACTTAGCTGCCACGTAAGTCACAAACATTTATGAGGGCTAACTAAAATATATGGCTTATGTGTGAACGTGCTGATAAATAGATCTTAAAAGATTACAAGAAGGGATGCTGGTGTATGATGTTCTCTGGGTACCAGCGGAAGACTTTCTGAAGATGAACCCTGACCTAGACCCCATATGATAGGTAGGATTGGAGAAGAGTGTGGAAATGTGTGCTAAGCTGGTGGCAGGCAGCAAGGAGTTGTGCAGGGCAGAGTGTGTCCTGTGTTGTTGTCCCATAGAAGATGAAGGTTTGCTCCTGAAGGCCAGGGGGGAATGCCAGGCTCTTCTTCTCTTTGGGCACTGGGAAAAGACAGTCTTACATTGGGAAGAAAGTTGTTCTTATGTTCTCTATGACTTCCTTTGACTCCAAGATTCCCTAATATTTCTGAAAATTTAGTGAGGATTAGTTTGATATATTGATAGACTTTACCATTGGGTAATTGGAAGCAAATAAAGACTTTTTGTATCATGATATGATCTGTGATGATAAAATGTGCTCTAGCAATTCATCTGACAATGCTCTGAAAACATCTGCCAAGAGGACTGGTCAGCAACACAGCAGAATGTAGAGCTAGGTCTTGCCTCTGGCTCTACCATTTACTAGCTGTGTGACCTTAGGAATATGATTTCATTCATTTATTTCCTTTTTTTTTTTTTTAAATTATGTTATGTTAGTCACCATACAGTACACCATTAGTTTTTGATGCAGTGTTCCAAGATTCATCGTTTAAGCATCACACCCAGCGCTCCATGCAATACGCGCCCTCCCTAATACCCACCACCAGGCTCACCCAACTCCCTCAAAACTCTCAGTTTGTTTCCTCAGAGTCCACAGTCTCTTATGGTTCATCTCCCCACTCTGATTTTCCCCAATTCACTTTTCCTTTCCTTCTCCTAATGTCCTCCATGTTATTCCTTATGCTCCACAAGAAAGTGAAACCATATAATTGACTCTCTCTGCTTGACTTATTTCACTCAGCATAATCTCCTCCAGTCCTGTACATGTTGATACAGTTTTGATGGCTGAGTAATATTTCATTATATATATGGACCACATCTTCTTTCTCCAACCATTTGTTGGAGAACTACTCTTTCCACAGTTTGGCTATTGTGGATATTGCTGCTATGAACATTTCAGTGCATATGGCCCTTCTTTTCACTACGTCTGTATCTTTCAGGTAAATACCCGGTAGTACAATTGCCAGGCCATTTATTTTCATGCATGCATATGACTCCTTGGGAATAATTGAGTATATGTTTTCTATCTTTTAGGCACACTGCTGAACAATGAGGAAGTGGTATTGATTATATCTAACCAACACTTAATGTTAGTGACAGAGAAATTATTGAAGAATATATAGGTTAAAGGAAGCATAAAACTAGTCTTTAGGGTTCAAGCAAGTGATACCAAGTCTTCCCAGGAAAAGGACATCAGATGGGTCCTGATTTTTCTCCTTAAAAACAAAAAGTAGGGAGGGTATTTTGCCTATGTACTTCATCAGTTTCCCAAGACCAAATAAGATAAATGTATGGGAAAGGTTTAGAAGTTTTAAATGCAAAATAAATATAGGATATTATCCCTTAAAGAAAGAATTGGCAGATCTTTGTGGCTGATTGCATAGAAAGAAATGGTAAAGACATAAGGAAAGGCAGGCTATGGTTTTCAATCTGGAAAAATGAAAGGCTTAGGATATTTTCAAATTCTTTAAAACTAAGTTTAATGGTTTAAGAAGAAACACTGTTGGCTGAGAAGGGAGCGGCCATGGGAGTGATGTTGACTTTTGAAGTGATCTATGAATATATGATATATGCAGCTGAGACAGGTAGGGCTCAGCTAGATGAAAAAGGGATTATCAATATAAAGGAGAGGTCTGGGAGTAAGGTCAGTGTTAAGATAAAAAAATGCAAAAGAGCTTTCCTTATCTGGATTTTAAAAAAGAATTCTAGGGCCCTGGAATTGTGTATCTCCAACATGAAGGCAGGTGGGCTGGATGCTGGTTACCCTGGTCTGTAATGGGTACTTTTGGCTGCAGAATGAAGCCCTGAGGGGGCTGGGGGAAAGGACAGAGAGGCCATTAACACTGATGCCTGGGTTAGTGGTCCAACAGATAAGGATTTGTAATCTACTAGCTGAAGAATTGTGGGTGAGAAGAAAGCAATTGATTGAGCCTTAGGGAAAGCCCACACTTGGAGGGCAGGAATTAAAAACAGTTGAGGAACGATGAATAAAACATTATGGATGGATTTCCTTAGTGTGAGACAGGGTGCACACAAGTCTGGTTTTCTGCCCTGCTCAAAGGGTGAGGGTATTCAGTCTATTCTGGGCAAGACTCATTTACAGGAAGAAACAAAGCATGGAAGACGGAGCATTTATAGGGAAAGGCACGGCTTCTTGCGAGGGCTGTGCGGCGCTCACATCTAATGTTTTTGTTGGAGCCAATTCCAATTATTTAATGTTTGAATCTAATCATTTCCTTGATTTAGCAAATCAAAGATTTTTTTTCCCCCTTTCAAGGGCAAAATACCTTCATTTTATTTTCTTCTCCATAATTAAGTAATTTCTTAATTAGTAATGTTCAACTTATCCAATCTGAAATGACACATTTTATTCTTTTTTATAAAAGCTTTGCGAACTCCAGCCCAGCCCCCGCCTGGTGGCGGAGTGCTTGTCACTCCTGTGCTCTTTTGTGTCCCTGCGCTCTGTCTCCCCCCTTCGCTCACTTTCTCACTCGGTGAGAGATTAGGCATCTCCAGCAGTTCTTCCTGAGCAGTGGGGAATCCAGCTGTGTCATCTCACACTGTCTGACTTCCTGGTGGCTTTAATTAGCATAAAGGAATTTCTCCTCAGAGGGGATGTCACACTGTGGCTTTGCGCCTGGTGGGCAACCCTACTTTTTGGTCTTTCACACTTGGCAGGCAGGGGGTGGGGCGTCTACTGGAGAGGCCCTGAGTGGCCTTGGCTCTGGCATTCCTCAAGGCCTTGAAGTACTTTACACCTGAGGCTGGGCTGCAGCCAGGATGCAGGGAGTGGAGCACAGAGTCTGCCCCCTTTCTATTTCAGCAGGCTTTCTCCCTCTGCTTGATTAAGCACAGCGTCAGATGTCACTTCCCTCATGTCAGCCCGCTGTAGACTGCAGGAAATGGTAGGGGTCCAAGCAAAGGCTGGTCTGGATTGGACCGAACACCGTATTTAAGTCAGGCTGTCTCACGGGCCACCAAGGCTAACCATTTGTGACAGACACCTCCACCAACAGCTCGGTCAATCAGCGAGCACTTCCTGAGTGCTCGGTGTGTGCTCTGCTCTGTGAAAACCTCGCAGGGAAAGCAGAGAGAGCACCGAGGAAGAAATTGGTTAGTTTTCAGAGACCTTTTCTGTGTATGTGTAAATTGAGCCCTCTGACGTGACTTTACCTGAGACCCGGCTGGGTGCAAGGAAGGATCTCTCCAGCGGATGGCTGCTGCTCTTCCCTGACCCAGACTGCGTGCCACTCTCTCCGTCCCGGCCTCGGTCAGGCCTGGTAGTAAGGAAGATAATGATCCAGCACCCCAATGAGGCACAATTAATGTTAAAGTAATAGAACAATAATGCCTGCCTGTGATGGGGACTTTGAAATCTCCAGATGAAAGGCCCATAGAAATACAGAAGTACTGGCTATTATTAGCATTTATGTAGCGCATTTCATCTTCAAAGCACTTTGCAAATATTAACTAATGAACACAAAATACTGTCTTTTCTCTCCCCTCGAGGACAGCAAGGGGGAGCCTCTGATGAGTTTCCACTTAAATGGAAACACTGCTTTGTGGTGTGGAGGCAGAGGATACTCCTTTCAGTAGGCATCTTCAGGCTGTTTAGGGAGGGCTGCTCTGACCATCCATGGAAAGGAGCTGCGAGCCTGCCCTTTCCCCATGGGTGGTCAGGGAACTGGAGCCTGGACCAGTGCTGCCCAGAAGTATAATATGAGATACATGTGTGATTCCAATTTTTCTAAAGTAAATAGGTGAACTTGGTCTTAGAAGTTATTTAACACGATATACCCACGATATTATAATTTTAACAACATGAATTTACTAATGATAGCTTTTTTTTTTTTTTTTGGTACTATCTTTGCAATCAGAGTGTATTTTACACTGAGAGCACATCTCAGGGTGCACTAGCCGTCATTCTCATGCCCAGTTGCCACATGTGGACAGTGGCTACTGTATAGGACAGCACAGATCTAGACTGTCTTTGAGAAGAAAAGTCCAGAATGCCCTGGCGGTGTCATCCAGGGCTATAAGTCACACAGCAGAGTGGGACCCTGGTCAAGTATGGGCCATAATCAGACAAGCTCCAAATGCCCTCCTGATTCAGAAACCAACTAGCTGTGTGATATTGGACTTATTATTTAACCCATTTGGACTTCCTCATGTATAACCTTGGAGTGCTTCTACGTCCATTGTCACAATTTTATGAGGATTAAATGAGATTATTTTTGTAAACCACTTAGAGAAGTGACTAGCATATGATAATAATGCAATGAACAGTAACTATTGTCTTCTGAACAGAGGGAGCTCCTATTTCAAGTCCCTGACTCTACCCCATTCTCCACCAGTATCAAATGCATCCCAGTTCTGACTCTGCATTTGGCTGGGCTTTGCAAAGGGGTAGACAGATGCATTCTCCCAGCCTCAACCCATGTGTGATCTGTGTTCTCACATGGATATACACTCACAGCTTTGTGCGGCCAGGACAAGGAGCCCTTGTAGGGTCACATGATTTGAAGAGAGGAAAGATAAAGGGGGCCAGGATCTGAAGGTTATTTCTTTCTTTTTTTTTTTTTTTTAAAGATTTTATCTATTTATTTGACAGACAGAGATCACAAGTAGGCAGAGAGGCAGGCAGAGAGAGAGAGAGAGGAGGAAGCAGGCTCCCTGCAGAGCAGAGAGCCCGATGTAGGGCTCCATCCCAGGACCCTGGGATCATGACCTGAGCCGAAGGCAGAGGCTCTAACCCACTGAGCCACCCAGGCGCCCCCTGAAGTTTATTTCTGCAAGTGTCTTGGTGCCTCCAATGCCTTTCTACTGTCTCTCCTTTAACAAGAAACACTAGCTGCTCCGTAAGTCTTGCCCACCTTTAGCCTGACCTCCCTGCTCGCGTGATGCATTTCAAACACATCAGAAAGTCTTGCTTCTCCTTGCCTTTGTCCACCACATTCCTTCCATCTAGAGCAGTTCTTCCACCTTGACTCACAGATCTTGTGCTAACTTCAATCCTGGCACTTGGAACCTGTCATTGCACTTACGTGTTCATGGTACAGCCGGCGTGCACGGCTTCTCCATAAATGGTCACCAGATCTTTGCTAAGTCAGAGAAGGGTGCTAGTGGTATGGGACACAGCTGCCAGGGGCACCTGGGCCAGCCCCCAACACTCACGCATATCGTGGGTGCTCTGCGCTGTCTCCACTTGAAGCTCAGGGCTGCCCAATGTTATTTACACCAACAATTCCTTCAATTTAGGTCATTTTAAAATAAGAAGCAGCAACGGAAATATAAGTCGTCCTGTTTCTAAACGTGTCGCTTCAAGAGACATCTTTTCAGCAAGAAGTTTTCATACTCTAAAGCATTTCCAAAAGCTTCTCAACTTGGGAAGTGGCTCTCCTACCAGCAGCCCTTGATACTCTAATACGGAATAGACCTTATTGCAGGTCTCCCATTCACCAAGGAGATGGGTGCTCAGATACTTCTGGTCTGAGCTGCTAACTGAACGTAGAGCCCCCCGCTGATCAGTCCATAAACCCAGTGGCCATAGCATGCAGTAATCCTTGAGGGAGGAGTTCGTCCCAGGTCCCTCATGGGGGTCGTTATTTGTTTAGGGTCACCAGCAGTGGTTTTGTAGGAGCTGTTGAGCCAGGATTCAGTTTCCTAATAGGATGACCTCTGCCGGCATAGACAAGCAGCTGCGCGCCCTGTGTTCTGACTTTCCTGCTTCCCAACACAGCTTGGGTGCGGTGCTGACAGCTCACTCTGCCCTCCTGTCTGAGCAGAGGTTTGATTTCTTCCTGTGCTTTTTCCTTCCCCTCCCTTTTCGTCTTTTTCCTTTTTTGCATTTTATTTCCCTGCCTTTGTTCTGGTCTCCCTCCCCACCACTCCATGTAAATGTTGGGTACTAGGGTTACATAAATAATCAACTACCTCTTAGGAGAGGGAAAGGGAATAACAGGAATTCATTTTCGTGAGATCAGCTGGCCCAAGCTCATGTATTACTGAGGTTTCTTTGCCTCCAGGAATTTTCTCTGGGGGCGTCTTTGGAGCAGAACACAAAAGCACAAAACACAACTGACCAATTGTGCAGAACTGTTTGTAGGGAAAGATAGTGCAGTTGGGTGGGGAAGGGAATTCTTTGTGACACCTGAGGTGGCCAGCTAAAGCCACAGAGCCCCTGAAGCATGAAATTTGATTACTCTTATCTTGGTGCACAGCTCCTGATAACTGCTATCAGTCGTTCAATTATCCAGCAAACTTCTACAGGTCTACAACAGCAGGTAATATGGAATTAGGGTGGAAAGCTCCACCTTTCCCACGTGGTACCTCTGAAATGGCAGCAGACCATCGACACCATGGAAATGAGCTAGCCAGGGATGACTTGGTGCTTCAGTTGTACTCCCAAGTGTTTCTATCAAATGATTGCTTTATTCTGCTTTTACTATTTTGTTGATTCCCTCCTCGGATCAGATATTTTAAGAGTGGCTGGAAGAGTTCCAAGGTGATTAAGGAGCTTGGAAAATGAAAACTTCCAAAAAAAAAAAAAAAGGCTAAAGAACATTATTTAATGTGGAAGAGGGAGGCTGAGGGTGATTTTCTATCTTCAAATGTGCAGACAGGCCCGCAAGTTGGCTGCTTAGAACTGGATCCTGAAGCCGAAATAAGAGGAGTAGAGCGGTCACAGAGTGCAGCGGACAAGTGCTGGGCTGGACAGTTGGGAGAAGCAGTCCCAGCCCTGTCCCTTCTATTAGAAGTTGTCTGTGTGGCTTTGGATATGTCCCTTAGCTTTCGGGGCTTCCCACTCGATGGCCTGCTTCATTTCCTGTGTTTTTCATGATTCTATGAGTCATTAGGTTAAAATAGTGGTTAGACTGAAAAATGGCAAGTTTTTGCTGGCTGATAGAGTACTGCCTAGAAACAGAAGAACCTGCTAAATAATCTTTTCGAGGGATTTTTATGGCAGTTTTCAAAGATTTTTGTTAGTTATTTTAAAAATGGAACCTGGGGTATTTTTGCAGAAATTGAGAAACTGGACTCTTTCAAAGAAGAGCTGGGTCTGAGAACAACCGTCAACTTCCACTAAGACAGGCAAAACCCCAACAATTCTGATCTCTGCTGTCAAAACAGTATTCCTGGGGTCTTGTAGACAGGGATGGTCTAGCTGGGGATTTTGTCCCTCTCCAGGTTAACGCTGGTAGCAGTTCAGCGGTGCAATCATTTAAATTATCCGGCCCTTGGGAGGACCTGGAGAGCAGGAGACCAGCTGCCCTGGTTGCTCTGAGATTTGTTTAATGTGACCGGGCCAATGATCTGGGCAGGGAACACCCCCTGGGCAATCTGGGTTTTATCTGCAGGGGAGGAAAAACTTCTTTTCCCCTCTCAGGTTCTATAACTAGGACTTATGACTTGTGCTGACAAGATACAGTTCACTAGGAGAAAAACATACAAATTTTATGATGCTAATATTTTTGTGTGACACTGGGGGCTTCAGAGAAAGAAGCTGTTAGACACCTGGGGCTTAAAGACCACTTCGACCAAGAGTGATACATTGTGGACACATGACAAGACTAAGTAAACAAGGGTTTGGGAGGGGAATTGTAAATCTTCTGAGAGTGACTAGAAAAGACACCACGGAAACTAATGAAAGAAATCAGAGTTATTTTCGCCTGGTCTGTTTGTACAGATCCATTTTGGTGCTGACTCCCAGTCTCTGGTGATAAGAATATTCTTCTCTTCCTGGTACAGGGACATTTTCTACTGGGAAATTTCATGTCCTGCTTTTAGGTAGAAGAGGGGAGGGCCAAGAGCTCTCTGTGCACCTGCTGTTTCTCAAGTGCCTTCAGCCCAAAATAATCAATATGACAAAGAGGTATATTTTGGGGTAGCATGTTCTGAACCCCTTCACATGCTTCCTACAAAGGACGGTGTGGCAGCTGGGAAATGCAGCTGCGTCTTTACCCCCTGTGACCCTTCTCTCTGGTCCAAAAGGAAGTTCAGCACCTTTTGGGGCCCATAATTTCTCTGTATATATTTCCACAAAAGTTGCTGTTAATCTTTATAAAAGAAGCTCATCTGCTACACAGTCCAGTGTGGGACAGCCCTTGATTACCTGCAAGATCAAGCTAAGAGGAGCCCCAAAGAGTGGCCCCAGCGCCCAGGTGCCATGACCGTGGAAGCAGGTGTTGTTTGGCGAAAGTCAACAACACTCCTGACACAATCCCAACTACAAAGACAGTCTATCCTAATTAACTGCAAATGCCTTGCTCATAAACCTGTCAGCGCCGGGCTCTAATGTCTGTACTTTTAATGATGCATTTGATTAGAAGGTAATTTTATTCACTTGGTGGCAGTCAGACCTGTTTGGTTGAGGGTCTCTTTCCCCTGCTCTTACTCCACCTTCCCTCTCCTGTTCAAAACATTTATAAAATTGTGATGTTTGAAACTATCTGATAAGTAAATAAATAACTCTACAAAGCAGTGTCACAATATCTCCTCAACACCAGCCTCTGTGTGTGTGTGTGTGTGTGTGTGTGTGTGTGTGTGTTTGCTGTGTTTCCCCATTACGTAATGGGGAAAAGTGAAGTGTGATTTTTCTAATTTCCTATAGGGAAACCTCTTCTTTTCCAGCCTAGTATTCTCTTCACTTCAAGTTCAAATAATCGACATGACTTCATAGTGCATCACATTTTACAAATTGATTCCATGTTCTTTTATTTCATTTACCTCTTCCAATAAACCCATGAGATATTTGTGCCTCTGAAGAAGGAAAAGCAAGTCAGAGATAATATCATCTATCTCAGGGACCCAGTCAGGAAATCAGGAATTCAAAGACGATCCCAGTTTAAATCCCAGGCTTTCTCTGCCAGACCATAGGCTTCTTTCTGAAGAAGGGCTTTCTCTTTTTTCATTGAAAATGAAACCTGAGGCTGACCCGCACAGGTAATTGTTGCTAGAGGACACCGAGAGCAAGCATGGCTGGGCACAATCAAGATTTTGGACCTCTTGGATCCCATTTCTTGCTGTGGAAACCTAAGGTCATGTTGAAGATGAGTAAAGGTCCAGACCTCAGGGTAAATCCAGGAGCCCACGTGAACTGTGCTTTGCTTCTCTCCCACATCTCGTCCTTCCTGTACTTCCTGATGGTGCTGGTACTTGAGTCCACTCCCCTCTCCCCACTTCTCTGGTCCTTGCATGTGTTCTACATGTATCAGCTCACTTAATCTACATGTAATGGAGGCACAGTATGACTCCCCTGAAGGAATCTGCTCGCAAGGTCATCTCACCCAAGGCTTCAGAGCAGGGGAGCAAAGGGGCTGTTAGTGGGACTTCATTGCCTGAGGTCTCCATTGGGACTTAAGTGAATCAGCATATTTTTAGCAGGTATCTGACGTGCTTTACACGGAGTTAGGTGCTATGAGTGGCACCATAGGAGAAATAATACACAATTTTTAATTTGGGATCCCAGAAGGAGAGCACTTCTCTAAATTATCATTTAATGTCTGTATGTCAAGGCAGCATACATTTTCACCTAGGATTCTCTAAACACGGAGGCCTGAGTGTGATGCTCTCTGCTAACTCTCATCCCTTCTTCAGTAATTGAAGGTCGTAAAGGTTAAGTGGCTTTGATTCCTGTGTTGATTGGTGGTTGGTGGCAGTGCAGGGATTTGAGCCCAGGTTTTGGTCCCAGGAGCCAACCCTCACCCCACTTTATTGCACCTCCAGTCTGCATGGATCAAGGGGCAAAAGGGGAGAAGAGCCTCCTCTACCTATCTCCTTGGAGCTTTAATTTTTATTCTCAAATGTTTCAAGCCTAACTGCTCTTTAGGTGGTTGATTATACTTCTATGAAATCTCCATTTGAAGGAAAATTGTATCATGTGTTAGAACAGCGAAGAGGAGAACTCATGACCTTGCATTGCTTTGTGTTATGTCGCCTTCCCTGATACTCTCTTGTGGAGCTAGCAGGGAGTTTGACACATTGAGTCAGACAGCCCCTTATTATTAAATCTGTTTGCAAATGTGTGGAAAGTGCCCTGCACACCCACCCTCGATATGAGTGGTGGCAGGTCGTGGATATGAATCACAGGCTCCTAGAAGCACTTGCCTTCTTCCTTTCCTTAAATCAGATTGTCAACATTTCAGAAACAGTAATGGTAATAATGCTGGGCTGTCCAAGCCACTGAGCAGCAGCAGCATGCAGCATGGGGGCACACCCCTTGGAAGAGGGGGACAGCTAGGTAAAAAAGTTCTGCCCTTCAGTGAAACCGTCTACAACTCACCCCAGATGTGCTAAGATAGGGTGACTGTGTGCATATCATCTACTTTTAGGATGCCCTTGATTGTGTGGAATTAATTAACTCAGTCATGATTGCCAAACATTCTAGAAATGCAAAGTGCTGGATAGGGGTTTGTTAAAAGTAATAATCTTATAAACTAAGCAGGTTTGAGGTGATGGGTGCCCAGGGAAAGAACCCTTGGGAAAGCCTTTTGCTCCAGCTCTGGTTCAAAGTCTGTGCTTTGTTCCTTAGATCAGCATCCCTCCTTCTGAGACTACAGTGAGGTCAAGAGAGGGAGAGGAGGGGAAAGGCAAGAGGTAGGGCAGTTGACTACTCTCCATGGTCTACATCTCAGGTGGGGATGCTACTTGGCATTCACCCAACTGCCATGTCTCCATGCCGCCACTACACCAGGAGGGGGATTTTCTTCTCCACTTGATTTGGAAAATTATGGTTTCTACACTTCTGCTAAAATCCATGCAATTCTTCCTTCATTCAGAAAGTCTCCGCAAGCAGCTGACTGTGGACTGAGCCATTGTTAAGGCCCTAAAATGTGGTGGACAGAACTGCACGTCAGATGCATTGGGAGACATTTTTCTAATCCTAGGAATTGATCATTTTCCCCCAATCTGGATAAAAATCGCAGCGGGGCATTTAATGGAATATCTAATATAATCAAAGCACTGCCTTAGGCACTCAAGTGAGAATACCTGCATGAGGTATTCATATTCACACTTACATACTGTGAAACTGACCAGGCAATAAATACACCTTAACCACACTGTGTAAAGGGCTTAAGGGATTTATTAAAAAGGATTGAGGGTTGTAGATGGGTTGGTCTGGGAAGGCTTCATGGAAGAGGTGTGGACAGGGGAAATACTTGGGAGGTGCTGTAAACTTCTATTCTGCATCTCCTGTGCGTGGGTTTAGAACAGCCCTCTGATAATAAAATACATTTTAAGATTTTTTTTTTAAGATTTTTTTTTTTAATTTATTTGTCAGAGAGAGAGAGAGCGTGAACACAGACAGACAGAATGGCAGGCAGAGGCAGAGGGAGAAGCAGACTCCCTGCCAAGCAAGGAGCCCGATGTGGGACTCGATTCCAGGACGCTGGAATCATGACCTGAGCTGAAGGCAGCTGCTTAACCAACTGAGCCACCCAGACATCCCATGAAATACATTTTAATTGAGTGCTGAGCATCTTGTCCTTGCCCCAGGCCACCTGGTGACAGCAACTTTAACAAAAGCAAAGCAATTAAATAGACCCAGTTGGCTTCTTGGCTTGTCCTTTGCTGTCCCTTTAATTCCCTGGACCTGCTTCTCAACTGGCCCGCTCCAAACCCAGCCCCTAGATGAAGCCTCCTCTTAGCTTTCTGGATTTTTTCTTGTAAGGAGAAATCTGGAGACGAGGTGCAAAAACTTACTGAGAATTATGGGGTGCCATTGGGACACTCTGGTTTTAAATTGAGACCTCAGCCCATAAAAAGTCTGCTGCAAATGCAGAGGTTTGGCTTCAGAAATTAAGGGCTGTCACTTTAAACTGACTGGGTCTGCTCTCCTGGCCCCAGCCTAAGGCAGAGTAGAAGGGATATTTTAAAGTGACAGGTTTAAACAGCCTCCATGTGTGCGGTCCAATCATTTTTCACACGAAGCCTCCTGGGCTCGTGCTGAGGGGCCCTGCAGGATCCAATCTCCCTCTATAAATTCGTGGGAAGCCCCATGCTGCCTGGCAGCAAGAGCGTGGGGGAGGGGCTGCCTAAGGCAGGGTAAGGGAGCAAGCAGCAAGACAGGAGGCCTGAAGGAAGGGAAGCTCCACAGGGCACTGTAGTCTCTGGCCTTCTTGCACACCTCAGAGAGCAGGACTGAGCACCAGGGGGCAGCTCAGGGCTGGCCCAACAGAGGTACGGGGTGGACTTCAGAATGAATTTCAAAATCGTGTCTGAGAGTCTATTTCCATGAGGTATAGTGGAACGAGAACTGGAATTTGAAGCAGAAAGCTTAGAATCTAGCCCTGTTTTGTTAAGCACTTGTGCTGTGTTTACCTTCACCAAGTTCTACCTTTCCAAACCTCATCTTCTGGATCCCTCTGGAGGGCTGTGTCACCTGGACACTGGGGGTTAGGGAGTGGGGCGACACCTGCCATGCTCTCCTCAACCGGACAGTGGACCTAAAAGTATTCTGTAAAGTGCAGCCCTGGACGAGTGAATGGCCTTTATTGCACCTCCACAGCAGTGCCCATGGAACTGAATGTCAGCAGTGCCCATGGAACTGGCATATGTGCCTAATTTGCTGTTCTCACTGCACAGCAGCGAATGCCAGTCTCTCCTTAGCACTTCCTCAGAGGCATTACTAGAATTAATGAATGGGATTCCTCCCACCCCAAGGGCAAAGGTCTCCTAATAAGCTCGAGAGCCTCAGCTAAGAAGTGCCATAACCCCAGCCCCAGCTCTCTAGGCAGAGTCCCCAGGGTCCTGGACTTGGCCATTGCCCTCTGGGCAGGAACGGACACTGAGCATGTTGTCCTCTAGGTCAGAGTCTGACCCATCGTCCCTTTGCTCGTGGCCACAAGCCCCAACTCCCGACCCCAAGAAGCCTTATATGGAGAGAGTAAGTCCAGTTCTGGTTTGCCGGATCCCGACGTAGCTGTGCCTGCTTCTCCTGTAGTGAGAAGAAAGCTGTCTGGGAGAGGCAGGTGGCTCCTGGCCACTGTCTGGCTCTGCTCCACAGATGCCCTCCATGCTGGTGGGCTGTAGAATTTCCAGACAAAGCCACAGGGAACCTAATCTAACAGGTGGGGAAAAGAAGAACTGCCTTTTTTATTTCCCTTGCTTTAAAATCCTGTGATTTTTCTGAGCAATTCTTAGCTTGCTGGCTGAGCTTCGCCGCCACCGATATATTTAAACTTTCGGTATTAAAGATCTCAGAAGCCTCTCCCAGGAAATTACCTCCCCAGTTCAAGTAAGCCAGGTGCCCTCTTGAGACGCGTGGGATTCGTGTCCCCAGCAAAAACCTCTCTCTTTTCAAACTGGAAGATGGCTGTGCAAGGGCCTATTACTGGAAATAGATGCATTTATGAATTTCAACATCCTATTAGTGGTGATGATCTGACAAAATCACGAGAATGGAGATATTTGGGTGTACAGCTGACAGATGATTTATGGGCTCAGATATCACGAGGATGTAGAGTGTGTCTGTAAAGGAGTCCTTCAGGAGATGGTGCGGGTGCAGCCTGGGCACAGGGGGTGCAGGGTTCCCAGCGTTATGACACGGGGCTGCCTTGGAGTTCACGGGGCCCGTTCAGGACATTCGTAATTGCGATGCTCAGGCAATGACAACGGATGGGTGTGCAAGTGTGGGAAGGGAGGGGCAGTGTGTGGGGACAGCACTCATCACTCTCGCTTACACGCCAGTCTCCTTGAAGCAGGTTTGAGCTGACACAGGCAGATCAGCCAAGGTAAATTTCTTTTCCTCAGATGTAATAATTTAACTGGAATTGATAAAATGAAATATATTTTGGAATCACTATCTAGCCCGGTGAGATTGGATCATGACAAGAATATATGGAGTTATGAATGTCTAAATGTGGCCGCCAAGGGACTCTTTCTCCCGATGTCCATTGGACAGGGGCCCTGCTATTATTAATTGTCCGATTTGCACTCCCTGACTGTGTTGACTGTTTATCCAACCCATTCTCCCTCCCTTTTCCCCCAGAGCAGAGAGTTACCCGGATCTTTATTGGCTTTTATGCCCTCTCAAGCTCCATCCATAAAAGAAAAATTGAATTGGTCCCATTAGCTTGATTTTAGTAGCCATGGAGAAAGGTAATGGATTCCAGGCCTGCTTGCCATTTAATTTAGATGTTAAAATCTCGCATATGATTGACCTAGATACATCACTGCTGCTGCCTTAGAGATTTGGAAGTGCATGGGAGGGGGTACCGGCAGCCCTTGTAGGTCATCAGTGACCCCATTTGTAAAATATCTAGCTAATTAAACAAAGATGGTCACCAAATTGAATCCCTTCAGGGATAAAGGAAAGAGGTCGGGAAGAGAATTGGTCATAGCTGGTTCTCTTCATCTCCACCAGCACCATTTGAAGTCGATAAAAAGAAGTGTGCTTTGTCCTGGTGGGAATAGAGCAAACCATCCCTCTCCCGCAACCAACTCACACACAGATTGCAGGGTTTTAGAACCATGGGACACGGCTCCAGGAGGACAAGAATCGTGCCTGGCGGGTTTCCTGCCATACCCACGGGGTGTCTCCCTGTGCCTGATTGGGGTGGGAGTGGGGGCGGGCTGGAGGGAGCAGTGGTGTGGAGGTTTACGACCCATTTGTTGAAGGAATCATAGGGTTTAGGTAATTTGGGCTACATCCAACCTACCTGTACCTCAGCTTAATCACCTACAGGTAGAGGGCGCTCTATAGCCAACCTGGAAGTTTTAAAAACCCAGCTTTACCACTTAAGTGCTGTGCAACCTGCTACAAGTCATCAGCCTCTCTGTACAGTTTCCTCATCTATAAAATGTCGATCCTAATGATACATACCACATAGGACTTTTTGTGGATTAAAATACTGTTGCATGAAAAGCTCTTTGAAGAATAGTTAGTGTCTTTTATAAACATGTTACTGTCAACTGCTATTATTAATAAATGGTCCTTCCAAATTGCTTTTCATTCACCGGTCTTTATGCCAAATTAAGATGGGAAACTCCAACCTATCAGAATTTCCAATCTATTTTGCTATAACTTAAGGCTCTTTTCCTTAAAATGACCTCACAGAGATAATGCAAATCCTCTATCAAAGATACATGGGTGACCGAGGAAAAGTCCCTGTTCTCTGTGCTTTGTTTTGTGTAATGTGGAGGCCAAGTTAGATGGTCTCCAGAGGACTCTTTCAGCTGTACTGGCGTGATTATAGGCCATGGGATCAGCAGCTACACTTAAATTATGTACCTGGGTGCTGTTCCAAGTGCTTTTCTTATATTAACTCACTTAATTCATATAGTAATCCCACTGAGGAGTTTCAGTTTATATCTTCATCCCAAAGATGAGGGAGCTAAGGCAGAGAGAGGTCAGGGAGTTTGCCATAGTTGCTCAGAAAGTGAGTAGGGGAGCCAATATTTAGATCAAGGAGAGAGTTGTGAGGGTATGAAATAGAATCAGTGCCTCTATGTTTTTCTGTTAGCATGGTTTTGTGAATCTTCCTGAACTCAGGGAGAATCTAGAAATCAGAATATCTCCACTCTGTTGGCTTTACACAGTGACCTGACCTTGGCATCAAAGAATATTTTCTATCCATAAATAGCAAAGCACATCATTGTCAAATAAATGAGAGAATATTTGCTACTGTGAAAATGCCCCAACAAGCTGAGTTATTACTACTGTGTCATGATTATAACAAGAATAATGTGCATTTATGGAACACTTTATGTCCCCCAAGTACTTCATGGTCGTCCTAATTAGGCAGCCTGTTGACACATTCCCAGGAGATGTCTGCAAACGTTTATTTCAATGCTTCGGTGCCAGGAAACTTAGACGTAACTCTCAGCATAGGATGGAGGGTCAGAGAAGAGGAATGGGAAAGCCAGCAAGGCTGAGCCCCAAAGTGTGACTGACTAAGGATTAAGCTTAATATGTTAGAAATGCAATACTTGATCCAATTCTCTTTGGACTATGTAAATCAAAAGTTAATTACTGGGAGGACCCCATTTGTATTTTTATTGCTCTATTTACATTTTATGAAACCATCTGGTATCATTAATATGCTCAAAGTCAGTTTAACTTTATTTGTAATTTTATAGCAAAAGAAAAAGCTCATTCTTCCTCAAGTGGGAGAAACCACAGGCCTGAGAGAGGAGGGTGGCCAGTAGGGTGGCCAGGAGAGTGGACTTGACTGGAACAGTGACCAGTGAAGTGGCTCCTTGGCTTCTCTTTGAGGGGATCTTGGCAGGTATTGGGGGTCCTGGAAGCTTTTCGACTGGCTTGGTCACTTGGAGGGAGTGAGATGCTGTGAGCTGAAGGATACTCTGTATCTCTGGGATGTGGATAACTTGTTAAGAGTTGCACAATGACAGGTTGAAGAACAGTAGAACAAGCCCACCAGCTGCCCTTTCCGGGCACCGAGCTATAGTGAGCCGGTCCAAAATATCACTGTCTCCAACCAGGCCCATCTGCGGGGCATCCCAGGGGCCACACACATGGATGGAGCCTACAAGCCCTCTTGTTCTTTTTCTCTTGTTCAGCTTCCCTAGGACACAGCTGAGTGGCCCCCTTGGAGGTGGTTAGAGAGATGAGAAACCACCTCCGGCCACTCTTGGCACGGGGACTCACGGCAAAATGCTGCCTTCCAATCTCGACCCAGAGTGAGCAGCTGCTGGAGGATTACAAAGCACTGGACCTTCTCGTTGTCATTTTAAATGTTATCTCAGCTGGGCAGTTCTTGCAAATGAGCTCTTCACCCTCCCTTCCTCTCTAATTCCCACCTCCCCCAACCACCACCCTACACTCCTCGCAAATATGCTCCAGCCAAAACCACGGCCTACAAGTGGTGCACATTAACTAAATTGCAGCTTACTGGCTACGTTGGTGATATTCCCAGATTGAGTTCCTCTGGCTTAACACTTGGATGCTAATGACAGGAGCTGGTGGGTCAGATGTGGCAGAGGGATAGCCTTCAAAATCGAAATGGCAAGAGTTAGCATCACGGAGCTTCAGTTTTAAACTAGTTCATGGGTCCGTAAGTAAGATACGGTGGGGATGCATTTTTTTTTTTTTTAAACAGTGGAAACATCTTTCTTTCTGCTACAGAAAAACTTGTACTTCATAACTGTCTGCAATCGTACCCTGCAGGTTTCAGAAACACAAAACAAAACCTTTTATTGATTCAGCCGAAAAATAACCATAGTTTCTTTCTCTAAGTGATCCCCCGGTGCAGTTTCTTCCCTGTGACCCTTGTCTCCATAGTTTTCCTGACTCTGCCTCCTCCTCCCATCTAGTTTTTTCTCTGCTACAAAATATGAATGGGGAGGGGAGAGGATCAGAGGCTTTGAATAGGGAAAGAGAAATGAGAAAAACAGAACAAAAACACTGTACGTGCTTGATCATTTCTACCAGATAGTACAATTGCTTGGGACCCAGAAGGAATGTTTTGTCCTTCCTTCCCTACTCCCAGCTGGAGGCCATTTCCACATCTGAAACCACAGCCCTGAACAAGGACAATGGTTAAGGCACTGAACTCGCTCAGTGGGCACCCCAGAGTCAAGGCCTGATCTCTGCTCCATGAGGAGAGGTGCAGAGACCTTCTCTCCCCGCCCAGGGAGGCACCATTGCTCCATCCTGAACTGGTCAGGGCCCGGCTGCCCAGCTCTTGGCAGGATGCTGCCCTTTGCTCTGATGCTTGTTTAAGATTTGGCATTCTCCAAGCAAAACCCCAATATCCGACATATGTGAATCTGGGACCTGGGGAGGGCTGATCAGGTGCTGTTATAATTCCAAGTGCTTCCCAACCTGCCCTTTTGTCTCCTCCTGTCACTCTGCAGCCCACATTTAATTCATGATGGGGCCCACCATTCCTCAGGCCACCCCTCCCTTTTTGCCCCCTTATGCTTCCACGCATGTCCATTTTAATCCTCCCCTCCTTCCTTTGGCATCTGGTTTATTTTGTATATAAAGTGCTGATGCAAATGTCCAAAATAAATTATGCTGAATAATAGATGAAGACAGCTACATAATTTATAATGCTAGAGGCCAGAGAGAGCTGCATGGGCTGTGCTCAGCCCATCCTCAGCTGCTTACCACAGTCTACTGGGTGTTTACACCTTTAACGCTGGGAAGCAACAGAGCCCTGTGTCTGTGGCTCAGATGGTCTTCCTTGAGGTGTGTGTCTGCCCTAGTGTGGACCCAGACTCCTCTGCCCAAACAGTAGCTGGGCACTCATAGAAAGAATGGGTGCCACACCCGCCCATCAGCCCAGACACTCAAGTCGGCTTTTCAAGCAGTCCCGTCCTCCCATCTGGCAAGCCCCACTGTGTGCTCTACCTCCCTCCCTGCACCTATGCCCCCACCCCCACATGCTCTTCCTCAGTTTCTCATAGCCCTGGCTTCTGCACTGTTTCGGTTTTTTGTGTACCGTTCCACTCACCCTTCCATGGCAACTGGGTCATTCACGGGCCTCTAAATTTCCCCAGGCATCATCTTCCCTGGCAGGGCACCTCAGCCCTGATCACTCACAGTCCCAGGAGCACCTCGAGTGTGAGGGCCCACTGGGCGTGGACTGGCTACACACCATACACCTGGGGACTCGCAAGTCTTGCTCATTTGCCCTGACCTTGGGAAGCTGCAGGTTGGGAGGAAGTACATAGTGCCAGAGTTACAAATGGGAAGAGAGAGTGTCCTTCAACCTTGCAAACCCAGAGAGCCAGCTCTGCCCATAGAAGACATCTTCAGAAGAGAACATCAGTCATTTTTCCCAGTCCTTGTTGTCGTGTGATAATTGAGGACTGTGGAATGACACAGATCACAGTACAACAAGAAATCTGAGTTGTGTAATTATGAGAGAAAATTCACATAGGTCAAAACTCATGATCCATAGTGTAAAAACAATATTCAGTGATAATACGTCATTCTCTTGTGTAGCTGAATTCCCATCATGCAGATGATGACACCTCCCCCATATGTGCATCTCTCTCCCTCCCTCGTAACTTTACATGGTCTCTGACCCAGGTTCTGGGGCCCAGGGATGTGGGCACTGTGCTAAGAGATTCTGAGTTTCCCGAATGCCCACTGTGGGCGGGGAACTGTGCTGGCACAAGAAGAAGTGTTATCTAATTCACACCTTAAACAACTTGGGGAGCTGCTGTTCACTCCGTGTTCCCAAGAAGAAAACCAGCTTTTGAACCAAGCAATGGCGCTCAGATCACACAGCAGGCAGGTGAGGGGTATGGGGACTTAGGACGCCTTAGAAAGGGTCAGGGAGCGGGAGACCAAGATGTCTTCCAGGATCCAGCTTTTCCTCATAGGTGCCAGCCTACATCACATGGTGGGACCTTTTCCATCCTGCGCTGCTAAGGGAGCAGTAAATGGAACATTACCAACCACAGGCTTGAAAATGGCGACCTGTCAGACCCTTGCTGGGTCATATACACAAGTGACTTGGACAGCAGCTGCATTCAAGATGGCCTTCTGAGTATTAGAAAATAGTTTGGGGGTTCTAAAAAAGGAAAGCGAGTTCAGGCCATGACGATAATTGTGGAAAGATTTCAGATTCTCATTTCCTACAGAAAGATGGAAGGGCCATATAACTGTGAGATTAGTTCCGTCCGTTTCACTTCCATGACTCACCCGTGAGGCCTCGGGGATCTTGCAACTGCTAAGGAGAGAATCCAGACAGAAACAGCTTTGAACACACCCCCCAACAGGGGCCAGGACCTCTGGATCTGGGGGCCTATTATGCATTTAGAGGCTCCTCTTGCTCCCTTGAAGTTGTGGCTTACACATGGAGGACAGGATCTGTGAGTGGGACTTTGCTTTCTGAGACTTTGGGAGAGAAGTTAGTGGTAGCAGAGGTAGAATATCTGAATGATTTGAAGACCTGACATAAGAACAGCCTCAGGCAGACAGAAAACATCCAGCATTTGCTATCATTAAGTAGGCTAAGTGACTTGCATGCCTTAGACCTATATGTTTGCTATGTGTCTGGAAGGCACAGAGAACGGCCAAGGGGAGTTTCCCTTCCTCTGGCCTCTGGCTCCCAGGGACTCCCGGAGCCTGGATGTTCTTCTCTGACAGTTTGTAAATCCCAGGAAAGCAACTGTGGGGATCACCCAGGCAAAGCTGAAGAAACTTCTTCAGAAGAAGATCTGGAGCCCTGGCTTTTCTGTGACCCTCACGCCTATTTGATTTCTTCATGCACTTCCCAGGTTAATGCCTCCAACAAAGCTCCTTGATGACTAATTCTCATGTGATTCACATGCAAGAATTCGACACCCAGTGTACGGCTCCTTTCCCAGACTAGATAAAGAAGCCACTTGCCCCTCTTGTCTGGCATGCTTTTCATCTGTCGAACAAGTGCTCCCGCTGGGACTTGGTGGCCTAGGGCATACCTGTCCTATCTCCCGCTGCAGAAGCCAGGGAAAACCTCACCTGCTAGACTCCAGGGTTCAACTTCACAGTTTGGAAGAGTCTCAGGATTGATGGAACGGATGGATATTATAATATCTGGTCAAGCCTGCCAAGAGTACAGGGTAACATTGAATAGAAATGATGTTACTGTAACCACTTTGTAGTCAGGATCTGATCCGCATGAACAGGATTTCTCAACTCTGGCATTATTTTATTTTATTTTTTTAAAGGTTTTTTTTTTTTCTTCTTTTTTTTTTTTGTCAAACAGAGATCACAAGTAGGCAGAGAGGCAGGCAGAGAGAGAGGAGGAAACAGGCTCCCTACTGAGCAGAGAGCCCAGTGCGGGGCTCCATCCCAGGACTCCAGGATCATGACCTGAGCTGAAGGGAGAGGCTTTAACCCACTGAGTCACCCAGGCACCCCTCAACTCTGGCATTATTGACAGTTTGAGCTGTGTAGTCTCTGTGGTGAGGACTGTCCTGTGCCTATGATATTTAACAGCAGCCCTGATGTCTACTCAGTAGATGCCAGTATCACTATCTGCCCATTTGTTACAGTCCCAAACTGTCTCCAGACATTGTCAAATGTCCTCTAGTAAGCCAAGTTATCGATAACCACTGAGGTAAATAATGTCAGCCTTCTTCATCAGAGCTACACAAAGTGAGGTCCTGGGACAGGTAGCAGCGGTGTCATCTGGGGGTTTCTAAGAAATGCACATTTTCACCTCATACCCAGACATCGTGAAGCAAAAGTTCTGGCTCTGGGATTCAGGGGTTTACCTTTTAACAAGCCTTCCAGGTAATTTTTATCCATGTAAAAATTTGAGAATCAGAGCTACAAGGTAGCCATTTGTCAACCATGGCTATTGGAATGGTTTTAATTAAAACCATTTTAACTAAAATAAAAAAAATAGTTTTTCAGTTACTCTGGCCACATTTCAAATGCTCAGTAGCCACCTGTAACTGGTGGCTACTGATACTGGATAAGGTGGTTACAGAACATTTTCATCACTGCACAAAGTGCTATTGGAGTGCACTGTTCTCCACCATAATGAAGTTGCTGCCAAAATGTGGTTGCCTGCAAGAACCCTCAGACTGTCACTTTGTTATCAGCCAAGTCTTATGGAATAGGCACTGGCTACCTTCTGGTATTGTGTAGCTAGTTATAGAAGCAAACTGAGAGAAGCCACATTTCTTCCACTCTTAGATTTGCATGTAAGTTAGATATAACAGCATCTGCCTCCCCCAGGGCCTATCTATGGTAACAGTCAAGGCAACTGGCCAGAGAAACATAAAGTTTGGGATAAACTACATAATACAGAGCAGACCTAAATCTTACTTTGAGACAACACATTAGGGTAGGGAAATAAAAACAATTATAAATCCAACTACTACCCCATGAATAATAAAGGACACAGGTGTGTGGTGTCAGGTTCTTTGCTGGGGCACTGGGCTTCCTGGTGGGATGATGGGGACTAGCTCATTCTAGTGCCTGTACCACTGGCCTGTGTACAACAGATGAACTTGGGTGAGCGCCAATCCCCCAGATTTCTGAGAAGCTCTTATGGGGCTCTTACTCTAGCAAACCCATAAATAGAACTTACCATGTTCCAGAGGAAGACACAATAGTTCTCATGGCACCAAGCTTCCAGGCAGTGCCTGGACTACGGCAATAGCATACCTGCCACCACTTCTCCTTGCCATGCCTGCTGCAGACAACACAAGTCAATCCTAGATGCAGACAGTACCAGCCAATTTACATTTAGATGTACAGGGGTACACCAGTTCACAATATCTGTCTTGTAAGTCAGACTCTCTTATCTGCCTCAGTTTCTTTTTGGAAAACCCAAATGCAACTAGCCTATACAACAGAATGACCTACTGCATTTCTCCTGTGTTTCTTGGCTTCTAGAAGGTGATCACTTAATTTTTATGTCCTCATTCCTTCTCTATAGACCAACCCTTTCTTTCAGCACAAACTGTAATTTGCTGTCCCACACGAAGCTGCCAGGCCCCCCGGAACTGCACAGGCATAAGTCTCTGGCTGAGGTCCTCCTGGGTTGGTTGATTCCAATTTGGATTATACCAAGCCTGGAGTTCTCTGTGAGTTATTCTTAACTACAAATGAAATAAAATAAGCCTATAAAAAATGCACAGGACATTCCCACCACAGTCTGCCACAGTTTCAGCAAGACCTTCTCTGCCGGAACCCAGTCTTGAGTGAAATCTGCTCAGTGAGGAAAAGCTCTTAAACCTCTGCCAGACAGCCCAGTAGGCTCAGTGTTATTTGTCTCCAGCCTCCCTCATCTCCCCTGAGACAGGCTGGGAAAGGGCTTCACTGAACAAGAAAATGTAAAAGGCACTGACCCCCTCGGCCTGGCTGCAGCTGCTGGCCGGCTAGCGCACCTGCCACCCAGGCTGATGGTTCTTCCCACTGCCTGTCTGGCTCGCTCATTCCTCTGGTCACTGTCTTGAGTGCTGTGATCCTGTGAACGTGTCCTCTTCCTGGACTCCACTCTGGCCTCCCCATTGTACTTAAGTTAGAAGTACTTTAAAGCATAGGAACAGGCAGTGGGCTTCTGGTATGCTCATTTTCCAGAAGCCTAGGAGTCCAAGAGCTGAACAAGACAACAGGCTTCCATTCTACCCATGGAAAGGAGTTTGACTGATGAGCAATTAAAAGAAGGAGGGTTCATCCCTGGTGATCTGTTTGTGGGGGAATGCAGGGGAATAGCAAAGGAGCTGCAGCAGCAGACCATGGTGCTAGGGAATTCCAGCCAAGAGAGATTGTGAAGGTTGACTGGAAACCAGAAGGACAGGCATGTTTGGCGGAAATGGTCATGGATCTGAAAGTGAGGGACTGTCCCCATTCTCTGAAAAGAAAGAACCAAGTTCCTACAAAAAGGATACATGAGTATAGTCAGTTGACTTGGGTAAAAATCTTACTCTTCAACACAAGTTATGGATTATACCAGGCCAAGCCATGTGTTCTGATTAGCTCTATTTCTGAGACATACACACATAATATTGGTTTATGGCTGTATACATATCTATACAATTATTTATTTGTACTATATATTGATACATAGACTATATCTGATATTTGTATATAGATTGCCTATATACACACTCATCTATAACAGCTCATATATTTATTTGTATATATACATACAAATATAAATATATACATAAAAATACACATATATATGTATATATACACCACAATACATATACATATTTTATATATATATACACGTGTATGTGTATATATACACATACACACACACAAACACACACACAGAGCAAAAAAAAGATCTGGCTACAAAATGTGTATGTGTAGACATATTGGTTCAGATTAATGAACCTATGTGCAAATAATGACCTGATAATCAAAAAGGCATAGTCTTTTTCAGATAGTTTCAGATAGTTTTAATTTTGAGTCCCAGTTCTGTCACTTAGGGAAGGTGTTCCCTTGGGTGGATTATTTAATTGAGCCTTAATTTCCTGTTCTGAAAGTAGGCGTAATGGCACATATAAATTTCATACAGATGTTATAAGGAATAATATAATGAATATAAAACATGCGGAGCAGGCGATGAATGGTCGATATAGCTATGCTCCCACCTTTCGCACTACTACATCTACTTGAAGAATGACTCTCTTATTCTCTTGGGTGGGTAATGAAAATAGGGCAGAGTTGGTGGCATTTCTGTTTGAGGTGTTCCAAACAAATTCATCCATTATGTACCATCCAGAGGGTTCCTAAGGGATATCTTCTTCTTCTTCTTCTTCTCCTTTTTTAATCAAGTTGCTTCTATTGCAAGAATGACTCATTTCTATTTTATAACTGGGTGATATATTGGAGAATCCCTGTTGGGGTTTATAATACACAAGGGTGCAGGTGAGAGCGTGTAAATCCAGTTTCAGGGAGGTAAATGTCAACTCCATACAAGGGAGAACTTTCTCAGAAAGTTGCTTCTGAAGGGAGTGAGGTCCGTGTCATATAGGATGCTTTGGCAGAGGCAGAGCAATCATATGTAGGAATTTAAATATCAGATGAGGGTTGTGCTACATGTTTTTTGAGAGCCCCTTTGGAAAAGAAATCCACATATTCCCTGGCCTTTTAGACAGTGCCTTCTGAATGTGGTGTGCTGTGATTTCTGTATTACCTGCACACCTACACCCACCCCACCTCCCTCCCGGTGGCCTCTATTCATCAGTTACAAGGCCCTGAAGGAATCCAATAGCGAGGAGGTGAGATTACATTCTGAGGAAATGGGTAAACTGAAATGGGGCTGGGATTGAACTCAACCGGGCAGCCAGCTTCATTTAGCGGCTAGTGCAGTCTTATTAGGAAAATGCAGCGATCCAGAACAGCAGCTCTTGCCTGGTCTCCTGTGGCAGGAGCGGGCGGTGGCCGGCACCCTGCAGGAGGAAGACGTGACCCCTTGCGCTTTGCTTTGAGCTGCCTCCCTCCCAGCACAGCTCATCTGGCTTCAGCTCCCTTCAGAGATCAAAGTGGACATCCCTAAGCCAGTCAGCCCCTGACTACCAGGTCTGTTCTCTGGGTGCTTCCTTCCAGGAGAATCTCTTCCATTGCCTCACTACGTGTTCCCCCAGGGCATTCCTGATACATGTTTCTCTTCACCGGTCTGAGAGTATAAAACACGTTGCCATGGGCCCTGGGCATAGAACGTAGAACACACTGAATATAGAGATCAGAACAGTCATGAAGGGAAATTAGAAAATGATGTATGAAGTACATTTGAAATATCCATGAAGACAGTATCTGTCCCTGTAAGGACTGACAGCAAATGAGTAAGGATATGCGGGAGCAGCTCGACAGTAGCTGTGCGGGTCCGTCTTGCTGAAAAGAACGACTGGAGTTCATAAGATTTCTACCCCAGCTATCAGTAACCTCACAAGCCCCGAGAGAGATGGTTGTTTCTGCATTTTTTTAATGTCTTTCGTCTCATGCTGTCTCTCCGTTTCTGCCTAAATCTCTGCCCCATCTCTCGGTCTCTTGATTTCTCTCTGTCTCTGTCTCTGTCTCTCTCTCTCTCTCTCTCTCTCACACACACACACACACACACACACACGCTCAAAATATCACCTTTTCCTGAACTCCTTTGACTTTACAGGACCATGAGCCTGGGAGAAGAACTTTTGGTTGGTTCCCTGGTTTATAGCTGCTTAAGGCTTCCCTGTCTGTAAAAAGGTAGAAATACTTAAAGATATAACTAGGTATTTTTGTGTCTACGGCACATTCCAAGATATATGCTCATGCCATTCTAAAGGCAGCTTTGGCAATTTTCAGATGAAAAATGTCACAGAAGTTTGAGATTCTGTAATTATCTATTTATATGCTACGGATGCCCAATGAGGAGTCCAGAGATTGCCTCATTTGCTGGCTATATAGCCGTTCATAAGTAAGTGTAATGTGACACACACCCTATATTGGTTCATAGGGATAGGAAAATTAGTTATGTCACATCTGAAAACCACTTTACATTCATAGGTCATAAACCAAGAGGAAAAATAACCAAAAGTTTCAGTATTCAATTTGTTTACTCTGAGCAAAATGCAACCTCTTAAGCTGATGAGCGGAGGGTGCAAGAGATGGAAAAGGCTTTTAGGAGCTCACTTTAAAAGCTCAAAAGGTGTCTGGGACATTAAATAGCTGTTAAAAGCTCTAGTTGGATAATTTAGGTGTAAATGAGTATGAACTATATGGATTAAATTTGCCTTAAAATGCCAGTCTGAAAAATTAAAGAAAGACTATTTGAGACAAACACAGTTTGCCTTTTTTCAAAACCCGAACGTTTTGAAAAAATAATTTCAGAGTCTCAATGAGAGCTTAAATGTAGTCAGATTTAACTGTCCCTAATGATCTCCCCATTAAAAGCTACAATTCAGTAATAATTATACCCACATTAAAATAAGTGCATGTGTTTATACACACACCACATAAAGTGTATGAATTCAGTCTAAGCTTTTAAAACCTTTTCTATCATAAATATATATATAGTATATATAAATATATATATATATATATATATATATATATATATAGACACACACACACACACACACACACACATACATGCATACATAGAAAAGTTCAGCCTGTGAATCTGAGGACGTGGATTAGAAACACCTTTACAATTTAATATACTTGTTTATTTCATCCGTTTGGGTACTGTCTTTTATTTTTATTATTATTAAAATTGGAAAATTATACATTTTTTGTATATTTTGCCCCAAAATTATTAACTAAGTCCCTCTTTTGTGAAACTAATATATGAAGAATTTCTTTGCTTTCTTCTGAGAATAGTCACTTTTGAAATAATGTTACACTAAAATACAAATTTTCAACTTTAATTATAACCTGTAGAGCTGTCTTTCTACATTGTGATCCTTATACAATAAAGTTATACACAAAAAACACATTTTAATTATTCATTTTCATTATTATCATTATTGCTCTATTAAGACCATACTTCTGTTTGATTCTAATGTGCTTTTCTTATAATTCAAACATTATGTGCAACATTTGACAAAAAATTCTATTTTATATATTCCACTCTCTATTATACTATTTCTTGGTTTTTATTTTACTTTTTATTTTTTTAAATTTTATTATGTTATGTTAGTCACCATACAGTACTTCATTAGTTTTTGATGTAGTGTTCCATGATTCATTCTTTGCATATAACACCCATTGCTCCACATAATACGTATCCTCCTTAATACCCATATTGCCTTGAACATGTTGCCTTTTCTCTCTTCTTAACTCATCAGGGTGTTGTGGGTTCAAAAAGAAAGGGACTCAAGCTTGAGAGATGAGAAAATGGGGGCACAGAAATGTCCATGACCTTGTCCTAGGTTACAGTGGCAGCCAATGGAGGTATTAGACTACAGAATGACTTACTATTCTTTCAATTTGCAGGGTTCCATTGCAGTATACAACTAAAATTTAAGGTGACTAGCTCCAGACCATTGACATGATTTTGGAGTTTTTGAAGTGCCATCAGAGTAACGGTTTGATGTAAGGTTGAAAAGAACAATACAGATATGTACCTAAAATTTGAGTATTTGGAAATTCACACTACCGATGCTATGTCATGAGATCATTCAATCTCTCTCTCTCTCTCTCTTTTTTTTTTTTTAAGATTTTTTTTTTATTTATTTGACAGACAGAGATCACAGAGAAGCAGGCAGAGAGAGAGGAGGAAGCAGGCTCCCTACTAAGCAGAGAGCCCGATGCGGGGCTCAGTCCCAGGACCCTGAGATCATGACCTGAGTCGAAGGCAGAGGCTTTAACCCACTGAGCCACCCAGGCACCCCAAGATCACTCAATCTCTTAACAGTTATGAGCCCAGGTTCTGTCCTGAAAGGTCCGACACATGTTAGGGCATCCCTGAATTTCACACCAATGGCTTATGTGGCCTACATCAATTACCATGGCAGTACCAATTGAAGTCTGGCGTTAAACCATAATTTCTGTGAAATCATGGGTTTAATTAAAAAATTACTGCTTTAAAAATATTCAGAAATAAGTCAAGTGGAGAAAGACAACTATCAAATGATCTCCCTGATATGAGGAAGTGGTGATGCAACATGGGGGCTTATGTGGGTAGAAGAAGAATCAATGAAACAAGATGGAATTGGGAGGGAGACAAACCATAAGTGACTCTTAATCTCACAAAACAAACTGAGGGTTGCTGGGGGGAGGGAGGTTGGGAGAAGGGGGTGGGATTATGGACATTGGGGAGGGTATGTGCTTTGGTGAGTGCTATGAAGTGTGTAAACCTGGCGATTCACAGACCTGTACCCCTGGGGATAAAAATATATGTTTATAAAAAATAAAAAATTAAAAAAATATATTCAGTATATGATTTTGTTTAAATTTCCAACCATATACCATCTAAAACCACTGTGTATGGTATGCACTCCCTAATTTCTACGACATTGGTCTAGCTTATTCATCTGATAGAATATCTTTATTAAATCCAGTTAAACTCAACAGACATTGGCCTGCTGTGTGCCAGATCTCAGTAGCCCTTGAGATTCAAGGGTAAAAAAATACCCATTTCCAGTATTTGAGTTGCTCATTGGCTCCTCATATTCCCGTAGTAACATGTATCCTATGCATCACTTAGCTTTTGCTGCATGACAAATTAACCCCAAAGCTTACTGGCTTTAAGCAGGGAATATTTATTGTTTCTCAAGTGATCCGTGCTTGGACTGAGGGCTTGTTCTAGTCTGGGCTACAGATCTCAGGCTGATCTCTGAGATCTGTTGGAGGCTCAGCTGGGCTGGATGGTCTCACATGTGACCTTTACCTCGATGTCAGCTGGAGAAACGGGGAGGCTTGGCTCTACATCTCTCTTCATCCCACCAGGTCTTATCCCCATAGTGGTAGTCACAGGTGTCCCAAAGGCAGTAAGAAAAGTCCCATGGTCCAATGCTATGGGAATGTCGATTAAGGCAAGTTTGCTGATGTTTCATTGGCTTACGCAAATCCCATGGTCAAACTGCGCTTTGGGGAATGAAGAAATAGACTACACCTTTTGATAAGAATGGCAGCAAAGTCACATTACAGTGTTGCTTGCATGCAAGGATGTGAGGAATTTGTGGCCACATCACATTACCACATAATATATCTTTTAACATAGCAGAGTAGAAATCGGTATGTGGAACTAAAAAAGGAATCAGATTTGATGTATTAAGGAAGACTTTGCCGAGTTGATGACCTGTGCATAAGATTTTGGAGGACAAATGGAAGCTCTTTGACTTTAAGAAATCTGACTGGAAGAACTAGAGCCAGGAAAGACAGATACAGAGAATCAAGGAGTCAGAGTGCACAGAGAACAGAGGTAAACAGACTCCATTGCCCTTGCTAAAGGATAAGGCTGGGCTATAATCATGATCCTGAAATTATACATAAAGTACCATATTGTTCTTAATACTCTTGATTTTATTATTATGAGGTTGTTTTTTTTTTTTTTAATTTTAGATTTTCTCTCAACTCAAGTGAAAATTAAATATCTTTTTGGAAAAGGAACTTTGTCTTTTTATTCTCCAAGGTGTTTTGTGTGCAAGCCATACTTTGCAAATCAACCATAAAAATTAAGCTTGCTTTTCTTTTGAGAGGTATGCTTTAGAAGATGCACACAATTAAACCAAGACCTGGATGCTCTCTTGACTGTAGATTCTGAGAACCTATTTCTTCCCAAGCTCCTCTTTATAATCTATTTATTAAAATGTTAAAATTCTTTCTTAGCCACAATCTGACTCATCCTAAATTGTAACTGGATATTTCACTTTATTATTTAGAACTCTGTTTCTAAAAAAAAAAAAAGGTTAAGCAAGATTCCTTAATTTAGTCATTCATACAAACACTATTCTAGGCACCTGAGTAAAACAAGCAAAGGCCATAGAGTCATGGAACTTCTAGACTAGCAGGAGACAGAGAATACAACACTTAGCAGGGAAGTAAATCATAGAGATTATTAGATGACAAGTGTTTTGGAAAAACTAAACAAATAGAACAGAACAAGGAGAGTCAAGAGTGCAGTGGAGTGGCAAAGATAAGCTGCAATTTTAATAGAGTGCTCAGGGTAGGCTTCCTGGAGAAAGAGAAAAATGGACAAAGACTTGAAGGTAAGGGGTTAGCTAAGTGTGGGAAAAGCTTTCCAGGAAATGGAGGCAAGAGGTGCAAATGTCTTGTTACAGAAATGCACCTGACATATTTGATGAAGAACAAAACCTGTCAGTGTGGCTGAGATGAAGGAGCAATGAAGGAGAGTTGTAGGACGTGAGATCAAAGACTGACTGGAAAAGATTATTACCCAGCCTTACAGACTGTTGGAAGAACTTTATACAGATACCAGATTTGTTTTATTGTTGTCCTTGCTTATTTGGTCAGTTGGATGGATGGTTGTCATCTTAGTGTGATTGGCATTATTTTGCATGTTTTCATGTTCAGGTTCAAATACATGAAAAATCCTGACTCCCCGTCTTACTACGCTAGTACATGCTACACCATTGAAATGCTCTGCTCACAGTGAAATATATATTGTCCAGGTGAGAGTGGGCATGGCCAGAATGATGCCATTGGAGTTCATGGCTTTGTTTGAGTACATAGATTACTTCATAGTGTTTGTGATCACAAGTCCCAGACTCAATATCCGGGTAACTGGCTTCCATTCTCTATTTTTTTACTCCATAGCTAGGTGAGTTTGGGTCAAGTGCTTATACACTTAAAGCCTTAGGTTCATCTACTTTGTAGGGTTCTTGTTAGACTTAAAAGAAATACTGTGTGAAGAGCATGACGTGATGATTATGATGGTGGTGGTGGTGATGATTCAATCCACATACTCTGTTTTGCCACAAAACTGGATGGTTTTCTGTTCAGGAAATGCCCTCTGTCATAAGATACACAGTTGTAGCTATCAGGAAGGCTTCTGAGTCTCTTAGCATCTTCCTGGGAAATTCCTTCCATTCTGTTGATGTCAAATAAGAGCATGGTCACAAACTCCTTGAAAGAGTTCAAAGTTTTCACAGCCTCCAACAACACATATACTCACATCACCTCTGGCTTATATGCAGATTGTGTGTGGAAAAAAAATCTCTAGAGGCTCAAGGCGGTTTATTGATAATGTCTCATTATAGTGTGGTAAATACATTTATCACAGATGCAAAGGTTTGAAGTCCCATTGTTCCAGATGAGTGACCGAGAAGACTCAGGGCTTCCAGGGTTCAAGCACTAAAGAAATCAAAAGGACACTTTGCTTGGAGAGTGATTTTTGGGGGCACTGGGTTCTGTGGTCTCACTTAGAAGCCCTCAAAATGATAAATAACAATGTACTTGCTCCCTGGGCTCCAGAAAACCACGATCAGAAGATAGAATTTAAAGGAATCTTCACCAAATTTTCCAAACTTACAGAAATATTTGAGTCCTCATGAGCCGCTCATCAACCAGGTGATTAGAAAGCTGAGGTTGCAGTGGGCAAGGCTCTTTTTGGAATTATGCTATCTCTATTCATAGGTGGTTGTAGTTCAAAGAGAGATATCCTTGTGTATCTTCTTTCATATTACTAAATTCTCTCCTCTTATGATAGTAATGATTGAAAGTCTGGGATGGAGACATGTTATCAAAGGGCACCAACAGGTTTAAGAGACCCAGGTTATTCTTACTGTGTATTTGTTCAGTATCTAGTACCTCAGGTAATTCTTGACAGTCTCATAAAAATAGTGTGTTCAGTAAAGCAAATTAAAAGAAGTTAGGTGAACTGCCCCAAATCATACATCTATTAGGAAGTAGAAGTGGCATTGGAAGTTTCATCTTTCTGAGTTAAGGTCCATGTTGATTTTCACTAGAAAACAGCTTGGTTCCATCCCACATTTCCTCTAAAGAAAAGTAAGTTGTAATACACATAGGAACCCCAACTCCTCTAACACTATACCTTAGTCACTTCCACGATGGTGGAACTAGGGATGAAGAAGGCAACAACAGAGGATATGTCCATTTGCGCTTAGTTTCCATGGCTTTGCTAGTCAAAAGGAAAAGATGTTCTGTCAAAATAGCACACAATGCATATGGGTCTTCTAAATGTAAAGCTCAAAGGAAGTTCTTCAGAGAGAACCCCGGCCAGCAGAAGGAATCTTACCCATGGAACTCTGTTGTGTCAGTAATGGCAGAGCTGCAAAATCCCACAGTGAGGCAAACTGGGAAAGAGGGAGAGAGAAAGGAGGGGCTGTCAGGAGAAAGAGATACAGGGGAGCAGAGCCAGGGAAAGCCACATCATTTTCTTTATTATGCTGTCCATTTGCCTTCATTTTCCTGATGCTCTGTCCATCAACTGCTAACACCTAATTCTCTAAAAAATAAATACAACTTGAACAAATTAAGTGAAAGGCTTTGGAGAGCCCAATTACTCTGTGTCCCCCAGTTGCTTGGAAATGGACTTCATTTCCCTGTAATGAACAAAAATAGTGAGTGACAGCCTGGCCAAATGAGGCACGTCCCAGCTCTGGCTTCATCTGTCAGGCACAGGCAGAGAGAAAGACTTTACGGATTGTGTTGCAGCACACACAAATATGTGTGTGTACACACACACACACATGCATACTTAAAACTAAATTGAAAGGCACCTGCTCCTGGGAGAACTGCTATTTTTTTCCTCCCAATTCATCACTGCTATTGCTACTTCTTGAAAATCTAGTAAGTTTCTCGGAAAAGTCATGTTTATTATGGAAGTCATTTATTAATAATAAATACAGGTGAACTCAGAAACAGAAATATTTTGTTTCTGCATACCTAGTGTGAAGGCATTAATGGGTAACTTACTTCTTCTACCTTATAGTCTGGGCTCATTTTTTTTTTATTACTTCTCTAGATATTTTTGGTTCTTTCATTCATTCATTCATTTATTCATTCAACAGATACTTTATGGAAGTCTGCTCTCTGCCACGACTCTAATAGGTACAGGGTGGTTGCCAAGCTGATTAAGTGATATTTCTCTATAAGAACTTCTTTTTTTTTTTCTTTTTTAAGATTTTATTTATTTATTTGACAGAGAGAGAAGATCACAAATAGGCAGAGAGGCAGGCGGGGGGGTGGGGAGCAGGCCCCCTGCTGAGCAGAAAGCCTGATACTGGGCTCGATCCCAGGACCCTGAGACAATAACCTGAGCAGAAGGCAGAGACTTAACTCACTGAGCCACCCAGGTGCCCCTCTATAAGAACTTCTTACCTGGTGAAGGAGACAGACACCTCAAAAACAAGTATCTAAACTATAATGTGTTATATATTATGCTAGAACATTCCCTTTGAGAAATAATATAATGTCTTTGAAATTCAGATTAGTAGTACTTACCCCTATATATTTATTATGATGGATGTGCTATTTGTCAGAATACACATAGTTGCATTTTTATTTTCAACTCTAACTTTAACATTAGGATAGCTGACAAGTGTGCCTTTTCCTATGTATGATATGAACCTTCCATTCTTAAACTTCTTAATATTGAAAAAAATGTCATTTCTTTATCATCTACTCAACAAATAATTATTGGGGATCTCTTCCATTCCAGGTATAATACTAAATTGGGGGATTCTAGAGGTAAACATGACTCATGCAGTTCCTACACTTATATGGTTTTAATCTATCAAGGGAAATAGATATTAAATAATTGCACCATAATTATTTAATTACAGCTGTAATTAAATGATATGATGGAAAAGGACAGAATGTTTTAAGAACGTATAATGAGGAATGTATAATGAGGACATAGTTTGGGGGAAGAGAGGGAGGGTTCAAGAGAAGCATTCTTTGATGAAGTCCCAAAAGTTCATTTTTGCTTTTGTTTCCTTTGCCTTTGGAGACATATCTTGAAAGAAGTTGCTGTGGCTGATGTTGAAGAGGTTATTGCCTATTTCTCCTATAGAATTTTGATAGATTCCTGCCTCACGTTGAGGTCTTTTATCCATTTCAAGTTTATCTTTGTGTATGGTATAAGGGAATGGTAGAGTTTCATTCTTCTACATATAGCTGTACAATTTTCCCAGCACCATTTATTGAAAAGACTGTCTTTTTTTCTCTGTATATTTATTCCTGCTTTGTCAAATATTATTTGACCAGAGAGTTGAGGGTCTGTATCTGGGCTCTATAAGCTGTTCCACTGGTTTATGTGTCTGTTTTTGTGCCAGTACCGTGCTGTCTTGGTGATCGTACCTTTGTGGTAAAGCTTGAAATCAGGCAATGTGATGCCCCCAGTTTTGTTTTTGTTTTTCAACATTTCCTTAGCAATTCAGGGTTTCTTCTGCCTCCATACAAATTTTGGGATTGCTTGTTCCAGCTCATTGAAAAATGCCAGTGGAATTTTGATCGGGATGGCATTGAAAGTATAGATTGATCTAGGCAGTATAGACATTTTAACAATGTTTATTCTTCCAACCATGAGGATGGAATTTTTTGTGTCTTCTCCAGTTTCTTTCATGAGTGTTCTGTAGTTCCTTGAGTACAGATCTTTTACCTCTTTGTTTAGGTTTATTCCCAAGTATCTTATGGTCCTTGGTGCTATAGTAAATGGAATTGATTCTTTAATTTCCCTTTTTATATTTTCATTGTTAGTGTATAAGAAAGCAACTGATTTCTGTACATTGATTTTGTATCCTGCCACATTACTGAATTGCTGTATGAGTTCTAGTAGTTTGGGGTGGAGTCTTTTGGGTTTTCTATATAAAGTATCATATCATCTGTGAAGAGAGAAAATTTGACTTCTTTGCCAATTTGAATACCTTTTATTTCTTTCTGTTGTCTGATTGCTGTTGCTAGGACTTCTAGTACTATGTTGAACAACAGTGGCAAGAATGGACATCCTTGCCCTGCTCCTGATCTCAAAGGGAAGGCTGTCAGCTTTTCCCCATTGAGGATGATATTTGCTGTGGGTTTTTCATACACAGATTTTATGAAGTTGAGGAATGTTCCCTCCATCCCTGTACTTTGAAACTTTTTAATTAGGAACAGATGCTGTATCTGATCAAAAGCTTCTGCACAGCAAAGGAAACAATCAACAAAACAAAGAAGTAACCCACAGAATGGGAGAAGATATTCACAAATGACACTGCAGACAAAGGGCTGATATCCAAGATCTATAAAGAACTCCTCAAAATCAACCCATGCAAAACAGATAATCATGTCAAAAAATGGGCAGAAGACATGAACAGACACTTCTCCAAAGAAGACATACAAATAGCTAACAGACACATGAAAAAATGTTCATCATCATTAGCCATAAGGGAGATTCAAATCAAAGCCACATTGAGATATTCCTTGCACCAGTCAGAATGGGCAAAATTCACAAGACAGTAAACAACAAGTGTTGGAGAGGATGTGGAGAAAGGGGAACCCTCTTACACTGTTGGTGGGAATGCAAGTTGGTGCAGCCACTTTGGAAACCAGTGTGGAGATTCCTTAAGAAATTAAAATAGAGCTACCCTATAAGCCTGAAATTGCACTACTGGGTATTTACCCCAAAGATACAGATGCAGTGAAAAGAAGGGCCATCTGTACCCCAGAGTTCATAGCAGCAATGGCCACAGTTGCTAAACTGTGGAAAGAACCAAGATGCCCTTCAATGGATGAATGAATAAAGAAGATATCGTCCATATATACAATGGAGTATTATGCTTCCATCAGAAAGGATGAATACCCAACTTTTGTATCAACATGGATGGGACTGGAAGAGATTATACTGAGTGAAATAAGTCAAGCAGAGAGATTCAATTTTCATATGGTTTCACTTACTTGTGGAGCATAAGGAATAACACGGAGGACACTGGGAGATGGAGAGAAGAAGTGAGTTGGGGAAAATCAGAGGGGGAGATGAACCATGAGAGACTGTGGACTCTGAGAAACAAACTGAGGGTTTTGGAGGAGAGGGGGTAGGGAGTTGGGTGAGCGTGGTGGTGAGTGTTATGGAGGGCATGAATTATATGGAGCACTGGGTGTGATGCATAAACAATGAATTTGGAACACTGAAAAAAATAATATTAAATTAAATTTTATAAAAGCATTCTTTATAAATGAAATCTATAATATAAGTTGGCCATGTGGAGAGGACATAAAACATCTTTTCAGGCCAATTTCTTTTATTGTTGTTCCCATATATGTATGTCTTTTTCCAAGAGTGGGTTGCTTTTGTTCTGAGACATCAGTGGGGGCTGTGAAGTAAGGCTATCTTGGGAGCAGTTAGAATAGGGAGCCATGAAGTGGCAGGACTTATAGGGAATGGGAATCCCCATACCTTGAACTATAACCTACTCTAGCCCTTGATATATTCCTTTGGTCCTGGAGAAGTTCGTTGATTTAGATAAAATGTTTCTCAGTCTAATAGCATCCTTTATTCAACATGGGCATTCTTCTGGGATAGCCGGAACTTGCAGAGCCAGAACAGCACAGAAAGGGTAATTAGTACGTGAGATGTGTGTCAAATGTATATCAAAGACCACCTTTTCCTACTCCATGTTCATTAGTATAGATATATGAGTAACCAGTCCTGGTGTCGTATTTATGATGCCCTATCGACATACTTTATTTAATTTTATCATCCCAAACTACTCATGCAAAAATTGAATCATTAAGAGAGGTTTAATGAGTTACTCTGTGCCACATTATGTGCCCAGGGTTTACTCCAGAGATTCAAAGTTCTTACCTACTGTTCTTTCTACTATGGCCCAGTTGCCCTCTCATAAGTTCATAAATTGCAGAAGTCAAACCAATGAATCAGTGAAGTAGGAATTAGTAAAAGTTTATTATGCACACACCAAAACGACAGTTTGCAGACTGAGATCACTCAAAGCAAAACACATAATGAAGACCAGGGTTATATTGTTATAAAGCAGCATATACAGTGAGAAGGCAGTGACTATTCTTCACAGTGATTCATTACAATATTAAACTTTTTTTTTTAAATGATAGGGAATTGATTAGTGGTTATGTCATATCAACCTGGGGAACCAGCTTAGGTTGTGCTTACAATTTCCAAAAGCATAAGATAGAACTGACCCAGGTCAGGTTAAGTCAAAAAATAAACTAAACTAAGTATTGTTTGTATGACTAAACTGGTTTTATCTGCTCAGGGAGTTTCAAGGCTGGTCTGTTGTTTCTGATTTTTATAGGTTCTCCACAGTGATTCTGACTACAGCAAAACACATACAGTACAGACTTATTCCCTGGATCAATTCACCCACTCATATATTTATACTTGATAATACAACACAACAATGCAAAACAATACAACACTACACGGCATAAGGCAATGCAACACTACACAATGCAACAAAACACAATACAACACAATACAACTATACAGTACAATAAGTGTTGCTGAGTACTTCCTATGTGCCCAGCAATGTGCCAAGCACTTGGGATACAATGGGGGAGCAGAATAGACAGGATTCTTGCCCGAGTAGAGTTTATATTCAAGTCAGGAAGATCAATAACTCTCTAATACAGGGTGATAGGTGCCCCCTGTGTAGAGAAAGTATAAGATGCCATGGTAACTCAGAGTGGAGATATAGTTCACCTTGCCCAAGTGGTTAAATGCAGTTTTAAGTGTTAATTACATGGCTTAGAGGTGCTAAGCAGATGGGGAAAGGGAAGGAAATATTTTCCAAAGTGAAAGGACACCCTGAATGAGGATCCCATGCTGGCTAGAACAGAGCATATTGCAGGGTTCGATATGGCTGCAGTAAAGCAAGATATAAGGACATCATAAGGGTTGTCTGGTGTCCTCATATTAAAAGATAATCATAGTGACAGTAATGCATCTAGAACCTGGACCTGAGAATTACATCTGACAGTCTGCCTTCTTCCTCTGTTGAGATTGTTTTCTGAGAGTCTACATGCTTCACCACAGACTTATGGTGCCTGGGCATCTAACAGTCAATGTCGACCTCAGCAGTAGGGTTTTTTTGAATGAATATATTATTTAAAATAGAATTTGAAGAAATTGCAGAAGCTCTTTAGTTCTACTAATCCTACCCCAACTCCTGCCAATGAAAAAACTGAGATCCAGTGATAGATGTCAACTGCCCCAGGTCACAGAGCTGCAGGCACAGCTAATGTTATAATTAAGATCATGCAGTCCAAAACCTTTACATTGAATTATCATTACTCATAGTTAGAAGTGTCTGAAAACTCTGACAGTCAATTGTTAATATTCTGAATTTAAAGCCTGTTAATTCGTTCAACTGAGTTTGTTGTTGTTGTTGTTGTTGTTTAAATGACTTTCCTCAGGAAGATCAGATGAATGCATTCCTTGGTCTGAGTTTCACTCAACAACCCCACACTCCGAGTCTTAAGCTTTCAGTTCTAAGATTCTGTCAAAGGGTCACTGCAGCTCTGAGTATATAAGTGGGAGCAAAGCAGGAAAAAAATTGTGCTCTATCCATTCACAAATTTGTTGACCAGAGGATCTTTTGAATTAGTGCACTTCTTGTTTCCATTTTGGTCCCAGGGATAACAGTTGGCAAACAAGCATACCTTGTGATACAGGAACAGAAGGTACATAAGGTAAGACAATGTAATCTTTGGTCTGCCCTAGTAATCTCTCAGAGCCATACTGGACAGTTGCTTATTGGGCTAGCCTATAAATGGCCTTTCAAACCCACTAGTCTTTATGTACTTAATGGCTTAGAATTGCAAATGTTTCCAGGAGCACAGGATGTGACAGAAGGAGTGTGATAGAGAACAGTAATTCGCTTTGTTCCTTTCCTCTCTAACACATTCTTTGTACTCTTACTGAGGAATCATGGAACCCAGCAGTTTTACAGCTGAAAGAGCCTTTGATTATCTAGTTTTTATATTTTATAGCTCAGGAAACTGAGGACCCCAGAAGTTACACAATTTCCTGAAACTTCCCTAGCTAGTGGTCGTATGGAATTGAATGTATCAATGTCTCTAAGAAAACAGCACACACAGACATAAATATGGGAAGTTTCATTCACTGTCTAATTCCTCTGTTTTTTAATAGCAATGGCTCCCATTCATTGAGTATTTGTGCTGTGTTGGGCCCTATGTGAGGCATTTTTTGGTCTATTGTCTCTTTTAAGCCTTAAAGTAATCTTATAAGGTATAGCTAGCATCATCATCATCCCTGGTTTACAGAGCGAGAGTTAAAAAATTATTAAATGCTCACTGTGGGCACTAGACACTGTTCAAAATCCTTTATGTGCATCAGTTCTTGTAGCACTCATAACAGTACCACTAGAAATACCTATCTCACAGATAGGAAACTGAGGCAACACAAAAGTGTGTAAAGTGTCCAAGATCATAAAACTAGCAAGTATTTGGAGGCAGGATTTGTACTGGAGCCCTCATTAAGTCTCGCTCTGCATCAATCCATCTTCAGGAGGCAGGATGTGAATTCACATCTGTCAGAATTCAGAACCTTTGCTCTTTCTCACTGTGCTTGATTCTTTCTAAGTTTAAAAAAAAAATAAAACTTACATCAAATGACATCTTCTTGAGATTCCTAGTGATAAGGGGTAATACAAATAGTAACCATTTATTACAAAGTAAATAAAGGTCAGTATCAACTGAGGAACTCTGATCTTCACGCTTCTGAGAAATAACAGCTAAAGGGAATCAAACATTCTCTCCGGTCCCTGACCTGATACATTCCTGCCCTCTGGAAAACTAAAATTGCTTTTCTTCATTAAGAAGTGCCTATGTCCTGAAGAATCAGGTAACTATGTCATTGTATTCCCAAGCCTCTCAACATCACCCCCCAAACAAATAAACGTAAGATGAAACTTAGTATTTGCTTAGTTCTGTTTTGTGTTTGTGTGTGTTTTTCAGATGTTCTGTGAAGGTCTTGCTGTGGGGTGTGGATCAGGTCACAGGGGAATGATAAAGTATCAGCCCATTGGCAGTCTTTACATCTTCCTTAGTGTTCAGCTATCATAATATCCTTCTATATAAAGATTTTATGTGCACCACATGATGAATGTCATATAATCCATTCCTTTTTCATGTTTAGAGTAACAGAAAATGGAGAGTAAGGATAGGTTTAAGAGGTCAGGGAGAAACCAACTAGTCATGAATATCAAAATAGAAACGTCAAATTTGGGTTTACAGATAGTTTTTGTGGTAAGTCAAATGACCAGCTCATTGTTTTTCTTCTCATTTGGCATTTAGGTAATAACCTTGCCTTAATTCTGTCTCATCCTTTTATTTTCAGAATGTATATTTCACATACTTTAAATACTTCCTAACTGATGATGATCTGTTAAGATGAAAGAAGTCCTGAGGCACCTGGGTGGCACAGTCAGTTAAGCATTAAACTCTTGGTTTTGGCTCAGGTCACAGTCTGAGGGTTGTGAGATAAAGCCCCACTTCAGGGTCTATGCTCAGCATGAAGTCTGCTTAGGATTCTCTCTCCGTCTCCCTTTTCCCCTCCCAATCATGCTCTTCCTCTCCCTAAACAAAACAAAACAAAACAAAACAAAACAAAACAAAACAAATAGGGGTGCCTGGGTGTCTCAGTCATTAAGCGTCTGCCTTCGGCTCAGGCCATGATCCCAGAGCCCTGGGATCAAGGGCTGCATCAGGCTCCCATCTCATCAGGAAGCCTGGTTCTCCCTCTCCTACTCCCCCTACTTTTGTACCCTCTCTATCAAATAAATAAATAAATAAATATTTTTTTAATAAACTTTTTTTTTAAAGGATGAAAGAAGTAGCTTTTCTACTGCATCTTTTTAAATTATCTTGCAATGAAGAGAAATTATGTTATTTAAAAACACTTATAATAATCTGACAGAAAAGTGCAGTGCAGCCTTATTAACTTGGCCTCCACAAATTCAGAATTTTATAATAATTCATAGATGGAACTGGTCAGAGGTTGGAGATTGTTTACCTTTCCTGTTAATTCATTTCCTAATTCCACATCTTTATATTAATAATTCACAGCTACATATTGGCTATATTTTGAGACAGAGAAATCATTCATGGAAAAGTCTCTGGGCTGGGCATGAATATCCTTCTTCCCATCTAGCCTTCCAGGTCCCTCATGGCTCTCACTTAGAAGGCAATAGTACTGCAAGGTATTATTATCCTACTCTCCAGATGAGGAAACTGGAGTTCCGAAAGACTGAGTACCTTGCTCAGAAGGAGTATAACAGAAAGCTTTAGATTTGAAACTAGATTTGGGTTTGGATTCCAACTCTACCACTTTGTCCCCCCTAGCTTTGAGGTCTTGACCAAGTTACTTATTATCTTTCTTTGTGCCTCTTCTCTGTATTTATAAAACGGTGACGTGATAGTCCCTCATATGTAATAGTAGAACCTCATGATATTCATGTGGCAAAACAGAGATAAATTCTGGTCACCCATTCAGCACGGGTACATAGGAAGAACTAGACAATGGTAGCTATTTTTAATTATTGTTCAAGTATTGTTCATACTGCTGGTAAAAGAGGACTAGGGTGGAAATCCAGGAGGGAAGTTCCAAAGCCTGAATCCTTTCCTTTATACACATTTATACACACTTGCCCTAGTGATTAAGATTTTCTGGTGGAATGACTCTGTATGCAGTAACATTGGGTCCTAGCAAGACCCTTGGGAGCTGTGACAGAACACCTGAGCTTCTCACATGGATTACAGTGCTCCAATTCAAAGGACTAAGCAGGTGGTTACTTGAAGAAGTTTCTCTGTAAGGAGCATTGCCTTGAAATCATCAAAAACAAGAGGATGAAGCTTTTGGACCATTGAACCTCATCTCAGGCACTCAGGCAAAACATGGGATGACAGAAGTCCATAGACCTGCTGTGGCTACATGATCTACATGCTTCTTTTTATGTTAGGAAGGGATGTATGAAGGGATATATTGTAAAGATGGTGAAGTATTTCTGATAGTAATCTCATTTAATATTCATGAGAGATTATTATTATTATTTTTAAAGGTTTTATTTACCCATTTGACAGACAGAGATCATAAGTAGACAGAGAGGCAGGCAGAGAGAGAAGGAAGCAGGCTCCCTGCTGAGCAGAGAGCCTGATGAGGGGCTCGATCCCAGGACCCTGGGATCATGACCTGAGCCGAAGGCAGAGACTTTAACCCACTGAACCACCCAGGCGCCCCAAGAGATTGTTATTATTCCTTATTGTACATGTAAAAACAGGACTCCAGGAGTAGAAATATTTGCCTAAGGTTATACAGCTAATTGGTAGTAGAAAGAGAATGGAGGAGGTGGGGGTGGCCAAAATCCCAGCCCTCTTCCCATTTCATCTACTAAATGAAGGAAAGATGGCTTCTTTCAGGTACTAATATGGCTGACCTTGTCACTGCACTCAAATCTCTGGGCAAATGTTACCTCCTTAGAGAACCCTGCCTTGATTATCCTATCTGAATTAGTGCCAAAAATTTCCTTATTTCTTTGTATTCCTTTATTATGTAATAGTGTTACTAGTAGCTGACAGTAGATTATATAGTTTATTATGTGCCTATTCCACTGGAGTATAAGATCCATTAAGAAAACCACTTTGTTTTGAAAATAGTTGTATCCCCAACACATGGAACAATATTGGTAGCATAGTAATTAATAAACATTCAAAATTTTTTTCTTGAATGACTGAATGACATGAAATATTAATCCATGAATGTAATAGGTAAATACTGGGAGGTAAGTTTGGGGATGCAATGGGAAGGAGGCAAAGACTTCCATCTTTGTCCCCTGGGAATGGCTCTAGAAAGTTCTGGGTGTTCCTGAGCTGCAGACATAGCACAGAAATAAAGTCTTCCAAGTTATTCATCTCCTGCTACTATACAACCTCAATTTTCTGGAAATCTAGAAAATCTCATTTTTTTCCTTGTTTTCTTTATTTACTTTCTTTCCTATTTCCTTCTTGTTCTGTGCTTTTGATTTTAGAACTGCACATTTTCTGAATAATGTATCTTCTAGATTATCAACATCCTGCTTACATGCTACATCCCTACTTAACTGCAATAAACTGGAGTGAGAGATGGCTACCTTATTTATCTAAAAAAAAAAAAAAAGTTTTAGAGAAAATATTCATCAAAATGTTTGACCACTTGAATTGTAGGTGGGACCTGGTCACTTATGAGATGTCAAGCATTGTGCTAAATCCTAGGAATCTACAGTAGATTAAATTGCATTAGATATACTTCCATGCTCTAGAATTATATTCAATGGTAAGAAACAAACAAAAAAACAAAAACAAAAACATCTTACTTTCTATGTATACTGAGATAGGAGATACTCAGGACATATTCTTGAGTGGAAAAAATAAATTGCAATTTGGTAACATATATTAAGAAATTATTTTTAGAATATCACAATGTATCTATTTCCATATCTGTATGTCTATGTCCCTGTCCACATCTCATCTACATCTATAGATTAGATATATTCCCAGAGGTTTTTGAGTGATAATTATCTACAGAAAAAAAATACCTTTAAAACAGCACAACAATTTGATACTAGTAGCCACCTATAAAAGAATGGGATTGATGATAGTAAGAGGTTTGCTTTAGGTACTTTGGTATTTTTCCAATCTTTTTATGTAACGGGAATAACATTTATAGTTTTAAAACAAGAAGTAACAACAGCAAAAATGGTTGTGAAATCAGTGTCTATAAAATTGCTCCCTTAGAACCCACCCCGAAATAGGCCATGGTCTTCTTCTTAAGGGAGACAAACACATGTAAATAATTGTAAGCCAGGACACAAACCACTGGACATCTGAGATGCTTTAGATCTTATAAGATTATAAAGGAGGGAGGGGCTTTTCTGGCAGCAGTCATGGGTGGATTCTCGGATGATTCTTGAACTGGTTCTTAAAGCCCAAATAGGATTTCTGCAGGCACAAAGAACTTTTCACACAGAAGACTGCATGGGTACAGGCTAGGGGTTTGAAAATGGAATTTGAGCAATACAGAGTGATTCATTATAGGTGGAGGGCAGGGTGTGGCTTGGCAGTAGCTTAAAGAAAGTCACATAGTAGGCCAGGTCCAGACTGTTAAGGGCTTCTTTTTTCAGAGAGCTCCCTGAAGTCGGTGCAAAGACTGATTCACTTTATTCTTGAATTTCAGAAATATTGTTTGAATACCCACTAGACATTAGGTTGTAACAAAGTGTGAGAAGTTAATGATAAAAAGAAATATAGAGACCTTGCCTTTTTGGAGACTTCATTCCAGTAGTCTTAGAATTTTTTTTTCTTTCTTCTCAAGAAAAAGACAAAGTAATAAACTATAATATGATTTGTAGGTAGTTAGTATTAAGAATTGATGAAATGAAGTGTTGCTCAAGGACCAGTGGTTCAAATCTACAGTTAAAAACAGCTTGGACATTCCATACTTTGGAGAATACTTTCAGAAGGGTGAAAATATATAGATACAGCCAGTGTTTCTTGAAATCAACATCAAAGTGGAACAAAAATAGAAAACTCAGAAATAAACCCCATTTATATGGTCAATAATCTTCGACAAACTGGGAGAGAATATCCAATGGGAAAAAGAGTCTCTTCAAAAAATGATATTGGGAAAACTTGACAGCAACATGCAGAAGAATGGAACTGGACCATTTTCTTATATCATAAACAAACATAAATTCAAAATGGATTAAAGACCTAAATATGAAAACAGAAACTATAAAAATCCCATGGGGGAACACAGGTAGTAACTTCTTTGACATAAGTCATAGCTACTTCTTCCTAGATGTGCCTTCTGAGGCAAAAGAAATAAAAGCAAAAATGAACTATGGGGGCTATATCAAAACAAAAAGCTTCTCCATAACAAAGGAAATGATTAAAAAAGAAAGAAAGAAAGAAAGAAAGCTAAAAGACAACCTACTGAATGGGAGAAGATATTTGCAAATGACATATCTGATAGAGAGTTGGTATCCAAAATATAAAAAGAATTTATACAATTCAAAATCCCCCCCAACCTCCCCAAATAATCTAATTAAAAATCGGCAGAAGGCATGAACAGACATTTCTCAAAAGAAATAACCCAGGAGCCAACGGACATATGAAAAGATGTTCAATGTTATTTGTCATCAGTAAAATGCAGACCCAAACTATGATGAAATATCACCTCATACCTATCAGAATGGCTAAAATCAACAACACAAGAAACAACAGATGTTGACAGGGATATGGAGAAAAAGAAATACTCTTACGCTGTTGTGGAAAATAGTACAGTTTCCTCAGTGTTAACAATCACACCACTGGGTATATGCCCAAATAATACAAAAACACTAATTCAAAGGGATACATGCACCCTGATATTTACAGTGGCATAATAGACAAATTATGAAAGCGGCCCAAATGTCTTTGATAGATGAATGGATAAAGAAGATGTGATATATTTATACAATGGAATGTTATTTAGCCATTTAAAAAAGAGTGCAATCTTATTAATTACAGCAATATGGGTGGAGCTGGGGACTATAATGTTAAGCAAAATTATTTAGTCAGAGAAAGATAAATACCATACAATTTCACTCATATGTGGAACTCAAGAAACAAAACACTGAGAAAAGGGGGAAAAAGAGAGAGAGAGAGAGACAAACCAAGAAACAGACTCTTAACTATAGAGAACAAACTGATAGTTACCAGAGGGGAGGTAGGTGGGGGAATGGATGAAATAGGCGATGAGGATGTAGACGTGCACCTGCCATGATAAGCACCCGGTTATGTGTGAAAGTGTTGAATCACTATACTGTACACCTGCAACTAACAACACTACATGCTAACTATACTGGAATAAAAAACATTGAAATAACTGCAGCATTTATTCTTCTCTCAGTTGTCTTGAGAGTAGAGAGGTAATTTGTTTAGCTTATCTGTCTAGCTAGTTATTCCTCTCTCCGTGTTATCATATTTCCATTTCCATCACTAGGCGATTAGAGAGTCATGGTTCAGTGTTGGCACACTACACTGTGCACCTTATTTTTTTTTTTTTTTAAAGGATTCTCTTAAAACTTAAAAAAAAAAAAAAAAAAAAAAACCCTGAAAAGGAAAAATTGATTACTTGTAAAAGTACTTGTGAAACAGTAGTAAAAGCTAAAATAATTTCTAAAGAACTATAATATTTTCCCCTAGAGCTAATTTTAAGCAAGAAACTGTTCTCGGATCCTCTAAAGAACTTGATTTTAAATAATCCTGCTCACCCTCTCCCCAAATTCTTGCACAAGTCAGGCTATTCTCATTCTTTTCTTGAAAGTTTTCAGCTCCTCAGGACTTAAGCAAGGCCAAAACTATGTATGAACTAGAGCTTTCTGTTCTTTCCAATTAGCCAGTTTAAGATTTTTCTTCTGCTTTTTTATGTTCATTTTTTTCCTCTAGAAAGAAACCATATTGTTTTCTTATCCATCGTGTTGTTTGTATTTTGCATATGGGGGAGTATGTTCTTTGTTTAAGTGCTCTGTGTGATGTACCTTCCCATATAAACTATTCTAAGATACAAAAAGATTTATTTCAGAGATTCACATACTGTTATTACTAGAATAAAACTTAGAGCTAGCTCATCCTTTGATTGCCCCCAACCCAATGTGCATGTCTTCTACAGCCCTCCCATTGAATGCCAAAAGAGCTTCTGTTTGAACATCCCTGAGGACATCTCTGCATCTTACAACTCCGGCTACTCTACATAGCAATGAATTTTAGATGAGGCCTCTTCCCATTGCAATTTCATGGTCTCCCAGTAAATTTACTCCACTAATATTTGTTGATCCCTAGGGTCAAATGGGATAAATGTAATCCACTTCTTCACAGCAAACTCTCTACCTATTCACAGGGACCTACGTTCTCTCCTTTGACATTGCCCTTGCTCATCTCCATCCAGACCCTGATGGTGAGGCCCTTATCGGTTCCACAGGCCATGTTCTTGGTTTGTACAGACATCTAATGTGTTGTCACCAGATACAGTCTGATCAATGGAGCAAGAGTCTTATTTCTTTGGTTTTTAATCCTTTACTTGTTTAATATACCTACTGTGTAAACTGTATGAAATCTATGATAAAACTTACATTTTTTTTTAATTTTTTATTTTTTAAATAGTCATTTCATTATTTTACTTTTCAGCACAGGGCTTTAAGAATACTATAAAACCCCTGAGAATCTTTCACATATTGCTGTTAAAACACACCTTCCCACTGAATTTTTTTTTTTTTTAAGTTATCATACAAGAACCTACAAAAACCAAAATGGAATAGGGTTTTACACCCGGTCTCATCCTCATCCATATACAAATCATTAAGTGGGACAAAAATCTTTTGAGCTCGTTTTGGAAGGATTCATGAGTGAGTTTTTGTTTGTTCCAAGAAAGTTGAAAGATGACAATTTTCTTCATTTTTTCTACCAGTATAAGAAATGTGGCCACCTTATGTTGGGAATGAGTAACTTAAAAATAGGTCGTCTGGACCGATGACCGTTTTTGAGGTGGTCCTGGTGGTTAAACAGTGGAGCCTCCTGGAAGCAATAATTTTAGCGTCTGACACTCCTTTTCTTTTCTGGCTATGCCAAGGCCTGAACTCCCCAGAAAAGATACCGTTTTCTCCCTTACTCACCTGCTCTTTAACTAAAAGCTTGTTGGGAGATGTTCCATTCAGATCATGCCTGCCCCATTTAAGCAAGGGATCAGTAAAGTCGATCACACACAGGCACTTGTGAAAGAGCTGATAGCTCAGACTCTCTGCAACCCACTCTTGCTGGATCAATACCCACTGCAGCAGTGTGGCTCTTGACTTGGAATTCATTGCCATGAATACGGTTTGTCTGCCTTCCAGAGAGAAGAGTTCCATGATCAGCCTAAAGACTGGCTCACTCCTGCGATTAGTCATTCCCACCTAATTGCAGTGAATGTTTGATTATCTCAGCATTTCCAGACCTTACTCACTTGAGGGAAGCAGTGAGGTTTGGAAACGAGTCTAGTATGCTTAATATTATGGTAGTTTTGCTATTGTCACATGCTTTAGGCATGTGTCCCTGAGCTTGATTTGGTGCAGAACTTTGAAATGACATGGCTTCTGCATTTAATGAGGGAACATACTAAGGTTTAATGATCTTTTACCAAAAAGCTGATCCTTTGGTAGGTAAAGGGCAATATATTACTACAGAAGTGAAATTATACTTTACATCTCTTGAACCCTTTAAGATTTCATAGATTCCAAGGATCCATTATTTCCTGATGGTATCACTTAGGATGTTAAAAGGGAAAGAAGCATATAGTGGTGGAAAATCTTTCTGTTAAAATGCTATGTTGTTTGCAGTAAGCATGAAATACTGCAGAGATGATGGATTCCATATTCTAGGTTGGGGAAAATGTAACTCAATTTAATTTAGGACAGCATATTTCTAGTAGCATACTGATTTGGATCAAGATGACACACTCAAGGCAAGTCATTCCCAGTTGACTGTCTTCCTTAGCTGTGTAGTCCCTGCACCCTGCTCTTATCGGAAATGGTGAGATGCCCTCTCTTTGAGTAATGTCAAATTGTACACAGAATCATGCTTACTTCCAGTAAGCCTTTGGGGTCACTACAGTTACAGGAATAAGTCTTTAGGCCTCAGACATGTAAATAAATAGCTCATTAGTGTTTCATATGTTCATCAATTTACAAGGGTCCCACCCCAGGGCAATTGGGCCATTGAACATGTGTCTTGACTCACAAACTGGTTTTTCTTTTATTTGTTCTAGCCCTGGTAGAGTCCCAATCGTTCTCACTCTCCTCACTCGCATTGCCCTTTCTCCCATTACTCCATTCTGGCCTTTGCATAGAATGGAAGAAATATATTTGATTGTCAATAAATCTCTCAGCAAGCAGTGCTATGAAGGGGCAAAGTATTTTTACTTAAAAGTCTGGTTCCAGGCAATGGAGACATTTCAGAATTGGTGCTTAGATTACTAAACTATCCCCTCTGGTATCAAGAAGAAGTCTGTCTGGTAAAAAAAAAAAAAAAAAAAAAAGAAAGTCAGAAAATAACCTTCACCAAGGAGATTAGATTTTGCCTTGTCATCTTTGCAAAGATTAATATGCACAAGCATTTCCCAAGATTCTATGGAATAATTTTTGGATGTAGGATGGAAACCCAGTCATTGTTGTCCCCATGGAGAAGAGATAAGGAGTCAGAGTGAGCAGCTGCATGAATGGATGCATTAAGCTGATATTAAAATCACCAAGGTGGTTAAGAAATCCACTAATAACACCTTGCAAGGCTCAGGGGCAGAATCGACTTAGGGAGTTCAGGAAATTCCACACCTGGCTTGGTGCATTAAACCTCAAAGTCATTATGAAGAATTAGTTAAGCCCCCTTGTTCTTTATACATTTATTTTCCTTGATCCTATTTAGTTCTTTCTTCAATTTGCTAAGACACAGGTGTACACTGATCTCAGCAGCCCATGAATATTTGAAAACTAAACTTTCTTGTCCCAAATCACTGCCTTAAATTTGTATTGTCTGATCACTTAAGCTCAAGGAAACCTTTGGGAGTGTTTCAATTTAGATAGAGAAAAGGTAGAAATATTCTTGTCTATAATTACTCTCCTCCTCAGGGTCATTGCTGATTTAGCATGACAACAGAGTTCATTCATGTCACAAATATTTGTTTATTGAGTATATACTATGTTTTAATACTTGGTTTGATGCTGGGGTGCCTGGGTGGCTCAGTTGGTCAAGTGTCCAGCTTTTGGTTTCAGCTCAGGTCATGATCTCAGGTTATGAGATCAAGCCTCAAGTTGAGCCCCCCATCAAGCCCCACATCTGGCTTGATGTTTAAGGCAGAGTCTGCTTGAGATTCTTCCCCTCTCCCTCCCACTCTGTGCACCGCACCGCCCCCCCTCCCCCCTCCCCCCACTTTCCCTCTCTCAAATAAATAAATACTTGGTTTGGTGCTGAAAATCACGACCATGAAGAACACAGTAACCTCTGTTTTTATGGAGTTCAAAATCTAATGAGAAGACAAAGACACATAAGCAGGGGATTTTAATATGTAATAATAAATGTGATCCTTTGGAAGATAAAAACCATTTTCATGATAACTTTTAATCCTGTATTTCTCCTTCCCACACTAATTTAATTCTGTACAGATAGCATGATGTGACTGATGACAGAACATAATCATTGATTCTTGTCAATCGCGCTTGATTGGGTAGCATAATGAATGCTGGAAATACAATCCAAAAGAACTTCAGTGTATTCAATAAATGCTTACCAAAGTCAACAAGGACAAGCTGGAATATTATAGAAAGGCACAGATTATACATGTCATAGATACCAACATTTTTTCTCATGGGTTCTCAATCTCCCTTAACAATGGACTGCCAATGAGCTTTATTGAAGGCCTACTGTGTACCACACATAATACGTGAAGAGACTTCTTGTAGAGAAATGGTTGTCAATGTTAGGATGCAGCTAAATAAAGACATGGACATGGTTTTACTAAAAGTCATAGTTCATAAAATTTCAAGATATTGATATTTTCCCAATGGGTGTCTTCTCCATTATAGCAATAGAATTCAGTAAGTATATATTAAACAACTACTACAGGCAAAAGTCATGTACTTTGATACCCTACAACCTAGGAAAAGATTGCATATACATTTAATTTTATACAATGAAGAATGAAAGAAATGTTATAAAAATGCTATAATTATGATTCCATTGGAATACAAGGGAATCAGGGATCAATACACACACACCCACACACACACAGAATCATGAAAGGCTACATGAAGGAGTTCACATCTGAGCTCCACTTTACAGAAGAATCTGAACAAGTAGTGAAATGAATTCCCTGTGGGAATCAGCCAAAATAAAACCAAGGACATAATAAGCACATCAAATGGGAGGGTCATTATTGGTATGCTAGTATAAGAAGGTTCTCAAGAGAGACTATGGTGGGATATGGAGCTGAGAAGAGCTAAGGTGAGGACAGGCCATCAGCACAGATTTTGAATTTCATTCTTTTAATACATAATCATTGAAGGATCTTGAGAATGGTGATTTCTGTGTTTTATGAACCTCCTTGTGAAGTCAAAAGGAAGGATGATGTGGAAGAGCCTGGGTCTAGGGGGTAGTTATGAGGTTATTATAGCTCATTATAACCTTGTCATTCTGAGAAGATGTGATCTGAAGTACAGCTAGTGTGGTCATTGTCGATGGCTGAAACAACAGACATGAGCTTCATCTTTGAAAAAGTGGAGTCTGGCTAAGCCGAGAGAGGCACATGGATCTATACTAGCTTCTCTTCTCACTGCAGCCAGGCAGCCTACCTCCTTAAGAACCAAACAAAAGTACATTTATATCTGGGACAGATTTTGTTCCTGAATCCAGTAATTCAAAAGTGCTTGTGAAATCTTCCTTTTTCTAAAAATGATAACTTGCATTATTCTGGATGTTGTTTTCTTTTCTTTTCTTTTCTTCTTGTATTATTATGGTCCATATAAAATGTTGATTATCATTATTATTATTGTAATTCTTAAAATTACATTTTCTTTGAATCATAAATCAATGGATTATCTTCCCTCAAGGCACTTCTTCTATTTAAAGAGCCAGATCGATTTTTACAGGATGTGCCAACAATAAATCTTTGGGCCTTATTTTTTCCTCCTGAAGACTTTTGGATCAGGATTATTATTATCATTATTTATTATTTATTGAGTGCTGTCAGTGAGCTCAGCAGTATACAAATATAAATGGATAAACATCATCATTAAATTTGTTTCCAAAAGGAGCAGGTGTTTATCATGAAAAAAAAAAAGTATTTGAATTACCAAAATAATGTCCATTAGAGGTTTTCATTTCCTGGAAAATATTGTCTTTGTGGTCATTCAATTCCTGTGGTATTTCAAGTGGAATAAATGGGGGCAATTTCTTATTTCTGGCTCACTTCCAAGTTGGGAATTACCTCCTGCTTTTTGAAAGTTATCCTTAATTTAATTGGATTAGTTTTAAGTTGATACTTTCTAAGATTTTCTCTTCATTAGTGACTTAAAAAGCGCAACTCAGTTTTCAAGGGAGATGCTTTCACTCACCCCTTGGCTTTCTCCCCTTGGACAGCTAAAAGAAAGCTGGCGCACCGAGGAGTTGCCTTATTTTACGCCATTTATGATTGTTAATAAGAGGAAGGATTATAGCCTGGGCAATACAGGTCCAGAATTCTTCTGATTCCACCAACTGTGAGTTGGAAAGAGACAAGTTCTACCATGAAAAACCTAGGAGAAAGCTGTGATAGCCCCCTTTCTCTTGCCACCCCTTCAAGGACCACAATCAACAAAACCATTCCCCATCATTTTTCTGGGTCAGATTTATTCAATATCTATGTATCCATTGAGCCATTTTCCCTCAAACTCCCATATGATCTGTGTTAGCAGAAAAGAAACACAAGGCCAGAAAAATTAGCCATTTATCTTTTACTTTTATTTTATTCATTTGTTTTTAACTATTTCCATACATCATATGAACAAAACTATAAAAGAAAAAAAGAAAAGTAGAATCAACTAATGGGTTGATTTAAGGTTGCCAAACAATAATAGCAAACACAGCTGACATTTGTTTTGAGTTTAGCATTTTGCAAGGTACTGTCCCTTATTACCTCAACTTTATATTCACAACAATCTTGGAAGATGTAATATTCAGCATCTCAAATCCATGAAAGAGGAAACTGAGACTCAGAGAAGTTCAGTGTCTTACCCACAGTTAAACAGCTACTACGTTGCAGAAATTGAAGAGCTGTCTCTTTTTATTAGTTATGATCAAATATGACCAAGTAAGGACCAACAGACAGGTAACCAGGAGTAGAAACAAAGGAAATAAGGAGCAATGGACATTGGGAAGGGTATGTGTTATAATGAGTACTGGATATTATATAAGACTGATGCATCACAGACCTGTATCCCTGAAACAAATAATATATTAGATGTTAATTTTTAAAAAGAAAGAAAAAAAAAGAAAGAAAATATGAGGAATGTAGTTAATCTTCAGAGAGTGCTTGTTAAGGACAAGGATGATGGAACTGCTAAATAAATGACTTTTAAACGTCTTTCTAGATCTGTGAGTAAGCAGTTGCTCTGATAATCTCATATGACTTAGATCTGTTTATCTTCCCAGAACTAGATAAAAACCATCTCCTGTATATATTATGACTTACACTGGGAAATGGATCTATTTGTAGATAGGGCTGTCAATCTGCAAATGAGCTTCTCTCCCTGTCAAATTTTGGGAAAAACATTCAGAATCATCAAGACATTAGTATTACTGGCTCTGGCTTTGGAAAAGCAACAACTCTGACCAAGAAGGAAATAATTCTGCCTTTTCATCTGCTTTTCTAAATGAACAAAGCCAAACCTTCAAAATCGAATGCTTCACAGGGGCCTTATGCACATTGCATCCCTTTAACTGACATTTAATGAGCAAGTACTATGTGCAATGGTGTTTCATTGTTCTTTTTTACTGTACCTACCTCAAATAAATATGACTTAAAATTTGCCTCAGGATTAAATAGTGGACAATTCAGGTGTTTCTCTATAGCTCTAAGGTTTTCTACCAATGACTGTATACAAGTAATACCCATGGATATGTCAATGGAAATCTGTGAGAATTTAGGAGATGAGAAGAGTTACACAGAGATATGTTCATTCTTGGGTAGAAAACAATTTATTTTGTTCTAATGATTTCCAGTGTTGTGAAATATACATTTAACTTTCTAAACTGGCATCAAAAGTCATTAGCAAGAAAGCAACAGGGAAAAACAATTATAGCTCCCTAATAAAAAGACCAATAACCCAGCTTTAAAATGACCAAAGAATCTGAATAGATATTTCTCCAAAGCAGATATATGAATGGCAAATAAGCATATGAAAGATGTTCAGCATCGGTAATCACTAAGGGAATATAAACCCAAACCATAATGAGATATCACTTTACACCCACTAGAGTGGCTATCATAAAAAAGGAGAGATAATAACAGAATGTTGAAGAGGAAATGGAGACATTGGAACCCTTATATAAATATAAAATAATGCAGCTGCTTTAAAAAAAAGTTCCTCAAAAGTTCAACTATAATTACCTTATGAACCAGCAGTTTCACCCCTATTCATATACTCAAAAGTAAAAAAAAAAAAAAAAACACATGTCCACACACACACCTAAACATCAGTATTTATAGCAACATTATTCATAATGACTAAGAAGTGAAAACTGCCCAAATGTACAATTGATAAATGGATACATGGGTAAGTGGATGAATGAATAGGTAAAATGTGGTATATCCATATAAGGGAATATTATTCAACAATAAAAAGAAATGAAGTATTGATACATGTCACAATACGGATGAGCCTTGAAAATGAAAGCCAAATGAAAGAAGCTAGTTACAAAAGACAACATATTGTGCAATTTTATTTATATGAAATTTCCAGAATAGGCATATCTGTAAGAAGGAAAGTAGATTAGTGATTACCTAGGGCCAGGGAATGGGTTGGGGAGATTAAGGGTAAACTAAAAGATACAGTTTCTTCTTTGGGGTGACTAAAATGTTCCAATTGATTCTGGTAAAGGTTATGTAACTTTGTGAATATACTAAAATTCATTGAATTATACATGTGAAACGGATGAATATATTATATGAAGTGTACAAAACAACCAGGAAGCAACTGGAATTCATGGACAGTGGTCATTCCAAGATATCACCAAGACATTTATGATGAGCATTGATTCCCTTCTTTCCTCCTCTTTCTTTAATCCCTTGAATGACTCTGGAAAAGGCAACAATTATGTTTGCACATGCTGCCTTGCAAGATGGAAGCAAGCTTGTATACAGCTTTTTCATCTCTTGTATCCATGGGGAAATTTTAGATGTTGGGGACTGATAATAACTTAGAGCAAATTCCCAGCTGGTCACAGCATGTTTGGACTCTGGTTTTCAGGATTGGAATTCATCAGGAACTTTTGTGTTTGCGGCTGTCTGTAGGATTATATCTTTATTGATCCTGCCTGTTTGTGACCAATAGGAACTATGTGAAAATGATAAAGCCCTTTGGAAAGAAAATTCAGAATCTCGTGAAAACATAACCAGGTCCCACTAGGGAGGCTGAAGCATCAGTGTGGAGTCTGTTCAATACAAGACAGCAACCATTTCTTATTTTCCCTGTCCAATTAAAAGAATGTTCAATTGTCTTAGCTATAAGCAACCCCTCGGGATAAATATAGCTTTCTCCCAATTGCTTAGACAACTGATTCTTTTGGGAATCAGCCATGAATTGATTGCAGCCATACCTGATGAATATCCTCTAATTTATATTAAAATGTTGGTAGTATACCATACAATAAGATGGCAAAAGGAAATAATGGGTAGGAAGGGGGATGAGGCGTGGGACCCTGAGACCCTGTGCAGCCTCATAATAGCCCAGACACCTGATAGGCTGGGATATTGGAAGGACTTCTGCTTGTAACCCAGAAGAGAAAGGGACCACATGGCTTCTCAATATTTCAGTATTTCTAACAAAGGATACTGCATTTATTTATCAGGTAAAATTTAGCTGGTACAATGTATACAATAGTTCCTAATTAAGTCACTTTTTAGTAAGTGTTAAAATATAGGAGATGAATATTGAAGGAGATGAATATTAAATGCCAGAAATTTCCAGTATGAATATATTCTAGAGCTTTCTGTCTTGATCTTCAGTTTTGTCATCTATTAAAAAAGTGAGTATTTAGGCCAGATGAGTCTTTAAAACCAATTACAAACCTAATAATCAGAAGTTATGTAAGCCCATGAAAAACCATAGTGTTTTCTGTTTCTTTCTTTCTTTTTTTAAAAAAGATTTTATTTATTTATTTGACAGAGAGAGAGATCACAAGTAGGCAGAGGCAGGCAGAGAGAGAGGAAGGGAAGCAGGCTCCCCACCGAGCAGAGAGCCCGATGTGGGGCTCGATCCCGGGATCTCGAGATCATGACCCGAGCCGAAGGCAGCAGTTCAACCCACTGAGCCACCCAGGCGCCCCATGTTTTCTGTTTCTTTATTCAGGTTTTGATTTATTCATTATGTAGCAATACATAATGAGCACCTATTATATGTTGACCATAATGCCTAGAGCTGGGACCACAGAAGTGGTCCTCATGAAGTGGGAGAAATCAAGCAAGCAAATACATAATTTACAGAATCTAATGATTACGCCAAAGGAAATAAACAGGTGATGTGACCGAGAGGAACAGAAGTGCAGGCAAAGCTTTGTTTTAGGATGGACATATAAGAGAATTTTTCCTGGAAAGCTGATATCTGACCCAGGGCTGAAGAAAGGGAACAAGTCAGTCATTCAGAGCGCTGAGGGACACAATGGTGAAGGGCAGCAAGTTCATAGGCCCTGAGAGAAGCAGAAAGAAGACATGGGATAAGAGTGTGGTCGCCAAGACAGAGATAGTGAAGGGGAGCTGATGTACATTTGAGAATAATCACTAGCTGTTTTATGAAAAATGAATTTGAGAGGTAAAACCGGAAACAGAGAAGCCAGCCAGAAGGCTATTGTATAAGTCAAGGTGACAGGAGGTGGCAGCTTGGACAATAGTAATGGCAGAAGAATTGGGGAGCAGGAGGCAAAATGTAAAAACATATTGGAAGGAAAACAAATAAAAACATGGTGATGGATGGGAGGTTGGGGTGAGGGAATGGAAGGAAAAAGGGATGAGCGTGTGGGAGGCTGGCTGGTACCATGGACCAGATGAGAAAGAGCTGAGAAAAGCATTTCTGAAGGTTGGGGACAGGTGGAAGACAAAGGCCAACAGATCTGTTTTGGATGTACAAGTTTGTGCAGGGATATCCTCAGAAATAGAAGCTGAGATAGCATATGCATAGTTCCACATGCAAGTCCAATGTTAAAATGGTTTTCTACTTGTCGAAGTACATAAATCCAGTCTGGGCAAGGAGTAAGAGATGGAAAGGTAATGTATTCAGGGTTCATACACTATGTCACATCTAAATGCAGCAGAACCTCACTAATGGGGATAATTTAAAGACCTTCCATCTATAATTTTAGGGAAAGTAAAGTACCTATAGTTAAAAATAGAAAGCAGAAGGCAAAATTCTCATCACTTTCCAATTATTAAATTTCTTTCTTAGAGTCTGGACGCTCAGCCTTCTATATTTTATTTTTTAAAATTTTTATTTACTTGTTCGTCAGAGAAAGAGAATAAGAGACTGAGCACAAGCAGGGGGAATGGCAGGTAGAGGGAAAATGGACTCCCTGCTGAGCAAGGAGCCTGATGAGGAACTCCATCCCATGACCCTGGGATCATGACCTGAACCCACAGCAGACACTTAACTGACTGAGTCACCCAGGAATTCCAACCTTCTGTATTTTTTAAAAAATTTTTATTAACATATAATGTATTATTAGCCCCAGGGGTACAGGTCTGTGAATCGCTGGGTTTATACACTTCACAGCACTCACCATAGCACATACCTCCCCCAATGTCCATAACCCTACCACCCTCTTCCTACCTCCCTCCCCCCAGCAACCCTCAAGTTTGTTTTGTGAGATTAAGAGTCTCTTATGATTTGTCTCCCACCCAACCCCATCTTGTTTCATTTATTCCTTTCCTATCCCCCAAATCTCCCCACGTTGCCTCTCAGCTTCCTCATATCAGGGAGATCATATGATAATTGTCTTTCTCTGACTGACTTATTTTACTAGGCATAATACCCTCTAGGTCCATCCATGTCATCACAAATGGCAAGATTTCATTTCTTTTGATGGCTGCATAGTATTCCATTGTATATATATACCACCTCTTCTTTATCCATTCATCTGTTGATAGACATCTAGATTTTTTCCATAGTTTGGCTATTGTGGACATTGCTGCTATAAACATTCAGGTGCCCATACCCCTTAAGATCACTACATTTGTATCTTTAGGGTAAATACAAAGTAGTGCAATTGCTGGGTCGTATGGTAGCTCTATTTTCAACTTTTTGAGGAACCTCCATGCTGTTTTCCAGAGTGGTTGCACCAGATTGCATTTCAGCCAACAGTGTAGGAGAGTTCCCCTTTCCTGCATCCTCACCAGCATCTGTCATTTCCTGACTTGTTAATTTTAGCCATTCTGACAGGTGTGAGGTGTTATCTCATTGTGGTTTTATTTGTATTTCCCTGGTTCCAGTGATGTGGAGCACTTTTTCATGTGTCTATTGGCCATCTTGATGTATTTTTTGCAGAAATGTCTGTTCATGTCCTCTGCCCATTTCTTGATTGCATTATTTGTTCTTTGGGTGATGGGTTTGATAAGTTCTTTATAGGTTTTGGATACTAGCCCTTTATCTGATATGTTGTTTGCCAATATCTTCTCCCATTCTGTCAGTTGTCTTTTGGTTTAGTTGACTGTTTCCTTTGCTGTGCAAAAGCTTTTGATCTTGATGAAGTCTCAATAGCTCATTTTTGCCCTTGCTTTCCTTGCCTTTGGCAATGTTCCTAGGAAGAAGTTGTTGTGACTGAGGTCGAAGAGGTTGCTGCTTGTGTTCTCCCCAAGATTTTGATGGATTCCTTTCTCACACTGAGGCACTGAGGTCCTTCATCCATTTTGAGTCTATTTTTCTGTGTGGTGTAAGGAAATGGTCCAGTTTCATTTTTCTGCATGTGGCTGTCCAATTTTCCCAACATCATTTGTTGAAGAGGCTGTCTTTTTTCTGTTGGACATTCTTTCCTGCTTTGTCAAAGATTAGTTGATCATAGAATTGAGGGTCTATTTCTGGGCTCTCTATTCTGTTCCGTTAATCTATATGTATGTTTTCGTGCCAATACCATACTGTCTTGATGATGCCAGCTTTGTAATAGAGCTTGAGGTCTGGAATTGTGATGCCACCAACTTTGACTTTCTTTTCCAATATTCCTCTGGCTATTCAAGGTGTTTTCTGGTTCCATATAAATTTTAGGATTATTTGTTCCATTTCTTTGAAAAAAATGGATGGCATTTTGATAGGAATTACAATAAATGTGTAGATTGCTTTAGGTGGCATAGACATTTTCGCAATATTTGTTTTTCCAATCCAGGAGCATGGAACATTTTTCCATTTTTTTCCTCAATTTCTTTCATGAGTACTTTATAGTTTTCTGAGTATAGTTTCTTTGCCTCTTTGGTTAGGTTTATTCCTAGGTATCTTATGGTTTTGGGTGCAATTATAAATGGGATTGACTCCTTAATTTCTCTTTCTTCTGTCAGTTGATGCAACTGCTTTCTGTGCATTGATTTTATATCCTGACACTTTACTAAATTCCTGTACAAGTTCTAGCAGATTTGGAGTGGAGTCTTTTGGGTTTTCCACATATAGTATCATATCATCTGCAAAGAGTGACAGTTTGACTTCTTCTTTGCCAGTTTGGATGCCTTTAATTTCTTTTTGTTGTCTGATTGCTGGGCTAGGACTTGTAGTACTATGTTGAATAGCAGTGGTGATAATGGACATCCCTGCTGTGTTCCTGAACTTAGTGGGAAAGTTCTCAGTTTTTCTCCATTGAGAATGATATTCGTGGTGGGTTTTTCATTGATGTCTTTGATGATATTAAGGTATGTACCCTCTCTCCCTACACTTTGCAGACTTTTGATCAGGAAAGGATGCTATACTTAGTCAAATGCTTTTTCAGCATCTATTGAGAGTATCATATGGTTCTTGTTCTTTCTTTTATTAATATATTGTATCACACTGATTGATTTGCAGATGTTGAACCAACCTTGCAGCCCTGGAATAAATCCCACTTGGTCATGGTGAAAAATCCTTTTAATGTACTGTTGGATCCTATTGGCTAGTATTTTGGTGAGAATTTTCGCATCTGTGTTCATCTAGGATATTGGTCTGTAATTCTCTTTTTTGATGGGATCTTTGTCTGGTTTTGGGATCAAGGTAATGCTCAGCCTTCTGTATTTTAAAAATGTTTTCATACAAGCACATTTTTAAAAATATATTTTCTATCCTCTGTATCTATGACAGTTTCCTCTTACCTTCTCCTAGGACAAATATAACAATATTTTTTTAATTCAATCTTTTATTATCTATGAAGAAATAAAGATTTTCCTCCTATTTTTCTTTTTGTTTGTTTCTGTTTCTTTCTTTCCCCCCTCCTCCCCAAATTAACCTTGTGACAATACAGATAGTTATGGACTTGATAGGAGGGCAGACACGAATGTCTTTTCCCACTGTTTTTCCCAGACATTATTTTATCCTGAATAGTGACTTTCACACAAAGGGTCAATGGTAAGGACAAAAGTGAAAAGAGACTTGCCCAAATGTTTCTCCTGAAGGTAGGAAATCTCCTTCTACAGTATAAAGATGCCCCGATCAAAACTCAGTCTATTCCTAATGGTAATTGTGATGTCAGTTTCTTGGGAGATAATATCATTCTCTGCCATTCACCCAGTCCTGGCCAGAAATAAACCTCTTTGTTGACTGGTGTTATTTGAGGAAAAAAAATAAAAAAGGCTAATACGATTTTAAAGGTTGGAAGCTAGGGAAAATATTCCTGGACCTTCAACTGGGACAGATGTTTTAAAAACCTGTTTTATTTTGTCACTCAGAGCTGTCTTAGTGTTCTGGAGCATCGTGCTTCAGCAGTAAAATGACTTAGGGATGCCTGGGTGGCTCAGTGGGTTTAGCCTCTGCCTTTGGTTCTGGTTATGACCTCAGTGTGCTGGGATCGAACCCCACATCAGGCACTCTGCTCAGCAGGGAGCCTGCTTCCCTCTCTTCTCTGTCTGCCACTCTGCCTACTTGTGATCTCTCTCTCTCTGTCAAATAAATAAATAAAATCTTTATTAAAAAAAAAGAAGTAAAATGACTTGGAAATGTGTCTTGACTCTAACACTTGTCAGCTGTGTGGTCTGGGACAGTTTATTTCATCCTTCTTATCTCTGGTTTTACCTCTTTATCAGTTGAAAAATATAAAAACCCTATGTGACAGTTGCATCTGTATGACTTACTTCACAGGGATATTATAAAGAATATGAGAAATAAAGGATATGCGAACCCTTAGAAAACACAGTAAGTGTTTAACAGTATACCTGACACTGGAGAAGGAGATGAGCTATCACATTTTCTAAACATGGTAGCTATAGTAGATTACAATTGTACAGCTGCCAATGGCCCATTTTTTGAAAGAGCTTAAAGTCCCAATTTATCTTAACTGTTTGCTACTCTTGGCATTTACTCACACTCCTCTCTTGGTGAGCAGAAGGCGGGGTGTGGTTTGGAAGAGAATCTGAAGAGAGGGAAACAGTCAGATCAGGCAAAGATTAGAGATTGGGTGGGTATGTAAGTTTGGGGCAGGCAGCTCACTGGTCCAGCATCTGGCTGGTGAATGCTCAATAGAAATCCTCAGGCCTGAAGCCAATGAATTGCAAAGCTGATTTTTGAAGTTTGGCTCTGGTCTTATTCAGGAATTTCTTGTGGAATTTGTGACAGAACCAGAGCGGATATCTGAGCAGAAGCAACCTTGAGGATATCTACACCCAAGTAGAAAAATAAGGGAAGTTTATTTTAGGTGAGAGCATAACCACCAGTATGTAAATGTGGTTTTTGGTGCAAGTCCAAGTGAAGTATCTGACCACAAGTGCCCACCTCTGACAGGCGGGGATTACCGCAATTGCTTCCTAACTATCCTTCCTGCTGCTACCCCTGTCCCATACAATCTGTTCTCAATATAGCACCCTTTATGATATCAATCAGATTTTATCGCTTCTCTGCTCATAGTGTTACAATCACTCCCCATTTCACTCAGTAAATTCCCAAATCCTAATGGGCTCCGTGTCTGCTAGAATCTACCCCCCCCCCCCACCACACACACACAACCAATCCCTCTTTACTTTTATCCCTATTCTTCCCTTTTGCACTGTTACAGCTGCACTGATTGCTTTGTTATTCCGTGAGTGCCCCAGGCACACTCTGGTCTCAGGGCATATGCTATGGCTTTGTAAAATATATTTTTCCCTAAATATTTGCATGGGTGGCTCCCTCTGCTGCTTTAAATCTTTCTGTAATTTTCACCTTCTCAATGAAGGCTACCCTGACAATCATATTTTAAAATTATAGACTTCTCTTTAGTTCCTGTCTCCTTACCTTTCTCCATTTGAAAAGCTTTCTATAATATTTAATACCATTTAAAAGTCTGTCTGATTGGCTTATTTATTTTGCTATTGATTATGGCTTGCTTGCACCTTCTAGAATAGAATATATGTTTTGTTCATGGTTGTAACCAAGGCATCTAGAACATCTGGACATTGTAGACACAGTAAATATTTGTTGACTGTTAGAAAGCAGAAGTCACAGAGTAACCCAGGAGCTAGACAAAGATAGTGAAGAGGCTAGGACAAACAAGGCCTTTTCCATTTATCATTTCCTTCCCCAATCTCATTCCTCTTTTTCTTTTTTCTCAGCTCTCTCTCACCTCTCCTGTGGCCAACTTTGCCACACCTGGTATAAGCATCCACCACAGAGTCGGCCAAGGCCGGCAAGGGACCAGAACTTGAATGACTTTTCACTGTTAGGTTATGGATATACTCACAAATAAATACGCAGCCAATGGGTACAAGCAAATGAGTCCTGTGCCCTCAAAATCTATACTTTAGAAGACTAGGTATTCCCTGTTGTGTCCATTCCTCCCTATTACACTACTTGCAAAAAACTTTACATGCAGAGCCTGCAGCTCATCCTTTTGTACACCATCAGAAGTAAAAATCGGATTTCCTTCAGAGTGGAACCATTTTTGAGAAGAAGTTAAATGTCACAGAAATTTAAGCCTGATGCACAGGCTAAAGAATCAAGCTAATATCTATTTGGATGAGAGCCAAAATAACTACAAAGGCTTGAGGCTAGGTTTCTGGTCTGAAACCTACTGTGGCAATACTCAAAGGGCACTATAGATGCCCATAACTGTGGTTGTGCCATCATTGGAATAAGTACCTAGGCTGTCAAAGTGACTACTTTCACAAACAGTACTAATGGGTATCTTCTAAGAATTGAATTTCAAAAAATCATTATTCTACCATCATAACTCCTGCATTTTATAGAATTCACAAGCCATTTGAATTTAAGTTTCTGCATTTGTGGAATGGGAAGAAAATTTCTTTCCACATCCTCTAGGAAAATGGGAGTATGAGGAGCAGAAGGTATAACTGTCATACTTCCACCAAAGAAAGGTAACCATATCAACCATGAATCATTTTTTTAAATCTTGAAATAAAATAGTCATGGGGGCCAGAGAACCAAAATAAACTATTTTTCTTGCTTTTCATTTTTCTGTCCATCCCCCACCTCCTCCTTTGTCGTTGAGTTTTCTTAGTAGCTTTATCCTTCTGGATTATTCTCTATGCACAATTGTTCTCTAATTCTCCATACCCCCTACATCCCCACTGTGCCACCATTTTGTCCTTCCTGTTGGAATCCATTGTAGATGGCTGTCTGCCTTCCCTGAGATTGGCTAGAGCCTGCAGCAGCTCTCAGAGAGGCCCTGCTGACACAGTGAAATAAAGTCAGAAAGCTGCATTAATTTAAGTGGCTTTTCTTCACATTTAGGACTGCTATTATGATGTTGATGGTTGGTAATAAAAGACCTTTTAGTGTGGGAAATCAAATAATCTTATACAAACATAAATGGGTCTGGACAATGATTATCCTAATGTAATTGGAGAATGAACTCTGATTATGGGTGTCAATTCTTGCCTTTCTTAAGTTATTGTAGGGCTAATCTAGCGATTGATAGATTGACACTCTTTGTAAGGTGTGGAGTTGATCATTAATATGCTGCATTTCTTACATTTGGCTTCTCTGCAGCTAAGACTTTTTTGAGGATGAGTTTTGATAGCTCTGTAGCATTGGTTTTGTAGACGTTTCTGGAAATTTTTGGTAATGGAATATGACAGAATAAAGATTGGAGAAAGAAAGTCAAGCTGGTCTTCCAAGTTTTTCTATACAAAGTGTGTTCATCACTTGCTGACCTCCCAAGAGAAATGAAGGGAGAAAACATGTAGGATGAAACAGCAATGTCCTATAGGAAACAATTCTCTACTGTTTGTCAGTAGACAATAATTTACCTGCTTAGCAAAAGATTTTCACTCATCCTGGAAAATATCATTGCTCTATGTTAAATAATACATGGTTAAAACCATATCTGTTGAGATTTAAGAACCTTGCAATCAATGTCTTCTGTGAATAGTTGCTTAGTTGGTAACAAAGATCTACTGCCTACTGGACTGAAGTGGAGCTCCCTGCCTTAATTATTTTAACTAGATAGTTAATTTAATGGGCCCGGGTTTTATAGATCTGCCAATAGCGATTTTTATGTGTACATAATAAAGGGCCAACAGACTTACAGTTCCATCTAAGAGACAGGTGTTTCTGCCAAGTCCAGTCTTGCTCCTCAGCCCATTATGCCTTTGCTCACTTTTTTACCTCTCACAGAAAGCTCTCTCTTTCTCCTTTAGCTATCCCCTTCATCAGCCCTTCCAGGCTGCATCTCACCCACAACTGTCTTGTCCTACAAGGCTGAGAGCCCAAAGGCCACCTCATTCAGGAAGCCTCCTCTGTTTTTATAAGTTGACTGCTTTGTTAGAGCAGTCATTGTTTCTTCCCATTTTTGCATCATATTCATCTCTGCATCTCCCCAAACATAGGTGACGAGTCACCTCACTCAGTGAGGGTTGAATGAGTGGGGAATCATGTTAATGAATGAATCTCAGACTGGAGACTCTGGTCACAACCTGACGCTTCTGTCTTTGTAACCCTCTTTTTCTGCTCCAGGATTAGGGGCCAGCACTGAAGCCCTATTTCTTGCCCTTATTTATTAAAAATCTCAGATCATCTCTGACAAGCTTGACAACTAGAGTGAAATTTTATCAAACAGGGCAATGGGTTTGTGCTGCATAAATGAGCCTCTGCTGAGAACCAAGTAATCAAATCTCAATGTGAATGAGTGTAGGCTTGAGCATAATTAAAAAGCAAAGCGTGTTTAAAGAGTGTTTAGATATGCAGGAAGTACCCTGAAGATCTTTGGAATTCTTTAAGGGTTTATTTCCTCTTCGGGGTATGGGTTTCTCTCAGGCTTATGAGCTGAATAGTTGGTTTGGCCCTAACTCATACACTAACTTTTACTTCTATTTATGTATTTTGAATGTTTGTCTAATATCTCCAAATACATTATGAGCATCTGGAAGGCAAAAACTGAAGCCTGACAATTCTTTGCATCGCTTAGGATAACATAGCCAAAGTCTCATATTAAGCGCTTTCTCAAAAGTTTAGGTAGGATTTTGCCTGGATGGTGGAGTGTCATAACTGTGGAAAAGAGAGATCTGTTTTAATGGCTTAATGAGATGATCCTCATCTCAGGGCAGTTAGAAGAAATTGTTTTACGGTCATGAGATAATAATTCAGCAATACTTTTTATTTATACTATCTTATTTCTCAGCTCAGATTTCTGCCACCAATCAGAATGTTTTCACTTTAGGAAATTCTACAGGTTTAGGGACTTTCCTGTGTGGAGTAAAAGTTTGTCTTAGACAGTGAGATGTGACTTTACAGAACGAGATTGGATTTAGGACACAGTTTGAGATTATTAACAGTTTTTCCTCTCTCTGCTTTATGCAGCAAAAACTCTATAGCTAGTGCATATTTCCTATTTACTTTTGGCAGAGTCCAAAAGGATTTAGCTGAAAACAGATTTTATTTCTTAGAGTTTCGTGTCTAACTACAATTGGCATTCATGAGGTTTTCTTTTCAATACATACTTATAATCAAGAGATATGGACCCACAGAACATTATAACAATGAGATTTTATTGTGAGCTGGAAATGGCATTATATGGACACTTTGCCAGAACACCTTATACAGTGGTGTTGACAAAATTAGCACCTTTTCAACTTCATTGACACACTCGGTAATCACCTCGGCTGTTTATAGCCCAGAATTGCAGACTAGCCAATTGACTTGGGGTAGGCTCCCTCATGGAGATCTAGGAAGAAAGACTTTCTCTCTTTGAAAGGACAGGGATTTATGACCATTCTCAATATGCGCCATATGCACATTCTTTGACTTCAGTTTTGCCAGGTTCCTTGACACTCTTGTAATGTAAACCTTTGTTAACCACAGAGATTTACACCCACTTAAACACGAACATGGCTTTTCATTTCATGTTGCTTTTCCTGAAGGTAAGGTATACTTTGGCATCTTGGCTCTGGATTCCTTACTTTCTGATAGGTGGCCTTACAACTCTGGCAGTCCTGGGAGATTCCTAACACCCAGCACCACTTGCTGGAGGTATATGACACCCCTTCAGAGACAGGATGGAGTAGCATTCTTCTAAGTGGAACATCTGGTTGGTGGCCTTATTGTGTAAGAGGAGTACCTCTTCCTTTCTTTCCTGGCTGTGTCATCCTCGCAGGGCATGACTGGTCGTCAGCTGGAAGCTATGCTGGCCTTGGGTTGATATTCATAAGAAAGAATAAGAGATCTGTTCAGCTAGATAACCACACAAATTGTATTGCTGCCTCTTTTCTCAACACTTTAAAAAGGTTAAGATGTTTTTCTAGGCCAAAATAATAAGAAATCAAGGGAATGGCTAATCTTTTGGTCCCGCTTTAGCATGGATTTCAGCTACAGGAGATGAGCCACCTCTCAGAAGATTGACATCTTGCAAGGGAAGCTTTCTTTTATTCCCGTTACATGGATTTTGCTCTGTGAAATGTTGAAGATGTGCCATCATCGAAAGCAGTGAAATTATTTAGCATTAGGGGTGGCATCACATTTTGTCTTGAAAGTCTCAAACTGTTACATACCTAAAGGGAAGACACAGAACAGCAATAACAGCACTTTTCAAAGAGGTTGTATTTAGGAGCTTCTCCATTGGGAAAACTTGTTTCTTCATCATGCCAGGCCCTATTGAAGGTAGACTGGAAGAAAAGCCACACCAGGGAGGAGGAGGTTATAAGGGAGAATGGAGTGAGAGAAATGAAGGGGAGAGTCAGCTTGAAGGCTGCCCTCCAATTACTTTGCTGAAGGATCAGTACCAGCCTATTGCTTTTTGAAGATGGGGTTTTGAGAAAATGGCCAATAATGAGAGTACAGAATATGCCTGATTTATGTAAATCCTCACCATACACCTGAGCACAGGGATTAGTGATTAGTCTGATGGCGGCTTTATGCCAGTCATAACTTTTGTCCAGACTGAGGACTCAAGGCACATTGACCAACTGAGGGAGACTCAGTGTCAGTAGCTGATATCCAGGCCAGAACAGAGTGATTCCTGATGAGAGAAGAACTCCCTGGAGTTTAATTTAGGGACCAATGAACACTTCTCCAGAATAATAGTATAATTGATGGGTAAAGTTGGCTTTTTTTTCCCCCATATCATTTCTTATTAAAACTTTTTTTGAGTTAATTATAAATTGGCATGCTGTTGTAAGAAATAGTATAGAGGGGCGCCTGGGTGGCTCCGTGGGTTTAAGCCTCTGCCTTCAGCTCAGGTCATGATCCCAGGGTCCTAGGATCAAGCCCCGCGTTGGGCTCTCTGATCCACAGGGAGCCTGCTTCCTCCCCTCTCTCTCTCTGCCTGCCTCTCTGCCTATTTGTGATTTCTCTCTCTCTGTCAAATAAATAAAATCTTAAATTTTTTTTTTCTCTCTTAAAAAAAAAAAAAAAAGAAATAGTATAGAGATCCTGTGTGACTCTTACCTAGTTTCTTCCAAGGGTAGGTAACACTTTGTAAAACTATAGTATAACATCACAACCAGGGTCAGACACGTAATCCACTGATCTTACTCAGATTTCTCCAGTTTTACCTGTACCCAATTGTGTGTGTGTGTGTGTGTGTGTATTTAGATTTATGTACTTTCATCACACATGTAGGTACCTGTACCCACCATGACAGCCAAGATATTGAACTGTTCCAACTACATAAGGACCCTCCAGGTTGCCTGGGTCATAACCACCTCAGTCTCCACCTTCTATCCCTAACCCCTATCCATCACTATCCCTTTTCTATAATTTTTTGTCAATCTGATAATGAAATCATACAATATGTAACCTTTTGAGATTTTTTTTTTCCTGACGGCACAATTTATCTGGATTCACCCATGTTGCTGTGTGTCAATAGTTTGTCCCTTTCTCTTGCTGAATTATAGTCCATGGCATAGGTGTGACAGAGTTTATTTCACCATTCACCTGTGGGAGGACATCTGGGTTATTTCCAGTTTGGGGCAATAAGAATAAAGTTGATATAAACATTCATGTATAGGTTGTGTGGATGTGGTAAGTTCTGAGAAAGAAAGGTTTTTTATTGTTTTGTTTTGTTTTTTAAAGATTTTATTTATTTATTTGACAGAGAGAGATCACAAGTAGGCAGAGAGGCAGGCAGAGAGAGAGGAGGAAGCAGGGTCCCCACTGAGCAGAGAGCCCGATGCGGGACTTGATCCCAGGACCCTGAGATCATGTCCTGAGCCGAAGGCAGCGGCTTAACCCACTGAGCCACCCAGGTGCCCCTGAGAAAGAAAGGTTTTTAAATCCTAATTTCCTTCACATATTTTTGCTTCTGTGATACTATCTGTCTCCATAATCATAGCTCATGGACACAGCATATGCATCTTCCCAGAACATGCATAATGCATGGACATCATGGGGTCTTTGCCACTTTCTGGCCATAATAATAAGGAGCAAGTTCCTGCCTATGGCATAACTGAGAAACTAAGGCAGGAAGTGCATGGGCTTATAGCCTCTCTTCCTAATCCGTGATCATCTCTTCTAGCCTGAACTTCATCTTTCTCAGAAGACCCCTGCCCCTTCCTTTAAGGTCCCTCTCATTTCCCTTACCTCAGTTGAAAGGAGCATGCCCTGCAGAGAAAGGGAGGAGTTGTGGTTCTCCTGTTCTTAAAATGACCTTGCCCCACTTGCAGATGATTTACATGAGGCCCACATTTGTTCTGATTATAATTGAGTTGACACTGAGCAGAGATGTGGGGTGGTGAAAGGGAGTGAGGTTCTGGGAAGAAGCAAGAGCAATTCATTGATTACCATGCATTTGTAATCAACATCTGAGGTTATATGCTCATCTCCACAAGACAGGAACTGTCTCCTCACTCTCATCAGTGGCCAAAAAGCATTTTAGTCACCCACTAATGGGAAGTGTAGGTCTGTATGAACCCCATGAGAACTCACCCGGGCAGAGGGTACAATAAACCTAACACTGGCTCCCTAGTTCATCTAACCCCTTTTAGCTTAGGGTGGTGATGAGAAGGTAAGGGATGAGTCAAGGGTCATGCTTAGTACAATTCTCTGATAAGCATGAAGTTAGGTTGCTTATCACTACCATCCCAGTCTTTTAGCCTCTTCTTGTTCTCACTGCCTTTTCTAAGCAGGGACGCAGACCATGTTTTGGTCCTCTGGTTACCTTCTGTGGGCTTCTGTTGGCCCCAAACAGAGGTTCTGTTGTCCAAGCCCTCCATCACCTTCTCACCGTCCCCCTGCCCCCATTGCTACAAGGAGCCACTTTGTTCTCCAGCTGTGGAGCTTTCTACAGTCATCTTCTCACACTTACTCTTCATCTCACCTGGAATTCCTTTCTTCTGCTCTTCCTAGCAAATTTCTAGTTCACTTTCAAGGCACAGTTCCAATATCCTATTTCCTGACTTGTCCATCCACACCCTTTGCTTTGGGCATGATCAGTAATCACAACATTTCTGTTTCTAAATCCCTATGGACTCTGAACACTTTGACAATTGAATTGTATTCTCCTTTGACCTCATGGTGTCCAGTATTTCATGACCACCTAATACATGTCTGTTGCATGAAGGATGCAAAAGAAAGAGGAATGCCTCCCTGGTTATTCTCCCCTTGGGACCTGCTCCTTCTGCTCACCATTTCCTTTCCTTTGTACAGCAGCAGGGATTCCCCTTCCCCACAAATGCCATGCAGCATCCTTGGGCACATGCATGGAAGAGGTTTTGTCCCAGCTCCATGGGAATAAATTCACCAGCAACTACCCACTAAGTCCTATAGTGTCTGGTAGTAGTCGTATTAGGAAAATGGCTTCCCTTTCTAGGAATGTGCTTATGGAGTGTTACTCTGACTTTCTTTGATTTTTAAAATTATTTATTAATTTATCTTTAGTTCACATTTATATGCTTCAAGTACTTATGTATTTCCCAAACACATTACCAAGCCAACAACACCACACAGACGAAATTAAACATTTCTTCTGGGGTTTCTGTTTATGTAAGAGACAGAGGGGGCTTAATGCCTAAATCACCAAAAGGATAATAAATAAAATGGTTGGGGTCCAGAGGAAAAGAGGCAGAAATAGATTGGACAGCCATTTAGAAAAACACCTTCTTACTACTTAAGGTTTCTAAGTCAGAGCTTTTAATCCCTCTTTGAAGACGGTAAGGAGAAATAATTTAAAAATCCAAAATAGAAGTAATTTTTCTTTGTAATATCTACATACTGTACATGTGTTTGTGTGAGCCCTGCATGTCTAAATTAATCTCCTTGTCTCAGAATTTGAGTAATAATTATGCCAATTATGCTTATTAAACTCCCCCAAATTATTAATTAAAGACTGGAAAAATCTGTCTTCCTTGAATATTGTTCTTACTTGATCTCTCCACGAAACTCTTGGCCTCTTTGGATGTGTCTTGCTCATATGTACACTCAGACTTTCGCTCAGAGCACATGCTGTTCTGTGTTTAGGAATTTTTGCCACACAGAGGTTGTATCCATTCCAATACATTGTTTCTTTCAATCCTTTCCCTTGCTTTCAGGTAAGTATGTCTTATTTCCCTCAGCTAGTGCACAGTCAGTCTCTGGAGGATAAAAAACATGATTCTACTATGTACTTTGCACCTGTCAAGTATTTAAATATATATGTGTATGTATATATATTCATATTCATCATATATGAATATTATGTATTAGTATAGCTTAATATTTTATATTCCTTATATATTATATACTCATGTGAATATATATTTGTGCATATTCATATGAATTATATGACTATATTTTCACATTAAAAGAATAAGCTTCTGGGTTGCAGAGGATCCCAGAGACTGGTCAGGTCACTTGGGAAGGCTACTGTGACCCATGCAAATGAGCAGGCAGCCTGATGATGGTGAGTCATGAATCCATCTTCACATCTGAGGACTAGCACACAGCCTTCTAGTGTTGACACTCTCCATCCTCTGCGTGAACAAAGAGCCGAAAAACTATGCTTACAGAAGGCAGTTTCTCACAATCCAGGCTGTAATTCCCATTTTATGACTGAAGCCAGTGAGTCCCAGGGACACTTCATTGCCTCAGCGTATTAGTATTAGGATTTGTCATGGTAAGAGCACCTGGCTTGAAAGTACTAACGAATTTGTTCATTTATTGTCATTTGTCCTTGGAAAATAATACCCCTTGACTGATCCAAATGAATCCTAAAATATACGTATCAACAAAGCTATATTAAGTTGGCCTTAAACCTTAGAATTGCCTCCTGCAAGCCCTCATTTATTCAATGTGGCTCAAAAGAAGAGAGGCATCTTGAAAATGGCCAGATGGCCCCCGTGCATCAGTCTCCTTTTCTCTCTTCCTTCCTCACAAAGTAAATGAAAGTCTGCAGTAAGTGATTCTGAATGTTTAATTCGTTGCTTTGATATCAAAATTTGGAGCCATTTCTGTGAATGTGTGGCACCGATTCCATAATGAGATCCCACATTTGCTGTAGCAGCTGGAAAAATCTGTGGACGTCAGTGTAGCACCACTGCTCTTGGGATTTCAAGCGACAGCTCTGAGAAGTCACATTCTCCATGAGAACCAAGTCTTGGGATGGGCAGGGCGGGGTCAGAGAAAGCACTGGGGTTGTCCTCACATTTTCTTTTACTACCTCAGTAACTAGATTCTGGAGTTTCTCTCTCGGGAAAAGCTTGGCCCTGGTGCAATCTTTCATGTCCAGGGGGTAACAGGATTTTGATTTGTTTATTTATTTCCTCAATCATTTCAGTGGATTAGCTAAGCTTAATAAAGTTCAAGCAACCTGTCCAAAATAATAAATTAGTATTAGTGATTCAAGAATACTGATTTCCTCGGGGTTCTGGCAGAATTTATAGCCTTCTTCTCTTCCTTCTTCCAAATTATAAAATCTTAGAAAGACCTTGGATGTCATGCAGCCCCCCTCCCCACCCCTTGTTAGATCTCTATTAGGCATGCATCCAGACCCTGCTTGGATCATTGGCTCTCAACAGGTGGCCAGAGATACACCTGTGTTCCTTGAGCCCTTCGCAGGTGTGCTACTAAATATTAATGAAGGACTAAACTTTATTTTTATAAAACTAACACATGCAGTGTTATGGTGATGCCTGACACTTGAGGTCATGTGACCTGCCATTGAGCGTTTGTGTGAGTAATAGCACAGGAGAAGGTGAAAAGGGCGCTAAACCCAAGTTACACGCCTCACCTGGGAACCTCATCTGGGCAGGTGTGTAGACTGTGGAGAGCAGGCAGGGGGCAGACAGCTCTGTTCACACTTCGGGGTGGTGCTCAAAGTTGGCCAAAGCGTTGTGGGATAACTGTGGAGGCTCTTTTGGACGGGGCGACTTATTTTTAGACCACGGGAGAGATTGTGAGGGAATTATTGCTGACTTGCCTCGAAGATTTCGTGTTAAAATAGTGCCTTGAATACAAAATAATTCAAGACTATGGCACTGCTCCCTTTTCGTGATGGAGTCCCATTACCTCATAAAGCAGCCTATTCCAGTTTTGCTCAGCTTTAGTTTTGTACAGTTTATATTAAAAATACTTGCTGATACCAACCTAAAATCTGGCTCTCTATAACTTCCACCTAAGGGCTTTTGTTTTGTTCTTGGAATAGAAATAAATACATCAAACTCTGTTTACCAGAACTGCTGTACATTGAATTCTATGGGAACTCACGTTAAAGCATGGACTCAGAGATTCCACCTAAAATAAGTCTGCTTAATAGTGGCCCAGGAGGTCCTTATTTTTATTAGGCTTCATAGATACTATTGATGAATAGCCAAGTTTGAGAAATACTGATCGGTTATGATCTTTGTCTGGCACCTAACTCTTTTAGCTTAATTGAACATTTTTGTAACCTAAATGCCAGGCTCCCCATATACAGATCTCATTCAATGCACATACTCATTGCCTTTCATGTAGGGGCATGACCCTCATCTATGAAGGAAGAGAATATCGATTCTGAGTATAACCCTTTACACCATGCATACCTGCCCAGGGTGGGTGGGTCTTAACCTAATCCTGATTATCTAGGGATACTTCAAATCCAGACTGTCTTTTGAAAATAAAAGACACACAGTCCGTGAATTAGAGTATTTTCTTTTAGGGCTCATCATCCTTTCCTGTCCTTTCCTTTCAATTTCAAGTTTCCTAATTAAATGTGTGAACAGAGAAACTATGTTCTTGATAGATGTTACCTGTCATGGTTTGTAGTCCATAATGGAAAACCTAGTCATTCTTTTTTTTTTTTTTTCTTCTGTTATACTTGTTAGCCTATACCAAAGTAAGTAAGGTATAAACATTTTTAATAACAAGAATAAATAAGCAACAGAGGAGATGACGTTGAGTGAAATTTATCACTATCAGGCCTAAAATAGAATGCACTGTTACTGCTTATGACTCCAGCAGACTCTTAGCAGATGCAAGTCCTTCCTCTTAGCCACATCCTTTCCGATCGTTGCATCTTCTATTTGAATCGAGCTGCGGTCTGGGTTGCCCACATTGATCTTGGTCCTTTCAAATACAACATCGTCTCCTTTTTACATCTGCTCAGACTGATCCTCTAACACCAAGTAAATCTTGTATAATGCTAGCAAGCTCGTGACAAGCAGATCTATATTCTACTTCCAGGATTTGGGAATTCTATTTTCTAATCTTTGCTGAGACTATTCTTAAAGTACTTTTTTTCTAGTGCACAAGAAATAGACATTCATCACAAAGAACTAGAACAACAGAATTTAATAGACAGACGTAATAGAAATATACAGACAGATATTTTCTCAGAAAACAGCAAAATCATGCTATATGTTCTGTTGTTTAATTCTCTTTTTTCCCCACTAAACAGAATTTCATGAGGATTTTTCCATACAAATGAATTATTTTGCATATAAGTAAATACATGCATTCACTATAGAGACATAATACAATTACTTTTATGATTGTTAGGTATCTTAGGTCATTTCTAGTTCTCCGCTATTATAAATTGCAATGATCATAATCACCTTTGTATCATGGGAATTAAATATTCATATATTATTCTAACTCTGCCAAGAAAATTATTTTGTCTTGTATAGTTGGAGGTAAGGGTCTGTTGACTTTCTTTCAGTAAAATGTACAAAGAATGGTGCTTTTGAAAAACAGAAAGTAGTAATTTCATTCGACCTGGAACATGGGTTCATTGTGAGGGCCTATCCTTTTTCTTCATGTGTCTAAGTTTGGGAGGAAATGCTCAGCCTTCTAGAATCTACACTGATGTTCCACTTCCTTCTTCCTTTCACGGTACGGGGGAGCCACACTTTTTTGTACCAGAGGAGGTGGGGAAGGAGGAGTAAGGGAAGACACAAGGGACAGCCTGACAACACAGAAAATGCTGACATAAATTAATCAAACGAGGCATCTCACAGGATTGAATTAGTTCCTGATTTATGGTTGCAGTGCCGCGACTGCCAGGCCGTTTCTTCATGCTCATCCGTTGTTGCCCCTGATTTATGTTGGAGTCTCAGTGCATTGGCTGACTAGGGACCCTTGCAGGATGGATGGAAGGGAGAGGGCTGCTCCAATACTGGCCGTCCCTGGTCCAATCTTCATTCCACCCTCAGAGTGCAGACCCATCTATCAACTTCATTATTTGCCTCATAAACTCAGTGTCTGCATCTTTAGGCTCTGTTATATTGCCATGGAAGCTGGGATGGTGATAAAAGGGAAAAAAAAATTTTTTTTTTCTTTTTGACTTCTGTATTCTTGGGGATTCTTAAACCTGGACAGAATTAAAGCTAAGTCTGTGCCGATGTTTCATGTTATTACCTGCAGAGAGTTGTTCACACTTTGTTAGCCTCCTTAAGGTACTGCTAATTTTTGTAATGAGAGGTACCTGGGGGGTAATTTTTAAGAAGATTTGGTTTGGATGCTGGGGGCTTTTCCCTTCAGGGAAAAGATTTACCACTGTAGCACTTCTTTATAGAAAAAAATATTGTTGGGAACACATTGCTCCTCATTCTGGAAATCTGTCTGTGGCTCATGGATATTCATTCATTCGTTTGCTCATTTTTTTTTTTTTCAAAGACCTTGTTATGTGCCATATACTGATTCCTGCACCTTTGCTTGTATTATCTGAGTCCTAGTCTTCAAGGATTTTATGGGCTAAAGAGGGAGGCAAGTATAAAACATATTCTTAAATAAATAATCTTAGGATTATAGAGGTTTAATTGCTAATGATAATAATTCTAATAAGTGAATTCAAAGTTATGCAGAGTATTTCTAATTTTTCAAATGAACATGAAAAGCATTAACATATTTGGAATTCATATGAAACATTCTTCTTTTAAATATATTGAGTAGGTGGTGGTGTTTTTGCTTTTTTTTTTTTTTTTTTTTTTGCATGTACATTTAGTTGTTGGAAATGGCTAATGTTACTTGAAAACAAGCCTTATTGATAAGGTGAAAGATCAAGTTCACTAACAGTAACTTCAATTCAGAATTATCTAAATGATGTGTGATTATCGAGGCATGGGAGGGATTCTTTCTTGTTATTAGCCCTTAAGTGGTATGATTATTATTTCCAAATCTATATCCCAGGCAAAACAGTCAACATCTCTAAGACTCATTTTTCTCATCTCTAAATAGCATCTGCCTCGTAAAGTTGTTATTAAAATGAAACAAGATAGCTTCTTCAATATACTCAGCACTATAATACCCAACATCTAGTAGATATTTGACAAATGTCTATTATTATTTTATTGGTTTATTTCTACCACAAATATTTCTTTTATGTTTAAGAATTACATATTGTTTATTGGATATCACCAACTCATAGAAACTTCATAATTAGAATACAAAAAAAAAAGAGAGAGAAATGGACTTATTGTCTTCTCACCCAAACCTGCTAGTCTTGCTACTTGCCCTAGATTAATGAGTAGCCATCACTGAAAACACAGATGCTCATGTGAGAAGTCTGCTGCAGTCTTACACTCATGCCATACCATGCATCAAGGTTCTAACCATATTGAAGTCTTTCACTTTTTCCACCCTGCCATGCCTGTCCCCTTCTGGGCCTTTAAGCATATGGTTCCCTCTGCCTGAAATCCTCTGTCTTCCTTCATTTCAACTGCAACCTTCAGATTTCAAGTAGAAGTCACTTTCTTCCAAGAAGATTTCTTACCCCTCCACTACCTTTTATGAGCTCCTTCTAAGTATTCCATAGTGTCTTGCACTATTCTTATTATAGCATTTAACTTCTTGTATAGAAAAATAACTTTTTAATTTTTCTTACCGATCATGATCTCTACCATTCAGTAATTGGTATATGCATCACACTTTATCCCCATTCATAGATCGAGAAGGAGGTGTTTGGTACTGCATTACTGAATGAATGAGTCTATATTCAAAGTCAATTCCAATACAGAGGAGCTTCAAAAATAATATAAAGGATATTTTAAATTAAGGGAGAGGTAATCTTTCAATTGAGTTCAAAGCTTCTGCATTCACACATGGGGAACTTATGTGATGGATTCAAAGAAGTACCAGGATTCACATTTTACAGAAGGAACAGATCAACATTAAACCAGTTTCCATGAATTTTTCCAAGAACTATAAAACAAGCCAGCTACACATGTAGTAACTACATTCTAGCCACTGGCCTTCTCAGCATTACACTTTTTCTGCACCTTTTCTCCCCTGAGGTGGTTCTTACATCCTGGGAAAAAGCAAAGATCTTCCCAGTCCCCCAACCTTTGCAATTTCTTTGACATCGTTCAAGAATTTTGGTGTTAAAGAGAACTTTCAAGGTTTTGACCTCTTCTCCTGGGAGACCAAATCTTCAGAAGGATTTCTCACTAAACCTGAGGGAAAAGATAAGCAGTCTTAGACTTCGCAAATTTTTCCCTACACAACCTGGCATCAGACAGAAGAGCAAACAGTTAGAGTTTCGGGCTTCCTGTGGGATATTGATTTTCCCTCTCTGCTACAGCATTTTCCTCATCCTCTTGGCATCCTCTGCAAAAATGAAACATGAGATTTGAAAAACTAAAAATACTGAAAGTGACAGGTTATTCTGGCAACATAGGATACATGAGAATTCCAGCTGAGAGGGGACTGATGGAGCACACTCTTGCCCTTCAGGGGTCATCGAGGGGACTTTTAGACTGTGGAGAAGATTGAGATAAATCATAGGTATTAGGAATGGCAAGATAAAAGCTTTTTGGAAAAGTGGGCTCGAAGGGCATTAAGAAGCAAATCTGAGGAGATAATGGAAGACAGAAGTAATGGCCCCACAAAGCAAACAGGAAATGCCTTCCTGAGTTCCTCTGGTAGCAACAGAGTTGGTAACTGCCGACAGGTGGAAAATGTGAGTCTGGATGACTGATTCTCAAGTAAGACTCCGAGGTAGATGGCCAACTTGCTCCCTGAAAATCTCGCCATCAGTTTAGCTATGTCAGTGGGTAACTCTCAGCTTTCCCACTGGTGAGTCCCCCGGGTGTCCTCCTAGCCTCTCCAGGGCTAACTGTGCCTATGGTTCAGCCCCACTCCTGTAACTTATGTTGAATCCTGTCCTACAGAAAAAAAAGGATCTGAGAGGCTCTTGCCTAATGCTCAGGAATTCTAGTTTCAGTCTCACCTGGTGCCTGACTGGCTTTAATTCAGCACCGTGTGCAATTAACAAGGGGAATTCTTGCTCCAGATCTCTGTTTCTCATCTTGCCCTCCAGTTCTGAATACTAAATCCGGTTCCTTCTTTTGGCAACTGAATTCCCTATATTAACAACTTCCCAAATGCTTTAGCTCCCTCCTAGATTCTATATCCCCCTGGCTTTTGCATTCTTTCTATTGATTGGAATTTTTTTTTAATTACTTCTTGTAGTTTTTTCCCCCCAGCCACATTGCCTACAACTTGCCCAACCCAACCACTTTTTTGCTGTTTCATTCCCCATATCACTGTAAGTAAGTGAGTCATGCCCTGTGCCTGGACATCTGACACTTGTCTTCTCTGCTTTTCCAACTGATCATTTAGTCTAGTTACCAAAAGACCTGTACACTATCTTCTGATCTATATTTTAAACAGTCCAGTAGACATCTCTACCTGCCTTTATTATGGGCAACTCTAACTCAGTGTTTGGTAAGCCTGAATGTATCACTTTCCTTCAAAATCTGCTTCTCCTTCTCTCTCCTCTTTTGGTTAATGAAATCACCATCTGTCCGCTTAACTCAAGCCAGAAACGTAGGTGTCAGCTTTTCCCATCACTACCTGTTCCCCAGGTTCTCCACTCATATCTGTATATTCTCTCTACATGTCTGAGCTCATCTATTCCTACAGCTTTAAGCACCATCTGTATTTTGATGAGATCCAAAACACAATTAAAAAGAGAGAGAGAGAGAGTGTGTGTGTCCTTGATGCTTGATACCTGACTTGGCTACCTATCTAACAGGCATCTCAAACTTAACATACTCAAAACAGAACACTTGCTGTCTGACCCCAACATGAGTCTGCACTTCCCAAGGTCTTCCCTCATCTCAGCAAATGACATCGCCATGGTGCTTAAAACCAGAGTCTCATAGTTAGCTCCTTTTTTAAAAAAGCCCCTCTCTCCCACATCCAATCCATTGCCAAGTCCTCTGGATTTTCCTTCTGAATATACCCAGTAACTATCCACTTCTAGCCATTTCCACTGCTACAGTCTGAATCCAGCTATCAATATGACTGGGACCATTCACCCAGTGATACCACCTTCTAAGTGGTATTTTTGTTTTGTCCTCTTTCATAACATCCTATTTTCCTATTTTATTTTTTTTTAAGATTTTATTTATTTATTTTACAGAGAGAGATCACAAGTTGGCAGAGAGAGAGAGAGATTTAGATAAGAGGAAGCAGGCTCCTCACTGAGCAGAGAGCCCAATGTGGGGCTGGATCCCAGGACCCTGGGATCATGACCTGAGCGGAAGGCAGAGGCCCAATCCACTGAGCCACCCAGGTGCCACTTATTTCTTTTTAGAATGTGTTTCTTTCTGAAAATATCTTATTTAGTTATTTATTTGTGAACTATCTGCCCCTTTCCACTGAAATGTAGGCGGTAAGGGAACACGGGCTTCTTCAGCTTAGCTGAGCTCTCCAATGCCTTATGTAGTAGGTACTTAATAAATACTTGTTCAATTAATTAGTTGATAGTTAATCACTCCTTGTATCATTGCTTGTTAGATTATAATTATTTTACCTTTTTCTGTAAATAGGTTAGCCATGTTTATAACTTTTAGTTTAGCTGTGTTTGGCATTCTCAGACAATATTTCCCTTTTATCCTTTGTAACAACCCTGATGAGGTAGGTGCCGATATTTCCTAGTAACAGATGAAGACCCTGAGCAGAGAAATGTTAAACTAATTATCCAAGGTCACTCAGCTGCCCAGTGACTGCACCAGGATTGCCCAAAGGAGGGCCTACATCCAGATTTCTTTTCAAAAGTCATTGCTTATGAGGAGGAGGCTAAGTGCTGCTCTTTTGTGGGGGAAAGCTGTGTGTCCTAAAACTCCAGGTTTTCACCAGGATCTGGATCCTTCTAGATGCAGGAGGCTTATGGCTGCAAGTTGCCCCTGACTGTTTCCAGTCTTGCAACTTCATAGGCCTATAGCTTTTACCTTCCTTAGAGACGCAAGGTAAAATACAAAATAGTTGTTGAAATTCAAATTTCTGATAGAAAATAAATCATTTTTTTTACTGTAATAATGTACCATGCATGTTATCTGAAACTCAAATTTAACTGTACATTCTATATTTTCATCTGCTGTGCTGGGAGTCCCTACCCCCTATCACTGGTGTGTTTGTATTCCTTTGCTGATCCCTGAGATATTTGGCTTGATTTCAAGAGTGACTATATCCTTTCATTCTGTATGTATATAGTTTAAGTATAATATATATACTCCTCCAGTTCTGAGTACTAAATTATATATATGTACATATAATTTATTATGGCTGGTTTTTAAAATAGAGGGTAGTAGCCATAGCTTATTTTCATTGTACCACTTTGATGAGAAGTCTACTTCATTTAAAAAAAAAAAAAAAGTGTTTCTCAAAATTTACAACCCTTTCCCTCTTTTACAAACAGAAAATCTTATATGATGTTCCTTGATCTTCTTCATATGCCACCAGAGAAAGTGATTTCCTTTAGTTTCAATGTTTGGTGCTACTATAAAAATAATGTCTGTTTTGCTTTCCAAATATAAATTTATGCTAAAACATTTTTTTCTTCAAATATCCATATTTCTTCTAACAAGATTGGTCTCAAATATTTTCTTTAAAATGAATTTTAACGTCCCTTCTCCAAGAAACCCTCCTGGGCTCTCTCAGGAAGAGTTCCTCCTCTGGGCCACAGTACTCCTTCTGATCCATCTGTCAATTCCTATTGAACACTTTCCCTACATATTCATGAACCCACTGAACACTGAGGTACTCAAAACAGAATTTTTTTGTGTCACTTCTATAATACTAGTCTTTTGCAAATTCAACAGATATATATGTTCTATATATGTATATTATATATATATACCTTACTAATAAATGATTATAAGAATCAAGAGGAGTGATATTATAGCACCAAAACTTGTATCACAAGCAAAAAAAAAAATGAGCTCCCCAAAGTTCAATTTTTGACTAAAAATTGGCAGAAATTAGTGCCAAATAATCAGGTAGCTTTGTTTCTCTCATTTGTGCTTTTATTATTTTTCTTGGAATTTTAAACTTGGGAAAAGACTGTTTTCCCTCTTTTCTCATATAGTTTTTGTGAATGGATGTGACAGAGTGGGTAGGAAATTAGAATCTGAATCCAAACTGGACCCAGACTGGGTAGGTTCAAACCTCGACTATTGCTTTCTAGCTTCATGACTTGGGAAAGTAGGTCTCCATGACTCAGTTTCTTATCTGCAAAGCTGGATTAGTAATAAGTACTTTTTCATGGGGTTCTTGTAATTGTAGATGGATTAACATGTAAGGGGAATTCATACAATTCCTAGAACCCAATGGACCTGATGAGGATGTACTGGTCTACATGGCCTAGCTTTTTTTTGAAGCATTCATTTTTACTTTTTGAAGAGCTGTTGGTTTCTGAAGGTCTCTGGTAAGATGTGACGCATGTACTCTTGGGCAAGATAGAACAAACCAAAACTTGCTGCCATGCAATTCACCAGACATTTTCGAAAGTGTGTAATATTCCATATTGCTTGTTTTATTGCTTCAAGTCCTCTGTCAGCATGACCTCAGTTTTGTTCCCTAGGCTTTCAGCTCTCTTTCTTCTCAAGACACAGATTTTTTCACTCATTGTTGACTGCTGCCTACCTCAAACACCCTTTTCTAGAAGCTTGGCCCTCATGCCAATCTTCATGCTCAGCTCTTCCTGGTCATCTAGTTGGAAAAGGCAGGACTCTACAACCAGAACCATCTCTCCGACTTTCCTATTCACTCGCAGACTCTTCCCACACCCCATTATCCTGCATCTGACCTGTTGGAGGCCGTTTTGTTAGCACCTTTTTCTCCAACAGCAAAGCATTCCCAGGATGGGAGGAAAGATCATCTTGGCATTTCTCTCTGAAGTCATCACTACCGTTGCATAGGTCAGGAAGGAAGTTATCCTGTGGGCCCCAACCACACAGAAAGTGGGACAGAATGTTCTGGTTCCCATCCAAAGTCAAGTGAAGTCTCTTCCCATTTTTCTTTTCTTCCTTTCTTTCTTTCTTTGTTTCTTTCTTTCTTTCTGTTTATTTATTTATTTATTTGACACAGAGAAAGAGAGAGAGAGAAAGCAAGTACACTCAAGCAGGAGGAGTGTAAGAGGGAGAAGCAGGATTTCTGCTGAGCCAGGAGCCTGATGCAGGGCTCTATCCCAGGACCCCGAGATCATGACCTAGGCTGAAGTCAGACACTTAACCAACTGAGCCACCCAGGCACCCCTCTTCCCATTTTTCTTATTGGGACAAGCAGTCTATCTCACCACTTTTCATGGGAATTGGTTGACATGCCTTTTATTTTCATATATTCTTTCAAAAACACAGAAAAATAAGTGAACCTGATACCCCAGGGGGAAATTGATTTCTTCAGTTTCTTTGAAAGAAGAAGGAAGAGAAAAATGAGTGCATAGATGAATTGACACACTGATAGCGTATGAAAGAAAAGAATGGGTCAAAACACATGCTAGTTTCTGGAAGAGGTGACAGGATGGATGGTGTAGATAGTAACCGAGACAGAGAAAACTGGAAAAGTCAGAGTATGAGGGTTTATGTGATAGACGTGTTACATTTGAGTTAACTGTTTCAGAGAAGTCTGCAGAAATAGGTTTGGGAATCTCTAGCATGTGGGTGTTGGTTGAAAACCCAAAAGTAGATCATCCTGGAGGTTATGAAGAAAGAAATAAAGCACTCCAGGTGAAATCCAGGAAAATGCTGACATTGAACTGGGATTTCTTCAGGAATGGAAAAACCTGGGCACATTGATAACCTGAGGAAAACAACAAATAAACTTGTTGAAGGAAATTTCCAACCATCGCTCACTTGTGGGATAGGCTTTTAACAAGGTCCACCATAGTCAGACCTTTGGTCCAAATTAGGTCATCAGCTTTTAGATCTGCTTGAAATTCAACTGAATTAGCCAAGATTGTGTTTACCCATAAAAGCTAACAAGGGTCCAGAGGCTTCATTACTTACTTGGCATTTCTTAATAATTCTCAACAATTTTGGTATTATTCACTAATTATTGCAGATAAGGAAAACAAACAAATGAAGACCCAATGGGTGAAGACACATGCCCAAGTGACACACCTAGTTAGTTCCAGAACTTGCTTCCAGGCCTTACTAGTCAACCCTCAATCCTATCATTAAAAAAGCACACACACACACACACACACACACATACACACACAAAAAAAACACTGTGCAATTTTATGCTTTTACAGTACCTACTCTTCTAAAATCATTTTGTAGCTGTTTAGTCTCTTTTTACCTCTTGCTTTTCTGCGCTGATCTTTTACTATTCTGATAAGAACCCTAGACTGATAATGAGAGGATGGGGACAACAAAACACCCGGGGAGAAAAAGGCCAGCCTATTTGCCAGTAATCACACACTTTTCTTCTAGATAACATGTAAGAGACGCAGAGGCAGTGATCCAAAACAATGCCAATACTCACTGAATGGAATTGCTAAGAGGTTTCAGTGCTCCCCCCAAAGAGGACAGGTCTGGTAATTGCAAATGAGTTTAATCTGTTTCACATCTGAATTATCCCGGGCTTAGTATCCAAATTGGCTTGCTTCTCAAGTTTGTCAGGTCGGTCTCCTGAACACTCTCCTTTGTCAAGGGAGAAGGAGGTCTGATGAGGAGCAAAGCATGGCTTGGAGCCAGGCTGCTCATCAAGCCAATATATATTGCACACCTATCCACATAGCTCAAATATGATTTTTCTCGGCAAATCTCCTGCCACCCATCTCTACTGCAGCAGAAGTAATTGTTCCTTCCTGTGTATTCCTTCTGCATATGCCAACATTATAACATTAACTAGATCACACACTGAGTAATGCTAAGAGGACAAACACTTCTTGGGTTTGATCCAGGTCAGCCATTAAAGCTGTATGGCCTTGGGTAGGTCATATAGTCCCTAGGTCTCTCAGCTCCATCATTTATAAAATGGGATATAATTCTACTGTGAATTAAATGAGTTAACACACGTAAGGAACATGCAGGAGCTCCTAGGACCTAGGAATTGCTATTTAAACCTTAGTCATTATTATTAGTTTCTTTGAACACTATCTATTCCATGAAACTATAGGCAGTGGTCATTTCTTAATTATTTCATCATTTTCCATAGTACCATCTGAAATTGAGAAGACGTTCAGTTACCACTAGCTGAAAGAGGTGAATGAATGACTTTCATGTTAGAGGGGCTAAATAAATGTCTGACCACTAATGAACTGAGTCGAGAGGCAAGGGAGATGATGACTGGATGAATATAATGTCTGTGGAGTGGGAGCCAATGGCAAAGTGGGCATTCCATACATATTTAATTGTGTTGCCTCTGTCACCAAGGCATCTACCCACTTTTTGGATATGTTCCATTAAGTCTTCCAATTGCCTTTGTCTAGATAGCATACAACTGGGGAATACTGGGTCAGAGGACTCTGGTGTTGGATTTGGGGCACTTGAGACAGGGAAGTCCACAGCTATCAAAGAAGCATTCTAGAGAAAACTCTTAAGGTGGTCCTTGAGGAATAGACAAGTGTTAGAGACCATAGCAAGAGGGAGGGTGTGCCAGAATGGGCAGCTTTCAGGTTCTTTTGCTTGGCGTTGTGTGGCAAAACAAGCATGAAACTTGAGAAGCAAATACCTGAAGGCACAACATTCACCCTCAGGGAAAAGACCATTGTATTCATTAGTAATAACTCAGAAGAAATTTATTTCATTGGACTCTTTAAAAAATGAGAAATGAGGGGCACCTGGGTGGCTCAGTGGGTTAAGCCTCTGTCTTTGGCCCAGATCATGATCTCAGGGTGCTGGGATCGAGCCCCACATCAGGATCTCTGCTCGGCAGGGAGCCTGCTTCTCTCTCTCTCTCTCTCTGCCTACTTATGATCTCTCTCTCTCCCTCTCTGTCAAATAAATAAATAATATGTTTTTAAAAATAAGAAATGAGAAAACATTTTTAAAAATTTGGGAAGTATGAAGCTGTAGGTTCAGAGACAAAGAAGGAATGAGTACTTCTCAAAACCCGAGTGATCGCCAGGAGCTGTGTTTGTCAGAGTTTGGTGAAATAAGACTCCTCTTGCAAGCTCCTGGCCACTGCATTGGAAGTTGGGGCTTTGGGGTGCGTGGTAGGGGCTCTCCTGAGCTCATTACAGTTGGGTCCTTGTGGTTCAAAGAAACAGATGATCCCCAGGGTCATCTTTCTCATAGCTTCAGTGCCACAGCCTTGGAAGAGGGAGGCCACTGTCCTCCAGCAACTGGAGAATGGATTGCCTGTGGTTGAAGCTTCTACCAGCTTTGTGGAGACCAGGGGCCATGTATCTGCAGTGGGTCTGCCGGACTGTGGTTCAGTTCGCCGTGTGAGTGTTCCAGCTGCGGCCAAATCACAGATATGTTCTGCTCTGAGTGCATTCCCCCTTAATTTTTAAATGTATACGTATTTCAAGGGAAATTAAATCCATGGGTTTCTAGTTCATTTACCCTTAAATCATTAAAATGCCGTTTAAGAACATTAGGCATCCAAGGAGCTTTGCGAACCATTCTAATAAGCATTTGAAAGACTCTTCCCCACTCAGCAACAGTTTCCTCTGGAGCAAATGGACGTGGAGTTTCACAGGATGCAAGTTTGGTTTGGAATTCTGAATCAATGTTTTACATAAGGCAGGGGCCCCTAAACCAGGTGAAACACACATTCCTCTCAATGCAGGGAGGGAATAAAAATAATTCTGTTTCTTCTAGCAACTGATGAGTCTATGACTGAGTCTTTTATTTACCTCCTGGAATTCTTGAGGAATACGCAACATGAGGCAACATTTATGGAGCACGGACTCCAGGCAGCCCCTGGGCAGAGTACCTTAATGTCCCTCATCCTTACAGCACTGCAAGGAAGAAATTGCCCCCATTATTCGAATGCGATGGAGTGAAATGGATTCTGAGATCTCAAGGTGGTGGCACTGGGGTCCACCTTTCCAAAAGCACTTACAATATGTACAGAAATTTACCAAACAATCCATTCGATATGTATTCATTTATTTGAGACTTATTCATTACAGTGCTCAGTTCCAGACCCTAAATTAATCCTTACAATTACCCTGTGAGATAGACATTATTTCCCATTTCCCAAATGAGGAAGGGGACTTGAGGTATGGGAAACAAGCCTCAGAGGTTTAGTGGCTTGTCCAAAGCAACCTGTGCAACCTGAAAAATCCTTCGTCACTCTGTGTCATTGCCTTTTCAAGACAGGTGTGTCTTGGGATGCCTGGGTGGCTCAGGTCCTGATCCCAGGGCCCTGGAAATGAAGCCCCACATCAGGCTCCCTGCTCAGTGGGAGCTTGCTTCTCCCTCTCTGCCCTGCTCATGCTCTCTCATGCTCTCTCTCTCAAATAAATAAATAAATAAATAAAATCTTGAAAAAGGACCAAAAAAAAAAAAAAAAAAGACAGATGTGCTTCAGGCAAAAGGCACCTAGTGTTACCACACTATGGCTGTTCTGATTTGGACAACCTCTTCTTAGTAGCAGGTAGGGATGAAGTCACTTAAGGAAGGGGAACCTTGGCTCATACAGATGGGTAGTTTCAAAGCCCTGCCTTTCTTGCAACTGGCAGAATGGCTGCTGGGCTTTGGGTAGACTTGTTGGGGATAAGACATTGATCCCTTACTCATACAAAGGGAAAAAACAACTTTATTGGGTTCATTATCAGGGATGATTTATTCATATCACACAGATACTAAGTTGAAAGCTGTGTGGTAGGTTTTTCATTGAAAGTCTGCTGGGGGTTGCTGTGATAACAAAAGCAAAATGAAATTTGGGAGGGGGTAATGGTGCCTACTCATTTGAACTAAAGTTGTTGTTTATCTAATATAATTATAGCAGGGTTAAAAAAAACAAGGGCACATCTCTGTACCAGTAAGGATTAAAAGAAAAAAAAAAAAACAACTCGTGGAAGAGCACTCTGAAATTAAATCTGAGTCTTTCCTACAACACCCATGCCTAAATGTTTGGGCGGGGGGGGGGGGGGGGGGGACGTAGCCACTAGAGGGTGCTGTCCAAACAGCGAAAGGGATGGAGAGGAGGTACGAAGCATTGCATATTGAAATACACAGGAAGAAATGCATTCAAGAGGAATTGCAATGGTCTGTAACCTTCAAACAAACTATTATTCCAGAATCACACCTGGCTTGTGAGCCTTTTGCTTTCCTCCTGGGACTGAAGGGAGAATTTTCTCTCCTGAGCACTACATCATATCTCCTAGCATGTGCTCCAGGAACAGTAGTTTTTGGGTTTATTACATTCTCTATACACCCAAATTTTGCCTTACTGTCATCACAGTACAAAATTACATTTAGTCATAACTTAATGGTACAGAATATTTTTTAATCAGTTTTCCGGGAACATATACTGAATACCTTCTGATATGTTTACTATGTTATAAAATGATGACGCCAAATTAAAGAAAGAGTGGCTTTTTTGGTGGCTTATCACCTAAAATAACCCGAGTAGCAAGACACGTAAAATAAATGAAACACAAGAAACTTGCTAAGAACCAGCATACAAATAAATTTAGTTAGTACTACTGCACCAAGATCATCTCACATTTGGAGAACAATTTTGGAAAAGTTTTCACCTATGTACCTTATGTGACCGTTTCATCTTTATGAAGATCTCATGATTTAGGAGATCTATTATTATTAACACACCAACTTTATAGAACTATAAAAAGAGGCTCAAGGGAGTAAAGTTGATAACACTAGTTACTCTCAGTCTGGATGGAAACCCCAGCTTTCTTTTTCTGAATCAAAATGCTTCCACTACTGTGAGTTGCTTTGCTTTTCAGGATACATATCAGCGAAGTAGATTAATTCCTGATTTTCAGTAAGTACATGTGCATTAAGCAAATTAAGTCTAGGCCAGATCTGGAAAGATATGCCAGACTCTGGGATATCTTTCAAGCAGTCCTGACCATGACACTTTCTCTTTCTTCCCATTTGGGCTCTTAACTATAAAATTTCCCACATGCGAATACCTTTGAAATGAATGTCACAGTTGTTTATTCACCATCAAATCCAGTTTGGTGTATCTCATAGAGGGTGAGTTCCTAAATAAGCCAGCAGTGGCAGTCCCAGATTCACTGGCTTTCTGAACCCCACCAGCATTGATTAATGAGGAGTGCCTTGCTAGTCTTCCAGCCAAGGCAAGATGGATTAAGACAGGGAGGCCTGAGGAGCTCAGTGGGTCAAGCCTCTGCCTTCCAGCTCAGGGCATGAACTCGGGGTCCTGGGATCAAGCCCCACATCAGGCTCGCTGCTCAGTGGAGAGTCTGCTTCCCCTTCTCTTTCTGCCGGCTGCTCTGCCTACTTGTGATCTCTCTGTCGCTGTCAAATAAATAAAATCTTATAAAAAAGAAAAAAAGACAGGGGCCTTTTTTTTTTTTTTGAAAGCAAACATGAACCAGAGCTACTCTACTTCAGCCATGTTCCATTTTGTCTTTGTCTCAATCATCTCACAGAAAAACAAGTAAGGAGAGGGCAAAGTCAATGGCCAGCGGATAACCCTGAGAACACTTTTTTATGGGACGTGACCGCTGGGCCCTGTAATCCTCAGGTTCTCAGGACTAGCTCCTGATATGATCGGTCTTATCTCCTGCAAGGCCATCTGCTCCTCTCTAAGACCTCTCACTACTGTTAAGAGTTCTCTGCGCTCTCCTTTTTCTTACCCTTTCAATTAAAATGGTTTGCATGCCCTTTCCACTCCCTCCCCTGCCAAGATCTAAGTAGAATGCACAGGGAAGGGAACTGAAGTTCAAAGCAGAAGAGAAAAGAAAAAGGCTGGTAAGATGTGGATGTTCAACTGTTTAGAAAAGCTCAATCTGTGGACACATAGAATATGCATGTAGTACCATTTTATGTAAAAACAAACAAACAAACAAAAAAAGCAAAGAGACCCCCTGTCCCAGGGCTAAAAATAGTCATACTTGTCTATTTGTTGTTTTCCCTGAGAAGGCTAGAAAAAAGTGTCACCGGAGGGCCAGGCCTCATGCTGGGTTTTGAAAATGTGTTTTGGTTGTCCAATTTTTCAGTTTTATGTCCTTTCTTGTTAAAATGGTATTTACATATATGTTGGCATTTGCTGCGTATTTGCTGAAATCCCACCATACACATAGACTTCGGCATATCAAGGGTGAAGGGTACAAAGAAGTATGAAACCCATGCTTTTAAGAGAACATACATATATGTATACACTTATTACATTGACAAAAATTAAACTGCAATGCTGCATACATACCAGGCCTCCTATTTGGACACCACTTATGTGAAATGCCATTCCTATCATATGGTGAACTCTCAAGATTAGATAAGCAGAGAACTTTTTAAATTTTTGTTTCTAAGTAGGCTCCACACCCCAGCGCAGGTCTTGAACTCACAACCCTGAAATCAAGCTCTGAGTTGAGATCAAGAGTCGAGTGTTTAACCAACTGAGTGACCCACATACGCCCCCTTATTTTTTAAGTGAGAGACGTTCTAGAGATCCTCTATAAATTTTCCCTAAATTTATAGACAGGTTACCTTACCTGTCTAAACTCCCACTGCATCCATACAGATGAACACCCTCTCTGTTAATCATCAACTACAGCTCTTCCAACTGTCCACACCCCTATACACACCAGCACTCCCTTCCCCACTATTCTCAGCATGCTAGGATTTTCGTCCCCTCAGACTTAGCTCCACATCCACTCTGAATTATCTTGGTGGCCATTTTAGTTAGAAAAATCTCTCTCTCTCCTCCAAATTCCAACAGTAGGCATGCCATTTGACAACTCTTTTACTGAATCCTTGCACTTCTGTTTTAAAACAAATTATTTGATTTTTTTTTCTTTGTATTTTATGTCTTGCCTCTGCAATTGGCCAGGGTTTCTGCCTCTGACTTCCTCTCTGTCCCCGAGCCATAGAGACCACAGGAAGACACAGTAAAAGGTGTGCCCTAGCTTGTCTGAATTTCCTCCCATGGATTTCCTTTAGTTAAATTTAAAAAAAAAGAAAAAAAGAAGGGTAATGTAAGACAGGGGCTATGATATTTCCATTCGGCCCACTGCCTGCTCCTCATTGGGCCAGCTGCCTAATTTCTGTTAGGCTTGATGTACCTGGGCTGGGGCTATTTCCAGGGCAGGCCTCATGCTGTGCAGAACATGGCCGACTGCTTGCTTAGCGAGTCGAGCCATGTGGCACTGTAGCACTCCATATGGTCATTGGCTTTGTCTCCTTCCGGTACTTCATCCAACTTCTCCAGACCTCTTCCAGAAATGAATGTAACATCTACTTCTCATGGCCTCGGCACAACCTACCAAGATGGGGAAAAGTCCAATCAAGGCCTCTCAGGCTTGGACAGTTCAAGGCCAGTTCTAGGAGGAATTCTTTCTTGACCAGGCTGTTGACCCATGGAGACACTGTACCATGACAGGAAACTGGAAGGCTGGCAATCAGGTGAGAAGATCAAGAGGCGCAGTATAAGGTAAAGCTGCCCATGAAGCTGCTAAACCAAGGAGCATGAAGCCTGCTTTCCGAACAAAGTGTTGAATAGGATAGACATAGATAAGATAGGCATGCTCAGCTCTAGGAAGACTCAGGGCTACTGTGGCCTGCAGGCCAGTCCAGGGTAAAATCTTTCTATTCTTGGACAGGATTTGAGGACTGAACATTAATGCCTGGCACACAGTAAATACTCAATTATTATTAAATTCTGTTTCTTCTCATCTTGCCCAAGGGCCACCAGGGCTTTAGGAATGGTTTTCAGTATGAGCTAATTCACTTAGTTCCTTTTGATGAGGGAGCAGAAGGCTAGCTGAGGACAAAGCAGAATTTGACACCTCACAACCCCTGCCCTCACAAGATGGGATATATGTGATGTTACTTAGGCACTCTTGGCTGTCCTAAAACAAGGAAAGGAAAAACAAATAGTTAACTTATAGAGATCACAATCCTCTAAGACATGAGTCTCCCTCAGTTTACAAATGTCTTAGCAATCCAGAAGAACAAAGTATTTCTATCAGTAATTTAGCTTCCAGAAGGAAAGATGGGTACAATTAAATGTCCTTATAACGTACACTTGAGGCAGGTAGAGTGTAATGGTCCTCCGGGAAGCTCCCAACTATCTTAATGCCTTGCTAGAAGGAAAAACAACCTTGACTTGACAATGGCAAGGCCTCCTCTATCCTGTGACTCTACTTTAATATATGAAAAATCCTTTCGAAAACCTCCTTTTTTCCTTACCTCCCCCAACCCCATAGTATATAATCAGTCACCCGTCACAATCCCTGGGCAGCAGGTCTTTCTGCTTGTCCCTGTCCTTTAATAAAACCACCATTTTGCACCAAAGACATCTCAAGAATTCTTTCTTGGCTGTCGGCTCCAGGACTCAACCCACAGAACCTCGCCTATATTCCAAACCCCATCACTTTTACTGGAATGGGCTGGGTAGGTTCAGTTTTGTTTATCATAAAATGAGAGATCTGAGGATAATGTAAAGTCGATGGCTACACATTTCACATTAAAGTTTCCTAGAAGTTCTTCGGTGAGTATAATTTTAAGTTCCCGAAGTAAACAGAACATAATAGAGCACATAATCCCTTCTGCTGGGTTTGTTTAAAAGATAAAATGTCAGTAAACCAAGGTGTGGTTTCCTCGAGCTTTCACTCAGCCAAGAGGGCCTTTTGATAGCCAGTTCTTCCTCCACAGTTTGTGTCCTCTCTGTCCTTGGTTCTCTATCCCTAAAACAAGGGTGAAACCACAGGGTACCAAAAGGCAGATGGGGAAAAATGTTGCAGGAAGATAAAACCTTATTGATGATAACTTGAGATATTCTGGGACACTGTGGGCTGGAATGCTGGATGGGTCAGGGTAGGGACACAATCTTGTGCTTGTTTCGTGATGGGGCTGGAGGACAGGGCTTTTGTGAGAGATTCCACAATGGGGAGCTCGTTCCATATCCCAAAGGTGACAGAGCACTGACCACTGTGGTAGGAGATTGCAAAAAGATTTGCAAACGTTTGTCTTCCTTCTCTGTGAAACAATGAATTGTTGCTTCTCTGCACTCCAGGAGTGGCCACGTGACCCGCTGTAGCCAAAGAAATGAGGGCAGAAATGATGTGTCAATTGCCAGGAGAAATTTTAATCCCTCATTCCTTCCTCCTTTAATGTGAGGCTGGCAACAGACCATTGAGAGCCTGCCTTGCCAGTCTCAGTCCAGAATGAGCACATGCGGAATGGTGGGATGCATACTCCTGAGCAAAAAAGTACAGAGCTGCTTGTAACATGGTCTAAGGTGTGGGCTCATTTGTTATTACAGCATAACTTAGCCTGTCCTGACTGATGTATACAGTGTACCCTAGAGGTCTGCTGGGCTCTCCTGGATCCACGGTGCAGAGCACTCATAAGAATAAAGCATCACATCTAGAACACAATGTGCTCTTTTTTGTTTTCTGTTTTTTGGTTTTTTGTTTTTTTTCAAATGCCTAGATGTGTGACAAACTTTTAAAATATCCCCTGTGACATTAGTCTCAATCGGGGTCAGGCTCAGAAGTAAGCTTAATTCACTTTCAGTTAGCTCAGGAGTGGTTTGCAAAAGAGAAAGTGGTAAAGGCAAGGAGAATTTCAGGAATTGGGAATAATGCAACTCTTCTTAACAAACCCATGATGAATGGACTGTGACCCCTGAGTGTGTGATCTGGCTGTCACCATCTTGCCTAGTGCCAATGACAGGAAATGGAGTATTGACTGCAATCCCGCTCTCTTGGGTAGGGAAAGCCTGCCTTGTAGAGGGAGTGAATAGGCAATCCTGCCTGTGCTGTGTCCCTTAGGATTCTCCTTCTCTTTCTAATTAGGGGCTTTCACACCTCTTGGAGCTTTCATACCTTTGGGCTTTCACTCCTTTGGGAAATAGATTCACTTAGGAATACAGTAGTTGTATTCTTGATACTTTCCTTATAATTCTCATTTGTTGATGAGGTTTTGGTTGGGGTTTTTGGTATCTCATCCAGGCTTCTCATTTATGTTTTGTTTTGAAACATAAATCATCTTTGGGTGTCAGAGAGAGGCTTCATTTCAGGAATGGAGACACTGAAACATAAGAAGAGACTTGCCCACCCCTCTGAACTAAGGGTGTAGGACACAGTATCTGTTAATCCAATTCCTGCTGCTAAATCCCCACATTAGGCCAAGCATCCTGCTCCTGCTTGCAAATACTTGTCTCAACCTTTATCTTCCTCTAGAACCAAGTTCCAAAGGCACATTTAAGACAAAGCTGAAATGTTTATTTCAACTTTCCCCTATTATTTTTCAATTTCCCATGGCTCTGCTCTTCCGGCTGGCCCTTGCTGAGGACCTGAATACAGATCCTTCTCCCCCTGGAGATGTGAGCTCTTGGGTCACCAGGTCCCACGGGGCTGGCAGGATGATTTGGTTTTGGAGATGTGCTTTTTCTCCTTTTCTCATTTTCTTGGATCAATGCAGAGGACGAGACAGTACCGGGTCTCAGGTTTTTGGAAAGTAAAATTAAATTAGCAAGCTAGGTGGAAAAACCAAAATTGGACAATTTAGGTCCCATTTTCCTTGGGTTGTTTAGACAGATTGGTACAATTTTAGTTTGCAGTTTGATCCAAAGGAGGAGTTGATTACTGGCTCTGAAATGAGCTTCCTTCATTCCCTGCGTGAGCTGGTTGAGAAGGCACATCTAGCAGCAGCCAAAGGAAGTCTGCTAACTGTAAAGGGAGAGCTAAGGGAGGAGGGACAGTGGTGGTGGTTGGGGGGGAGCAGTGCTTGGAGAAGGGGGTCAAGAAAACAATGGGAAGGTTGGGAAGGTTGGGGTGTTGCTTACTGCTGCCCAGTCAAGCCTGCTGGTGATTAACCCGGTCATAAAAGTCAACTCTGTGAGGCATGCCTGGAAATGAAAAGGGGGCCCAAAGTGTATATAAAACAATCTCCCTTTGCTTAGAAATTGACAGCTGATGTTGTGCCCCTCTGGGAGCCTGTGGGAGGCGGCCGGCCCGTCAGCATTCTGGGCTGAGCTCCCGCTGCAGCTGCCCAGTCCTGATGAACTGTGAGATGCTTCCTTACAGACTCGATAGGGAGAAAGTTTCCTCCACGGCTTTTAATTTGTAAGGTCTTGTGATGGTTTTTCATAATTATGACAGCCTGCCCATGGTGTCTGCGGTACACCGTGCATACTCCGACTTTTTCTTGTCCTTCAGCAAGAGCTATTTTGCTCATTAGCTTCAGTATGAGGGAGAAATTGCTGGCTCCCTCTGAAGATTTTGCCATGGGGTGACCTGATAAGCAGAATGCAAATGTGCAAATGTAGCTGGAGCCCAGCACCCCATACCTCTGTGGCTGTGAGGATGCATTTTTCTAAGCAGTTTCAGGTACGGAGACTTAGGGTTGGGAAGGGAACAGGCTGACTGTGAGGGCTGTTGGAAGGGACTGGGACACCCGGGGCTTCTCGATTTGCTGACTCTGGGATCGGCCAGGAGATGCATGTGTTTGGTGTCTATGTCAGATTTTTTGAGCAAAATATTTATAACAACAACAAAATAAACATTCACTCTTAGTTTTGGTTTTGTTTTGGAGTCTGTGTGTGTGTGTGTGTGTGTGTATTTGCGTATGCGTGTGTGTGAATTAGAAAATGGGTTTTCCTGCCTTGGGGATTAAAATAGCCATTTACCCAAGGAACACTGTTTGGAAAACATCTTTTTAAAATAAACTTTGGGGTGCCTGGGTGGCTCAGTCGGTGAAGTCTCTGCCTTTGGCTCAGGTAATGATCTCAGGGTCCTGGGATGGAGCCCCACATCGGGCTCTCTGCTCAGCAGGAAGCCTGTTCCTCTTCTCTCTCTCTCTCTTTCTGCCTGCCTCTCTGCCTACCTGTGATCTCTCTGTCAAATAAATAAATAAAATCTCTTTAAAAAATAAAATAAAATAAACTTTGGTTTTTCTTCAAATTCTTCATATATATGTGAAATATACAAATTTTATATAAAATATAATGTATATATTATATATACTAATATATATTAATTTTATAAACAATTCAACAAACTTTTTATTAGTTCCTATAAAGTGACAGACACTCTATTAAGAAATGATACAGAAATCTGGTTATGCTCCTGTCAACCCAGTGAGACAATCAGATGAGTACACAGAGATGCCTTGAGTACATATGAGAAGTGCTTTCCTAGAGGTAGATTCCCACCCAGAGACAAATGAGAAAGTGGAGGAGGAGCACCTAAGGAGCTATCCCTTTCTGTGGACAGGAGCAGGAAAGCTTACTTGTGTAGACTAAGGAATAGGCAGCTAGGCAGAGAACGGATTTCCCATAGGAATACATGTCTCCACATTGTCTCTAGTATCTTGGGAAGGATAGAGTGAAGGGTATAGGACAGAACGGCTGCAAAGAGAAAAGGATGGCCTTGAGGTGGGGATCATATAAAAGGGAAGCTCTGTCCATCATCCTAAGAAACTGGGATTTTATCCTCAAGAACAAAGGGAGATTTTAAAATAATTGAATCAGGAAAGTGATATGATCAAATTTGCATTTTGTAAAGATGCTCTGACAGCCAAGAAAAGGGACTGGCAAAAAATTAACACTAGTAGTGCAGTGTCTAGGTTAGTAGGCATGCTGATAAGCTAGGTAGGAAATGCTAGGGGCTGACCTTGGACAAAGACCCTGGGATTACAGAAGAGGGAGGTTCAAGAGAGATACTCAGTAGGTAGAAAGGTCAGGATCTGTTATTTTGGATAGGCGTGATGGAAGGGAGAAGCAGGCAGAGATGGTCCTTGGGATTGTCATTCTAGAAACCGGGAAGATGAAAAGTCGTGTTCAAAATGGGGACTGGAGTAGGAGGAACAAGCTGGGAGCAGGCATGGGGGTAGACAAATGTTTAAATTTGGGTATGTAGAGATGAATAGCAGGCAGTTGAATAAATTTGTTTTCAGAAAAGAATTATGGCCTGGATATAGATGTGGATAGAGACATACAGACGTATAGATTTTACATAGTAGTCTGATGTGACATAGGGACACCCCGTGTGGAGTTGGGGGGTAAATAGTACGGATCGTGTCCAGGAGCTGCAGGTGAAGAGCACTGGGAAGCACTCCCATTCCAGGAACTGTAGAAGTCCCAGAAAGATGGAGGAAAGACTCTGGCCAAGAAATTAGAAATTTTAGGAGATGATATCATGGAAACCAAAATAGGGAAGTGTTTCAAGGATGGAATGATCAAAAAGATCACTAACAGGAAGACAGGCTGTGAAAATGTATCTTTTAAACTTTGTAACTTGGAGCTCCTTGGAGGTTAACAAATGTGTAAAAATAGAAACCAATTGACAGTGGGATAGAATAAAGGATGAATGATGGTAAGAAAATACAACACTGAATGTAGACCACTCTTGTGGCATTTCCTTGACAGAGGGAAGGAGCAGGGGTGAAGAAAATCAGAGTCCTGCCTCTCACAGCCTCTTGGTCTTTACTGTTAGGGTTTCCTTAATCTCCTCCAATTCTCTACTCTGGCTTTAAGTGGCCTTTCCTGTAGTGTAAGAGGCAAATTTCCCTTAAGTGCACATTCACAACATGCCACCTTTTTTGCGGAAACCCTTAGCAACCTATATAACCAAATAATGGGATAAACAGAGTAAAATCTGATGCTATCTTGCACCGCTCTTCTAGAGAGACACAGGAAGCAGTACAATGCAAAGTTCTCTGCGGTAAGAAAATGGCAATTCAAGACAATGCAATGTCTATGTCTTCCATTTCCAGAAGCCTAAATGCTTTCCCTCCCAAAGTTTAGCATTTTACTAGTTTTTCTTACGATTCTTCACACTTACCTGTTCTCTTCTTTTCTCCCCCCACCCCCAACCATCGGCCACTTTTCAATCTGAATTCATTCTCAATTTTAACGTCCCATCAATCTACTCATTACCTTTTCAATAGCATTTTTTCCTCTGATGTGCTGGAGTTGTTTCCCTGATGAATGGTTTTTCCCTTTAATTTTTAGGCAGCCTTTTAAGATATTTTAATGCTGATAATTAAAACTAACAGTAGGTGAAAGACACCTTTTCCCCAGTGAATGAGGTTTCCCAAATATTTGGACAGACAAAAATGAAACTCAATTCTATGTGCAAGAACAGTCATAACTGCATAATCTGTTATAAAAATAAAAGCTCTCAGTGACATGAGAAAGTGGAGAAGGACTAAAGCCACTGAAACACACTTTTATAAAATTTAGAGGAAAAAAAATAATCATCGGGAGGCATTCATCAGACCGCTTATTTTGTCACATTTTTTTGTAACCTGCTCACGACGGTATCTTCTTTAAAAAAGTAAAAATGAACTCTCTGGGGCAGGAACATATTTGTGAAGATGGTGACCATAGCAGCCTTGTTCTTTCTGGTCATTTTCTCAGCAGCTGCTCTGAGGAACCTGAACCTGACAGATGGGACCCTAAAGTGACTGGGGTTGAGCTCTCCAAATGAGGTGATTCTAGGCATTATATTTGTGGAGCAAGCATGGTAACTATGGGGTCCCCATCATCCCCGTGCCTCCTAAGGCTTGCTCCTTCTCCCTAGGATCCTCCAACCAAAGAGGAGGCAATTTCCGTGTTTTCTCCAAGGATCAAGAAGAAGTATCAGCTGGAAGACTTATTTGTATGTGTGCCTAATTTAAGGGACTTTAACTTCAAGATCTAGATGCCACCTAGGTTTGTGGGACTGGACATGGATGGGGCCGTCATGGCTTTCTATATCCTGTAGGAGGAAACCAGCATTCTTCTCCTTTTTCTTCCTACTTTTAACCTGGATGATGAGAGGAGAAAATGAAAGCCTATGAGAATAGTATCTGGGCTAGAAGCTAGAGATGTTTTCATCATGTTTCTGCCCCTCTGCGTTAAACCAACTCTTTGGGAAGAAAAACTGAGTCGGGTAGGCTTGGATCCCTTAAATAAATGGGCTGGTGGCAAAAAGTCCAGCTCCTTAGGTAAGAAGAGACCCCTCAAGCCACCAGGCCTGGGTGTGGAGAGCTTGAGTAGCCACCACCCTTCTCCCTCCCAAGAAACACCACCACAAGGAGTTTAGAATTAGATTGAAGCACCAACTGATACTGATTCCCTGACGGGGGTGCTAAATGCCCTCAGAGCCCCCCTGCCCTCACTTCAGTGTGATTGCCAAGAACTAGGGAACACCGGAGCCAGCCATTTAGGCAGCTGGGTTACCATCTCTCCCTCTGGGGATTAGTTCCCCTGTGGAGAGGTCTTCGTGACTCCAGCTCTGGCTCCTTGCAACAACGTCAAAGCCTCGTGTGCAGCAGCTGTTGGAGGTGACAGAAATGGCCTTCCACTGTCCCCTCTTCCAGGTACCAGAAGGCGGTGGGGCCCTCTAGCTCTCCTCCATGGCCCCAAGCTCCGAGAATTTCTAGTGCTTTTCCCTTCTGGCTGCAGGAGGCTTGACTCAGTGTTGATTGACGTGCCAAAGTGGAACTCTCTTGGTGCCGCCCACACACCCTTGGCAGTGGCCCTTGCGAGTCCGCAGCAGGACCCCACCTGGGGAAAGGTTGCGAGGAACGCCACAGCACTCAGGATACTGCCCCCTCGCCGATGGCTGCCAAGGCTTTCGGGCTGTGAAATGACTATTTTATTTCCTTATGAAGGGGAAAAAGATTAAATTAGCAAAATGACGATAAAAAAAGGATAACCTGACTTCAACCCTTTTATTATGCTTCACACAACTAGACAGCAAATTGCGTTCTGGGGCTTCTGCTTAGATGGCTGTAAAGAATCTAACTTTTGCTTTCAAATTAACCTGTCAAATCATATATTTATAAAGGAATGAAGGGAAGAAAATGAGGGGCCTAGGTAGTCCCACGCATCAATTAGAGAGAAATTAATTACAATTTACGTGCATTAGCACAGGAACACTCCCAGATTACTGAAGAAATGTCTCTGCACCAGGAAAGGAGTCAAAACAGACCACTCTGGGGAGCGGGGGGTCAGGAGGGAAGGGGTTAGCTTGGGTCCAAAGCCAGAGTGAAAGGGGTTGGGAAGGTAGAGATGGTTATGGAAGCTGGCAATTAGATGCTCTTCCTGGAGTCTGTTGATGCAGAAGCCTCGAACGAGTGGCGTGTTTGGATGAAGCAAGTTCTATAAGAACTCCTGCCCACACTCTGAAGTTAGGAAGCGGGCATGCACATGCAATAATACCACACCACTCCACCGAAAGGTAGAGTCTCTCCTATTGTCGAGGAATAAGAAAGAAACACAGGAAGAAAGGCAAACGTCCTTCTTCCTCTTCCTTTGGGTTGCTGGTGGGTGAGGGAATCGTAGTGGCTGCCCAGAAGGTCAGGAAGGAAATCAGAAAGGGTGTCTGACTCTCCTTTAAATAGTTCCTCAATTTGGTAGATAGAATTGGAGCCCGAAGAAAGTTTCACAATGTCAGACAGTTTCATACTCTTGAACGCCAAGGTGGAGACGCCCATGAGAAAAGAAGTCAACTAGCTAGCAGATGATACTTTAAATCATTGTCTCTGTTTCTCACGAATGTGAACAAGGATGACGTTTTTGCTCCACACAGGAGTCACTGAAACCTTCTGGAAGGTCAGGAGCTGGAAGCACTCTCTTCCCCAGGGACCTGGCCGAGGTGACAGGAGGTCTCCTCTCCATGGGTGCTGGACTGGGAAGGTGGGTGGATGGCACCCCTTGGGTCTTTGGAGGGCCAAGTGAGATCAGAGATCAGAGATCTCTGCGTCTCTGACGTTTTTTCCTCACTGCTGGGAACCACGACTGAGATCCGTGCTGGAACACAGACAATTCTAGATCAGAGTCCCCACCTGGGTCTCCCAGCTCTTTGTCTAGAAGCCCTAACAGCCCCTGTAATGGAACGAATACGGGAACCACAAGGGCAGTCTGCGGGGTGTGAAGAAAGCCAACTGGTCCGAGGTGCAGAAGACCAGGGTCTGGGTCATCAACAAACCCTTAAGCTCTTGAAGATGTTTCCTCATCTAAAAAAAATAGGTTAATTAAAATCACATTCATCCCACTCATTTGTTTTAAGGAGCTAAATGTGTATATGGAAACTTTTCGTAAAGTCTCAGGAGCTGTATAAATTTAAGGTCTTCTTGTTATAGGAGGCTCTCACTTTAAAAGGTGTGCTTTTTTTAAAACAAAAGTTCTCTTCCCTTCCTCCTCCCCCACCTTCCTGTACTCCAGTGGCTGAATCTGAAAACCACCTTTGCCAATTGCGTGGGAGTCTCTGAGGCCCATTAGATCTTTGTTTTCCTCTTTTAAATTTTTTTTTTTTCTTTCCCCTCTGGAGTGGATGAATTATTCATGTCTTTCGGAAGCCACTGCCTCCAGAGAAAGTTCCCATGGCAGGGGACCCTGTGGCTTCCTGATAGAGCTTCCAGCCTTGTCCCCTGCTCCTCCAGGTGGGCACCTCTACACACGGCCAGCTCTGCCACATTCAGCACAGCCTGATTGCTTCTGCAATCCTTTGGGATGCAAGTGCCACTTTCATTTTCATGACTAGGACTACAGGGGTCCTTGTGAGGTTTCTGCAGCTGTGGAAGAAGCAGGGAGAGAAGGGAGAGGAGGCCGCTTTCTAAGACGCCTGGGCATCACAGCAGAGACCTGCAAAATTGGTGCTGGGTGGGGGGCAGGAATCTGTTGGCGTCTTAAGGCAGCCTGGACCCTTCTGTGGGGTTGCTGCTGAGATTAGAGGAGAGGACTAGGAGCCAAAACATCACCCGGCTTAACTTTTTAAAGAGAACCCTACTGAGCAGCACAAAGCACATCCAGTGATAGAGATTGAAGAACATGAATTTTGAAGATGACACACATGGCTTCAAATTCCCCAGACCCTGATGGTTACTAATGGTTAGCAGTCACATTAACTTGGGCAAGTTGTGTTACTTCTGTGAGCCTAGGGCTCCCCCTCTGTAACTAAAGATGGTGATGGCACCCCTTGGGTCTTTGGAGGGCCAAGTGAGATCATCCACACAGAGGATTAGCATTATGACCCGCTGTGAGTCTCCAATGTGCTAAGTGATACATCTGTGAAGTTGCTTTTCCTCATTTGTTAGTTGGGAGGTGGCGAGGGAGGTAAAAATACCCAAGACACATTTCCCGAAGCCACCATTTAAGGATTAAATGACATAGCAAAAGGGGAGTACTCACTGAGCCTGGCCCAGCGAGGCAGGGATGAGTGGGGCGGGCGGTATTAACCCAGGAACACTTGCTTCCTGGAGGCACTGGCTTTAGCTCCCTTGGCTGATGCCACTCTGGAGGCACTGATGACATTGTCTTAGAAAACAAGTTCTAGATGGTTGTCTTGACCAGTGCTGAGTACCAGTGCTACGGTCTCCTTGAGCACGGCAGAGACTCATCCTCTGTGTCTCCTCTCCTCAGGCAAAGCCACCCTCACCGCCCCCCCAAGGTGGTTCTCCTTTGATCTCCCCAGACAAGCCTCCTCTCAACAGTCAGGCTTGGAATCCAAATTGGATGTCTGTTATCCAGACCCAAGGATTACCCAGCTGATGGGAAGTGTGCTCTCAGCAGCTTCAAAGGTCCCCTGTACAGACACTGAGAAAGCAGGCAAGGGCTTCAGTGGGCAAACAGCATCACCCACACCTGCAAGATACTCTTATAACTTAATGGACAAGGGGTCCACAGTTGATTATTAAACCAAAAACTGGAGTTTAGTTCCTCAATGACAGTGGCAAATGTAAGGTGGGGATTGAGGCAGTTTGGAGGGGCAAGTGGTTTATCAGTAGCAGCTGAGGAGATGAAAGAGAGAACACTTGAATCTTATTTCTATTTTTTGCAACTAAATTAACATTGCTGTCCTTGGAGTGAGAAGGATAGGAGTTGCCTGGGGCTTCTCTCTGCCCTGACTCAAAGAGGTAGTCTGGGAAGAGTAGAAATGGCATTTGCAGGAGGAAATATATAGGTTTTATTTTGCAATGTTGAATTGGAAAATTTTCTCATATCCACAAATCAGAGTTAACCCCAAGTCTCCTGGAGATCTGCTCCAAATGTTATCATTACCAATTCTTAATTTACTTTGCCCTATTTGCAAGTATCATGGTGTGTAACAAAGTTAGGACCAACAAACCACAAGGCCTAAATAAAAGACCTTCAGAGGAGAAGAGAAAAGCCATCAACTTAGATATCTAAGCCTCTAAACAGAATTGAGGTGACTATCTGGGTATATTCTGGAGCAGAATAGGGTTGAGGGTGGGTGAGAGATTTTTTTTTTCTTCTTCTTCTTCTTCCCTCGCCCCCTGCCTTATCCCATCTCCTTGCTAAGATGGAAGGCAGCGTGATGCTTGGTAAACTGGGATCTTGGTGGCTGCTCTCCGCATGTGTTCCTTTTCTCTCTAGCTGTCACCTTTGGCAGTTCCCCAGTGCCAGGGCATGTCCATCCTCCACGGCAGAATATCTGAGTTGGTCCTTGTTGAAGCCAATACTCACTGCCTATCTGGCCTTGGACAGATCACTTAAACTCTGCTACTTGTCTCTGGCATTTGTAGGGTTCAAACGCCAGACCGGCCTCCTCTTTCCACCTACAGGGGGTTATAGAGACAGAATGAGTACTGACTCGATCTCCTTGGCAGCACCTCCCCTCTGCCCTATAAGCTTGAGGCCAAATCTCCCCAAGAGGTGAGCACAGCTTCCAAACCAGTGCCCCAGAGCTACAAAACCCAACAATTGGGTAATCATCCTTTTGTGTTTTAGGGGAGGTTGGAATGAATTAACTTTCTATTTACCAACTACAGTAAGGAGCAAGGTCTCGAGGTCTTGAAGTGCTAGGGCATCCTTGGGCTTCCGGGCCAGCCCTTGCCTCGGGGCTCTCTGTTTTGGGCTCTCTGCTCAGCAGGGAGCCTGCTTCCTCCTCTCTCTTTGCCTGCCTCTCTGCCTACTTGTGATCTCTGTCTGTCAAATAAATAAATAAAATATTAAAAAAAAAATCACAAGCTCAGTCAAAGATACAGTTGCCCTGGGCAAATTTCCCTTCATGGCACCTGGGCCACAGGATAGGACCCCTTCAGTTGGCTGAGCAGGAAAGGGCATAGACACGCCCAGTGAATCTCCTGAAGAGTAGAGAGAAATGAAACCCCTGGTTCTAAAAGGGTTAACATTTTGCAGAAAGTACTTAATTTGCTTCAAAAAGACAGTGGCTTTGGGGCTGGACTAAGGTAAATCCAGCAACTCTGGGTTCGTAGATGCCCACAGGTGAAATCCCCACCTCTAGCTCTGTTGCCCTCCCTGCCTGCCCGACCCCATCAGAGAGGTGACCAGGGATGGGGAGCAGAAGACAAGCAGGAGGAAAGCATTTGCTGCTTGACTGATGCAGGACAGGCAGTGAGCTTGGAGATTTTGAGTTAACTGTGATCATCGTTCCATTTTTGCAGATGAAGGGACGGAGTTCATGAAGTAGCTGAGTACACATGACTGCTGAGTGATGGAGTGGTGGACTATGGATTCCACAAGGTCAGGGATGTGGTGCGGCCAGAATCTGCTTGCTGTGCTGCCTGGCACTTGGTAGGCACTGATTAAACAATTCAATAAAAGATGGAAAGCATGGCTAGTTACGTTAGGTACATGACGTCAGCATTTCCTGAACCCTTAGGAAGTGTCAGGCAAACCACCTGATCATCTGTATGTATATTATTACCTCATCTAACCCCCACAAATCCATCCCAGGTGAACATTCTCATCCCTATCTTCCCAACCCACGCTTACTTGTTAATGTTCAAGTAAATGTTGTTTACAGTTGGAATTGGTCTTCACCCTGCTCATATGAAGGGGTCTTCACCTTTTGAAGCAGGGGACTTTCTCATCTGCTGTATTTAAGGGGTGCCTTCCTTCTCCCAGGGGCTGACTCTGCCCATTGTTGCTCAGCCTAGATTTGGTGTCATCCCAAACTCATCCTCCAGTTTATCAAATTCTGATAACTCTTCAAACATCCCATGACCTATTGCCACCCAGGTCTTCTGCCACCTGCCTTTCTCCCTTCTGAATGGCCAGCAGGCTTTCTTCTCCCTCTGTGCTTTGTCAGAGGAGCTGAAGCCAGACACTGAATATGGAAAATGGCCCAGCAAGTAAGGCATGAGGATTATTACCTTGGAAGCAGAAATACTCTCTGACAAACCATTTGAAGTTCAAGTGGGAAGGGAGCTGGGAGCCCCTGACATTCAGGGTTTGAGTCCCATGCCCTACTGCTGACTGAGAGAGTTCCAGTCTTTTCTTGTTTGATGGAGCTGCCTTGGAGACGTTTATTTAAGTATGCTCCCCTCATCGAGCTCCTACAGAGTAGAAACATGCTGGGGGAGGCATTGCCGCTTCTCAGCACTCAGCAGAGGTCAGGAGGGGAACGGCTGACAAATTGGACAGCTCTTTTTAGAAGTTTAATCTCAAATGTGATTTTTTTTTTTCCCCTTGTCTATACTGAACACTTGCTCTAGCCCTGTCATGTTACTAGACCTGGGCAGTGAGTCCTCAGGTTTTGCAGGAGATGGACAAGGAGGGAGATAGAGCTTCAGCCGTGAAAATCTCTGCACTCTAATTGATCATGGCTTCTCGTTCCCAGGGCTTAGAGCATCTTATCTAGAGGTCTGCTCATTCATCATCCCGGCGGCCTTATCAAGCAGACCATGATTGGGCATCATTAGCCCCATTTCTCTGTCATGCAGCCAGAGTCCCAGCAAAGCTGAGTGATGTATCTGGTGGTACACAGCTGTGAGCGGTCAGCCAGCAGTAAAACTCTGTTCTGAGACTTTTACTACACTGCCCTCAGTCGTGGATCCAGGCTAGCATTTTAAAACGAGAATACTAAAACAGACTCACAGAGCTGTAGAGCTGTCATTATTTGAATTGTATTTGAATATCCTGAAACGTAATAAGGTATTTTCTAATGTTACATATGTCACATGGTCTTGGGTTTTGTTTTGCTTGGTGTTTTTTGGTTTTTGGTTTTTTGTTTTCCAACTTATATTGAAGTTCAGTGCAGAGGCCTCTAACCTCTTTGGAGTCTAAGAGAACCAACATAGTGACATTTTTAATGTTCAGAACATAAGGTGTTAAACTTAGTATTGACTCCATTCATTCTTTTCAATCACCTGTTTCCCAAACTGAGCACTTCATAAATCATAAGGAGGTATACAGGAAGCCCCCAGCGAGAGTTTCTCCCTGGTCCAGTTGGCCAGGCTAGCAGAGATGGGCCACAATGTGCACAGATGCTAGAGGAGATAGGGCTCATCTCCAGGAACCAACAATCTCCAGTGAAGATGGGAGCCTTCTCTAACCATTAGAAGGAAATTTCATCAACATGTGTAAATTACTATCATTTTATAGCATTCAAACTTAACCGGGTATTTAGAATAGAGGAAAACTCATTATTTTTCCTTCTCTAATCTCCTAAAAAATTCATACTAACTCCTTCAAATATTTGCCATTCCTTAAAACTCCCAAATCCATCTCTGTCCTCCTTTTCCAGCTCAAGACCCCTGCCATTAATCTAAAGGGAAAAAATTGAATCTTTCAGTGTCAACTTACTTTTACTTTCTTTGCCCCAATTTCTTTGCCCCCAATTTCTTAATGGCCTCTTCCCCCTCCTGGTCACTGTGGTTCCACCTCCTAAAATTTCCATCTACTTCTTCTTCTCTTTCATTCCCACATTCAGTTAGCAAGCACAGCTTGCCCATCTGGTCCTGCCTTTGAGCTCAACCCCCTTGCAATATACTGCCAACATCATTGCACTAGCTTACAGCCTCATGGCCATGCTTCCACTTTCAAATTAGTCCTCCTACTTGCAGTCCCTTCCTTATGGAATGTATCTTGGGCATTGCCTTCAGAGCAACCTTCCTAAAATACAGTTTTTTTCATCACTCTTATGCTAATAAGCTTTGAATGGCTCCTTACTACATTCAGAACAAAGCACGAATGCTTAAGTGTTACATTAGAACCCTCAACTATGTTGGCCTACCAAACTTTCCAGTCTTCTTTCCAACAAAAACCTTCCCCACTCCCATACCTCATTTTCCTGCTGACCAACTTAATAAATACCTAAGACATTTCTTCTTGCTATAATCTCCTTTCTTATCTACTTCTGCTATAATTGCCAGCCAATAATATATCTAATTTACAAAGCTTAAGTAAATTCCATTTCTCTTAAATGTCCTAACATATATACCACCACTCCTGACCTTGACAAAAATGTCTTTCGCTTACATTCCCACAGCATTTTGTAATTCCAGTGTACCACTCATCATTAATCACAGTTAGCCTTAGATTAATTAGCAGTAGATCTTCTTTCCTTCCTTTCTTTCACAGATATTGGTGAACCCAGTTCTCTTTGTTTCCCACAAAGAATCAGGCAAGCACAGTTGAGGAGCCCAAAACATATTTGTTGAAATGAGTTCTCACCTGGCCTCACCTCTATTTCCTGCCAATTCCCATAGGCCACCTGAAGACTCAGTTCCCATCTGGTCCCCTGTGGTTGCTAAGAGCCCAGGATTTTTCTTGCCTGAATACCCAAGAAGTAGCTGTTTCTTGCTTCTCACAAACTTGAATTAATTTACTACTCTGTTTTGCTAACTTCCTTTTGTCTCTCACCCAGATGTCAGAGTATTGTTTTTGATTTATTGCTTAAATTTGGACCCACAGCTCCTATCTTTTTTTCACTAGAAAATGACAGATGTATCTCTCTAACTTATTAATAAACAACATGTAAAAATTAGCTGTAGCTCTTAGAATATAGACATTTGATCATTTGTCTCAATCCACTTGAAATAAAATTGTATATCAATGGATAAATATGTACTATAGAAAGTAAAACTATAGTCAGAATCATGCATCCTGGGAAGCCTGGGTGGCTCAGTCAGTTGGGTGTCTGTCTTCGTCTGGGGTCGAGATCTCAGGCCCCTGGGATCAAGTCTTGCTGAGCAGGAAAGCCTGCTTCTCCCTCTGTCCGCTGCCCCTCTTGCTTGTGCCCTCACTCTCTTTCCCTCTGACAAATAAATAAATAAAATGTTTAAAAATATAGCATGCCTTCACTTCTTCACTCAACAAACATTTATTAGGTTCTAATTGTGTGCCAGCCGCTGTGCTAAAGTGTTGTTCATGTATAGGAAAGCACAGCTGAGACCTTCCCTGAGTTATCAGGCAGGATACTCTTGGTAAGTCCACTCGTATCAAATCTGTTTCTACTTGCCATCACTTCTGGATTTGAAGGTATTTGAAACTGATATGCCAGCCACTGGAAATATAAAAATCATAATTGTTGAGAAAAGTAGAAAGGTAACCCATCAAAAAAGAAGGACCCCACATTGTTCGATGGCACTGGCATGTTCCTGCCTTTGGGCATGTGCGAGGCTCTCCTGAGGATTTGTGACAGGAAGATAGATGTTCAGGGGTGGGGGCTAGATCCTTATTAATCCCCATCAGTCAGCCCAAGGAAGAGAGCACAGGGAAGCAGAGAAGGGCTGCTGCTGCTCTTACCCCTTTCTTCCAGCAACTGAAATCTCCATCGTGCACAGAAAGGGAAGTTACTCCTCCTTACATTCCTTTCTTGAGATTCTCCTCAAAGTCCTCTCATCACAAGAGAGGAGGATAGGATACAAGGAGGCAAGCAGACTCTGACTAAGTGGCATTTCTTAACGTTCAGATATAAAACAAGAACCAGACAAAACAGTGTGTGCTCAAGGGCCAGCACGAGCTCTTCTCCACCTTCATGTAGCAGATCTCAAGAGCCCTCTGCCTTCCTTCTCTCCTCCCCCTTCCTGCCTCTAAAAAGAGCGATGTGGTTTATAAACCTGGATTGCAGTTCGTACCACAGAAATAGAATGTATTGATCTGAGGAAGAAAACAGTTACAGTGGAATTGAACGATGGTCTTTATACTTAGTAGAGGTAGTGTAGTCAAGTAGAGAGAGAAGTAGACAATTTTCCCCAAAGCCCTAGCTTCTAATTGAGGAATTTAGGGCAGACCAAGTAGACATTTCTGTCCCCACAAAGGAAACCACATGATCAGACTTATCTCTCCTTTACCCCAGGTTTGCTCTGGAGTTTGACCAAGATGAGAAATGGGAAAGTGCTTTGAAGAGTGTGTTAGTTAGTCTCACTAATTCTAAGTGCTATGGTAAATAACCCACAGATCTTAGTATTTAATACAAAAATATGTCACAGTATTTTGTGAGTCAAAGAGGAGCCTCTGCTCCACGTGGTCATTCTGGGCCTGGGGCTCCCTCACACTGAGGTTCCGCCATGGCTCAACACCATGCTGGCCATTCCAACCATAGAGAGTGGGGGAGAGAACATAGCCTGGTTCTGGCATCGCCACATTCTCCTCCCATTTCATTTAGGAAAATGGATGCGAGTGTTCTAGCTAAAGCAAGGCAGCTATGAAATGTAGTTTGGGTGAGCCCCAGAAGGAACAATGGGTCTGGTGACCATCTTGCACAGTCCCTGGCCCAGTTACTCTAAGTTATGATTCAAATGCTATCCATCATTCTGTCTACCTAATAATAGGTTAAGGCACCTCCTGCTCTGGCTTCCATCTGCAGTCAGGCTAACTACGGCCACTCACATGGAGCAGCGACGCAGTACATACTGTGGCTCCCTGCTCGTGACACAGGTGGGCTCTGACCACATCTGAGGAAAATACCAGCAACATGACCCATGCCTGGAATGGTGTATGATTTGGGAATGTGACAAGGCCTTTGGTGGTCTCTGTTCAGACTGTGTCATACGGACAGCTGTGGAGAAAAAGGGCTTGGACTTTGTCCTGAAACCATCAGAATTCCCATTATCAACAGCTATCTCTCCACCACACTCACCCACTCACAGAATACTATAGACAGACTACTATAGACAGACTACTATAGACAGACTACTATAGAATGTTCTGAAGAAGACACTGGGGACCAGGCTACAGAGTTTTGACTTTATTTAGTATGCATTTGGAAACCTTTTCTGGCTTTAGATTAGTGAAGTTCTATAGTCAGAATGATGTGTTAAAAATACTATTTTTTTGGTATAGAACATGATGGATTGGAATAGTGGTGAAACTAAAGAAAAGTAAGTAATATTAATAAAATAACTACATTCTAAGAATTTCCTCAACATTTGACTATTTAATCATATCAACCATTTTATGGGGCATGTACTATTGTTATTTTATTTAATCAGCCTAACAAAGTCAGAGTTTGGGCCCTAGGCCAGCTAGTTCGTGCCCCTAAATGCTAGGAGCTTGGCAGAGTAATAAGGACAGCTTGAAAGTCGCGGTGGTGGTAATGAGAATACAAGGAAAAGATGAATGAGGCAGAATTGTAAAGGAAGAATGAATCAGATGTGTGGAGAGATTGGATTTAGGGGATACAGGAAAGGTGAAATATTTATCCACATTTTCATCCTGGATGAATCTAGAACAAAAAGTATCATTAAGGCAATGAGGAGGAAAGCATTTTGAGAGGGAAGGAGAAAGTAATTTAAACTTCAGGTATGTTGAGTTTCAGATGGGAGTGGAAGTAGAGATAATAGCCATGTTGGTGGTTCAGTGAAATAATTGATCCTCCTCCAGGAAAGAAAGCAGATTTCAGCTTTTGGCTGGAAACACCTAGGTACGGTGCCCAGGAGGCAGTGGAAATATGGGATCAGTAAAATTATGGGAGTCATCTGTGTAGAGCTGACAGTTATGAAGTACAACAGTCGCTAGGTAATGATGGAAAGAGAGAGGACTAGGGCTTCAGATCAGTGCGAAAAGCTAGTGTTGCCCTTGTCAAGGGAGCACTCTGGAACCCACAGAGAAGAAGGGCATTTTGTCCAGTAATATTTGGATACTGGTTGGAACCAGTTTTGAAAACATGGGAGATCCAGGTCACAGGGAGAGACAGACTGAGAGAAATGTGTGCATATTGTGGGACAGGTCTAGAAGAAAGAACAAAGGATGCCACTTGAGAAATGTGCCATGGGTGGGTGAGAATTGAGAGCAAAGCCCCAGCTGGGGTGCAGACAAGGCGCACACCTATCCTTCCCGCTGGTCCTCTCTCTTCACACTCTGCCGTCATGGTAATTCTACTTCATGAGGCAATCTCTCCTGAGTTCACACACTCTTGCTTTCAACTCATTTTTTTTCTTCCTTTCCTACTTCTTGCTAAAGACTCCCCAGCCACCTCAGGAAAATCGCACTTACTCTCTTTTATTTTCATTTGTAAGGGAAAAAAGTAAAAGACTAGTCATGGCTGGTCCAAGAGAGAAGAGCCTTATTGATGCATCTACTGCAAGGGAAGGAACAAAACAAAACAAAACCCTCAAGCCTTGGATCCAGATGGAAAATTAGACACAATCGAGTTGATGTTCCCAGTTCCCATCGCCTCCAAAATATGAAACATTCCCATTAAAGAATAACAGTCTAATCTATCTCACTTCATTCATCCCAATTTCCAACCAACAAAACCCAAATGAATGCAAAGCTATTCCTTTGCATCTATATGATCAATAGTCACCTCTTCGTTGCCTTCTACAGAAAAACACGTGATCTGGAGGCAGACAGAGTTAGCTCAAATTCTAGCTCCACCATTTACTACCCAGTTAACATTGGGCCATCTTTCTGGTCTTGGTTTCATCAGCTGTACAGCGGGAAAAAGAGAGTCTACTTCATTAGGTTGATGTAAGGATTATATTAATTAATATATTTAAACACTTAGAACAGTATCTGGCACACAGTAAGTGCCACATTAATGCTAGCAGCAACTACTGCTGCTGTTGCAAAAATGAGTGTGGTATGGTTTCTATCCTTAATGAACTCTCATAGAAAGAAGACAGACTTATTTATTTTCACATTTTGCATAATCACTAGTGGAGCAGGGCCTTAATGAGATATTTCAATATTTCAATAATGTTAAGAATTTAAATTATTTTTGTTGAGCCAATGGAAGCCCCTGGCAATCACGTAGAGCCTTATATCTAAAAAAATGTGCACAGAGCTCCATACAATCAGTGCATAAGCATCCACAAAGCTCATCCTCTTGGAAATTGGGGTCTGTTCCTTTGGTCAGAGAGGAGACTCATATATCAGAGTGATTCTCCTTGTGGGTTTGTGAATGGGAAGAGGCTTCCTTACCTTTCAAACATCCCTGGCAATGGCTGAGAGCCCTGGAAGAGCAAGTTCATTACATAGTCATCTCTAGAAATGTAGTCTGGGAGGAGGCCTCAGGATTCCCTCTAAGGTGTGGCTTTGGAGATGACAACCTATAGCATCTCTGAGGGGTGAGTTCTTCCCACGTGTGGGGGAAGGGTCTTTCTTTGCGGCATAGAGGATTTGGCTGTTGGGGTTCAGAGAATAGCTATGGAAGATGAGTTGTATATCATGGCACACATGTATACTAGAAGCAGAAAACTGAGCAGATTGTCCTACTTTTTGGATGAAGAAACTTGATTTTGAGAGATTAGGAAACTCTCTTCAAATCAGAAGCAAATTCTGGCTGTCTGGCCACCACAGAAAAGATCTACATTTGGGGGAAGGGCAGACAATAGGCTTAGGAAGATTCTCCTTCTCTCACAGAGCTATCTTGATTGAACAGAGGCGCCCTTACTTTCCTGCAAAGGACTCTTAAAAAAGAACTGTGTTTTAGCTTCTTGGTGCATGTAATTTGTTATTTGCAAACCTCTCTGAAATGTTCCCATCTTACCTGGAGGTCAATTTTTTGGCATGATTATGAGCCCCTGATGTTGCTAGAAAGTGCAATTTGTTGCTAAAATGTGAAACTTCATCCTAAATGGAAAGGGGAGGAATACGAAATGACCACAACATTTAGGTTCTTTTCTTCAAGCAGAAGATAGAATGTTAAGTTCCAGGGAGCCTCCCTGCAGACCAGGACATTGGCCTGTTTCATGTACTCTTAACATTCAGAGTGGGTTTACAAGAACGGCATGACATGCTCGTGTGATGGTACACCACCCTCAATCCTGTGAATCTGACAGATATCAGAAGCACTATAGCTAGCGTAATATTAAGTCTTTTGAAACATCTAATGGGTGAGAGCCATCTTGAAGTCCTTAGTGTTCCTTTTATTCATCAGTCAGTCCTCCTAATTTAAAACAAACAAAAAGGCAATATCAAATAATTAGGAATAAAATTGTTAAGTCTATATCGTTCTTCTTCATGCCTATGTAAAATTTCAGAATAATATAAACCAGAATTTTAAACAGAGTTTTAAAAAAATGAATAAACAAATTAAGAATGCCTTTTATGTGTCTCAAAGAATATTCCGCATCTTCCCAAAAGAGTGAACGCTTCTTCCAGGCAGAATAGCGGATCATGCTTGAACTCATTAGGAGAAACCAAGATTAAAAAAGTTTTCTAAGAGCAGCTCATCCAATGTTCTGTAAAAATCTCTCTGTCTCTCTTTTAGAACATTTCCACAAGTACACAAAGCTTCCTGTTGTTAAATGGGCCCTAAACCAGCGATGACACAATCATCCTTCACATTAATAGTACTTTTGGCCTTTATGGTCCTACAATATGCAAATTCTTTTGAGGACATTGGTCATGATTGTTTCCCGATAATAGTTTACCTTTTTAAAGGCATATTTCTGATAACCATTATCTTTTACTAAAAAAAAAAAAAAAAATTCCCTAAAACACCCCCAAAACATATCAACCTCTGCAGTAAAAACAGGCACATACACACCCACACATTCCAGGTCCGCTAAATCCAATCGCTCCCTAAATTCCTGATTTATTTTTCAGTGTAGCATGTTCCCTGCCCAACCCTCTCCATCCCTATTCTCTCTTCAAATCCCTCAGAACTTGATTCTCCCAGACTGCATGCCCCTCTCCCTGGAAAGGCCTTCCTTCCAACTCTACCTCTTGAAACTCTACCCAATCCACAAGGAAACAGCTCTATTTTTAACGTTGGACGGTTCTAAGCTGCCACTACCTCCTGGGGTGCTGCCAAGGCTTTAGTATTGATCTGGAAGCTTTGGGGGGCCTTTATCCCAGTCTACCTCTGTACTGCTCTCAAACTCCCCGTCGCCAAGGCAGTGAGGAAAGGGCCATAGGCTTGCCCAGACGAGAGCTCCTTCTACCTTGTTTGAGGGTGAATTTGATTTTGGCAACAAGAGTCTTCAACCTCACAGTCAAATCCTTTCTTCCCTCCCTGCCCTTGCCTCATTCCTCAGCACGCACACCATCCCAAACTCTTGCCAACCTACCTTGCCTCATAAGAGCCCTTCTTCACAGATAGAAATTAAGTGGGTTTTGCTGTATGCATTATTAATTTTTCTTACCTGTCTCCTCTCAGACACTATATCCCTGAGCATCTGCAAATGCCAGTAATGAGCTTCTCATACTAAGCAGGTAGATCCTTAGGTCTTTTGAATAAATGTGGGTGAGGAACAAACTCAGAACGGGTGTGTGATGGGTAATATGATATTTCTTGGTCAATATTGCTTTTTTGTCCCACCATGGGATTCTGCAGCTGTTGTAGATGGCAAGTTTCCAGCTTGGGTAATTACATTCTGCTTACCTCTGTTTCTCTTGTGGTTCAAAGATAACTTATTTTTCATGTCCTTTCCTAAATAAAACAGAGAAGTCTACTAGTGGTGTTGCTATTTGCAGAGGCAATGGGGGCGGAGAGAGGTAGCAGAATGGAAAAGAAATGCTTTCAGAGCAGAAGGCACAGGGCCTGCCACGCATGCTCGCACACTCACGGGACCCTGAGTTTGGCATCTGTACGTTGGGGATCTTGCCCTCTCTCCTGACTGTCGCAGGGATTGCTAGCAGACTGCAAGCAAGCAGCTACATAGAAAATTTGACATGGTAGGAAGGGGTTTAACAGAACATTTCATGCAAGTGAGGAAATCCTCCTTTCGTCTGAAATCCGAGTTAAGACATGTTGTGGAGGGCAAGGAGAGTAATCACCATGGTTGCCTCTTGCTCAGCGAGCAGGCTAACACTGAGGAAGGGGGACCAGTGCAGGAGTGAGTCGAGGGGTTTGCTTCTGGTCGACCTTGGTTGCTAACTAGTTAACCACAGGTTAGTCACAAAGTCATTAAATTCCTCCCTAAAAAGCAGGGGTAAGAAATATTTCAACTGTTACTTATGGTTATAAATATTGTTGTGAAGGCATGTGAACAAGATTCAGATATAATCCTGTGTATTCATTAAGCAGAGAGGAAGGCCAGCCTTAGCAAGTTAGGTAACCAGTAAGAGCGATCCCTTTCAGAGCATTTCTTCCAGAAGTTTCCTATCTGCAGTTGTGCCAGTCTGTGCACTCCACTGGACTCTAATGAACATGAGGCTGTTACTTATTTAAAAAAAAAAAATCAGCAATTTTGAGTAAAATGTGCAGCAGAATATTAGCCAAGAAATGAAGAGAGGGCAGATCTGGACACAGACAAAAATAATAATCCAGGAAATACAGGTAAAGCAAAGTGACTACAATTAAGCAGGAAAGCTCTGAACAAAGAATTTTATTGGTGATCTCTGCCCCTCCTGGTCCTTGCTGCCCTAGTTCCGTCAAGCCTGAGTGGCTGGCTTTAGGGAGAAGAGCGCCACCCAGCGATACCAGCAGAATGCTGTCTCATCTCTGCCGTCAAACAGATTTCCCAGTCAGGCACAGAAGTGGAAGACCAGGGCTGGAACCCAGGATGGAGGCAATGTCCAGAGAAGAGCTTCTGGGCCGACAGGACGGGGCAGGAAGAGAAGGCTCGGAGACAGTCCCCAGGACTGACCCATCCAGCCCTCCTTCTCCTCCTGCCTCCACTAAGCGAGAAAAAAGAGCGCAGGGGGCAAGGGCACCCCTGACCCATCTGCCCAGGTCTCTCAGGAGAGGCCTCTCCAAGCTGTGCCTCGTCCCTGAAGAGCTTGCTTCTCTTATTTTATGTGAATTTCATTTTATAGACACTTAAATCGACCTGCACACCTTTCCCTAGTTAAGTCTGCAAGTGGGGAAGTTAAGCAGGCTTTGAGGTACGCACTGTGCCAGCAGGAAAGGGGTGTGGGGGCTCTGCAGGAGGGGGATGAAAGGCCCGCGGGAGCCTTATTAATAGTTAAGTGGACAGGGCTGATAATGGGATATCTTTTTATTGTCCCAACAGATAAGTTATAATACACAAGCTTGCAGGCAGCTCTGGTGATTTGCATTGATACAATTCAGGCTGAGGTTTTCATTATATGGCAGGGATGATACAGGAGCCTGTATTATCAAAGGCAGCTGAAAAGCGCTCGGCAGCTATCTCATATTCTGTGTGTGCGTATTCATTAACGGTTAGTAAGGCGCTTTGTCCCTGGTGGTATTGGGTGTTTCATGGTGAATCATTAACAACTTGAACAGCTTCATACATATGTCTTATTGATGTGTAAAGTCATTGCAACCGAAGCTTTTTTTTTTTTTCTTTTTTTTGCTTGCTTGCTTTTTTTTTTTTCTCCCCCCGAATGAGTGAATTCTCCTTTACTCCAGATTTTGGGGAAAGCCTAAGTGACACTTCAGTGATTCAAGGATCTTGTGAACCAGTGAGGGATTGCTGTAAGGCAAGCCCCCCCCCCCCCCAGGAAGCTGGCAGTTGGGTTGAACAGACAACAGGTAGATAGATTTTTAAAGAAAGAATATGGAGCAGATGTCCTCTAGCTGTCCCTCAAGGGTAATAGAAGGGCAACCACTGCATTGCCCAGGGGACAGCATAAAAGGAAATCTGTTGCTGAGGGTGAATAGTAGACCTTCCCGACAGAGGGCAAGGTGGGGAAATGGAATGGTAAGCAGCCCTAAGGTAAAGGAAGGACTTTGTGAAGGGGGGAGTGAAGTCTCAAGAGGACGGAAGAAAGAGACAAAAATGCTTTAGCAGCTGACAGTAGGAAAATTTGGAAGCTAAAAACAAAGGAGCCAAGGCAGCTTTTCCTGGCTGGGGATGGAAAGAATAAATGGGATCAGAGTTAGAAACCAATTATCTCTGATTGCACAATCAGGACCCTGCTTCGAGCCAGGCTCCAGCCCCACCACCATCCAGGGCCTGGGGCCACCTGAGAATGATGTCAGATCCCAGGAACTGCTCCATCCTATTTCCTTAAGCCTGGGTTAGCATTAAGCAACATTTGGGGGCCATATCTTCTGAGTGCTAACAAAGCAGAGTATTTCCTGGAAGTTGTCAGAACTACGTTGTTGGCAGAATTTCAATTTGAGTCGTTAGCCACCAAACAATCCAAAATAATTTTTTCTGATTTCCCTGACGTTTGTTCTAAGGCCTCACAAAGCTTCCTTAGAAGTGCAGTGGTCGTCCCTTGAATAAAACAGTTTTGAAATGTGCAGATTTACTTACATATGAATTTTTTATAGTACTGTACTATAAATTTATTTTCTCTTCCTTAAGATTTTCTTTTCTTTCTTTTTTAAGATTTTATTTCTTAAGTAAACTCTACACCCGTCATGGGGCTCAAACTCACAACCCTGAGATCAAGAGCTCCATTGACTAAGCCAGGCAGGTGCTCCTTCCTTATGATTTTCTTCACGTTTTCTTTTCTTTAGCTGATTTCATGGTAAAAATATAGTATATAATACACATAACATATAAAATGTGTCAATCGACTATTTATGTTATTGGAAAGGTTCTGGTCAACAGCAGGCTATTAGTAATTAAGTTTGGGGGGAGTTGAAAGTTATATGCAAAGTTTCAACTACACAAAGGGTTAATATCTCTAACCCTCATGTTACTCAAGGGTTCGCTGTGCTTTATATTAGCCCTAAAGCCACTGGCCCCACGACCCCATATCTTAGACCCACTGAGTACACATGTGTCTGATCTGCACGAGGCCAACTTTGTCCTTCTCCCCAGTTCCATGCCAGTACGTGGAGCCTAGTGTAAAATCCACGGAATTGCTTCATGGTTTTTTTGCTGTTTGCTGCTGGTTTTTTGTTTGTTTGTTTTGTGTTTTGTTTTTTGTTTTTTACTTTTATTTTATTTTATTTTTTTGTTTGTTTGTTTTTAACAGTTATATTGAGGGTGGCTTAATCAGTTCAGCAGATGACTCTTGATTTTGGCCTGGGTTATGATCTCAGGGTTCTGGGACTGGGCTCCACCTTGGGCTCCGCGCTCAGAAGGGAGTCTGCTCAAGGATTCTTTCTCTCTCCCTCTGCCCTTCCCCTCTCTGCGTGTTATCTCTCTCTCTCTCTAAAGTGAATAAATAAGTCCTTTAAAAAAGTTTTATTGCGATTATAATTGACAGACAAGAAACCTCATATTGAAAAGGTTCAACTTGACTAGTTACAACAAAGATAGATATAGATAGGTATAGATATAGATATATAACTCTAGATAGATAGAGCCATGAAACCATCACCATCAAGGTAATGACCTTAGAACCCCCACAAGTATTGTCATTTCCCCTTGCAATTCCCTTTTCAACCGTAGAGAACACATAATCACATTAAATTAGTTCACATTTTCAATATCTTAAAATAGTTCAGTTGTTTTAATAAATGGAATTATGGAGTGTATGTTCTTTTTTGTCTGATTTCTTTCATTCATCACAATTATTTTGAGACTCAGCCAGATGTGTGTATCAGTATGTCCTTCCTTATGACTGCCAGCTAGTAGTCCCTGCAGAGATATACCACAGTTTAGTTATCCATTCACTTAGTGATCAAATTTGGTTTGCTTCCACTTTGGGGCTATTATAAATAAAGTTGAGATGAATATTTGTGTACAGGTCTCTATGAAAACATATCTGAATTCATCTTGGATAAGTGCCTAGGAGAGGACAACCTGGATCATTTGATAGGTGTACACTTAACTTTTTAGGAAACAGTCCAACTATTTTCCTAAGTGCTTGTACCATTTTCCATTTTGACCAGCCATGTAGGGGAGTTCTAGACTCTCCAGTCCTTGCAGATGCTGGTTATAGTCAGTCTTAACAGTTTGCCCACTTGAATAAGTGTACAGTGGTTCTCATGGTGGTTTTAATTTGCATTTTCCCTAATGACTAATGAGGTTGGGCATCTTTTCATGTGCTCATTTGTCTTCCATATATCTTCTTTGGGGAAGTGTTTTTCAAATCTTGTGCCAATTTTTAAATTGGGTTGTTTATTTTCTTACAACTGAATTTTGAGAGTTTTTATATATTCTTTGATGTAGGAAAGATGTTAGGGTTGGAAGCCAGTGGTCAAGAAAGAATTCTTGAGACATCTTTGGTGCAAAAAGGTGGTTTTATTAAAGCACGAGACAGGATGTGTGGGCAGAAAGAGCTGCACTGGGGTCATGAGGAATGACCCACTATAAACTTTTAAGTTGGGAGGGGATTAGGGATAGCATAAATCTCTAAGGAATATTGGAAGGAAGGTTTCCAGGACCTTGAGGGAGCGAGCTATTGTTGGGAAGAGTTCATTTATTAGCATCTAATAAAACCTTGGTCATGAGACCCTTCAAATGTATATAGGTGGGACATATACTTTGGGGATGATTGCCAACACTTGTCTTGGTGGGGGCAGGGTGGTTAGAGACAAAGGAAACTTCTAAAGAAATTTTTCTATGTTAATGTAGACTAGCAGAATCCTGGGAGGTTGGCTAAGGTTGTCTTTTGTCTTGACTACTTGGTAGTCAAGTATTGACATCAAGGTAGTTGAGTCCCTAGAGGGAATGTGACTGCCTGTTTGAAGGACTTGTCAGTGGGCTGTAGGTAGTAAGGAAATTTAATAATTTCTCTTCTGCTTTTGTTTCCCATATCATTCTTGATATGAGTCCTTTACTACCTATATTATTTACAAATATTTTCTCCCAATGTTTAGTTGTCTTTTAATTCCCTAAACAGCATCTTACAAAGAATAGTCTAATTTTAATGAAGTCTAATTTATCAATTTGATCACTTATAGATCCTTCTAGAAGTTTTATGTTTTATATTTAGGTCTGTGATCCATTTTAATTTCTGTGTGTGGTCTGTGATATGGTCTGAAGTCCATTATTTTTGCATATGGTATCCAGTTTTCCCATCACATTTTATTGAGAAGTGTGTTCTTTCTCCGCTGACTTGCCTTAGCACATTTGTCAAAAAACATTTGTCCAAATATGTGTAAATCTACTTCTTACCTCCCTATTCTGTTCCACTGATAGATTTCTCTACCTTTATACAAAACGACAAGGTCTGGATTGCTATTGCTTTATTACAGTCTCAGAATAGGTTGTGTTAGTACTCTGACTTTGGTCTTGTTTTTCAAAGTTCCTTGCTCATGTTAGGACTCACATTTCCATATACATTTTAAAATCAGTTTGTCAATTTCTAATAATAATTAAGAAAAAAAAAACCTGCTGGAATTTTCACTGGAAATGCATGGAATTTACAAAACAATTTAGGTAGAATTGGCATCTTCGGTTCATTTTGATATTAGGTTTAACTCATAAACTGAGTTGGGAAATAGTCTTTCTTTTCCTAATTTCTGAAAGAATTTCTGTGGCATTGGTGTTATGTCCTTGTCGAGTATTTGATAGAATTTATCACTGAAGTAATCTGGGACTAGAATTTTCTTTGTGGAAAGATTTTAAACTACAATTTTGATTTATATAATATAATAGCATTCAAGGGGCACCTGGGTGGCTCAGTTGGTTAAGCAGCTGCTTTTGGCTCAGGTCATGATCCCAGGGTCCTGGGACCCAGTTGCACATAGGGCTCCCCTCCTCCCCTGCCTTCCCACCCACTGCTTGTACTCTTTCTGGTAAATGAATAAAAAAAATTTTTTTAAACAGTATTCAAGTTACCTATTTCTTTATGAGTGACCTGAGGTAGTGTCTTTGAAGTTTTTTTTTTGTGTGTGTGTCAAATTTATTAATACTTATTATAATATGAAAACTTGTTAATAATATGCCCTTACTATCCTTTAACTGTTTGTAGAAACTGTAGTGATGTCATTTCTTATGATTTGTGTCATCTGTCTCTCCTGTTCTTCCCTGATTAATTGGAATTTGATCCTTTTGGGTCTTGCTTTTAAAATTTGTTAGGTTGAACTGGAGTCATGTGCCCTCTGTGGCAAATTACTTCCTACTACTAAAGATGGTTCTGTGTACTCTACCCAGTGTCTTTGGAATCCTGTGGTTTTTCCAGTCTTTATTGTTACTCCTAATCACTTTGAGTAATCTTTTTTCCAGCCTTGGGTACCCTGCATGCAAGTTCTGATCAGTACTCAGCTAGGAACTTCAGGGGAATTCTTTGAAGGTCTCTGAAATTCCCTCTCTGTAGCTGGCTCTCTCCTCTCTAGCACTCTGTTCTGCAAACTCTAGCCACTTTGGTCTCCCCAGAATCTCAACTTAGTCTCTTCATCTCAGAGAGACCTCAAGGCTCCATCTATTTCCATAGCCTGCATACTCTTCTAAGTCCCTGTGGGGGTTACTTTCTTTTTTTTTTTTTTTTTTTTTTTTCGATCTCTCATGGGTCACTGTCACTGCCTGATGTTGAGGGCCTTGGAAATCATTGTTTCATATATTCTGTCTGTGTTTTGGTTGTCTCAGTCAGGAGGGAGAAACTGGTCCCTGCCACTTCATTGTGGCCAGAAGCAGAGCCCTTTGATACAGAGACTTCCCAGGAAGAAGACTTCAGGAAGAGAAAGAGGGCTGCAGTGTTTCATTCTGGCTGGCATTGCGTTTCCACCCTCTTGGCCCGCCCTCTCCTAGGGTCCATGAAAAGCTGGTTCCAAAAATGAGGATCCTCTAAGGAGCTATGCTGATAGACCTTCCCCACCCAGGAGTTTGCAGTCAGTCAGCAACCCACAGGAAGCCTGCTTTGAAGCCCGAGCTGTAGTAAGCTCTTCCTCTGACTTATTTTCTGAGATACCTCAGGTGGCTCTTTTCACTGCCAGGGATTACCCCAGCTAAAAGTCTGAGCCTTCCCCTCCACAGGGGGGAAAACCTCATTTTGTGGAGCAAAGAATTTAGTTTAGAGAACTATACATTTAAAAAAAAAAAAAAAACTGGTTTTAAAGGGAGCAAAAAGGAACCATTCTCCAGGGATTATGTCCCTTGGCTTGCCTCTCTTCTACTTTTTACATTTGAAAGGGTCGGGTAGGCTGAGAAAGGTATCTGTCAGATCCTCCAGGCTGATTCCAGGAAGTCAGAGTGGTTTTTGCATAAAAGCGGCAACAAATTTGGATTCCACCTCCATAGGGACGTCTAAGAATCCATTATGTACGAGTTGGGGAGGGGGAAAGAGAGAGGCTGCCAGTTAGCATTCTTCTTTAATTTCTTCATTCTATTAATTTGTACCATGCCTTTACATGCTCCAGTCACTGTGAGATTCTAGAAATCAATGAATGAGAAAAGCTGGGTAAAAGTAAATATTAGGAGTCAAGGCACAAAAGAAGAGATTATGGACTTGCTAGAAAAATTCAAAGGAGTTACTCCTGTTATGCTAATATGGACTAATGGTCATTTACACTGCAGAACCATCATGTCCTAAAAATCACACAGACTTCGGGTATGGAACGAAACACATGGTCATCCCTTTCTTCTCTTGGCTGACTCCACCTGTTTCTGAAGACTTGGCTGGGAAGCTTCTCCTACCTCTAACTTCTCGATTAGGTGCCTGTCCTCGATGCTTGTGCAGACCCTTATATTCCCCCTGTAGTAAAATACACTTTAATGTTTTGTTATTCTTTTTTTTTTTTCTCAAATAAATTATAAGCTTCAGGAGGCAGCAATTTGTGTAGTTCATAGCTGTATCCACACTGCTAGCACAAGTCTGTGCCCATGGCAGATAGATGGTAAATATTCCTTAAATAAATGAATGTTGACTCATTTTTTTCCCCTTCAAGTGAATGTGTGAGATAGGAAGAGGACCTGTAATTATCATCATTTGACAGATATGCAAAAGAGGCCCAAAATAGTTAGATGTTGAAACCTTAGAATAATAACATTTTAAATTCCTGGGGATCTTGAAGAATGTTCACTCCAGGGCATGGCAAGACCCCTTTGAACTTAGAGGTACAAGATGATGAATCAAAAAGAGAAAGGAGCCACATCTAAGGACAGCTCAGGGTCACCCTTCTTTTCTAGTTTCACGGCTATTACCATATTTTTTTGAAAGTTCAAAGATGGGAAAAGAGAACATGCGAGTGGAGTTGGGAGTGGGCTGGATACATGGAAGCAGCCCCAAAGCACTATCCAGGAACTTTTTCAGGGCACTGACTTCGAAAGAATGACGTCTTTCCTCACCTACCACTCTTCCAGGTGCTCTCTGTGCTGGTGATGAGTCTGCATCTTTTCCATTCTTACCCTTCATCAACCTCCGGCATGCATATGCCATGGCTCAGAAATCCAGAAGGGAGTTGGCATTCCAGTCCCAGCTGGAATGCCAGCTCCCCCACGTCACTGGGTAGCAGTGGACAAGTGATTCAGCCTCGCTTCAGCCCCACTGTTCTCTGTAGAGAAGTTATAAAAGTATGAGGAAGAAGGGTGAGTGCCCTCTTCAGGATAGTGGCTGCCTCTGTGCGATCAGGGGGTGAGATTCAAAGGAGATTTCAACTATCTCTGTAAGATTTTTTCATTCTTAAAAAATTATGAAGTAAAGGTGGCAAAATGTAATACTTCCTAATTTTCGGTAGTGGGTACAAGTGTGTACCCACATACTTTTCTATATGGAATTCACATAAAAACATTAAGGGGGTGGTGAGAAGATGATAATACAAATATCTTGCAGAGTTTGGAAGAAACTAGGGATTCTGTATATAAAACATGACTACGTAGCCGACACAGCAATGATGGGTGGTGAGGGGGAGGAAAAAAGAGAGTGAGTTACAAAGAGGTCAGGTAGGTAAAACTCACACACTGACTTTGGGAATGGCCTTGTTCCATGAACCACAGATTAATCCAGGGAAGGGATTATTTCTCTTACTGAAAATTATTCTATAATGGATTTTTAAAAACTATGTATATAAAAACCTTGTGCAGTAGGGAGCCCTTTGACTCCCTGGGGTTGGCTACTTCCTATACATGTCCTTAACATCGAGAAAGGAGCCACTCCCCAAGTGTGCTTCTAATAACAAGGCATACAACCACTTGGTGCATCTCTAGTGGGTACACCTTCTAGTTCCAAGAGATTGCTTAGACAACAGAGAACTCAGACCACTGGGGTCTTTTCTTCTAATTTGTATCAATTCCCAGCCCACAGAGGGCTTATCCAGAGCCCATTGACCAGTACAGCCGGGTGTGCACAGGTATGAAATGGTTTTTGCTGGATGTCTGCAGGGAAGACCTTCCTCCCTCTGGTCTCTCTTGTCTCCTGCAAAAGGCCAGGACAAAAAGACCCAAAGGAGAGGATTATTCAGGTTTCCATGCTAGTTTGGAATAGACTGCAGGCAAAGTTACTGTTTGCAAGGAGATGTTCGAGAGGAAGGTGGTGGGAAGGATAGAGGTGAAGAGAATATTTCAGGCTCCCAAATGGGAAAGGTTCCTCAGAGGCCTATGAGCTCTTCAGGGCTGCAGGGGGTGGGGCCTGCATGACACTGAAGATGACAGCTCAGTCTCAATGCCACCACGCTGCCTGCTGGGCCCTGCAGTGGGGCTCTGTGATTGGAACGGGAACCTTTGCCCTCTGGGGATGCTCAGCAAATGTCAAGCTTTAATGAGATTTCCCACTCTGTCGAGGGGCTCTTGTGAAGTATGTGCCACTCACAGCAAGTCACCAGCTGGAGGTTACATCGACCTGCCACTCTGGGAAAGGTCCGCTGAAACTGTGATGAAGCAGATAAGCCATAGAGAGGTGCCCAGAGCCCCTGGGAAGAGGAGATGTCCAGAACTCCATGTTTCCTTCTTAGGCAGTTCCTGAATTTGCTGAACGCTTTGTGCGGAGCCCAGAGATGAGGAATATTGAGGCAGAGCCAGAACCGTAAAATGTCCCCCTGCTTAACCTCCTACCTTCAGGAAATGCTGTATTTGAAAGGAATCAGAGAACACATGCACTTTCTTAAAATGCCTTTTTTATTCCTTGAGGACATGATATATGTTCCGGGGAGAAATGGACTAATTCTCCCTCTCATTTGCACTCTTCCTTCTCCATTTCCTTCCCTCTGAGACATGTCAGCCATTGGGCTACCCACCTGCAGAGCAGAGATGAGACCACTTTCTGTGCCTTGAAGGTGTGGTAGCCATGGCTGCCATCACTGTTGAGGGACAGCAACTAAATTGAGAACCTTCAACCTGAACGCTGTGAGCTTCCCTTGGGAGCTTGTTCTGCTTTCATCTGGCAAAGACCAGTCAGCATAATCCAGGTCCTCTCATCAGGTTTGTTTTCTGAAGCCTCAGATGAGATAGTCAGGTTGGCATCAATGATGTTAGTACTTAAAATAATTATAATAATGCATTAATTAAAACCGCACAACCCCTGAAATCGCCAGGGTGCTAACTCCAAATAAAAAGCCACAGAGAGAGAAACAGGAAGGATGCTACTCGGTCGAGGTGACCTTTTGGCATATGGTGACTCAGGGGTTGGGTGCACTGGTTTTTAAAGAACTCTCTAAGAACCCATCCATCTGGACCCCCGTGTTGCTTCTCCAAGCATGCTGAGCTGACCAGATGGCCCTTGATAAAGCAGCTACAGAAGGGGGAGGTAGGGAAGCCATTCAGAATAGCTTGTCATTCTCAAGCCATGCTGCCCTTGGCTCAGGCACATCCCTGGTTTAAATCTTAAAAGGAGACATATACATAAATAAAACAAAAATAAATTCTAAAATGTATCTTAAAAGCAAAGTTTGCGTATTTGTTTGTTTATTTTTCTTCTACGTGTTATCATTTCTACCAGGGCAAACAATAAAAAGACTGCCCAGGAAATATACATCTAGGTAAAACACAATCAGACCTTAAAAAACAAGGATATGGTCTCTAGCATGAGAATTCCTCCACTCAGGGCCTCTCTTTAATATGCATGATCTTTTCAAAAGTTATCGAAACCTGCGAAATACAAGGGTAATATAAATACAAGGGCAAGAATTATATGTCACCTAAATGGGCCAGCTGATCCCAAACCATAAAATCAATAAAGCATCTGGAATTGAGGGAATTTCTTGATGTCAATTGAATGATGTCATAGGTGAAGATTCTTTCAATCCAGTGTCCTTGGAGTTGTCATGGTGTTCATACTTGTATGAGAAGGAATTGATTCTATGCATTGAAATATTTTTTCCCACGTGACTTCTTAGGAAGAAGTCATAGAGAAACATGATTTCTGCTTTAAGAAGCCTCTAAGAAAACTGTAGAACATCTTCTTCACAGTATTTTAGACACACTTTGTCAGTAATTTCCAAATGAAAAGACTCCTTAAATATCTTACAGGGAAGAAAATGGCTGGATAATGGAAGAATTACACACTGGTTGCCGGGTAAAATGCCACTATAGTGTTAGTGAGCCTTTTGCCAGGTTGTTATTAAGAAAGACACTACAGATTCCAGGATGTTGGTGTGTTGGGTGGAGTAGATGGGCTTCTTTGAGGTGTGATTGAGGTGCATGCCAAAATCATCTGAAAGTTGATAGGTGATCAACTAGGTGAATCAAGGCTGAGTCATGCTGGAGAGAAGAGGAACGGTGGGAGAAGGGTAAGTATATGTTGATTAAAAGATCCTGGGTGATTCCAACATGCCCTCTGCGCACCCCACCTGTTCTCTATGAAGAGCCACTGTCTAATTATACTAAATGCATGGCAATGTGATAAACCTAATAAGCCAATAAAAATAAGAGGCCTCCTGCCTAGAAATGTAGGAGGAACTCAGTGCAAATATTTTGGAAGTGAATCAGAAGTCAGGACACCTATTGTCTAGCACCATGTTCTTAATAACGAGCAGGATGACATTGCAAAAACCCATTTCAAGGAAACTGAAGTCCCAAGAGGATTCCTACCCCTTCATCTGCTACCTCTCAAGGTCAGGCACCCTGTTAGCAGAGCTGGAACTAGAATTCAGGATTCTCCAGCTCCATTCACGCTTATACAATTACCATCATACATGCTCTTTTCAAAAGTACATTTCAATGAACAAGGACAGCGCCCTATAATCCACAAGGATTATCTCAGTTAGTACCAGGAATAATAATTTTGCTATTCCCAGATTGCTTTCACAAATGTTATACAGATGAATACGAGGATATGGGGAATTTGACGAGATGGATCCTTGAATAAGCATTTGAACAAGTCCTATCTTGAGAAACACAGCTTTAAAATAATCATAAGGAAATGGCACTAGTATTTTGTCATATCTAAGGGTCAAATAAAATATAATTACATGGTCACTTTCCTGGGAATGAAAATATTAACTATAGAAATTCTTTGGAGCATTTCATTGAAACCACTTTTATTAAATATTTGTACTCAGAAAAGTTTTATTTTTAATCATGAAAATGTTAAGTCTTAAGGATTGTTAAGAATTAAAATAGTATTCATCTGAAAAACATGTTGGCAGATTTCAAGAACTTTAGGTAGATAGGCAAGAAATAAACTTTAATGCGATCAGGTAAATTAACAGATCTAGGTGAATGCAATCTAATATGTAAATTGTTTTCCCTAGATCTCATCATCCTTGGGGTAAAAATAGAATTCATGAAAAGTACTAAATAAACACAACAGTCTTTACCTCTTGTTGACCTTTGGTCAGGAAGCCTACCAATGTCCTCCCCTCCCAGGTATTTTAGGGCAACCGGATGTCTATTAATCCTTGCCAGGCACTTATAGGGCAGATGAGTAAATATCCCAGGTTTTGATGATTTAACAAAGTGGAGAGTCTTTCTAGAAAGTTCCTGCCAGCCAGAGGAAATGATTCTGTGTAGTTGTAGACTAATTAAAATGCTCCGGTTTTCTCCATAAATGCCATATATAAATTAATACAATGGGGCGTTTGGTGCATTACAATAAATAAGTGAAATTGTTAGAAGTTATCAGAATAATGGATGGTACTTAGCATCTTCCTAGTAGTTGGAAGCTCTGCTTCTGGGAATAAACCATCTCTCACCCACTGGGAAACTTTCAGGGCAAATGTGATTATAGTAAAGTGGCCAAAGTATGAGCTTTTGAGAGAGATTAGAATTAGAGTGATGTTCACAAAATTATTTAACCTCTCTGAACTTTGAATTCATCCTTTGAGAGAAAGAATCTCTTTCTGTTTAAAGTATATTACATCGATGGCTTTGGATAACTTCCTTAACCTGTGTGTACCTTGTTTTATCTAGTATGGAGGTAATCCATTTACCTTCTAGAATTGTGAGTATCAAATTTGTGGATTTATGTAAAATGCTTAGAACAGTTGTATGACATGGTAAATACTCAGTAAGGCTTAGCTCTTGTATTTTTCTTACTAGATTTTAAACTTCATGAAGGCATGGATTTTGCTACATCCCCAGCACATAGAACAGTGCTGGTCCATAGTCCACGTTTAATAAATACTTATCAACTGAACTAGTCTTTGTAATGGAAATAATACCTGCATATATCTAGATGCAAAACACTTTAGAGTGTGTGTGTGTGTGTGTGTGTGTGTGTGTGTGTGTATTCCAACAACTATGTTCTGGGGAGATTAAAAGGTTTAGAGGATCACCATAGACAAGGCTGGCACTTTAGTTCTGGACCCAGAGCTCGAGAGTTTTGATCAGCAGTCACAGAGCAAGGCCAGCAATTACGCTCTCCCTGAGCTCCAGACATCCAGGTTAGGTCCAAAGCTGTAAACAAACAGACTGACCTGGGCCCAGAGCTGTCATTTCCTAGGATTCCACATAATTGTTGACTTTCTTGTTTATAAGCCTTCACCGGTTTCCCAGTGCTCCTGGAAAGTCTGCATCTGCTAAGACATCACCCGTTGCCTCCCCTCCAGCCCTCCCTGCCTGCCTAGCTCACCCTTCCGCACTGCCCTCTCTGCCTCCGTGTACCTTGTGTGATATGAAGGTAGACTCAGATTCCCTAGCCTGACTCCCGGCTCTTGGGCAAGCTGCTCCTTTCCCTCTCATCTCTGACTGGCAAATGTCTCCCCATTAGCGATACAATTCCATCGTCTTTTTATATGTTCTTCCCTTCCCTTCCTTTGAAAGTGTCCTGCAAGAGTCTGTCTGTACATTGAATGTGCCCCTGCTATTTTAAACTGTACGTGTTTCCAGGTTCATATGAGTTTCTCATATATATTCAAGTATATTACTCACCTGGGCGTTCTGGTACCTCATGCTGGGCTTGGTACCAAGAAGTGTTTGGTGAACATTTGCTGAAGGAACATTCGAGAGAAGGGGTGATTGCATTCCTGGTCCCACTGGCCAGTCAGGTATTTCTAGCATAGTTTCCTACAAATCAAGGGCAAAGTGTCTTTCTCAGAGAGTATATAATTGCAAATGTATCTTTAAGGAGATAGAGATATAGAGATTTTGGCCCCTGGGAGTATAGGAACTGAGTATAGGAACATAGATCTCCAAGGAGAGGCCACCCTGAGCCACCTAGGCCTCTTCTCTGGTATCTCCCAACCAGTACGCTCATCTCAGACTTAGCTAGAGTGACAAACCCTTTCCAGTGTCTGGGACATATTGGTGCTAGAAGTTGTCTCAGTTGATACTGATAAAACTTGCCAAGCCATGTCATAGTGTAATATTTATATGCCCAGTTGTCCTCTTAAAAAAAAAAAAAATGATTATCTAAAGGAAGGAATTGTTTAGAGCCTTACACTGAATTCCAGTCTTCCTTTGGCCTTCAGGGCTAACATTGCTAATCAGAGCCAAATTACAGCTATTTTAATACCTGCATTAAAAACAAGACCAGCCATTTGCTCAGTGGGAGGTCTTACCTGGACCAAATCCATGCCTGGGTCTGCACAGAAGGGCACTTTGCTATATTCCTGGTTGCCAGCAAGCACTTTGTGGAGAGAAGAGGCAAAGCCAGGAAGACTGCCAGCTAGCTGCCTGCCTCCCCCCACCTCATCTCTCAAGCCGCAGACCCTGCTTGCTTGCGTGAGTAGGAGTTCCCTGCGTGGATACTGTGAGTGAATTGGAAATGAAGAATTGTGGTTTTTTTTTATATGATAAAACTGCATTTCATGTGAGAAGAGATTTTCTTGTGAAGACAGATGGTCACGAAGGCAGCCTCTAGGAGGCCACTTCTCCACCTTGCAACCCCCTTGCTTTCCATGCCTTTGTGTTTCTAGCTCCTGAATTCCTCTCTCTTCATTCTGTCTCTTTGACCAAAAGATGGTATAAAGGGAGGCCCTTTCAGTTTCCTTTCCGGCTCCCTGTCCACTTTAATCAGGGCCATTGGGTAAATGCCATGAAAACAAAGCTGCCCCTGATGGTGATACAGACTCTAGTTTATTACCCTGCCTATTAAGCAAATTAAATGCCTTTACTCCCTTAGGCTCTGAGCTCTAAAAGGATAAACTTTCCTCCCTACAGCTTTGCTGGTGTGAACAAAGCCCAGGACATAGACATGTCTCAGATATGTCAGATGTAGTCTCCCAAAAGGATGAGGCATCTTAGCCAGGGAGACAGATGCTACACCACCATGTATAGAGACATATGCAAAGACAGTTAGTGTAGTCCAGGATGTTTGCCTGAGTTACAGTTAAGAGAACTGGGACTCACACTGTGACATATTTTCTTGTTCTTGTTCCTGTTCTTGTTCTTGTTCTTGTTGTTCCTGAGGAGTGTTTTGACCTGCTGACGAAACATTGTGCCCTTACAGGCTTAGGTAGAAAACAAAGGCTGTTATTTGATAATTCATCCACCTCCAGCTCTCCAAAGATGGGAAAACGTGGACAGGACCAACTCCCTTCTGGAAATACCTCTTAGCATGTTCCTGCAAACTTGACTTGAGAAGGTCCTGGAAAATGATCCAGTGATGCTCTTACAATCTATTGGCATTGCTATTATTACAATCGCTCAGGAGTTGGAGTATAGTCTGCTTATGATCTAAGCAATTTTTCTAGCTTCATCTTCCATTGCAGCTGTAGCTTACTTTCATTTTTATCTTCTGCAGTTGGTAACAGTCACTTTTTACTTTGAAAGTGATTATCAGACTGGTCACTCTGAGCCCAAAGACATGGCACGTTATCTAGTATGTGCCAACAAACTAGGTTTAAAATTAGGTTCTCACCTGAACAATTATCTGGTTAAACAACTTCTCATGTGAACATAACATCAAAAAGCAGTCTGTGCTAGAAATGGGTGTGTGGGAAGGAAGGATAAAGGAAAAACATAAAAAAGGAGGTAATGAGCAATGCAATAGAATCCTAAGCTAGAGAAATTGCTTAGATCAGAAGTAGACTATGCTCTAACTCTTAGAGAAAGAAAAAAAGAAATAAAGGAGGGGGAGGGAGGGAGGAAGGAAGGAAGAAGGAAAAGGAGAAGGAAAGAAAGACTACCATCTGTGATAGGGCCAGTTCTCTTTGGTTCCTTGATAGCCCAAGAGTAATTGTCTTCTTTTTTTCCTTATTTTTCTTAAAATTTTTACTTGTTTATTTGACAGAAAGATAAAGCCAGAGAGCACAAGCGGCCAGGGAGTGGGGGGATGACTGGCAGAGGGAGAAGGAGATGCAGGCTCCCAGCTGAGCAGGGAACTCAATGCAGGGCTCAATCCCAGGATCCTGGGATCAAGACCTGACCTGAAGGCAGATCTTTAACCAACTGAGCCACCCAGATGCCACAGTATTCTTTCAAAAGTCTGTGAGAATCCTGTAAGACCATGGTTAATGAGAAAGATTAGGGAAGGCTCTGATTCACCCCAGGTTCTCCTTAAAGAAGCCAAAACTCTAAAAACTTTCAAGATGATGAGATGTATGCGGTGGGAAAAAGCTATGCAATCTACTCAGAAGTAACCTAAACTCCTTGCTGATATGGATGGATCCAGGGCTGAGGTAAAGTGCTACAAAATTAGTATAGAACATTTTCATGGGCCATAAAACAAACAAACAAATGCTCAAAAAACAATTGGAACATTTAAAATAACACAAGGAGGCAACTGGAGCAAAAAAAAAAAAAAAAAACAGAACAGAACAAAACAACCCCCAAACTGTGTTAAACAGATTATAACATAAATAAAAGCTTTTAATCCACTGACTAAAATAGAATCAAGCAGTGTGTAAGGATTTAGAGGAATGACTCAATCAATCAATCAATCAATCAATCAATGAGAAATGTCTTTCTGGAAGTATAATACCAATTTATCATGCAGAATGAAAAAAGAAATTAGAACAGCACCATTTGCAACATCCATAGAAATAACTGATGCAGGCAGTAATCATCGGTGGTACTAAAACAGATAAAAGTTTGATGAGGAACAAGATATAGGTATAATTTTGAAGAATATACCCAGAAATTACTTATAATTTACAAAAGTAAAAGAGTATTCATTGGACATAATAGACACCTGCCAGATACTACCCTAACCAGGTAATCAAAACCTTATCACCAGGGTGGGTCAGACCTTTCCCACCTACCTTCACAATGACACGCCTTAAGGAGAACACACTATCACTTCTGTGTATTCCTGTCAAAAATGTATAACCAGAATCTAAAAGGATAAAAGGATAAAAAGGACAAATCCACAAGTTCACCAACCAGCGTCTTCAAAACTACAAAGGTTTGAAAGAAAGAAAGTTTGAGGAATGGTTCCAGACTACAGCAACCCGTAAACACTTGACAACTGAATGTGATGAATCTTTCCAGATTGGCTTCTGAACCCGAAGGAGAGAAAACTATAAAGGATATTATTGAGAACACTGATGAAAATGATGCATTAGAGGGGCGCCTGGGTGGCTCAGTGGGTTAAGCCGCTGCCTTCGGCTCAGGTCATGATCTCAGGGTCCTGGGATTGAGTCCCACATCGGGCTCTCTGCTCAGCGGGGAGCCTGCTTCTCTCTCTCTCTCTCTACCTGCCTCTCCGACTACTTGTGATTTCTCTCTGTCAAATAAATAAATAAAATCTTTAAAAAAATGATGCATTAGATATAGAAATATGTTAATGCTAAAATTCCATGATTTTGAAAATTGTGGTGTGGTTATGTAAAGAACATTCTCAATTTTAGGAAATAAACACTTGAGTATTTCAGGGGCAAATGGGCATAATGGCTCAAATTTATTGTTTGTTGTCAATAAAAATGTAAGAAAGCAAACCCATGAGCACAAATAGTAATGAAAATTAGGGTAAATATTAACAACTGGTGAATCAGGGGAAATGTATATGAGACATTTTGTAATTTTTTCAAAATATATCAACATACACTGACAAAAATAATTTTCAGACTGTTCAAAAAAGACCTGTTCAATTTTTTAAAAGATTTTATTTACTTATTTGTTTGTTTGTTTGTTTGTTTACTTCAGGAGGAGACAGTACACAGGAGCAGGGTTGGGGAATGGAGAGAGAGAAGGAGAGAATCTCAGGTAGACTCTGCTAAGCATGTAGCCTGACTCTGGGCTCAATCTTGTGACCCTGAGATCATGACCTGAGCCAAAATCAAGACTCTGATGTTTAACCAACTGAGCCACCCAGGTACCCCTATTGTTCAATTTTAAAAAGAAATTTTAAACTGTTCAAAGCAGACTATTATAACAATTCAGCTAAATTCAGAGTCCCTTAGTCTTTAGACATCTTATAAGGCTGGTTTTTAGTGAGAAATGGAATATTTATCAAAGTGATGCACAGGGGCACCTGGGTGGCTCAGTGGGTTAAGCCTCTGCTTTCGTCTCAGGTCATGATCTCAGGGTCCTGGAATCGAGCCCCGCATAGAGCTCTCTGCTCAGCAGGGAACTGCTTCCCGCTCTCTCTCTCTGCCTGCCTCTCTGCCTATTTGTGATCTCTCTCTCTGTCAAATAAATAAATAAAATCTTTAAAAAAAAAAGTGATGCACAATGATGGGTTTCTTATGTCTCAAAGACACACGTGGACATTTAAAAGACTCTGCCTACTTTTTACTGCTTTAAACCTCAGTTAGATCTGTTATCTTGTCAGGATGGCTGCAGTGCAGAAATTCTAGGTATTGAAAGTCTGTTCGGGGGTAGATCATCTTCTCAGGCACCATCATTTGCTTCATAATTACTTCCTGCATAGGCTGGACCAAAACAAGTGGCAGATCTGCAAAGGTCTTAGAGAAAACCCCCAGGGGACAGTGGTGCAAGGTGGGCAAGTGCATGCCTGCCCTCCCAGCCCCATAAGCTGACCGACAATGAAGTTCCATGAGCTTCAACCAAGAGAGTAAGTCCCCTTTGCGAATAGTGCCAGGACAATATGTAAGTGTTAGGGAGCCTAACATACTTAGCCTAACAGAACTGGAATGTAAATTGAATAGCTCCAAACAAGGAAGTGACTGTATGTAGGTGAATGTCAGTCAGCGTCAGCTTGTGCTATGTTCTTCAACCTCCCACTCAACAATATACAAATAATTTGTAAACAGAATTTAACTGGGGCCCTACACGATCCAGACTTTGAAGAGTGTCAAGTTAAAGGCACAGTATACTGACAGAAGAAAATAGAACTGAAAGCTATTTCAAGTTTTATTCAGTTCTGAAAAAAAATAAACACAACAACAACATGAAAAGGGAAGAAGTGTCTTTAATGTACAACAAGCCACCTTAAATATCCTTTACTCATAACTACCACTCTCTCCGAAATTCCCAGTCTAGTCTTTGAGGTTCTTAAGTCGGCCTCCTTATTCACTCATGCAACAAGTATTTTATTTAGCAGCTATTTTCTGGGAAGCATGATTCTTTGCCTCAGAGAAAGAAATAGATACAATTTTCTGTCTTTGTGGATTTTGTATTTGGTAGAAAGACAGACACTATGTAGCAGTAAGGGAGCAGGCCGACCTGCTCTCTTAATTTACTGAAAATTAAATGAGGAACTATTGTAAATTTTGAACACGATCTGGCTTGGACCTTTAGAACAGTTCTCTGGCCATGGGTAAAGAATAGGCTTCAAGGAAGTGGAACAAGGGAATGGGAGGCCACGGTATGGTCCAGGATGGTAGCAGTGAAGGTAATGTGTAGTGATAAGATTCTGGATCTTGAAGGTAAAGCTGGCGGTATTTGCCATGGATAGGGAATGGGGTATGAAGAAAAGAAAGCCATCAGAATGACCACAAGATTTTGGCCCGAGCAACTGGGAAGATCCTATTAGCACTTCCAGAAGCCAGGAAGACAGTGGGAAGGGCATGACGTTCAGTGTTCATCTTAGACACCTCTCACACACACACACCCTGAGAAAGCAGTTCAGGGAAGTAGTCTGTGCTGGAGACATCACTGGGCACATAATCAGTATGAGTCTGTCACATAAGGTTTTTGTGGACAAGATGATGAAGCAGGTAGAAATTCTTTAACTACCTTAAATATTAGGAATTATTATTCTCTTTATCTTGTGCTTATGCCCCATTTCTGATAAAGACAGAGGGAAGCTTGTATACACACTGGTGTATGTCATGGCTTCTTCCCAAGCGTGAGTCCACAACCCCAGAAAGATCACAATTTGGTCCAAATGCTCACCCTGGGTTTTATAAAAAAGATTCTTTCAATAAGGGACAATGCATTTAGTTTTATGCTAATGAGGAAAGACTCCAATTTGTTCTTGAAGCTCAAAAGTCAGAGCACTGAACTGGATAATAAAAATGAGCAGCCTTATTCACTCTCTGGGGAGAGAGTCGTAAAGACTTTCTTATCTATGGAGGGGCAAAAAGAAAAATCCCCAAATTTCCTCAGGACTGGTTTATTTTTCAGCCCTTAGTCATAAGTAAAATTGCCTTACCCTTTAACAGAACAGGAAATCAGTTAGCTATTGCCAGCATTTGGCTTCGGTCTCAATTCAAGTTTCTTATTTCTTCCTGGGCTATGTTTCCATTCTATTGTGAAAAGAGCAATGAACTCTGAATCAGAAAATTTGGGTGTGGGGTGCCTGGGTGGTTCAGTGGGTTAAACCTCTGCCTTCCACTCAGGTCATGATCTCAGGGTCTTAGGGTTGAGTCTTGCATCAGGCTCTCTGATCAGCAGGGAGCCTGCTTCCCCCCTCTCTCTCTACCTGTCTCTCTGCCTACTTGTGATCTGTTTGTCAAATAAATAAATAAAATCTTTTAAAAAAATCTGGGTGTATGTCTGGCTCTGTATGACCTATGAGCATTAGTTTCTTGGATAAGATAAAATTTGATGTACCTATCCCTTAATGGTTTTGAAAGAATTGAATACTGAACTCCATGCATGAAACATTATAAAAATGGAAGTCGTTCTATTATTTTTCTTTTCTTCTTCCTTGTTTCTCCCTCTCTTGTTCAAGTTTCAAAATCCTCTTGTCTAAAACCATGCTCTAGGCAAACAAAAGAGAGAGTGACCAATTTGATTGATATAATTTTTTTGTAATGAATTGCATTTTCTGAAAAATTTCTATCCCACTTTTAAAATTCAAAAAGACAAAACAAAACCACAGAAAAAATGGCAAAACAGATACAAAACAAAGCAAAGGGGAAAGAGCTGGAAAAATTGTTTTATACCCATGCAGTTTAGCTCTGGACAGACAGAGTAAAAAAGCCTTTTCCACATGGTGACAAAGAGCAGACTCACCACTGTCATTGGACTTCCAATGAGGCATTTAAAAATACATTTGGCGTATTTTTTTAATTTAGCTGGGAGATCTAGAAGGTCAAAGGGGCATATATATACTGTAATTGCAAATCAATCTCAGGTGAGAATTACAAATGCTGGGACCTGCCCAGATCTGGGTGGAGCGTGGGAAAACATTTGTCACAGCATCTTCCCTCAGGGGCTGTTGGCTGAGGTTGACACAATGAAATTCCCTGAAGGTCAGGAGAATGACAGTTGTCTCTACTCCAGTCTGAAATCTCCATGTGTAACGAATGAGCTCCAAAGTGTCCTTTCACTGGCTTGCCCTGGGTTCACACAGATGTTTGCACTTCTCCTGGAGATGGCAGGGCTATCTTTACAGAAGGGGGGAGGGTGATACTGTACCACAACAGAAAAAGTTGCAACTTATCTCATTCTTAGCTAAGACTTACTAAACCTGGGGACATTGATCTATCCAAAAAATGTGAGGCAAATATCCCTCATTATAGGTCTGCTATTAAGATACCTATTCTTCTTCTTCTTTCTTTTTTTTTTTTTAAAGATTTTATTTATTTGACAGAGAGAAATCACAAGTAGATGGAGAGGCAGGCAGAGAGAGAGAGAGAGGGAAGCAGGCTCCCTGCTGAGCAGAGAGCCCGATGCGGGACTCAATCCCAGGACCCTGAGATCATGACCTGAGCCAAAGGCAGCGGCTTAACCCAATGAGCCACCCAGGCGCCCAAGATACCTATTATTCTTAAAGAAAAAAATCATCCAATGTAATTTTTTCTGAAAAAAATTAATATAATAATATTCTGAAAAAATAAAATATCTAATATTCTAAATATATATTATATATTCTAAGTAGATATTCTAAAATATCTAGTATTCTAATTCTAATCATATCCTAATAATAAATATCCATGTCCAGAAAATTGTTTGAAAATGTTCTGATATGGGGAAAAAAAATAACAAGGCTGATCCAGCTGTACTTTTTATTAATTACTTCTTAACTTTCTGTTATATACTCAAGCATCACAGTAACTGTTCATTTTTAATGAACAGTTAAACTGTTGATTTTTAAGATCAACATTCATTTTTATGTATTTATATTCAACTGGGGTTTCCAAGTAATATTAGATGCTCTGTTTCTTTTAAACAATTTCTTTATTCTTTTAACAAAAAGCAAATGAACTTCAAAAAGTTTGAGTCTTTTTCAAAATTCTTATAAAATACAAAGTCTAATTAAAAAAAATATGGATAAAACCATACTCTCAGGATTAATATAAAGAATAAATAGGTTTGTCACCAAGCTGTCTATCACTGTATCAAAACCAGGGTATGAAAGTGCATAAATGCATTATTTGAATATTGCAAGAAAGCCTGGCAATATATTTCCTAAGAACCAGCACGAAGGTGGATATACAGGACAATTTCCCCAGTCCAGTGTCTGCAGATCTATAACAACATCCTAAGAAAAAAAAAATAATATCCTTCACTGCTGCCCTTGAGTGACAAAGCTGATGAAAAATAAAGTCATAGATAACTCTGGCTGACAATATAAGCATCCCCAACCCATCTTGCAGGTTATTAACAGGTGTCAGTCACAGGTGCGAATCTAATCAAATATCATTGTAATTCCCTAGGCAATGATAGGACCAATATCACCTATGAAGGATCAGCTCACCCCCCTCCCCCATCCTAAAAAAAAAGAAAAAAGAAAGAAAGAAAACAGAAACAAAAACCCCTTTCCTGACACTGGGTTTTACGGGAGCCCTGTCTGCCTAGGAAAGAAAAGTCACCCAAGTTCATTGTTTTCCTGGACAGGTTGCTCCATGAGTTTAAAGGGGGCTCCAGATGGGCAGAGATGATGAAAGAATCATCCAAGTGAAACACATCCCTCCTGGGTGTTAAATAGTGCATTGACTGTGCCATGGAGCTTTGAAACCAATAGGCTAATGACAACTGGTATCTGAGAAGGCTTGCACTAACTAGCATTGGGGAAACACGTCGAGTGACCTCTTAGAGGATGGGGACAGAGGGAGCACGATCTTGGAAAGCCTTTCTCCCCAGCCATAACGGAAAAAAAAGATTTGCTCAGAGACACTTGAGTTTCCATCTACATTACAGTGAAGGGACATATGCAACCAGAACAGACAGAGAAATCAGCTACAGTGCTAGTGGGTAAATGATTTGCTTTTTACTATTACATTGTAAATGGCCCAGGAGTATATGGCTGGCATTATAGATCTGTGTGTGTGTATGTGTGTGTGTGTGTGTGTGTTTTCTCACTCACATGGAATTAAATATATAACCCAAAACAGTGTTCAGCATTCTCTTTTTTGCAGAGATCAGACCGACTTATGGAAGGAAAATAATATTCCTAACCTTTTACCCAGAAAATAAATCACATTGACTGGTGCCATTTACTTAGCTACTTATTTGGGGCTATCACTTCTTTTTTTTAAAGATTTTATTTATTTATTTGAGAGAGAGAAAAAGAGAGAAATCACAAGCGGGACTGGGGGAGGGGTAGAAGGAGAAGCAGCCTCCACACTGAGCAGGGAGCCTGACCAGGCTCCATCCCAGGATCCTGGGATCATCACCTGAGCCAAAGTCAGATGGTTAACCAACTGAACGACCCAGGCACCCCATTTGGAGTTGTCTTAAACACTTTTTGCATATATCTCAGTTTTTCCTGCCCAAACCATGCAAGTTGGTGCTATTATTATTATTCCCACCTCAGACATGAGGGAATCGGGGGCTAGAAAAGTTAAATAACAGCCCGGCAGCATGGAGTTAATAAATCGCAAGAGTCAAAATCCTGTGCCAGTATGACTCCAGAGTCTATGATCTTAACACCTGCACCAGATTTTTCCCAGTTAACTTCTGTGTTCCACACTGCTCTGCCCTTTTTACTTGGTACTGCTGGTTGTACCCAGTTCATAAAGGAAAATGCTGTTACATAGCTTGCTTCCCACCCATGTCTTAGAGCTAAGAGAGAGGTGTTGAGGAAGGGAAAATAATCCTATAAATTATGAGAGCTGGAAACTTCTACTTTTGAAGGGCAGTCACCATCACATTTAATGTGGGGAACCTGAACCTCAGAATGGAGAAGACATTGGTTGCTCCGGGTTATGTAAAAGAAAAAGAAAAAGAAAAGAGCCAGATCTCTAGACTTTTAGGTTTAAACCCTTCTCAAAATCCTTCTCCGGATATGGGAATTCAGTTTATGGTCTCAAAATAAATGTAAGCTCACTCACAAAAACCTGTCACTTCTGCTACAGATTCAGAACCTGAGTGACTTAACAATGCACAAAACTCATGCCCTGGGAACATCAGGCTGAGACAAGACTCAGGAGGCCATGTCTTTTCTGTGCCTGATGAATATAAGGCTTTTTGGTATCACATTTACTCATTACCATTTAAGTATAGTCACATAATCTTCACCATGTAGGACACTCACTATTCTAAATTTCTTGCTTTATGGGGAATATACTCTAGAACCCAAAATGTAAATTGTCTCTTTTCCATTCTATCTTTACCTATAGGCTTTCTGTTCCTTAGTGGACTAGGATAGGGTTTTTCTACCTTTGCACTATTGACTTTTGGACCTAAACATTTTTTTACATGTGTGGGCTGTCCTGTGCACTATAGAATGTTTTGCCACCCCGGACTCTACTTACTAGATGGCAGCAGCACCTCCTATCCAAGTAGTGCCAATCAGAGCTATCCCCAGACATTGCCAAATGTTCTGTGGACGGCAAAATTGCCCTTGGTTGAGAACCACTGGGCCACAGGCTTCCTGAAATTAAGTTCCATGCATTCTATTTGCTTTCTATTTCTGTTTCACTTTCCTCAATTGCAAAATTGTATTGGATGAGATAAACTCAAACTTACTTTTCCATTTTCAAACACAATGTCTCATCTCTCTGGGGATCTGATCTTCTGGTGCTCAACAATGCTTCCTGGTGGGGCAAACTTGTCGATAAGTTATAGGGCAATGCCAAGGTCAGTTTACCAGGTGTACCAACAAAAAGGACTTTTTAGGGGCTCAGAGGGTGAGTGATAAGAATTTGCCGGGAGAACACAGAAGGAAAATTTTGTGAACTAAAGAGAACCAATTAACCCAGATAGAAGATAAAAAGAGCAACTAAAAAGAGAAAAGAGCAGGCAGGTCGCAGTGTTCTGAAGCAGCCAGCTTGGATGTGAGTCTTCCTGAGGCCTGGAGGTTTACAAAAGGCCTAAAGTGATAAAACCACAAGATTTCCAGTGTACAAAGATACATATGCACGAAACAGTAAAACCTTTTCTTTTCTGGTATATTAGTAGAATGTGTTTCATTATGTATTTAGTACATATTTTTGACCAGCTATAGCTTGCAAAGCTCTGTCTTTGACAACAAGAAGATATGAAGATTAATTAAATTTGCTCTTTATTTCAAAAGGACTTAAAATTCAGTGAAGGTGATATATTTGTATTCAATCCATAGAAGAGAGTAGTTGATAACCAGAAGAAAGACAGGCAGATACTTAGTGTAGGCTCATTATGGAAGACCCAGTCATATGCATAAAGTGAAGTCTTTGCCAGAACATCAATGTTTCAGTTTTATCCCCCAGATGGAGCACTTGAGTAGCTCAGTTGGTTAAGCATCTGACTCTCCGTTTGGGCTCAAATCATGATCTCAGGATTACGAGATTGAGCCCCACATCAGGCTCTGTGCTGGGCATGGAACTGGCTTGAGATTCTCTCTCTCCTTTCCTTCTGCCCAACCCCCCTCCTCCTATGTCCTTCCCCCACCCCACCAGCTTGTACACCCTTTCTTTCTCTCTCTCTCAAAAAAAAAAAAAAAAAAAAAAAAAAATGTTATCCTACTGGAAAGGTCTAGTACAGAACATTCCAAACCCCTCCAGGTAACAGGCTACAAGGATCTTTCTTCCTTGAAATATAATAAATTGTTGACTATAATTTTATTAGGAAGGATTGAATTTTCATTATGTATTCTTAAACCAAATATCTAATAATAGCCCACCATATAAATATGTAACCAACTCTGTGTACCTTTAATTTTATAACTTAGTTATATATGGCCACTTAGAAGAGCAACAACTTTCTAAGGGCAAGACTAGAAATAAGAGTTGCATCCTAATTCATAGAAAATTTGTCTCTTGGCCCAATCTGAAAATGTACCTCGACACTGATCAGCAAAGTATGCCAGCCTTTATTCTGAAATTAAAAGGAAAAAAAAAAAAGTATTTTTTCAAGGCTTATTTCTTTGTTAATATACTTCTATCTTGATCTAAAGTGAACTCTCTCCCGCTATAAACAAGAATAATTTGGCTGCTGTGCTTTTGTGAGTCCTGAACCCTTTCCTTTAACAATCTTGATGAGCATGTGGGGTTGTGTGCTGCATACCAATAGCCACTCGAAGCCTGAAAAAGAGGTAGTCAACCCAACCCACACCATCTGTGGTCTCAGCTAGATTTGTGGCATGTCTCCCTGAGCTGAAGCAAACCTCCCTCTGTCTCAAGTACATTGAGAATCAGAAATAAAAAATAAATTAAGACAAGTAGGCAAACATTAAAATGAGTTGTTACAGAACATTTGTGTAGATTCCAATCTTCAGTGTCAAGAGAGCATCATTCTGCTATAATGACATCTTTTCCTGAAAGCACCTCATGGCAGTCAGTCATAAATAAGCAGCTAGTGAAAGAAATGATAACGGGAAAATGGAAACTGAGTCACTGAGGATCTTTATTACCATTTAGACAAAGCATCTGTGACTATGAAGAGGAAAAGGCGAACAAAAGCAATGGAGAAAAGAAGTTTCTGCTATTGTATTGCTGTCTTGTCCGTGTCAACAAAAAAATCTGGCTCTGTTAGGCTGACAGGTTGTTTGGATAATAGGTTAGAGACAGAAGTGTTCATTTGTGATGAGAAGTTTCTTCTTACAGCCTGTATCAGGAGTTCCAGAAGCACTGACAAGGACAGCAATGGCTCCATAAATCAGTGAGGGCATTTTGTCTTTTTCAAAAGAATTATCTCAGCCTTCATCTGGGCAATTTTGAAGGTCTCCCTCTCTCCCTCTTATCAGAGAGCAACAGCTTTAAATGCAGATAGACGTCCTATAATAAAAAATGTAAGCAGAAGTCTTCGATCCTTGTAAATTCTGGTTAATAATTTACTTACATGTACATTGGCATTTCTATCTAAATATGAAGTCATTCGTGTACCACCACCATTCCAAAAGTGGCCACAATTCTACCATGAGACTGGTGTCCTTTGCAGTTCTCCTCTTGAGTGGAGGAAAGAAGTCTGGCTTGAAGTTAGAGTTTTTGGTCTTGATCCAGGTGAGATTTACCAGTAGTCCCTTGGTCTTGCTTTCCACAATTTCCAAATGGGGATACCTATGACTGGAATACATTACCAAGGACTTTATTGCCCGCTGAGTTAAAGGTAACTCTTTTGGAGAGAGTTTTCTCTGTAGGACAATTTGATAAAGACCCCACCTCTTCCTCCAGTGCAGTGGGTGGTTGATAGTCTTTATCATGTTGAGTGAGGCTGGGCCAAAGGAGGCTTGGAGACACGAGTGGGGAACATTGACTGATCTGTAAAGCACTGAGTGCTTTGAAGTAGTACCATGCATTTGTATTTATGTTTATGTAGTGTATATTTACTTTTTATTTTTGTCTCCTTCTCCCCCATCCCAAGCAGCTGACTTTGACATGTGCTCCATTGTCTGGTCCTGGATATGTCATTTGTGCTTACATTTGCTTTGCGGTTTGCTATTTGAAGTATCATTAGTTGCTTCCTCATCCTGGCTTTACCATCATCCCATTTGCCATCTGGATGGAGCACATTGCTCTAAGCACTGCAGCCCCGTATCACAATTATGTAGTTCCTTACACTGCTGGGGGGTTCGTTATTTCTTTAGAAAACAAGGATGTGATGCGCATAAAAGCTTCAGCTCTGATTTTATCATCTAAAGCATTTGATAAATTCTTTGAGACTATTTCTAGTTGCCATCATCATTTCTTGCAGAGCGTCTGCGTTTGTGTATCTGCATGGTGCTCTACAGACTATGGCAGATTTTGCTAAGTGGGTGCAGTGCTTGTCTTCCAGAAACCTGCAGTCTCAAAAAGACGGTATAAGCGAATGCTGGTAAAGATTACCCGAGCATACAGTTCGTGAAATATCTTTTCACCAGGGAGTTTTTGTCTGATATAAGTTGGTAGAACTATTATTAAATTGGTGTAAGAGTATATATGTGCTATTTAACAATTGGAGCCACTATTTGAGAAAAGGAGGAATTTGCAACATTAAAACAGTTCAGTTTAGCAAGAACCATGTTGGATTTAGATAAAATATTGTTATTTGAAAATAGTACCATTGAACATGATTTTTCTACAAAACCATTCTTTTTCTATTTATGACCCAATAATTCCAGGTGCCCTGGCTAAAAAGCTCCAAATCCTCTTTGAGTCATTCTACTTTTTCTTCTACTAAATCAAATCTGTCATCAAGTCTTTTCATTCAGAATATGTCTTAACATTCACATTGTTTCCATCTCTATTTTAGACCTACTTCTGAATTTTGGCAGCTATCCCTCAGGAGATCTCCTTACCATTGGGTTCTGCTCATTTCGATATATCTGCCCACTGACACTAAACAATGGCTCTGACATGCATGTATCACCAGTGATTATACATATCCACGTCTTTTCTTCATTTCTTGCACCTGGAAATCCCTTCTTTGTACCATTCAGTTACACAAACCTTATTTATCCTTCACGACCTCATCAACGAAACTCTCAGCAACTCTTTAGTCTGAATAAAACTTTCTCTCTGCCTCGAACTTTGCGCTTCTAGTCAGAACCACAGTTACATAACTAATTGTTTTCCTAATGATCTTATGTATGCAGTTCCCCCTATATCTTAGCTCTAGGTCTTACATTTCACTCTAATTACCACCTTGCTAAGCATAAAGTTGATAGAAAACACATAGTAGGTGGACAAGCAACCTTTGCTGGTTTTTCCAGGCCTGTCTCTGAACCATAACATTTAGAGACATGTAGAAAATCCTTAATGTGTCTAACAACCCATTATACACTTATAGCATATAATTTGTTCCAAACCGTTTTGGCCTATTAATATTTTGCTTTACATTGCATCTTGGGTTAGCTGGCATTAATGGCTGAATTCTGACTGAGAATGACCTTTATAGGAAAATTATTCCCACAGTTCCTGATCTTGATTTGAGTCTTTAATATTTTTCTCTATAGCTTGGTTGTGAACCATGTTTCATTTAATTAAAATCCACTTTTAGATACAAAAGAAATCAACAATCTGAAGAAAAGTGAAATGTCACATTCTTCAACCCTCTCCCTTGAGTGCTCTGAATTTTTTCTTGAAGCATTTGCTGAAGGCATTTATAGGCCCTTTTCACCAGAAATAAAACCTAACACCAGCTGAGTCAGAATCAAGATTAGTTCAAATCTTGGACATGTTTTAATTTCAATGTTTTTCCATCTTAGCAGCATTATGAGAACATATTTTAATTACCATATGTATCTAGGATGTATACTTTCCAAAGCGTAGGGAGAGAGAATGCCAAACTGCCACCAAATGGACAAATGCCCAAGAAATTGGTAAGTATCGCTAAAAAAAAAAAAAAAAAAAAAAAAAAAAAAAATTGTTTTATGAAAATTTCCTCCTTTTGCCATGATTCTATGAGGTTAGAGTATGTTTACACTATGTAACTAAACATTTAGAGGCTTTGGTTAGCTAGACTGTAAACTCCTTGAAGTTTGTGGCTCTCAGGCAGGCCCAGCCCTCTGTCTAATGAAGGGAAAGGGGAAGAATTTATGATTACTCTTCAGTACGTTGGACAGCTCCTGCTGCCAGCCTGTTATGGAAAAGCTTCATCAACAGATTGCTAATTTCCCTCCTTTCTCCCTGAATAGCATTATGCCTTCTGGCAAGAAGCAGTGTGTTGCATCTATCCACAAGATCTCACCTGTGGACATGTGAAGCTATCTAATGGGCTCCTGCTTTTTGCCCCACTGGGCTGTGACTGAGCAGGGAGACAGAGCTGCATAAGTTGCTAATTGTCTCAGCCTCTAACTCTTGAATGATGAAAAAGATTAAAAGGGAAGGAAAACAGCTATTATATCTCTTTCTTGAAAAAACTTGCACTGAAAAAGGCTCATTAACATCATTAGTGTTCCATTAACCTCTAGACAGACAAATAAACTAGAGGTAATTTCAGAGCACAGGGAGAGAGAGAGAAAGAGACAGAGAGTGAGGAGAAAGAGAAAAAGGAATTTAAAAATTATCCGGGTCTAGGTGACATTTTCCAGCTACCTCGACTGAACATTTGGACAGACACCAGCAACTTTACTTATTTTAATGCCAGCCTGGTACTGGAGTATAGCCAGAACCCTGGCTGCTAGGGAAGGCTGTAGGTAATAGCAAGTGGGGAGATTCATTGATTGGGACAAAATGAAATTCATTTTAACACAACAACACATGAAATCTTGCAAAGGAACTCTGTGTGATACAATACAAGCTTAAAAACCATCTATCACAAAATTATGTTCCATTGTATGAACAAAAGGCTTTTTCATCTTATAATTTTTCCCCACCACATTTTGTTTTATTCTAATCCACACCTCCCTACCTGGCTCTCCTCCTTTGATCCCCACTCTCACAAAGTCTGCTGCAAATCTGAAAGTTGAATGCAAACATTGCAAAGACCATTAATCTTTAGGTTTCCTGGTATAGAGTGCAATTTTTTACATGGAAACACATCTTAGATTTTGTTCTTGACTGAATCTCAAAATACAATGTGGATTTTGGTGACTGAATTTTCCCTTCTATAAACAACAACAACAAAAATATCTTTAACTTTTCTTGAGAACTCTGTATGAAAAAACAATAGATGTGTAAAGTCTGATCTAAGTGGAATAAGTAGTAAAACTATAGTTTCACAATTACCTGATATAAGCTTAAATAAATACAGAAGCTAAAATGTCTCCCTCAGAATAGAAATCTTCACTCACTATTAGAATAAAATAGTGTTGTAGCTTTATTATTAATTTTATACATAGCAATGATTTGCATTATGTCCTTATTTTTGTATCCAAGTATGAGAAGTTCATGACAATAATTAAGACAATTTCACCAGGATACTTTCCCCAGTAGTTACTGATAATCCTCTCCCCTAATCCCCAGAGAGGGGATGCTGGCTGTGTGCTGAGAACTTGATATGGCACCTGGGGCTTCTTTACTCCTCCTTCATAGTTCATGAGTCATAAGCCTATCTCAATTAGTGATACTTCAGAGTTTCCATTGTACAGACATTTACATTGGATATTCAGAATCAAAGTTAGCTTCATCATGAGGCATGTACTTCTCCACATAATACATATTTAAAAGTCTTTATCATGCTCTGAACAATTCTCTTAGCTTTGATGGAATGGGTTACCCTTTTTGATTATAACTCAAGGCTACTGCATCAGTAGTTACAAATTAACTCTTTTTTCATTCCCCTGCCAGATACATTTTCTCTTCTCACTTGGATCGAGGAAGTAAACTTTGAACTTAACTCTGACTTAGGAGACTGAGGGTAAGGTCAGATCCATAAACAGATAAACTTTCTGAATTCTCCTCTGAAGCAACTAAGCCCTTTCTTTCACCACACAATTGTTCAATTTCTCCTGCCCCCAAAATGCCTACTAATTACCAGGTGATTTGTAAGACATTAGTGATATAAATATCATGAGTTCCCTCTAATTCTTCCCCATGACCCAATTCTGAGATGATTTCACTCCTACTCTTTAACTTCTTAGGTCCCACGGTCTTTCTTCTGTCCTGTTTCCCCTGGACAGAAAAAGATGTGCAGCTGCAAAAAAGCATTTACATTAAAATCATTTTAGCCTCAGCAAATCAAGACAGGAGGGCTGTTTTATGGGAATACATGGCTAGAAAACATCTCACTCACCAGAGGAGTAAATGCATACAAGTTGTTATATATTGATACAGTGAGATACTGTCTGGAACCAATAGAACAACTAGATAAACCATGTCCCAGTGTTGAACCCTGACACAACCATAACACGTAGCTCTCCAGTATCTAATGAAAATGTTGATTTTTCCTTGGAAATATAATGCATTATAAGACAGGATACTTCGGTGTTGGTGCATATGTAATTGAGCTTTATACCAAACACCAGGAACCAGATGAAATATTTGCACAAAGCTGCTGGTATTTGAATGCCCAGCGTCACTAAAGTAAAAATTTAATGTTATCTCCCAGTACTCTCTTTATATTCGTGTTTTCATGAAATCTCCTTCCCAAGCTCAAACATCTGCTAGATACATGCTTCAAGACCCTGCTGTTGCTAACTCATTTCCAGCATCTCAAGAGAACTTTAAGGCAGGTGTTTGAATGTGTAAGCATATAGTTCATTCCAGACATTGATTCCCTAATAAGTTGTCACTTGGTACTGTCTTGCTCTCTCCTGCTATTCCTTGAATAAGCAAGAAATCATCCTTAGTTCTGGAGATCTGATCATTCATCCAGATCCTTGCATCAAAACAGAAGTAGCAGATCATTGTCTACTAACAAGATAAAAACTCAAAAAATGCTTTTGAGAAACTTATATTTGTAGTATTAACAATACCATGTGTTACCTGGTATAGGTCATTCTAAGGGAAGCATTGCAAACAGCTAACAAAGGACAGTGATTTGCAAAGGTTGCCTTGGGCTCTCTCAGGGAGTTATTGTGGGTTGAAGACTTGAAAATAATGTCTGAACATTTGCCTCCAACTTTGCAAATTTTTATTCTGGAATTTTCAGCATCCTAAACCTTTTCCAGTAAATCTCGCCTGTAAACAACAGACTTTAACTAAATGCATTCATTTTTGTTTGAGTGCTTTCTGTTAACTGTTCTCTTGTAACTAACCTTGACTGAAACAAAAACCACTTTTCCATTTAAAGAAACTGATCTAAAAGCCTCAAAGGCAAAGTAATTAACAGCTATTCTCATATCACCCAGTACAGGTAAGTAATTATAGCCACACCTATATTTTTTTTCAGAAACAGTTTATCCCAGATCTAGGCAATTAGAATAATTTATTGAAATAAGGCTAATATTTAAATACACAAGGGTCCCAGATTTCTAGCACTCAGATTACAACTAGCAGACATTAAGATCACCTGGCCAGGGCAACCCTTGGACTTATTTATCCCCTATATTCATGACTTTGACTTAATTTTATATTTCATGTAAGAGAAAAATTAAGATCTGTCAATTTTTTAAGCGAATTGAATTGACCAAAGTTAATGCAGATGTAATACTTACTTTATGAGTCCTTCTACCACCATATTCAAGAACTCTAATGGTGGTTGATAAGAAAGTTAAGTGAAGATTCCTAACTTTGGCATTGAAGACCCTAGTCAGTATTGGTCTGCCACTTTCCCTGGAAGTAAGCCCTCTTCTCCAGTAAATCCATACTTTTTTAGAGCTATTTTTAATGCATGTATACTACTTGCTTGCTACTTGCTTTTGAGACAGATGGAATTGTGTTTAAATTTAGGCCCATCATTTCCTGAGAATAATAATAAACTCGTAAATCATTGTGAAAATTAAATAAGAATCAAACCATAAATTTCTGAAGGTTGTGCTGGATGCATAACAGGTGATTAATAAATTATAGTCATTACAGTTTACTATGCATTCATCAAAGATTTGGGTTGAAGCTACAGAATCCAGTCATACTAGCTTAAAAAAATAATGAGATTTATTAGAAGAACACTGGATAAGCAAACTATGGGCTGGGAAAGTGCAGCCAGGCTTCAGATTCTTAACCAACATTAAGAATTCAAGCACAGTTTCCAGAACTCATCCCTCTCTCTCTCTCTCTCTCTCTCACACCTTCACTTTCTCACTTTCTCTTTCCTTTGTTCCTTCCTGTAAGTTAGATTTCTTTTTAAATTTTGTGTTGTAAACTAAACTCCTCTGCATGGGAAGAATAAGACTGACTCCCATTCTCTCTGGTTCTCACTCCAAACGTTTTAGAGTATATTTCTGTTTTGTCCATTTTGTTGTCGATGTCTACCCCTGTTAACCATGGCCAGTACACAGGGGCAATGGCGATCATACAGCTGTGTATCAGAGTTCCATCCCAGAGTGCGAAGGATTGTTGTCAGATGAGAAACGCTAAGGATTATCATTGTAATTATTTTAGAACCTGAGCCTATAAAGATAGCAAAATTAAATCCCTATTCTCAAATTACTTAAAGTTGTGTGTTTAGAGTTATGTTAGAGAAAGGGAACAAGATGAAAGTATAGACAAGGAATGTCTAACTTGGGGGGATGGGAAGGCAGGGAGGGTCATGAGTTATGTGGGAAGTGAGCCAATGGTAAAAGAGATGGTGTATGCATACATGCACATACATGTAAGCACACATATATGTGTAGGAGGGAGTACTGTGAGTGAAGATTCTCCAAGCAAAATGAGCATCATTTACAAAACTAGTTAATCTTCAGTAAACTTTCTCTCTTTGGAAACTCTTGGGCAGTTTACTATGGCTATTTATAGGGTCTGTTAGGCCAAGCACACCTTGAAATGCCTTTCATGACATGTGATGGGGTTATAGGTGGATGAGGGATTATAGGTGGTGGGCCCCATTCAAGGATTTTAATTAGGAAAATGATATAATCAGAGTTACTTTCTAGAAAGTTCATTTTGACAGTACAGAGAATAGGGTGTGGGGAGAAGCAGGCAGAGCAACCTGACGAATCTTATAACTCAGGTAAGACAATAATAATCAGAACTATGAAAAGCAATTTGAGAGACAGTGATGAGGCAGAAATGATAAGGCCTGTGACCTATCAAACTTCAGGGAGAAGAAAAGAGATAGGTGTGGGTCATATATGCACGGGATGCACGGAATAGCAAATGGAAAGAAGAGCCAGATTTAGGAGAGAACATGTTGAGCTCCTATTTGGATACCTTGAGTCTGACGTGTTTGTGCCTTCGGCCCACCCACCACTTCTCTTTGCTTCTTTTGCTGTCAACAACGTTCTCTCTCTCTCAGTTCTTCAGATGTCTATGTAGGACAGGTGCATACACTGCTTTCTCTGACTGCAGTGTTCTTCCCACTATTTCTCACCAACTTAAGTGTGACCTATCACTGGGTTGCAATTCAATATTTACTTTCTCTGTAGGTTCTTCCTTGTTTTTCGTTGTAGGGTATCACGGCCCCAAGTACCTCTTATTCACCAGATTATCATGGTTATAGCGTTATGTTTTGTTGGAGAGAAAATTTACACCTGATATTTGTTAAAAATAGCAAAGAATACTTCATTCAAGATGATTGCAGTGAGGATCAGGACTATTAAAATAGGGGGCAGAGACTGAACTCAGCTCTGAACAGAACAGGGCCAAGACTTGCGGCCAACAAGCAGAGGGAAAATCACTCAAAGGGACCTGGATCAGGTAAAAAGTTAGAGGAAGAGGAGGCACATTCAATATCGAGGAAGGGAGTTCTTGACAAGCTGGCTTAGCAGGCCAGGGCCAGGGATGAAACCTTCTCAAGAAGACGGCACAGAGAAGACCAATAAAAGTTTGGTCAAAGAGAGTTCTTGCCAATTTTCATGCGTGGTTGTTTTGATAACTAACTAACTAACTGGAAGCAGTAGAATGTAAGCTCCATAGGAATAGAGATCCTGTCAATTTCTGCTCATCATTTTATTCCCAACCCTAGAACAGTTTCTTAGCATGTACTTAGCATGTACTCAATAAATATCTTTGAAGTCATGGAAAGTAGATATCAAATTTGGGGTCTCAGTCACAGCTTTCTATGTACTATTCCTTCTGCTTCTCACCCTCCGTTCAGTGTCTCTATTCAATCATAATGCACTGGGCTTTCTTTACAGGTTAGTTGAAGTCCCTCCTTCTCAACAAAGCCTTCTCTGACAGATTTACTTTCAATAATATTCTATTTCTCTGAACTACAGTAAATCCTTATTATCTGTTTCATTTATCAAGCATTTAACCATATTCTTCCTCATTTCTTAATGAATTCAGCTATATGAATCCCACAACAGCTAGATTATGTGCCCTGAGAGAGTAAGAAACTTGTCAGAAACCCTTTGCTTTAACTTCAGCACAGAGAATGTTGTTATCACCTGGTAGTGCTCAGTCAGTATCTCCAAACAAGCACGTGTCTCCATTAATTAATACAGTTAATGTTTAGCCCTAAAGAAGTTTATAATTAGTAAGAAGAATGGGATAAATACTTAACATTTTTCTTACAAAAATAATATAACTTATCTGTCTAGGCAAGTAAAACTGCCTTCAAAGAGATCACCTTGGGAGATAATACCTCTGTTGTTAAAATATATTCATTGCTCAGAATGTACTCAGAATTCCTTTTTTGGTATAACATATGCCTATTTGACATATTTCCAGATGCTACATGTATATCTACACTTGTCACGTAATAGTTATGATCACAACAAGGCAATTGTCCTGTTCACTTACTATTATCAGAAAGAATGGCTCAAGATCAGCTGTTCTATTTTTTTTTTTTTTTTTTTTTTTGGCACTTGTCCTTCAAAATTTAATTGGCTTACAACCAACAATTCTTGATAGTGGGTCAAATCATTCCATTACATTGTGATACATTTGGCAATCAGTGTACATCAGCAGGTTCACCCAGAAACTACATTACTTAATATTGGCCTACCTATGGGAATTTTTGGAGATATTTTTATTGCTGTGTTGGATGACTGATATCACGTGCTTTGAAATTTTTCCGGGATAAAATTATAGTCACTTGGCTTTGTATATTAAGCCATCCCTGTTTTGTAAAAGTTGCCAACCTTATCCTTCACTCAAATGATGGTTAAAGCATTTCGGTCATTTTGTGTTGGTAACATAGACTACCAGCATTTTAGTGTTTGGCAGAAACCCCTCTTGTCCTTTTTCACTATCATTCCACTCTCATTAAAGTTCAGTTGCACAAAGGGTTATTTATCCAGGTTGTGTAGTTAATCCTTTAGTCGAATTAAATTAAGACAACTGCATGTTTTAGCTTATTATCAAATTGTTAATATTGAAATCCCCTTTGATATTATTACATAATTCACTGCAGGCCAAGAGCAAAAGAAACAGATGATGAAAGTTGTTGTTTTCTTTTGAAGGGTGTGACGGAGGAAAGTGTCTGTTGTAACTTTCACTCACTGTGAGCTCACTGTTGTCCAGTGACATGTATTCTACTTCGTGGGCATGGCACACCGTCCGTGGGCACTTAGCGTCTTCCCACTGGATGCAAGAGGAGACTATGGCTTATAGCTTATAGGTGGGTCTCACGCCCAAGTCTCTGTGACTTCAGAGTCTGTGTTCTTAAGAGTTGATGAAAAACCATGGAGTTTTCGGATAGGCTCGGTACTGGGAGAGAAAAAAAAACACTGTGTCTCCTGAGAAATGAGCTCACCTTTACTTTACCAACCACTTGGCTATAGTCAGAGTGTGTTTCTCTTTTCTGAGATTGATAGCACAGAGTCAAATTTGCCACCCAGTGTCCACATCTGTGTAAGATTTTAAAACATATTTTTTTAAAAGATTTTATTTATTTATTTGACAGACGGAGATCACAAGTAGGCAGAGAAGCAGGCAAAGAGAGAGGAGGAAGCAGGCTCTCCGCTGAGCAGAGAGCTCGGTGTGGGTTCTCCTAGGACCCTGGGATCAGGATCTGAGCCGAAGGCAGAGGCTTTAACCCACTGAGCCACCCAGGCGCCCCTTAAAACGTATTTTTGTACTGACTTTCTGTACTTGTATTTTCTTTCTTATGCGTATCTTCTCTTCACACACATTTTTTCATGTATTTATTTCATTATGCTATGTAGTAGATACCTCCGCATGCTGTCACAAATCCAATGTGGTAATTACAGTTTACATGGTTTACTCACCTATACTATCTCCTAGCAATCTAGTAAGAGAGGTGAGTTCCCATTTTACAGATGGGAATTAGATTACATAATTATATAATCCCCATACGAGATGACCCAGCTAGCGAGTATGGGCAAAGGCCTATAACAGATATGGCCTTACTTCTACAACTTTGGGGTGAGATGCAACATTTCCCCAACAGTTTTCTCTGGTGAGTAGGGTCTGAGATGTAGTAACAGATGCTTATAAAAAATAATTTTCAAAAGGTCTGTGGTCAAATATGTCGGCCAAAATATGTATAGCATTTCTCTCTTGGGGAGTTGAAAAAACTGAACGCTTTAAATTCTATAGGAAACCCAGCAATAAACAAGCCAGTCAGTAAATTTATAAACTACTGGGTCAGACGGGTATTTTAAAGAGTACTTGGCCCAGAACCTTTTCTTTCTTTTCATTTAAAATTTCTATTAACATTTTCCTGGGAATTGTTATTTTTAAAGCAACAGCTTGGAAAATGTTGGTAAATGGAATAAAAATGTCGAAGCAGAAATTTAAGCAGCAACGAGATGTTAGGCTAGCTCTCTGCTAACCAGCAGTGTGACCTTCATTCAGTCACTTAACCTCTTTAGGTCATAAGATCATCCTGTGTTAAATTATAGCTTTGAACTAGATGCCCTTGAATGTGCCTCTCAGTGCTAACATTTTTGATGCCTGACTCTAAGTGCAATCTCATTTGAGGCAGGTTCAAGTGTATACTTAGGTTTGAGGGTTGAATGTAGCATCCAGAATAGCTTTGATTCAGGAATAAGCTCAAAAACAGTAAAGTTCTAGTTCATCAAGATATATTAGGGCGGCACTTCAAAGGCACAAAGGGAGAAGATCATGGCCCAATTATGGGGATGGGAAGGGGGAACAGGGAAGAAGGAACACAAGGAACAGCACAGAATCCTCCCTTTTCCAAAAGAAAAGGCAAGTCCTGATCCTTTGGCAGAATTTTCAGTTGCGAGAAGGACATGGAGTAAAGAAGAGGATATTTTTCAGTCAATTATTGCAAACTAGAAATTGAACTTATCTGCATTTTTCTCCTACTTATAATATTCTCCAGGTTGTAGGAAGCTCAGAGGGAAAAAAAAGATAGAATACATAAAAAAAGCTGATGTCCCTTGCAAAGTTAAAAAAAATCACATCACATTTTATGTTAGGCTTTTAAAATGGGAAAAAATAATTACACCTCGAATTGAGAACATTGTTTGACTGTAATATCTCTTTTCAAGTAGATTCTACTAATTCCAGATTTAGAAAATGAAAATGTGTTCATAGAAACCATCAGAGCAAGGCAGATGGAATAAGGTATTTGAAAAATCTTAAAGCTGCACTTGAATTATCACCTTTGGATCTGCATATTTGAAATATATTATTAAAAGCCTTTCTCTAGTACTGTTTTATACCATCTTCTGAAATGTACAGAGGGGGGATCATTAACTGTCCTCTACTTTTTCTTTCTTTTTTTTTTTTCTGAGGACTGAATGAAAGGAGGACAGATCTTAACAACAGCAGGAAGGAGCTAAGTTAGGTATTAGGTGAACCGGCAAGTTAATTAAGTGATGCAACTCGATAAACATATACATGCTCTAGATAGCCTTCTATTTCTATAATTTATCCAGATCCTGGTTGGGTTTACCCAGAGACTCTTCTTATTCTTCTACTTCCTTCCCAGCCTGGAAACCTATTTAGGTCTTTGCCCAAATGCCAATAATTCTTTGAGGGGCACACAGTTCCTGCCTTTCTTTGATAGAGGTGGTTCTTTACTTCATGTAAAACTCTGTTATGCATTGCTTTTTCTCCTACTAATTAATATCATAAGCTTTGGAACTTTATTATAGGAGCATGTACATGGTGTTACATAGGCTACCGCCCTGACTAATGAGTTAATAGCTACGTTTGGTTTGTCTTGCCAAAGCTACTGAACATTTTTTCAAATCACTTCAACAAAGAGTGTCTGCTCTTTGTGCTGGGTACTGATGGGATCTTAAAGATAATGAAAGCACTATCCCAGAACTGCAGGAGCTTAGTGCCACACGGGGAGTGGCATACATGCTGCTGATTAGAAGAAGGAGAACCCTGGAGCATGGGTGGAGAAGGCATTTTCTAGAAGGTAAAGAAGGGAAACTTCAGGCAGGTTAATCCTCCCATGGAACACAATGTCTGACACATCCCAGGTTCTCGGGAAATAGATTTGGTTGCATGAACAAATGAAGAGAGGAATGCATCATGATAGGAAAAGACATCAGGGATGTGAAATTCAAAAGGAAGGACAAACATGAACATTAAGTAACAAGGACTCCATTTAATTGGCTTTTACAGGAAGGGAAGGTAAAGGAGATAAATTTGGAACCGCAGGTAAGAACAAGACATTTGAGTGCTTAAATGAAACAGTGTATGGTTTGTTCCTCATTCTGTAGGTAATGAAAAGGAAGATGGACTTTGAGAAGGGGACTGATACATATGTAAAAGTACTGATAGACATATCTTTTTTTTTTTTTTTTTTTTTTTTTTTAAAGATTTTATTTATTTATTTGACAGACAGAGACCACAAGTAGGCAGAGAGGCGGGCAGAGAGACAGAGGAGGAAGCAGGCTCCCTGCTGAGCAGAGAGCCCGATGCGGGACTCGATCCCAGGACCCCGAGATCATGACCTGAGCCGAAGGCAGCGGCTTAACCCACTGAGCCACCCAGGCGCCCCCTGATAGACATATCTTGAACTTACCTACTTTCATATCATGATTCTTATAACTAAATGCATAATATGTGGTAGGTGCTCCCTAATTCCTGAATTACTGTTTTGAGTTCTAATAAAAAAATAGCAAGGTTTTAAATAGAAAATGTGGGAGTCACATTTATAAAAAAACACTGATCTAGGAGGCGATCTCACAGTCACAGCGGAGAAAGCTATGGAAGCCCAGTGAGGTTCAGCAAGAGCTGGGATCAGACTCAGGGATCAGACTCCCACCTCCGGGTCAAGCACCATCCTTCCACTGCCTTAGGCTCCAAAAGGCTAGCTACCCACGCCCACAGAGGCTTCCAGGCAAGCCTAATCTCCGTCGATTTCATCTGAAAGGATGGAATGCTTCAAGTTTCAAACTCAGCCACCCTCGAGAGGTACCAGGGTCAATATTTGCCTCCCAGATACGAAGTTTTCTGTGTCTAAGCTGTGTCTTGATGCTGAAGCTTAAGACCAATTTACGAGAAACTAAAACTTGAATCTGAAAACTGACCTTCATCAAATTTTAATTTTACATCTTAAAACATTAATGGTTAAGAATCAGAGTCAAGCAGTGTTTATCGAATGCATAGTGTGTGCAAGGCAGTGTGCCAGGTCTGTGGGGTGGACTGGAGTGGAATCTTGCAGGTGTGAGTCCTGGTTCTGCCATTTAAGAGTTGTTCTTAGATGAGCTGTTGCCCTTTGTTGGTCACTTTCCTTGTCTATAAAATGAGAATAATAAAACCATTTTTCCAGGTCTCTTCTGTGGTTAGATGCAGTATAGAATTTGGTCTTGGCTAGCCAGCTAAAATTAGCAAAGACAGGTCTCCACTCTCAAAGAATTTGCCTCTAGTTAGGGAGACAGGGCTGGAGCATGCAAAAAGTTAATTAGTAACAAAAGATTAAAATAACAGTTCCAGACAACAATAGGAAAGATGTCACAAGGCTGTAAAAGATTAATTGCCAAATGAATTCTTTACACAATAAGAATCCCAAAGAAAGCGTGGATCATTAAAGATTAGGAAGTCTACCGATTTCATCAACCCCTCCTTCAATAGTCTTCTGTGAGGGGGAAATTGGGGGGGGGGCAACACCCAAACCCACACCCAAAGTGAGCAGCCCTGGATGCTCAGAGCCCATGTGGGAATCTAGCCTGGTCTCAAGAGCACCTGACCTGGTCTTCCCCTGAGTTGCGTACGTGATCTCATCTCACCTAATAACAAGGCCATGTTCATGCTAATATTCCCTAGGGTACCTAGAATACAAGATATTCTATTAATAATGCATTACCAGGACTTTTTTTATTGCAAGTGGCAAAAATACAAGTAACTCAGTCGAGCTTTTTAAAATGTGAATTTATTGGCTCGATGGTTAACAAAAGAGAGGGTGCAATTCCTGGCTCCAGGCACCCCTGGATCCCTGGTGCCAGGTGTCCTCATCAGGAGCCCGCCTCCCTCAATCCCTTTGATCTGCTCTCCTCATCTCAGGGATGCGGCAGGGGGCAGGTACCCCCTCAGGAAAGCTCTCTCCACAAAGCAGAGCGTACCTCATCCCCATCATCCTAAGGACTGCTAACCACAGAGAAAAGAGCACCAGCCACTTCTCCGGACTCAGGACCAGTCCCTTCCACGGTGGTGTGGCTGGGTGCATGGGAACATGGAAATGATCAGTCCTTCTGGGTCATGGAGAAGGGTGCTCCCCAAAGGAAAAGATTCAGGACTGACAAAATGGCAGTACATGGCTAATTCATGGTAAATTCTAAGCTTGTTCATATTTTCCACATGATTAGAGATAGAAGAAAAGGTACAAAGTCGTGCCTTGATGAGTGTGCCTACCAATTCACTGGTGTGTGTGAGTGTGTATGAGTGGGCGAGTGCATGTGCAAGTGTGTGTAGCAGCCAGGGAGGGCTGAAGAGGAGCACCAGCACTGGTGCTCAACTTTTCCCCTCACACAAGACTCACCTCAGGTCAAAGTCCTTCTGATGGGGAAAAGATACCATAAACTCATGGCCATGTTATTCTATTATTTCTCAAATATGCTGTCATGTTGAAAAGAAACACTATGCTTGAATTTTCCCAAGACTTAGAGAAGTCTCTGTGGATTTCCATGTGTCCATTAGGTCACAGACCCAGCTAGCTGAGCTGGGGGTGGAGGGTAAGGAGGCAGAGTGGAACAGGTCCCCAGGCTGTAACAACAAGCAGGCTACACCCACCCTGCCACCCTGTGCTGTGCTCGGCCCTTGGGCTTCTGCTTGATTGACTCGCTGGTGCCTGTCCAGGCCAGGCTGTCATTAAATTCCTTGGCCACGGTCCTGTTTTGCTTTTGGCTAGGGCCTTTGTTTTTAAAATGGATGCCTGGTCCATAATGAGCGGCACAGCTCAAGGCAGGTTTAAAGACTTTCTGGGTCAGTGGGCCAGAACGAGGTACAGAGGCGAGGCACAGGGAGCAGGGGGCAGATGGCAGCCGTGCGGCTGCTGCAGAAAGGGCGGGGGCCCAGAGAGCTGCTGTGGGCCCCCAGACACAGCACGTGCACAGGTTTCAGCGCCCGAGTGATGGGCTGCTGGGAAGATCTGTCACCCAGAGGGGTCTTGCAGGTGTAAGACAACCCTCCTGCTCCCACATGCCTGGCTGGAGATGCCGTAATTAGTGCTATGGCTGGGGGAAGGTGAGCTCTTCAGCTGCACTGACAACCTAGGGCAGGAGGGGAGGTCCTCCAGACAGGGGAAGGCCCGGCAGGAGGCTTCAAGGGGTGGGCACCTTGAAATGCATTCCAAGGAAATGAGCTGGAACAGAAGAAGGGAAGGCTTTCAAGGCTGTGCTGCATCACAGACTCCTTCTGAGGGCACGCATTCCTTCTTTCAGACCTCACAGCGCAAAGAACCAGCTTGCTGGCTGCTTCTAGGACTCCCTGGTGCCCTCCTGTTCTGGAAGAACTTTCTGCTTTCTGTGGTCTAAAGCAATGCAGACAATGTCAGGCAGAGCTTATTTAGTTGCAGGGCCCCCTCTAGGGGCTGCCTTGGGAACTGAAGCACAAGGCGAGAGCAGGTTGTTCCATCTTTGGGGGCTTGTCCAGGAAGCACTGTGCTAGGTGCTGGGCATGCCAAGACCAACCAGACATAACCCTGGATTTCAAGGAACTCTCAGCAGGGAAATGAGCTCCACTAAACAATTGTGCATAGTATGATAGGAATAAAATGGAAGCATGTGTGCATACTCTGGAGGAAGAAGCCAAAATTACAGGGGATGTAGCACTCGAGGTGGGGTTGAAAGATGGGAAGACTTTTTCTTGACAGAGAAGGACATTCCAGCCAGGGAGAATGGCCTCTGCAAAGGCACAGAAGACTGTCTGAAGCTGGTGAGGGGTGGGCTCAGTTGGATGGCAGGGAGTGTGCAGTAGAAATACTCAGACCTGAGTGGGGGTTTAAGAGAATGGCTGGGTCCAGATTTTTCCTTCAGCCTCAGTTTCTCTTCCTAGCAATGAGATTCTTAACTGGGTGATAAGCACAACTGAAATGTGTTTCAAAACCTGGGCTGGCCAAATGTCTCTCAGCTTCCCTTTGAAGTTGAGAGGATTCCTACAGAGGCCCCACAGCAGGAATCCATAGCAGATTGCCACAGCAAGGGCTCAAGAGGGACCCCGCACCAGAGTCTCACAGCAGGATTCCACAGCAAGATCCCATATCAGGATCCCACAGCAGGATCCTACAGCAGTAATCCACAGCAGAGCCCCACAGCAAGACTCCACTGTGGAACCCCATAACAGTATGACCTTGCAGCAGAAACCCAAAGTGGGGTCCCACAGCAGGACCCCTCATCAGACCCCACAGCAGGATCCTACAGCAAGGACCCACATCAGGATCCCAGAGCAGTAATCCACAACAGGACACCATAGCAGGGCCCCACAGCAAGACTCCACTGTGGAACCCCATAACAGTATGACCTTGCAGCAGAAACCCAAAGTGGGGTCCCACAGCAGGACCCCACAGCAGAACCCCACAGCAGGACCCCACAGCAGAACCCCACAGCAGGATCCTACAGCAAGGACCCACAGCAAGAACCCACAACAGGAACCCATAGCAGGATCCCACAGCAGGACCCCACAGCAGAACCCCACAGCAGGATCCTACAGCAAGGACCCACAGCAAGAACCCACAACAGGAACCCATAGCAGGATCCCACAGCAGGACCCTAAAGCAAGATCCCACAGCAGACTTCACACCAGAGCCTCCTTATACAAGGGTCCATTGTATAAGTTATTGGTCCTTTCACAGTGTACCTGGGAGATTCTGACAGAAGCTACCATCTGTCACCTCAAGAAGAGGTAAATGTATACCAACCCCACATGTAAAATTAAGAAATGGGCTATGAACATCAAATACATTACTGTGTGTCAAAACACAATGAAGTGTTTTGACATCCCCTCATCCCCTCACTCACTTCGGAGTTCAGCAGACTTTCACTGAGCCTGTACTCATGCCATAGGTCTGTCAGGTACTGAGAGGACAAAGGAACTTTGTACAGAACTTGCCACTTGGCGGGAGTCGTTGGCTGTCATGAATAAGCAGGATGCGGTATCCAGTGGGACTCCTGTCAGGTGTCTCCAGAGTGTGAGGACAGCCCTGACAGAAAGGGATTGCGGGGGGTGTTCGAGAAAGTTTCCATCAAAGAAAAGTTCATCAGGTAGGCTTAGTCTTTGCAGACAGAAGCACTGACTTCTAACTTTGTCCTTTGCCACCAGTGGTGACAGAAAGGCCTCTAGCCCGACATGAGCACAGCCCGGAGGATGCTGTGGGAAGGTCCTAGAGAGGACAGCCACACTGAGTATCCAGACTTTGATCCCCCTTAGTGTGCTCAGGCTGCTAGAACACTGGGTGGCTTACACAAGGCATTTATTTCTCACAGGTCTGGAGGCTGGGACGACTCCCTGACGGAGGTGCCAGCGCGGCCTGGCGCTCGTGAGAGTTCCCCTGCCACTTCTCACTGGGTCCTCCTCTCGGTGGGGTCGCCTCCCAGAGACCCCGTCTCCAAACGCCATCTCACATGAGCATGTGATGAATTTGGGAAGGGCACAAACATCCAGTGGTCCCTTCTGATTTATGTTTTTCACTAAACCTGTCGCAGATTGTTCTCACCATAAGCTGGGTGGGGCCTCCTGCTTACACCCGTCTCTCCACAATGCCCTCTGCACCCACACGCTCTCCCACTCCCTCCATCTCCACTGCACTGGGTGGTCCGTGAACAAGTCTTGTTTTGTGCTGAAACTCCAGCTACTGGACCCACGTCTGGCACACAGTAGAAACCCCAAATGAGTAAGTAATGAATAGAAAAATATGTGAAGAAGCAGACGCTGGCAAGTGAACACACCCAGGTCCTTCAAAATGATGCGAGCTCTTCTCCACTTTCAAGGCACTCCGTGGCTCTTCCAAGTGAAAAGATGTGAGCACAGGGGGGACCAGGTACTCTGTGGGGCTCCAGGGAAGGAAGGAGCTCGCTTAATGAGATCCATGAATATGGAACCCCAGGCCTGTCCGTGTCCTCCCCGTAAAACCCTGGTCTCGAGCAGGGTTACAGCTAAAATCTTCCACAAGAGGAGAGGAGAGCCTGTTTTAGGGATATCCATTTCCACAAGGAAATGGAAATGACTTATGGGTCCCTTGGTCACATAGATTTTATTTTCCCTTGGGGTCCACACAGCAGCCACAGTGGCATTCCTTGGGGCCTTCGACATGAAGGGTCTCGGGCCCTCCCCAGAGCTACTGGCAGAGCCTGCATTTTGACAAGCCTCCCAGGTAGGCAATCAGTGTGCTTGGGCCATGAGAGTCACTGCCCTGGGTCCCGTTTTGTTGACTCAGAGTCAGTTCTGCTGTCTGACTGTCTGCACGTCTGGGATGCTATAGCTCTGCCTACAGATTGGTCAGTGGCTCTTGGCATGAGTGGGTGGGAACTCTCTTCACAGCCTGTGAGTTGTCCTCTTGTGGCATTCCTCTGCTCACACTCACCACACCTGGCTCTGACACCTCTGGTAAGATGCTCGCCTTCATGTCAAATTAATTCTGTAAAACTGTTTTGCTAACATGGTTGAAGTTCAAAAAGCATTCCCAATGAGAAGCTTCATTAAGAGGGAAGAGCAGAGCCAACCTTCCTGTCCTCTAGGAGAACTATCCCAGCATGCCTCCAACATCTTAGAGGAACAGAGGCAGACTGCTGCAGGCTGGAGAAGGTCAGGATGCAGGAGGTGGAGGAAATCTCAGAGATCTCACCATTGTTTCCAAACGGAGGGTGGTTAGGGAGCTGATGAGCCCACTGGGTGGGTGACCTGGGCTGGAGACTGAGTGGGAGGGAAGCCTGGCCACTCCCTGGCCTCCAGCAGTTCCCGTGGTATGTGGCCACCCCCATCTGTGCTCTTGGCAGGGTGTCTGCTTTCTCTCCACCCAGGACAAGTTTAGAACACCTCAGGTACATTGTATACTTTCTCCCTTCTCATAAAGGGGATTTTGATTTATTTTAAAAGAAATCAGACTGTAGATCACAAGTCGTTTCCACTAAGATCAAGAACAAATGAAAGGTTAGCAATAATGGTGAATACCATGTACCCCAGCTGCCCATCAAAAATATGGGCACTCTCCACAGCCTTCCTGCACCATAGCGGTCTGGCCTTGAACACTTCCCGGAGAAAGGGAAATTACTCTGGAATAAGATAGCCCTGCTATGAGCTCCGAGTCATAGGGTCACTTTTTCCCCTCTGCTGAGCTTAGGTGTGTCGCTCTTGACTTACACGAGCACAAATGTGTCCCAAAAACTGGGGCAATGCCATATCTAATACTCTTGCCAACAACCCCAGCGTTCATCGTGAGACAGGACCAGGCAAGCAGCTGAGGCAGGCGTGTATGCAAAAACTGGGGAGAGGCAAGATGGAAACTGAGGGTGGCCAGAAAGAATCCTGGAGTGGGGATGAGCCAGGATGACCGGAGGGAGAACAAGCATGGCTTATCTGTGGGGACACAAGGAGACCAACACACCAGCGCAGAGGCTTTTTCTGGCTCAGAAAATCTAAAATCTGGCATTCGCAACCTTGTAGTAAGTGTGTACTTTGCATCTGTCAAGCAGTGAAAGTATAGCATAGAATAAAGGATGTATCTGTGAATGCGGTGAGGGGTTATCTTCTAATAGGAGAGATTTCCGGTTTCACGGCTTAAATTTGGAGTTACCGCCAGGACTACGAAAATCCACAGGCATGGAGCGCCCTCTGGTGTTTTTCTGGAGTCAATACAAGAAGTGAATTGCGCTAAGGAAAGGAGCTTAATGAATTTCAGAATCATGGACTGGGGGTGAATCATGGACTGGGGGTGAATCATGGACTGGGAATTCCCTGGGGAATTTCAAGGGTTGTGTACTTCCTTCACTGCACAGAAAAGGGCCAAGAGGCCTGGACAGAAGAAGCAGGGAAGTGAGAGTAGACTAGAGGCCTCTAAACTTCAAAATCCCGTTGCCTTGCATTTTATTGCCTTTCTTTTTCACTCAGGCACAGACCAATGAATGAATCCTACTTCTTCCATCCTGGAAGATCACCACTGGGCCTTGCACAAGGGCCTTCTCATTCCTCACCCCTTCTTTCATTTCCTCTGATCCTTGTGCTCCACTCCAGTCACAAATGTTGTTCCTGTTTGCACATCTAGTGTAAAAATGTAGGGAGACATCCAGCTGTTGGCATTTAGGTAAGTGATGCTGTTTGGTAGCTTGTTTCCATGTTTGCCACCCAGCATCATGCTATTGTCCTGTGTGTACTGAGTTCATGGCTTCTGCTCTCTGTTCTCTGCGTACGTGCACAGCTTCCTGCCTCTTGGTCGCCCAGCAGATGTGCACCACGAATGTCTCCAGCTCTCCTCCACTGCACCAGCCTGTCAGTGGGCACACTTGCAGATGCACCCTTAAGGACTCACATATCGGGAGCTGATCTGTACCCAGAAGTGAAATTGCTGGGTTACAGAATATCATTTATTTAATGTAAGTGCTTCCACATCTCTCTTCAGAATAACTGTTTCCATAAGGTTTCTGATATTTCCTGTTTCTCCTACAACACTTGCCATCATCTAGCTTTCCAGTCGTCACTAGACAATTACGTGTGAAGTGATTCCATTCTTTTGCTCATCATTTTAATCTATTTATCTGATCACCAATGAGCTAAGATCACTTCTTGGAGTGATAGCCATGTGAATTTCATCTTTAAATTGTTCATTTCTTTTGCCTATATTCCATTATAGTTCTGTTCTTTTTTTTTTTTTTTTTAATGATTTGAAGGATTTCTTTGTAGAAAAAAAGTACTAATTCCCTGGGGTTTTGGCATCTTCTCCTAATGAGTTGACTATTTTAAAAACATCTCCTTCGTTGATCAGAAATCCTCAATTCTGACACACTCAGAGTCATCAGTTTTCCTTGTGTTTTTTGCTTTTGAAGTTATTTATAGAAATTCAAAAACCTCTTCCCCAGTTCTAGTTCACAAAGACATGCTCCAACATTTCCCCCTATTGATTATATAATTTCATGTCACATTTCAGTTTTTAAATCAAACAGAACCCAGCTTTACAAGTGACATTAGATAGGGAGGGATCTTGCTTATTTCCCTCTCAAATTTAGGCTGCTGTCGACTTCTCCTCATTTACATAAGCTGTCACACCAAGTCCTCAAGGAAACTGTGGACAGATCTGTAAGGCTTTGGGCTCAATTCCATGTGTTCAACTCTGCAAGTCAAGGAAGCAATCCCTGAAGATTCCCTCACAATGGACAGAACCCCGGATCTCTTAGAAAAACCCTTAGACATCCCCAGCCTTCTTGCTATCCAGACAGGGGTGGGTCCTTAAAGGCTCGTGTGACTGTATGAGAAGCTCAGAAATTGACTTTATTTGATTTTTCTCAGTGTCACACTGGGGAACCCAGGACTCAGGCAGAGACTGGCTCCTTGTGTCCAGAAACCAATGATTTTGTCTGTTGCAGGGTGCTCGCAAGGAAAAGGCATCAGCCACTTACTGTAGGTAGATTAATAGGGAAGAGCAAAATAAGGCATGTGCGTCACCCCTCTTTGTCCCAAGGCAACTGTCACTATTGGACCACTTAGTATTTCCCCCACACTATCTTTTAAATAGTGTGTTGCTAGTAACCATTCAGAGTTAGCATAAGAATTGACATCTATTTTGTTTGGGTTTCACCTCCTTGAAGGAGGAGACCTCGAGGTTTCAAAATGTAAATTTTGATACAGGATACAACTCGTATATCAAAATGTAAAAGATTATGAAGGAGATACGTTTTCATCCAGCTGTGTCACCAACCTGAGCACTGGCTTTGAGTCACTTGGTTCTTCTGAGTCTCAGTGTTTTCATGATGATGACCATGATGATGATGGCGGGGGGGGGGAACCTTACAGTCACACATGCTTTCACAAGGGTGAGCCAGTGACAGCTTTGGAAGGCCACAGCACAGAGAAGGGCAGAGATCCATTGATTTGTCCCAGAAATGACCCTCTCCTTGAAAAACCCGAGTCTTTAAGATGGAAGCAGTTTTGAAACAGGGGTCTGGGGCAAATTATTTGGAAAAGGAAATGTAGAATTAGAGAGAAGTAGCCAGTTTGTTCACCAAAGATGTGCATATATTGACTTGAAAAGATATCTACAAAATATTAAGTAGATAAAGCCGAAGATATTACAGTATTCCATTCCCCTGTCTATATACAAAAAAAAAAAAAAAAAACAAAACAAAAACCAAGAAAGGTGCACAGATTTTTATATACATTTTTAGATGCAAAGAGTAAATTTTGGGAAGAATACAGAATTTCTCTTAAATTCTAAAAAGTAGTAATATCAGTATAGATGGGAGAGACAGAGATCATAGATTTTTTAATGTTTTTCAAGGTATTTTAGTGAATATGCATTAGGTTTATAATTCAAATAACAAGAGAAATTACAGCATGGTTGGGATTTTGGAGGCAGATCCGATTGTTGGCTCCTTCCAGTTCCCACACGGATGTAATTTATACATCTGGGAAGAATCCAGGCCTTGAGAGGGCCCCACACTCCTGGACCTTATCTCCTGCTTTCTTTTGCTCCCCAAGGTCAAGAGTGTCTCACCCTTGAGGAAATGGGAGTCTTCAGTTTTTTGGACTTGCCCTAAGGAATCTCCTCCTCCCTGTTAAGTGATTGGAATCTCCAGAGAAAATGGGTCACGTCTTTTCTTGACCAAGCCTTCAGGGCCTCAGGTGTGAGAAGCTAACGAAGCAGTCTGTGTAGTAAGTGAGGGTGTCCAATTTTGGAGCAGAAGAGCCTGCAGCAAACAGCGGCAAACCCAGGCCTTCGATGCAACCTTCACATCCCCACAGGATTCAACAATATCCCCCAGTTTTCTCTGGATCCCCAGCACCTTTGAGAAATGTCATCTAGAGAGCCATAGAAAGAATGAGGAATCACCTGTTACACAGCCTTGTCCACTCCTGTGTCTCTATTAAGGAGCGACTCTGAGACCCAATGAACCTGTTCTCAGGCCCAGTCTTTGGAGGAAGTTGACTTCTCTGTGACCTAATAATAAAAGTCTGATGAGCATGTAGCAGACTGCCAAACCAGTCCTGACAGTGTCATAGAAATATTGATCCTACGGTCACCTCTGGTATCTGTCAATGTCAACATTTTGCATCCTCGTGGCTACTTTAAAAGAGAAAGAGAGAGAGAGGGAGAGAGAGAGAGAGGGAGAGAGAGAGAGGGAGGGAGGGATGCCTGCTGCATTCTTCTGTTCCATCTCACAAAATGCTTCTGGCTGACAGCAAGGAGCAGGGCATCTTGGGAGGTTCCAGTTTCCACATTTTTCCTTTCTTTCTCGATTCTCTTGTCCCAAAGTATTTGCTGTAGATCCCATTTGCCTGTGAGTTGAAAATGCCTCTAAGATGATGCAATGCTGGTGGGTAGGATGGGGCAGGTTCTGTGTATGATTCTTCACTCTGTCCTTCGCCATTGGTCATTTTGAAAGGGAATGAAAGAGTTTCCGATGGCTGTCTTTCCAACTGTAACAGCCTTTACAGCACGTAGAAGTTTGGGTTGCATGGAGATTGGGTAACCATGAATGACGATGGATACAGCCAGATTTTCTGTTACTCCTATTTTTCTAAGAGTAAATAAACAAATTAGAACACAAGAGTGTTCTATCAATCATCCTCTGCAAGGCAGTCTAATCTGGCCGGTTTTCACAGGGATCCTGGGCTCAAGAGTCCCACGAAAGTGTTGGTTATTACTCACTGTCCCCAGCTCTCAGCTTCCTGTTCCCGAGAGTTTTCGTAAAGCGTGGCTGAAGTTAGGTGGCAAAGTTTGCTTTTGTCTCCCTCAAGCTAAGGGCTTCCAATTTCTTCTCCACCAGAAAGGGTGGTAGAACCCACAGCAATATATTATAATGAATGAATACCAGAAATGCAGTTAGGTAGAGTTTCTAGAACTCTGAGCCTCCCTCTAAGCAGAGTAAAAACAGGGGCCACCTGTGTACTAGAATCGGAAAGGAATTCAGGGGTCTTGCAGACTAGCTCAAATATGATGCACAAATCCCTCATAAACATCTGGGGCCAGATGTCAAGGAAGCCACATAGATCTGTTACTTGGTGGTCTTAGAAAAATGAAAGATTATCATTTGAAATGAGTTCTAAAAAGATATAGATGTTTCAAGTGGATTTGCATATTGAGAGAAAGAATGTGGATTGACTTATTCTGTAGGGCCCCGAGGGCTCTGTAAAGATTGAACAAGCTATCTTGGCAAATAATGAATGAGATTCCCATTACTGGAGTCATTCATGTAGAGAATAGATGGCATGGGATGGAAGATAGATTAATATTTAAGAATATACATTTTGGAATAAGTCAAGCTGGTTTTGAATTCTGGCTGTGCTAGGTACCATCTGTGACCTTGGACCGCTATCCTAAGACTATTTCTTTATTCACAAAGCAGGTATGGTTATTCATTGCTCTTCTTTTAAGGGATTTTGTGAGGTTTCAATGAAATACCATATATGAAGTACATAGCATTGTACTGGGGTCAATAAACGGTAACTTTTTTTTGTTATTATTTGTAATTGGTTGGCAAAAGCATTGCTGGGGGTTAAGCTGTCGAAACCAGAAAATGTTTCACTTTCCTCCCCATCCTCTGACTTCATGCTCACTAGATGTTTATTGGGGCTTTGCTGTGTGGCCAGCACCAAGCGATGCACGCTGAGTGCATGGGGTTAATGGGTTGACATACACCTCTCCTCACAGAGCATGGACTCTAGATTCAGCAATGACTGGTGTGTGTGGCAGGAGGAGTACCGACTTCAGTTTTGGGGGCAGTGATTTGACTAGGGCTGAGAACTCCCCACATCACATACATCTCCTGTGAGGTCTTGGGTTCCCCTTTTTAGAATCTTGCTAATAAATTTTCTTGGCATTGCTTCTCCCCAGAGGTCTATGGAAATGTACTGTCTCTGACACCTGCTGTAACCCAGATCACATTCTTTCTGTCCACTTTCTATTTGAGCCAATGCTGCAATGAGAAACTTCCTACAGGTGTACACAGAAGTGCTTCACTTCGCCTGCACCTTGCCTTTCTGCCCCAGGGCTCAGCGGTGCCTCTGGGAACCTTCTAGTTGCCCAGACACTAACATGGGTGTGAGCAAGTTCACAAGCCATGAAGCAGCCCAGAACAAATGAGGCGGTGGAGGTGGAGGCTGTGTTATTCTCACTCCTCCCTTCAGGCAGGTAACCCTGAGGTGTGCTGACAGGGTTCCCTAGAAGAACTGCAGGACTGAACCTCACTTGAACCTCAGTTTAGGTTTAGAGACTAAGTCAACATCTCTCTTTTGTATTGGCTTTTTCTCCTGAGTTTCACCCTTCCCCATCGCCCACAACTGTCACCCTTCCCCATCGCCCACACCTGTGGGATCACTTCCACAGTCTGTCTGTCTTCATGCAAATCTTTGTCTCTGCCTCTGCTCTCCTGCCTCAGGGAAGCCTGGATACCAACACTCAGTCAAGGTCCCTGTAACTCACCCTTTGGGGTGCCTGGCTGGCTCAGTCAGAAGAGCGTGTGACTCTTGATTTTGAGGTCATGAGTTTGAGCCCCGTGTTGGATGTGGAGATTGCTCAAAGTTAAAAATAAATAAATAAACTCTTTGGCACTTAGAACCCAAATGTGTTTGTGGAGGGAGAGGACGTGTTAGTAACGTGTCCCAAGTCCACTATGGAGACTTGTCTGATCATTCCAGGCACACTGCTCTGTCCTCTCTTCAAACCAGCCTTATACTCAAGAGTTCACTCACCCCTTTAGCACTGAACTTAGCACTTAATTCTTCTCTAGTGAATTATGCTTTCCTAGCTGGTAATAATATAGCAGTTCAAAAATATAGTTTATGTTTTATGAACTTACTCGACCTTTGACCACTGTGCAGTTCCTGGAAGTAAGTCGAGTAAGGATAAGAATGAATTTTCCTTTGAGTGATATCCCATAGGTAGAATTTACCATGAATTTACCATGAATTTACCCCTGGTGGGGTTACTCGCATTCTTGTTTTCTACTTCCCGTTCCTAAATGCTTTTGCTCCTCCCTAAAATTCATAGGAGGATTATGCTGACATTGTTTTTCAATTATAGTACATGTTTAGTCTCCCATTTATTTCCTTAAATTAAAAAAAAATTAATAGCATTTTGAATGATTGTCATAGTAGGTTTTTGGAAATTTAGATATAATTCACATAACACAAAATATATCATTGTGAAGTTTACAAGTCAGTGGTTTTTAGCATATTCACAAACTCGTACACCCATCACCATTAGTTAATTCTAGAACATTTTAGTCACCATGCAAGAAACACATACCCCCACCAGCAGGTTGCGATCTCCTTACTGTATAGCTTTATCTTGCCTATTCCAGAATAAGTATCCTAACTCAGTACACAACATTCCTTTTTTTAAAATTTAATTTTAATTATTTATTTGACAGAGAGAGATAGAGACAGAGAATAAGCAGGGGCAGCAGCAGAGGGAGAGGGAGAAGCAGACTTTTCTGCTGAGCCGGGAGCCCAATGCAGAGCTTGAACCCAAGACCCTGAGATCATGACCTGAGCCAAAGGTGGATGCTTAACCTGCTGAGCCACCCTGGTGCCCCCAGTACACAGTGTTCTTTCAGGAATGCGGTGATTGGTGACAGAGGTCTGCACTGTATGCACAATTTTGACTTAAATATTTACTAACTCTGTGACTTTGGACGAATATTTTATCCTTCCTGAGCCTGTTTCCCACTTATAAAATGAGAGGATTGGGCTCCATAATGAAGATATTTTCTTTTGGATTTGCAGGATCTTAAGAATAGATGGTTTTATAGGAGTCTGATGAGTGCAAAGTCTCCAGAATTTTTAATGAATGGTAATTGATGCATTTTTCTGGAATTCAGATATTTAGCAAAACTTTGAAAGAGTCTAACACCCCCTCCACCACTTAACAAAGGAGTAGCTAATGGACTAAATGAAGCACATGTTTTAGCTCTAACATCTCAGTACTGTCTATAGTTTATATTTGAGAAAGGTGTTCAGGGAGTGACTTGCCCCCATCACACAGCACAGGGCGGAGTCCTGGCCCAGTGATTTCTAGAAGTCCTTGCTATTCCTTTAATAAACGTTGTGCCTCAGAATCAGAGCGGTCTCCAAGTTTCACTTTCTACATCTAAGTATATAATGAATACTACTCATCTACTATTAATACCAGAGTTGCCCCTCATAGATACAATACAGAGATTTTTAAAAGAGGTTTTCAATGTAGAAAATACTCAACAAATCACATTTTTATTCTTATTCTGCTTGTGAGAAGGGATCATGGCTACCTGTTTTACAAAATATCCCTGTAGCACATGAGCACATGTACACACATATTGCAAAACCCTTTTTTGAGCTAGTAAGAACCATATATATGTAGTGTGTGTGTGTGTGTATGTATGTATATGTATATATATATGTATGTATGTATATATGTATATATGTATGCATATATGCATGTTTGTATATATGTATGAATGTATGTATATAATATATGTATGTATATATGTATAATGGGGGTTTTTTTGGTCTTGTTTCATTTTGCTTTGTTTTCCTGGCTGAGTTATGGAAATGCCTGGATATCTGAGCTCTGCATTGGTTCCCTTGAAGCACAATAAAACTTTGGGTTGTCCCAGCGCATCTTGCTGTGCTTGGATGGGGCAGAGCCATCATCTCTGGTAGGATCTGAGAAGCAGTGAACATGCTGCCTGTCTTGTGCAGTACTTTACACACACCAAAGTGAAAGATTTTCTTTTTTTGCAGATGAAATATATCGGGGTATGTTTAAAAACACCCTGTCTCATCTGGCCCTTCGAGAGTGTGCACTGCAAGGGGAACTACTGTTCTCTCTCCTCATCCCCTTTGCAGGGAGCACCCTTATTCACCTGGATGGGCGGAAAGGAGCCTGGTTTGCTGGGCAAGGCTGTGTGGTGATTTTCAGGAGATTGGTGACTGCCCCTGTGCTAGCCGAAACATGGGAGCTCAGGTGTGACCTCACCTGCCCACCTCTTGGTCCTGACAGAGTCCTGGGGACTAACACCCGTCAAGCCAAAGCCCATGCCCTCCAAGTAATGCCTGGCACAGCATCAGCCTCATCCTTTCCGCTGCCTGCCCCGACCACCCAGCCAGCGTGAGCCCAGGCAATGGGAGCTAATTATAACATCAGCTTAGACACAACATAATTATAAAGGAAACTGCGACAAACGACATGGATTTATGCATTCCAAAAACCAACTGAACATTACTTTGGGTTGTATCCTCTTTAGGAATTAACCACATGGCGGCTAGTTCTCTCCACAGTGTTTTAACATCTGAGGGTGGAGAGTGAGTGTGTGTAACTATGTCCCTTTGTCCACCTGCAGGAAAACTTGGGGCTGGGCTGCTGTGACCCGACTTCCACTTACACCCAGGGGCTCTGCGGAAATTATGAAATCGTGAGCCTAAATCGACCAGTAGGAGAGAATTTAGCAACTGGCAGAAGCAGGGCCAAGGGGCTCCAGGAGCTTTAGACAGAACAGGGACACGCAGCGGAGCACAGAAAATTGACATTGAAAGTTGCCTGTTTGAAAGACACGACAGCCTTTGCTTGCTGCAGAGCTAATTATTATGCAAATTTATGCTAATAAACTCTGCCTTGAATGTTGTTGAGAAGCTGCCTTTTCCCGTTAACATAGCTGTAATGAGAGGTAAATTTGTAATGCAGATGCCCGAGGTAATATATCCTAAATCACTTTATGGTGTAAGGGACTCTCTCTCACCCCACCCGATACAAATGTCAATTTAAATTAGTTTTTGCTTTGCATATTTATTGAAGCTTTATTTATTGTTAATATGTACTACGGACACCAACTAAACAGCCCCCAATACTTATTAGAAGTGGAATTTAGCAGAAAGCTGGGTACTGGCATTTGTTCATCAGGAGATGGTAGATCTTTTTTTCTTCCTCCAGCCAGAACTGCAGTATCAGCTTGGATGGTGCCAAAATTGCTCACATGCCTCCCTCCTCTGAGCTTGCTATCAAATTAGGTTCTGCAATGAGTGAGCAGATCTATGATGGTAATTATTACTGGGCATTCTAAGAGTTAATAGCCTTTGCACCTCTACCTTTGTACTTGCAATACCCCTCGGAAGGCAGAACTGGCTCCTGCCCAGAAAAGGGAGTGTGGTTGAGGCACCAACATTTGTCCCCTTTAGAAGCTCACACATGCGCGGTGTGTGCACACGCCCTCACACACACCTATCTACATATTAGGGCTCACACTCAGCGTCCTGACCCTGGTTGCGCTCTAATTTTTGTAGGTCAGGCACGCCTTTCTTGATACTCTTGCGCACATCCGTTCTTGGTGTCCATTCCTGGGTCCAACACACACAAACCACCACTCACTGTGCACCCCGGGTATGGTCCTGGGAGTACCAGTCTGACACTGTTATGAATAGGCAGGGATGGCATATGTGCTTGGAAAGGTTCCTGCAAGTAATTCTGCTATGAACTTTCCATGGCTGAGGGGAAAAAAGCACTAAAAACTGAGTAATCTTCCTCTAGTTCTCCTTCTGTCCCTTTTTAAAACATAAAGTGACTACTTACTATGTGTCAGTCATAATGTTAAGCATTTTACTTGCATTTTTCTTTATGGTAACTTTTTAAACACCTGAACTACAGTTGACACAGAATGTTACATTAGCTTCAGGTAGACAACACAGTGATGTGACAAACCCGTATGTAATGCGATACTCCCCAGGAGTGTAACTGCCTCTGTCCCTCTACAACACAATTATAGTTCCATTGACAGTAGTCCCTGTGCTGTGCTTTTCATCCTTGTGACTTTTTCATTCCAGGTGACTCTTAAGTCACATCCTTGTGACTTTTAATTTAGCTATTATCATGCCTGTTTTAGAGAAGAGGAGACTGACGTGGGTTTAAATAACCTTCCCAAAGTTCTCCACTGATTACACATAGTAAATTAAATCTATGTATATGTTATTAGGCTCCAAAGCTCGTGTTCTTCCCACTGCACCATTCTACTTCTTAGCTAATATTTCAGTCAATTTATGTTTCATCTCCCTCTATAATTTAAGATGTTGGATTTGATGATCTCAAAAGTTCTTTGATCTCTCTAGCTCCAAATGAGGTTATTCTACAATAATGCAAGTAATTATCTCCTGATTCTGATCAGCTCTCTCTATGGTTCATTGTGACCTAAGGGTAAGCTGGTTACTTGCGTAAAGATTCTTGACAGCTGTTACCTACCTGTTTAGTTACTTGTAGGTTTCTTTTAGGGTATCTTGAACCTCAATTTTGGAAAATAAGCAGATAAAGAATCTGGACTAACCAAACACAGTATGATATCAACCTTACGTACTCATTTATGTATACATATATTTAGAGAATGCCGAAGTGTCTATCTGCAAAGAACTGTCTCTAGCACTTATGTGTCAAGTACCTAGAATTTTCTTCATTAGCATCACTCCTTTGAATCAAGTTATCCTGGTAGGTCCCTTTGGGAATATGTAAATCGACATGACATGGGGCAACATATCAACTATTTGTGCTAGGTAATTCAGGAGCACGTGTTTATCAGACATCAGAACCTGAAGAGGAGACATTGAGAGAACAGAGACATGAATTCTGATGAAGATATGGGCTGGGAATTGGCTTTCTCTGTTACCGTTTTGACATTCAGCAAGACTATTGCTGGTATAAATCTCTCCTCTGTAAATAAAAATCCAACAAACCAGAATTTTTTGGTTCAGATCTATTAAGGAAAAAAAAAATCTTATGGTAATTTTGGGCAAATTATCCAAGTAGACTTTAAGAGCTTCTTTCTTTCCCCCTACCAATGCCCACCCTGCCCCATTCTAAGATCTGTTCCCAATAAACCAGAATGTCTTAATTCCACATTAGAGTCTCAGTTTGACTTAAGGAATTACACTAGGTTATAATGCTGAGTTGAAATCAAAATAGAGAACTGTCAGCATCAATCTTTGATACTTTAATATACACAAGTTTAGTAGATCAATTTTGGTTGTGACAATGCGCTAAAAAAGGCTTTAAAAGCACATTATTTCATGTCTAGAAAGGAAACACATTTTCTGTAGTAAAAGTCTCTAAAAAAGTGAAAATAGTGAACAATATAGAGAAGAGGATAACAATTATCTGTAACTCCACCCTCAAAAGTAACCATCATATAAGCCTCTCTATAGACCACTGGACAGAGTTGCTAAGATATTGTACAACTATATCATGAATATCTTCCCAAAGGAGAGCATATTTTGAAAGACAGGATGTATAGACCCTCACTCTGGGAATGGACAGACCTGGGTGAGTCACATAGAAGATTAGGGCTGACCCTTCTGATCCCTGGGATGAGGATACCGGGATAGGAGTATGGAATGGGTCAATGGCAGGCTACAAAAGACACCTCTATCCACCTCAAAATTTTGCCAAGGTACACTTGGGTGTAGAGTTGATTCAAATCCCTCTGCTTCTTTGGGTCTTAGTTTCCTCCTTGGTGAGTGAGAAAGTCAGACAAGCACATCTCTAAAGTTCTCTTCAGTCTAAGGGTTTGTATCACTGGAAAAGGGAATTGAATCTTCAAGGCTTCAGCCAGAGTTGGGCAACAGAGTTCTTAAAGAGCCCCTTATTCCAACCCCAGGGTTGGAAGAGATCAGCCTCTTTGGCTATCAAAGGGAATACCGAACACTGATTGCCCTGAAATCTGGATTCAGCAGTCTATATGCAGGTTCAAACTCTATCCTTTACTGTTTGTAGACCTCTAAACAAATGATAAGGTCTTCACCTCTGCGAGCCTGAGTTCTTAATCTAGTAAATGGCATTAATAATATATACTTTTAAAAAGGGTTGGGAGAGGGGCGCCTGGGTGGCTCAGTGGGTTGGTTGGACCTCTGCCTTTGGCTCAGATCATGATCCCGGGGTCCTGGGATCTAGCCCCGCATCGGGCTCTCTGCTCAGCAGGAAGCTGGTTTCCTCCTCTCTCTCTGCCTGCCTCTCTGCTTACTTGTGATCTCTGTCTGTCAAATAAATAAATAAAATCTTTTAAAAAGGGGTGGGGGCGTTGGGAGAATGTGCTACTATATTTATTTGACAGTGTTCTGCAATTTCTAAAGGACTTCATTCCTTAATTGAGCCATGAAGTAGAGAACAAGAACTATGAGTCCACTAAAAGTATCCTGTCCATCCTAAGGAGACATCTGGAGAGAGACTGACAGTGGGCCATTGTGATCCCAGTTCCCTGTCTGCAGAGACTGCAAACAAGTGCAAGACTGCCATGGCCCACAGGGCTCAATGGTGAGGTTCATTGCTAGTGCCCTGTAGAGTCAAGTTCAGCCACTGTACTGCGAGAAAAAACAATAGCATATCTATATAGGAGAAATGCCATATAAGCCCTCACTTGTCTTCAGCATGGCCACACGCTCCAGACACCTATTGCCCACTGTGCTATGGGCAATGCCATGGAGATGGCCAGCCTCAGGAAGGAAGGCTGGCTAGGTGGCGGCTCCCCCAACCCTAGGAGCATAGGCAGCAATGGGGTGCATCCTCTAGCACCACTGGCCATATTGCCAGCCCCCTTTTCAATGCCACATTTCCTTTTAACCTTGCTGCTTTGGTGGACACTTGCATCCACTGTTTAGAAATTCCCTTTCCCCGTTTGTTCTCTGTCTCGTGGCTCTACTTCAGCTGTCCAGCCTGGGGCTCAGCACAGGGAGCTACTTTCTTTCAAAACAGTACCCCTGCTCCCCAGTGGAACTTCATACTCACGGTGTCTGGCATGCACACAGGACTCCTCTTCAGAGCGGCAGACTGGAACTCTTTCCTGTGCATCCTGCTGTCCTCCAGGTGGCGCCAACAGCTACCGCCATCACTGAGGATATCTGTCCTCAGCTTCACTCCCTGGGGACCCCTGGAGATCGCCACCCCCGCAGCCGTGTTTTATTTTTCTCCTGTGCTTATCACTACTGAACATAGATGTTTCACATGTGGCTCTTGATGAATGTCTACGAGATGAAGATAGGCTCCAAAGCAGAGGTTTCTGTCTGTGTTGGTCAGTGTTCTATCTTTAACACACAGTAGGCTTCCAATAAATGTTTTTTGAGTAAATGACTGAAAGCTTTTTATATTTCTTACATTATATTACATTTACTTTCTTATGCTGGCTTGACTATTTATTCCATGTCAGACAATGTAGTTACAGAGGCAAATAAGATTCTGACCCTGCCTTCATGGGGATCTATAGTTTGTGAAACAATTACTAAACATGTTCCTTGATACAGCCCAACGTCCCATTCATCTGCTGTTAATGAAGGACAAGCTTCGTGCTAGTCTATCCCAGGAAAGAATTCACGAAGCATACCCACAGCATAGAGGGCATTTCTCCTTTCCCATGGCCAATCTAAAATGGGCAGAGGGGCACCAAGGAAAGATGGCCTCTGAGTGGCCACAGGGGGACTTCTAAGAGAAACAGGCTCTAGTGGAATCCAGCTTGAAGCAATGTGTCCCCTTTCGGGTCTCCACATGCCACAAGCAACATCACTGAGAGTTGCACAGCTGCAGCAGAGAGGACTTCTGCCCTTCCAGTATGGCGCCCACCCCCCCCCCCCCGCCCCCGCCCGCTGGGCCAATCATGGGGCTAACAGAACTGATTCCTTGTCTTGTGGGGGAAGGGCAGAACTCCAGCTCCAGTTGGGTTTCAGCAGGAAGCCTGGTAGGGTGGATGTGCAGTGTTAGGGACTGCCCACCAAGTGGAGACAAATCTCCACAAATGAGCTGAGAAAAATGCAGTCTGGCCAGCCATCATTTCTTCGGCTCCTCCGCCTTCTCATTTCAGGAATCACCTGCTTTCTCTGTTCCTTGCGTGTCAGGGCCATACCCTGCCCCTCTCCTTTGCCTTGTCTGACTCTACCTGAGCCCCACCTACCCCCTTCTTGCCCTGCCTGACTCTCTACTGAGCCCTACCTGCCTCTCTCCTTGCCCTTTCTGACTCTACCTGAGCCCTACCTGCCCTCTCATTGCCCTTTCTGACTCTCTACCTAAGACCTACCTGCTGCTTTCTTTGGCCTGTCTGACTCTTTACCTGGGGCCGTATTTTCCCCTCCTTGCCCTGTTTGATTCTCTAGCCAGGCCTTACCTACCCCATTCCAATGCCACGTCTGACTCTCTACTGAGCCCTACCTGCTCACCTCTAATGTCCTGACTCTATACACCATTCTTCCTCTCCTTTGGATCAAGGCCACGTCTATGTTTGTTTTGCCTCTAGCCCATTCCCTAAAATAGGCCCAGCTACAAGGGGCTTCAGTTTCGAGAAAAATGATTTTAAAGCAGTATCTTGCCAGCGCTGTCTACTACTGACACATTCAAGTGATCAAATCCTGCTCACGGTTAGCCAGTTTGACAAAAACATCCAGGAAATTTTTCTCAATTCAGAAACTGCTTTGAAGATCTGTCTCATATTAATGATCACAAACTGCTCTGTAAATGACCTTTTTTTGAGAACGAGGCTGATGAAAACCTTACAGCATATAAATAGGACCCAAAGTCATCATTCAAATCCTATTAAAATGAGTGCTAACACAGACATGCTTCACAGTCTGAACTGCATGAACATTACTGAAAATCTTACAGGGTCCATGGAATATGGATCCATAAAACATTTTATAAGACTACAGTGTACCTTTCCTCTTTTTTGACACCGTGAGACACTGGCTAGTTTGTTGTGCTTAACAAAAACAAAACAAAACAAAACAAAAAAACAAAAACCAAAAACCAAAAAACCCAAAAACATGATGGGTAGAAAAGAGTCCTTTGGGAGCACCTGGATGGCTCAGTTGGTTAGGCTTCAGCCTTCGGCTCAGGTCATGAGATAGGCTCCAAAGCAGAGCCCTGCATTGGGCTTCCTGCTCAGCGGGGGAGTCTACTTCTCTCCTTCCCTCTGACCCTGCTCATGTTCTCTCCCATGCTACTCTCTTTCTCAAATAAATAAATAAAATCTTAGGGAAGAAAGAGAGAGAGAGAGAGAGAGAGAGAAAGAGACCCCTGGAGAGTAGCCAGAGCCCAAGAGGAACGACTACTGTGTTCCTTCTCTCTCTCCCTTTGCATGACACTAACTGTTGGCTGTAACTCCGGATCTTTGACACTTTGGTTCACCGTTACATACTGGAGCCACCAGAAAGGTGCAGGAAGCAAGGACTAGCCCTGCCCACTAGCATAGCTGGTGTCTGGACAGACAGGTCCCATGGCATGTGCTGAGGGAGTAAGTACAATATTACAGGAAGATAGGATGATCTCTAAGAACCTGGAGATGTTGGCTGTGGTGGTAGTCTCTAGGTAAGTAGAAGGATGGGGTAATTGTCTCTACAGACACTGGGGTCCTGCAGGGGCATCTAAGAGCACCACACCAGGGGAGTCCACCAGTACCCTCTTTGCAGGCTGGCTACCCACAGTGGTGATAGAAACAAGACAGAAGTCTATTTGTAGAGAGACTTGGATCTACCAAAGCAGCACCTAAGGCACAAAAACAATACCTCAGTATAGTTACCAGGGTTGGTGTCAATGGAGCGGTTGCCAAGACAGACTGAAAACAGGACCAGGACAGGAGATCACGCCTGAAGTAGCAATAAGGGTGATGAAACTATTCAGTCAGTGCTTTCTAGGACATGTGGATTATGTAAGAAGGGTCAGAAGACCTCATCTAGTGAGAAGAGGGGGTTATGACACAGGGAACAGGCAAGGCATAACATTTTGGGTCCGGAGTTTTTATGTGAATCTTTGGCATGGAAATCCTACACTGAAAACTAACATGTCACAAGAAAGGAAGATTCTGAGCCCCCATTTTGTTAGATCTATTATTTACAAATTAAAAATTCCTGGGAAAACTTCTCAAGCCCACATGCAATATTAGAGGTGCCTCTGTTCAGGGTGTAAAGAGAAGACCCTGATAAAGAGAAGACTTCACCAGTACAAGGCTGGGGGGTAGGGGAGAAGATCGGTGAGATTAAAGATAATGAGGTTCAGCAGGTCATCATGAATGTCTTTGCACTCAGGTTTCTGCCAGCTTGGAAGAACAGTGGGCAGGCAGTGGGGGGGTGAGATGTTCAGAAACATGTCTGCTGAGGGTAAGGGCAGGTGTGAGAAGCTCATCTGCATCCTGTTGTTGGTGGACACCTGGGGCTTGGGCGCCACTGGGATTAGCATGACGTAACCTTGGAAATGAAACTGGCCATAGGCCATACTAAAGGACCCTCTTTAAAAGGGGTCTTCATACCTATTTGTAAGATTTTTTTTTTTTTTGTAAAACTATTGTTACGTAGCTTCTTGAAGCTAAATATTAAGACCCCATGCCTCTTCCATTGGGTTTCCTCTAAAGTTTCATTGAAATTTTCATTTTTAAATCCTCACCTTCCCTTTTGATTTACTTTTTTTGTGCCACTTATGAATGTACCTAATGTTCTTGGATGGAAAGAATAAAAGAAATGAAATCAAGGGCTCTGCCTAATTATACTTGTGGAAAAGTTATCGGAAGAATAGGTGAGAAGATCCCTTTTTCATGGCACATTAAAATAATTTATGGAGAACCTCTCCCCTCCAGCTAAGGAGGTGGTCAAGATGAGAGGATAAATCTTTAAAAGAATAATGTTTTCAAAATCAGGTTCCTTGTCCTCAGATCCTTTGATGTATGAGTGTAATAGTAGGTAGGACACATAGTGAAATATACATGAGATTGTCTGAGGCAACAGAGCACAGTGGAGGAAATATTAGTGTTTACATCAAAACTCAATTGGAACACTCATTTTAAGATGATAGTTTGTTATGTTGAACGCAATTTAGCTCCACAAGGATGTTTTCTTGCTATCTCTAGGACACTTTCCATTCCTGCCCCAACCCTATCCCCACTTACCTCCTGTCTTCTTTCCCCATGTCTACACATAAGGAAGCGAAGCACATCCACCTTGTGATTTGTTCTTGTGGCTGCCAGACTGAAGAGAGAAGGTAGAGGAAGAGGTAGAACGTGTGGACATTGCCAGCAACCCTCTAGACTTGTGGAGACTTAATCAAACCATTTCCAACAAAGAAGAAATTAATACAAAGAGGATGATTTTCTTGTAGAAAATCAACTGAAGAACCCAGCCCCAAACAAGAATCTCTTCCTCCTCTCTTTCTTCAGCTCTTACCCATCTTACACACACTTTCAGGGAATTCAGCCACAGCCAAGGGTAAGTGGTGGCAAGACTGACCTTATTGGGAGAACCCGCTTGGTAAAAGCAGCCTCTGCCACCCCCGGAGGCCGTGGTCCCCCTGGCTAATGCAAAGTGGGTTGCAGGCAGAGATTGGCATGACCATCATCTCTGCACGCAGCCAGCCCCCAGTCAATAAGCGTTTAGCGAGGAACTGCTGTGCACAGCCTTTCCAGACCTCCGTGTGGGGCCCAGAGAGGAGTGCTTTTAAAATGTGGTAGGGCTTTATCAGCATCCTTCATGCAAACTCTTGAATAGCAAGGTTTCCTCCCCAGCAGGATGCTTGTTTTTCTCGTTGGGCAGTTCCTGTCAGGCTGCATTTAGGACGGCTGCAGGGGTCTTGGCAAAGGGGAACTGGCAAATCTACCGCATGGAGGCTGCGTCCCCCCTCCACACCTGGTTCTCACCTAGCATCTCCCTCTCGCCTTCAGTGTGACTTTGCCCTCAGCAGGGAGCAGACAGGTCTGAGCAGAAACCTTCACACAGGTGCCGAGTCATATTTCAAGAGTGGAGGAGAACTGCCTTTCTGCATGTGGCTGGCTATATATTAACATGTGGTTGCTCTGGTGTGTCAGAATCTTCTGTTTCCAGACTGATGGTGCAGGGCCCAGTGATAATGAGGGAGAGAGATGATTCCCCTCTAGAAGCTTTGTGGTCTCTCTCTTGACCCTGGTAGCAAATGTCCTTTCTTCCTTCTGAGAAGCTTAGAAGCTGTGAAGCCTGAGTAGGAGAGAAGGAAAAAAAAGAAAGGACAGGACAGAAGAGGAGAGAATATAAATGTAAGAATCAGAAGTCACTTCAAAAAATCCTTTATATATAATACTATATATATATATATATTTTTTTTTTTTGAATTTTAGAGTGTGAGAGCCAGAGAGAAGAGTGACATAATAGAGTATCAATAGCTGGTGGCAAATCTAGAATTCAAAATCATGTCCCTTACCTGTAAATATGACCATAAATCTCATTCATGACACCTGAACATTAAAAGTTTAAACACAATGGTGGCTGATAAAAGTTTTCCAAAATTCTAATTTTCACCTGGAAATGTTAACAAAAACAGTAGATACTGGCAGCTTTTTCCCCATGAAGTGACTGGCTTCCTTCCTTCACTTTTGAAAAAACGACCGGCAAGTACCCAAGTTTAAATAAGCATGGATTGGCTGTCCTTTTTTCAGGTAAATATCACGCGCTATGAAAACAGCAGCTAGTTCAGCTTGCAACTCAAACACAAGTGCATTGCCTTGAGACAACATTGTACTTCAATGCACAGCAGAAGTGCTTTGTGTGAACTTCCCATTTCATTACACAGAATATTAAAAACATTTGTACTCAAGAGTTGAGATCTAATGAAATTAAATGTTTTACTGTTTAATGAAGGATATTCTTAAGTGAAACTGGCTTGGGGGTGTTACAAACTGTGGCAGTGAAGAACACAATGACAGTTAGCACACTTTGCTGCTGATCCCTTGGGTTATGCTAAAGCTCTGGTCTTGCTTTTGCAAAAAGCAAATTGGTTTTTGCAACATGAGTGCAAAAATCAACACCATAAAAAGGTAGATAGTGTCTTAATATTATTACAAAAATAACTACCCTCACAGACACCCTGAAGGGTCTTGGAGACCCTCAAAGATCTGTTGCTAAATACTTTGAGAACCATTAAATTAAAGAATCAGCAGTTCCCTTGAATACCAAGGCCCTGGGCACAGACACGTTTTAGGTATATTTTGTTCTGTAAGATAAAAAGTATTAAGGTGACAATATGAATTCCAGACAGATCCATAATGTTAATCTGTGATATTACAGCATTGATCTCTGAATGATGCAATACAGAATCAACAGTTTCTACCATTGAGTCATAGGCTAGATATCTTGGAGGAAATTTTGGTTTGTTTTAGTGACCAGCAATACAGGTCTTTACAAAATTATCATAGGTCTGAAGTTTACAGCAAAGTTTCCTGGGCCCAATCATTTCCTTGTTTAGCCTTGGCCCCACTGGAGGTTACTTAGGTCAGCAAGGCTACAACTGATTTAGAACCTACCTACTATGTGGGTATCTTTAAAAGCAGGACTTCCTTTGTCTCCTGAAGTGCAGTTATTACTTCTGCATATTAAATGTAAAAGCATCTTGCTGTTTTACTTTTATCTTTATCTTTAAAATACTTAGGTTATACATAGACTCTCAGGAATCACCAGAAACTTATGTGAGAATCTGCCTTCTCCTGAGAAATGCTGAGAAACATAGGAGAAGCACAAAGGAGGGGTAGGGGCAGTGGGATATTAGCACTAGACAAGGCCCTTGATCTCTGAGATAGAATCCTTCCAAGATGTTGCTGTGGTGGAAGGCTGACTACTTCTTTTTACTGAAATGGGAAGGCCCCTGAAATGGTACCATATTATAGAAATCGTGGCAGGAGGAGACTCTCAAACTTATTCCCTGGCACACTGAATTCTCAGTGTCACATGCTACATTGCCTCTGCTCTTCCTAGGAACGCCCATGTTTCAGTTTATCAGATAATCAGGATGTTCACCAGCACCCCCCCACACACATCATGATCCCCCATGTCTTTGATGTCCTGTGTTCCACCTATTTCCTCTGTCTGGAACGCTCCCCCATTGCCCCCTTTCTGAGATGCTTCTATTCATTCTTTGAATCTCATCTCTTGACACCTTTTCCCCAAGATCACTGTTCTGATGCCTTCATTCTGACCAGGCAGAATCAAGCCCTTCCTCCTCTATGTTTTGATAACTTCAGTCATGCTACATTTAAACATTTGTTATGTTGTGGTTAAGTATTTACCTAGCTTTACTAGTCAGGTTAAAATTCTTCAAGAATGCTCAAAATGTAAACAAGCTGAGAGGTAGGTACTGGCCAGGTGCTGGGTGGGTGTCTATGGAGTAAAACAGACTTGGTTCTGGCACTCGAGATGTTCTCAGTCTGGTGAGGAAGACAAATAAAAAACCAATAAAGATAAAGTATACTTTGATGTGTTATAAAAAAAAATAGACAGATAGTGCTAGAGAAGGTAGGTTGTTTCATTAGTCTTGTGTATTACAAACCCTTAGAATATTGTCTTATACACTGTTGGAGTTCAACATATTTTTGGCAGTGAGTCCACCCTTCATGGGCACATGAAGACCAGAGAGGACTCTGTAGGAAACTCCATAGGTCTGTGGAAGAATGTGTAATAGGGACTGTGACAGAAATGTGGACAGAATTTAGGAAGCAAATGTGATGGTGAGCTACTGGTGTGGGTTTTGAGCAAGGGACAGTCCAATAGCAGTTAGACTCATGGGTCCTCAACTCCTCTGTCTTTCCACCTGCCAACTCTGGCTGGGGAAAAACTTTGGCCAAAGCCCACCACCAGCTGAGGACAAGGGAGCCTGGCTGATGGAAGTCAGTGTCCAAGGGCACAAAACAAGGCAGAAAGCACAGAGAATGGAAAGGCAGTTTACCCGAAGTCAGAGGAACCAGCACACGTGATCAAGCATTTGCGTTAAATATAGCTAGCTTTTGGCTTTGTACTGTTCTGAATCATACTCCATGCCAACCTGAGGTCTACACTGCCCTTCCTGGGGATGGAGCTAATGTAAGGGATAGTCCCTTAGGCTCTGGGGCTGAGCACTTGACATAGGACTCTGGCTACCTGTGTAGGATACAGAACCCTGCTTGAGTAAAATTAAAGATAGAGGATAAGACAGTGAGAGATGTAGGAATATCTCTCCCCTGGAGGAGTTGTCAATCTGTTTTATGAAGAAAACAATGCCCATGAACGAGATTTCACACTTACTAAGCCATATATAACAATTAAAAATTAATATAGTATCATCTGAACACTGCATATGCTTGAGGGCTTGACAAGAAGTCAGTGTGATTAGAATCAGGTTGAATTAATCAGGCAACAGTGTCTCAGAGTTTAGGTTAAAGTCCCCTCAAAAGGAGTTTAAAGGAATGTTGCCCCAGCCATAAGAACAGACATTTTCTCCAGACCTCTAATTTGAGGAACCTTGAAATTACTAGTTAATTTAGTTAATTTCATAGTAGATTTATTCCTTAATGTGTCCTGGTTTATTTCCTTTTTCACTGAAAGAGACATTCTTTCTACAATTAGAGATTTACTGAATCTTGGGAGAGATTTAGCATTGATCTGGCTTACCTTATTGATTTCCAATTCCCCAGAGACTCTAAATAGTTATTGATTGAGATGTTTATGCAGCTAATCATTCTGTACTCATGTTCCCTGTGCTGTCTTTTTCCTATTAGGATATGAGGTAGTTTATGAAATTACAAGCAATTTTATATCAGATGTTCAGGAGTGACTACAGATGACTTTTTAGTAGGTGCTAAATACAGCATGAAAATTATAACTTATTCTATGCTCCCCTTACCTCCCAAATCCCTACCCCCCCACCTCCAACTCCATGATAGCTGGTCTCATTGAGGACTTTGAGTGTTAAGTTTTTAAAATTATTATTTCTTTTACAACAAAGGCAGCTCTCCCAGGGGGTAAGTCACCACTTGAAAGCATGTTTCTCAACTCCAAGTTTGCAGAGTAGGCTAAAAGGAGGCAGTTGAACTCTCCGCGGTATTATGTGTAGAGAGAAGACTCAGACGTTCCCCTGCTGCTCACTGATAGATCAGAATGAGCTTTGCCAGTTGCTTTCAAATCCCTGCATGTCTTTTATCTATGCTTATGTGATAGTGAGCCCAACCAAGGAAGGCAGCCAACGAGTAGGTGAAAATAAATAATAAATAATCTGAAGAAAATAGAAAACACAAGAAGGAGAGTGAACGGAGGTGGGAAGGAGACTTGTTTGGGTGGCATGGTCAGGCAAGGCCTCTCTGGGGAGGTGGAAATCGAACAAAGAGCTAGATCATCAGAAGACAGGTGTGCAGACGTGGAAGGTGGGTGAGGACACCTGGAGGGCAGGCCGGCAGGGCAGGCAGGAGCAGGCAGGAGGCAACCCGAGGAGCCTGTAGGGCCCCCACAAAACAGGGTCTCAGGGACATTTTTGAGATGTTTTGGATCTTTTGAGATGTTTGGAGGTTTAGAGGAGCAGAGGTATGACCTGACCTGTCAGTGTTAAAGGTCAAATGTGAAGCCTAGGGACCAGTAGGAGGCTGCTGCACACTCCTGTGCTTGGACTGGGGAAATAACGGAGCAAATGACGTGGAATCCGATTCAGAACAGATTTAGTCAGAGCCTGAACCTGCTGATGGACCAGACACAGCAAAGAGGAAGAGAGAAACCGAAGACGATGTTGAGGTGTTGGCCTGAGAAAGCAGGAATGGTGATGCCATTTCCCAAGATGGAAACCACAAGGGGGAGGAGTGACCTTGCTGGAAGGAGAGCCATGGTGAAGCCAGCCGGTCAGTCTTGTTTCCGGTGTCGGTATCTGGAAGCCCTCCTAGCCATCGGGGTGAGGGTGTGGTCCGGAGGGCAGGACGGGGAGGAGAGCCTGGCGCTGCCCGTGTACATTTCAGAGTCTCCCCGTGAACTCCGTGCGTGAGAAGCCCCAGCACTGAGTGTAGAGAGAGGTGATGGGAGAAAGGAAGACGAGTCGGCGAGGAACTCAAGAGAAGGTGGACAGAAAGGCAGAAGAGAAGCCAAGTGAGCAGTTTCCCAGAATCGAGTAAGGGAAAGGCTACAAGGGAAAGAACGCATCCACTGTGATCGTTGCCACTGAAGGGCTGAGTACAATGAGAGAAATTTTAATCGTTGTTTTTGGCAGGAAGGAGTTCACAGGCGACCATGACAATAGCAATTTCAATAGCATAATGGGAACAAAGCCTGATTGGAGTGGATGGAAAGTGAAAAGTGCAAAACAGAGAACATACGTGATTTTTTTTTTTTAAGAATTTTATTGTGAAGGGGGGCAGGGAAATAGGGCAGTTGCTGAAGGGACGTGCGTGGAGCCAAGGAAAGGATTTCATGTTGAGGATGATGATTATGATAATAACCATTGTCGTCACCGTCATAACGACGACCATTTATTGAGTGCTTACTGTGTGCTAGGCTCTGTGCCAGGCATTCTCCACACATGATCTCATCGCCGTTTTCAGCAATCTTAGAAAGAAGGCTCTGATGTTACCACGTTAGCCCTGCGAGAACAGAGGAATCAGGGTCCTAAACCTGAGTGTGATACAACTGGGAGCTCCCCCCAGATGTGTCTGAATCAGCCTCTTAAAGGCAGCAGATTGATTGGTCCCTTTAAAAGACCAGCGGAATATGAGTGAAATCCCTAACTGCACTTAGTCAAGACCTATTTTGGTTGCAAGGGATAGAATCGCAGCTCAAAATGGCTTAAGAAAAAAAAAAAAGTGAGAGAAATTTAATTCATGTATCTCAAAAATCCAGAAGTAGATCTGATTTCAGGTGTAACAGGGCTCATGGGCTCAAACAGTGTAATTAGGATTTAGTTTCTCTATCTCTGCCCCACTGGGCTCTGCTTTGTACTCTGCTGCCTTTATTCCCAGGGAAGCTTTCCCCCTGTGCTGCTCCTGGCTTACTTCCAACAGTTTGGAAAACCCAGGGGTCAGAGTCACCATGGGGGTTGGGGAAGATGATTCTTCTGACTTGTGTCTCTTCATTGCTGAAACAATTGCTCGCCCCAGGGACACTGTGTGATCTCCTGGGCTGGGCTGGGGCCTCAGGCTGGCCGCCAGGGCCAGAAGGGCTGAAGTGGATACAGAGGTTGTTCTCTGAAGGAAAGACCTAGGTGATACTAACCCAAAAGGGGTTAAGGGGCGGGCCAAAAAGGGGCAGGTGCCCACTAACAAAACTATGAATACATTCAGATGTTTCCTCTCTTACAGACAAAGATTTCTGAAATATAAATTCTGTAAGAGGACAGAGTTGTTTCTAGTCTTCCTTATCAAGATTAGTCTCTTAGCACCTGAATGGCACATCATAGGCTCAGGTTTCAATGTTTTTGTTTTATTTTTAAATAAATGAATAATCTCAAGTGATTCTTCCATAATGGTACCCCTTTCACTGGATCTATTTATTTAATTCTAGTTGGACGTCTCTTCATGTATTTGAAACCCATTGTTATTTTTCCTACCTGAAATTTTCCAACTTTCCAGAACCCTTAGTTTATTTGGAAATAGTGTATTCAGTTAATATCCTACTCTTGAGAACAGTGTTTTTGATGTTATTTTATTCCAGCCACCTGGGTACAAAAACCCCAGTTCTTACTGTGATGTCCCCTGAGGGTAAGAACCTACAGTTTTAGCCAGAATTGAAATCCCCGCAAATTCTAATGAAGCTTTGCTGTGTCTCACCCCTGGGGGTTTATTTCCTCTCCACTGAGTCTGTAAGGTGAGGCAGAGCTCTAGGGAAAGACAGGTACCTGACAAAAAGCTTGTTTGGGTGTATTTGCTTCTGACACTGGAGTGCCTGTGGCAGAACTATCCATCTGGAAAACTCTCAAGTGGGCGGAGAGATGAACACTGCACTATCTTTGCAGGTGATTTGAAATTTTGCATTGTGTGGAGTGTCAATGTTAGGATACTTAAGGCCCTTTAACTGTAGGAAAGGAAATTCAAATTTTGTGGAATGATGGAGCGGGCAGCTTATAATAAAAAATCAGGACTGTTGATCTTGTCCTACATAAACAGAGAATGCATTCTTCTTGAACATTTAGAGAATTTATTTTTTCCCTTAGCAAAACCTTACGGGGAGGTATACGGAAGAGAAGCATGGCATAGTATCTTGGACAGGAAGTGGCAATTTATCATGAAGATAAAGGGCATGGGCTCCAGAACTGACTGCCCATCTTCAAACCCTAACTTTCCCTTTTTTTAATTAGCTGACCTAAGGCCAGATGCTAATCTTCTGTATCTCTGTTCCCCTATTGGTAAAATATGGATAATAAAAATGTACTACCTCAGAGATGCTAGACATCAGTTAACTATTTAAAGCATTTAAACAATGCTTGGCACATAGAAATTAATATATATGTGTTTGTTTCTATTGTTATTATTTTGAATGGGAAAAAGATAGGAATGTAAATATGAGTGTGCGTCAAAGAAAAAGAAATAATGAGCTTTGGTCCAAATAATCAGAGGAAATTGAATGGTGTGTGTGTGTGTGTGTATAGGAGGAGGAGGAGAAAAACCTGGTTTTGAGACTGATCTCATCTGGCTGTTGGCAAAACATTTTAACATTCTAGGAACTGAGAGCACCTGTTGGGTGTTTCACAAGTTTAAGAGCAATTGTTCTGAAGTCAGAAATGGAATTAATGTCATGGAAAGAACCAGAGGCTGATGTGAATAATTAAGCCTCCTAATGAGGACATTAATATTTCCTCGATAGATTGATTAGTGTTTCTCTTGCTGGGATTGTTGCGCAAACTTACCTGAGCTGGCCATCTATCTTGATTGCTCAGGACAAACTGCATTGGCAAAAAAATAAATAAAAAAATAAATTAAAAACTGGTAGACTACCTCATTTCATACTGAAAAGCCCAAGTATGTAGGAAAGGGCACTACACCCAGGAACTCATGAGCCTATGGAATGATTCTGAGTAGTAAAGATTTCCACACAAGTCATTTCTGGGTTTCATCTTATTATGCTTTATTAATTTTTACATGAAGATGGGCTTAGTTGCTCAGCCCATTCCTCCAGCATCTCATGGGCCAGAAACGTGCACCTCCCACGTTCGCTGATGCCAACTTTGCTTTGAGCGTGAGAACTCTCATGATGAGAGTGATGTTACCATTATGCGCAAACTACTAGACAAGCAGGCTAGGACGTTGCTTCAGTTGGGGTTCAACTCCAGCAGTGGGGACAGGAGGAGACACATATGTAAAGAAATGGATTTTTCCAAGGAATGTGTTACCCAAATGTGGGCTACATAAGTCCAAAGTTCTTAGGGTAGGGTAGCTAGGAAGGGAAAATCATGAATAGGCTAGAACTTCACTGGCTTGAGCTGAAGTTTGTTGTCCTAGGTAACAATCAGGAAAGAAGGTCTAGGGAGAAGGGAGAAGGATTGCTGATCCAAGTGTCCAGTCTCCCTCATGGGGAGTGAAACTTCCAGCTGTTAATTTGAGCCCATATAGGGTATTCTTCCTTTTGATTATTTTAAAGTCACCAACTGGGGACTTCATTCATATCAGCAAAACCCCTCCACACAGGGTCGCCTAGATTACTGTGTGGTGAAATCACTGGAAAAGATGTATGAGTGCTACAAGATGGCAGCTGCTTCCCCTCTGATCTCCCTTTCTCCTGAAAGAATCTCCCGGAACCCCAGCTATGGGGAACATATTGCAAAAGGGAATTCTGAGAGTTGAAGTTCAGCCCATCCAAGCCAACACATCAAAAAGGTAGCACAAATGGAGAGCAAAGGACAAGAGTGAAACCAGCTCCTAAGATGGCTTTGACCTGCACATTGTAGAAGAATCAGATCACGTTTTGAGGTCACATTTATCCTAGTTTCTACATATTTTATTGAGGTCACCACCTCGCATCTGTGTGTTAGTTCAGAGATTCCAAGCATGTTCTCATCTGCAATCCATTTCCATTCTACTTTGTTTGGCTTTGAGCTTTATCCAGCCCTTTCACATACGGGCTGTGGGGGTCATTCTGCTTCGTTTCATAGGTAGAGCTGCTAAGGACCAGAGAGGTAGTCATGTAGTCAGTGTGAGGTAGGCCAGAGAAGCCAAGATCTTCTGACTCCAGATCCAGAGCTCAAACCATGGTTGAGACTGACCAGGAGGAGACCCAGGTTTCTTGGTGTCTCAAGCACTATCTCTCCTAACAATCCTTTCCATTACTGCTGAGTCTTTAAAAGAATAAAAGTATAGGAGATGATCTGAGGTGGTTGAGTCCAAATTATGACTCTGGGTTATCCTTGCCGATGGATAAATTCTGCTTTAGGTAACTGATAGTCTTGGAAAAATAAGATCACACAGAATCCTATGTTATACTTCTGGGAAACTCCATATTCAAAGTACAGCCATTAGGTCATAGGCGTATTAGGGCAGCAAGTTTTATCTGTGTCTTCACTGTTGTAGCCATTGAGCTCAGAGTAAAAACTGTCACATAGCAGACTTTCAATAAATATTTTTATACAGAGATTAATGTTAATGAAGCTATGAATTCTGAATCAATGGGGAATATTTATGTGTTATTGAGTTTTTGTAAAGTAAGATCATCTGGACTTTTAATATACTGTGTTAATTAACTGTACTAACTTAACTTGCTACTTCATGGTCAAAATGCACATCTCACATGCTAAGCATCCTGGGGCACAAGTTCTAAACATCTTCAAAGAGCCAGGTCCTAGAGTAATTGAGGAGAAGATGGAGCTCCCTATCTTAATCTTGAAAGACAATGTCCCTCAGGGGCACAACAGCAAAGCTTCCCTTGGTATCAGTTGCATCTCCTAGAATTAAATAATCCTTTTTTTCTGGTGTATCCTGTCGGTAGGAACCAACCAGGAACACATAAGAAAAATGATAGTTTTTTCCCCCAAATAAGTATGTGCCACAGACAAAGGGAAATTTTAGTTCTTCTGAAGGCAGCACAAAGTCACAAGATTAATTAACCTGCAATAAACAGAGAACTGCTTTTATCCAGCAAGCACTTTCTGTCTGTTTAGAGTGTGTAGTTTCTCACTCCAGATGGTATGTGTTCACTGCTTTCTTTAACGGGATTTCAGCAATCTCTCCTAAGCGCCAGATAGTCCTTGTGATGGCCAGTGGGGTGCAGGAGTTGAAGGGAGCTGCTCTGTCATCACCCTGCTTGCCTTTGAATGTTAATTTCTTTTTAAAGATTTATTTATTTATTTTAGAGAGCGAGCGATCAAGCCTGAGCAGGGGAAGGGGCAAAAGGAGAGAATCTTAAGGAGATTCCTCACTAAGTCCGGAGCCCAAGGCGGGGCTCAGTCTCAGGACCCTGAGATCATGACTTGAGTCGAAATCAAGAGCTGGCCGCTTAACCAGCTGAGCCTCCCAGCTGCCCCTGAATATTAATTTAGTTCACTTCTCTGATGAAATGGGGATAATAAGAGTATTTGCTTCACAGAACTGTGAGGATTAAAATGAGTTGATCATGGAAAGCACCTAGGACAATGGCTGGCCTGGCATATATTCTGAGTATCATCGGGACTGTTACTATCGTAGTTAGCATCTTTATGGAATTAGCAGGACATAATATTTGGGGAGGAGGTGAGGCTGAAGCTCTTTAGGAAGACTGGGATCTCAAGCCTTACATGAGTGTGTGGAGAAAGGGGACAGTGGCCCCATGGCCTTGTTCCAGCAAGGGTGTTTGGGCTCCCAAAGAAGGACAGATGGGGCAGGAAGCGCCCCACCATCTCCTGGCTGTAGTGTGCACACCAGGGAGATTGAGCACGTCCAGTTCTCAGAGGAAACCCGGCTAATATCTCTCAGGGGATTCTTCACATTCAGAATTCAGACAAATTGCTGCTTTTTAATTAACAGAGCCCCAACAACTCCGTTCTCTGTCTTCTCATGAATCTATTTTCTCTCTAATCCCTTCGCGCTTTCCCACCCTGTCTGCTGCTGAGCTGTGATCTTCCAAGGCACTCCCCGAGGAGTGGATGCAGGAAGGAAGGAGCAGAGCCAGGGTGGCAAAGTTTAGCCGAGTGATGGATGGCTTGTGATCAACGGCCAGCCGCCACCCGACTATCTGTTTACCACTACCAGAGACCCATGACGGAGACCCCCAAGTGAAGCACGTGGGGGGGGGGCAGTGTGATCTACAAGCTGGGTGTTATTAAAGATCTGGAAGAATTCCCTTGACAGGACCAAGTGGAAGAAGCATTCAGGGATGTCTCCCAAATACCCCATTAATTTAAGTTTAATAGGACAGTTATTGAATAATAAATAACAACCAAATCAAAGGAACATGTTTATCAAGGACTTATGCCCAGATAATGCGATTGTGGCTACACCAGTTGAGATCCCATAATATTAATAGCTGCATCTCTGAAAAAATCTCCCAGTGAATGTGAGACTAAACTCAGAGGAACATTCAGGGCTCTCTGCCTCGTCCTGTCAACCCTCCAGAGTTCCCTCAAGAAGTGGCACAATTGGCTCAGGCTGAGGGAGCCCCTTTTGTGAGAAGGTGGACCTATATCTTCATACTGGGCCAAGTGAAGATGTGATCAGGTTCTGTTTTCCCCAAACATCCACCATTGAGGCCTGTGTTATGGAAATGTAAGATATGATCACCTTGTCTCAATCACCATTTCAGAGCTGTCCTACAACTCTGTTTGAGGCATTCTCAGTTTCTAGAAAACAGCTTTTTTCCGGCTCCATTCCCAGCGGGGCACTTCAAAATGACTTTTGAAAAAAAAAAAAATTCTAAAGTTAAAAATATCCCCTTCCACTTTCCTGCTCCTAACTTATTAGAACAATGCCTAAGGCAGCAGGAGTGTCATTGGCTGTTCTATTTGTGATGGGTCTGGAAGAGTTGATATGTTTATGAATATTTACATCTCCAAAAGGAGACTGCTGTTAAGTAGGGTTTTTTTAATTCTATAAATCTTCTCTTGTGTCATTGGATGCTATAAGCCACAGATAGGCAGAGGAAGAATGCAAAGAAAAATAAAGACTGGGCCATTATGTGCACCCCAAAGCCTGCCCTGCACAGACAGCCACATGCCAGTGGATAAGAGGGAGGAGGACATGGGCGAGGTGGGTTGTGCAGTTGTGTTGTGATCCCTCAGCTTTGTTTTCATATGATGAGTCTGATGCATTCTAATGTTGGAGAAAAATTCCTGGCATTGGTGGCTATTCACAGAGGACGCGAGGAAGAAGGCCATGGCTCATGCATGCAAGGGCAGAGTGTAAGAGGCAGGAAGACAGTCCTCTGAGTGGTGCACAGACAGGGCATGGGGATATATTCTTTAATCAACTAGCTGCTTGGAAACTTGATGATCAGTCACTTTTGGGCTGTCCAGTATTAACTGCTGCTGTTACTTGTCTCCACATACACACTGCCTCCTTCTAAGGAACCGAGGCATTTACATTTTTGGAAGACTTTGAAAGGTGTTCACCTGGTACAAAGTAGGTTATGATGCTCTCCTCTTAGTGATTCCAGAAAATCTAAATAAATCACTTGACAGCACCAAGCAAACTGAGGATACAAGGACATGCTGATCCCCACAGTTGACTTCAGGCCCGCCCTCAGGCTGCTGTCTCCTAGTGTGCCAGCTGTAAAAGCCTGGGCTTTTAGTAGCAGGACTGGAGGAGAGCAGAGAACAGGCTATCTTCCCTTTGCGTAACCCTCTTTCAGGCCAACACCTTGATGCCTTGTATGTTAGAGGAGTAACTCCCACTTACTGTCAGAGATTTGGCTCTCCTCCTTCTTGGCTACAGGGGCCGTCCGAAGCAGGTGACTATTGAGCCATTACTGTGCCCTAATTTGCAAGTCACTTTGCAAAGATGTCTTCCCCGTGGCAGGCTGTCTAACCATTATGAAGCTGTCTACCAGTAGGCAGTCTTGTGCACATCTTCCAGCTAATTTAGAAAAGCTCAGAGTAAATGTCTCTAATACCCTAGAATAGATGTCTCTAACCTGCAGACATCAGTGGATGTACCTTGTTCAGTGAATGTGATGCCCGGTTAGGGGTGACATTTGTTGCTGGGGGAGGAGGAAGGAATGACAGAGTCTGACTCACAGGGCACAGCTCTCTAGCAGAGAGGCTTTGCTGTGCCTTGGCCAACCATGGGACCCTGACTCCTAATCTTCCACCATGGATATTAGAGAGGCTAAATTCCCCATTTATTCCTTTCATAATGGCTGCGCTGCTTCACTGAGCAGCTGCCATTCCATTTCAGGGATCTGGTTCAGCCATTGTATTTTAGGAAAGAAAAAGAGGAAGCCATCTGTGACTGTCCCTCTGAGATGGGTGGGTCCTTTGTCCATTCAAAAAACACTTGTAAGTGTCTGGTGGAATACAAGACCATAGAAATACGAACCACCCTACAAAACTACTTTTCTGACATGGGGAGGAGCAACCGTCAACTATGGAAGACAAACAATATGTAGGAAAGGAATCAGAATCCAACCTGGAAGCAGGTACAAAATAACAGAGCACAGAATTGATGACGTCATTTCTTGAGGAATCCCAGTCTCACAGGCAAGTGAGGGAGGACATGTGATTTTATCTACTCCCCCATTCTCCGTTTGTTCCCCATGCTAGGCAGTCCCCAAACTTGACCTCAGCCAGTAGTGTGCTGGAGTGGGCTCATGAAACCCAGCTGTGGGGACTCTTCCCAGCACTGTACCAAGTGAAATCACACTGGTAGCTTGAAATTGGCCATAGCGGGAGGGCATACGTTAAGGAAGTACACCAACACTAAGAATCAGGACTTCTGTTCTTCTTTCAGGGAACTGGTTGTTGCATTTACCAGCACACCCCTGCCCAGCCTGCTTCTCTAGAGTTTATATCGAAATGCTTAAAAGACATGTCCACTAGCTGCTCCGTGGGTACTATTAGGACAACCTATTTAGTCCTTATTTATTTATTTTCTTTCTCTTCTTCTCCTTTTATTCTCTGCCTACTTGTTCATCTAGAAACCTGTGAATCCTCCAGGCTCTTCCTTCTCCCTCACTTCCTATATCTTATCAGCCAAAAGTCCTATTGATCTGATAATACATTTCTTCTTCCTCCTCTTCTCTCTCCTTCACTGCCCTTACCCTAGTTCAAAACACCACCATTTATTTCCAGATTGACATTATCAGTCTCAATAAAAGGTCTTCCTGCGTCCCAGTGAACCTCCCTTTAATCAGTGCTACAATCTGCAGCTAGTATAATGCTTTACAAAGCACACATGGAAGCCTGCCATTCCTTGCTTACTGGTCCTCCTCCAGTGAATCCTCAAGTATTTGTTAGAACTCCATAATTTTTTACAAACTCCATTACACCTTATGAAAGACCGCATGCTCTGGCCATTGTTTATCTCATTTGTTACTGTCTTCCTACGCATATTCTTGGCCTCTACATGTATCTCTTACCCATTTTCTCCCACGCCCACCTCAAGCAGGAGGATGCATACCAATGTACACCCATACAACTACATCCACCCCCACTCCTATACAAGCATGCGTGCACATAAGTACACACATCTTCTTCACCTGGCCTGCTTCTACCAATCTTTGGCTTCAGCTTAGACTGGCTTCTTTGTGAAAGCCTTTCCAGGTCCTCTCCATGTCACAGCAGAAATCTTGGACTTCTCCAGCATAGCGTGTAACACCCTACTATAAATACCTAGTTATACATCTGTATTTCCCCCAGGAAAGCTCCCTTGGTGAGAACAGCCATGTCTATCCCCCACAAGCACAGTGCCCAGCCTCTGCAAGGTGACCGAGGAGTGTTTATTTATTAATTCAGTGCAGGCATCCATGAATGAAGATATCAAAGATGAATTTGCTCTTAGATATACTCTTTTCATTGAAAATGTTTACTGGCTCACAGTTATTGAGATCTATCCGCTATGAACTGTTTGTCTGGATTTCTCTCATTATTTTTCTGGCTCTTTTTTTTTTCTCTGTCCTTTTGTAATTCATCATACAAACGACCTCATGCAATCACTCTCGATTGGGACCATCAGTGAATGGACAAGAATGCATCAGAAAAAAATGCTCTGCGTGGACAAAGACTGATTCTGTTTGTCAGAACGCGTATTGTCAAATCCCACACGCACCAACGGTGTGGACGGGAGCACAGACCCTCCTAAAGCAATATCATCGTGAAGCCGGAAATCTATTTTCCTGGGTGTGCACAGCTGTCTCCTAGCACTTTGGGGAGCAGCAGGGGGTTCATGAAGAAGGCAGAAAGGGAAGGCTGGTTAATTTAGGAGCTGAGGAGCAGAGCAGCCCAGTGAGGTGGAGGCCCTTGGTCACCCTGGCTTCCTTAAGGAAGGAGGTAATGAGAAGAATGTCTCCTTAAGGATGCTTGGTGGGGGTTCATATGTGTTCTCTCACGATCAATTCCGGGAGAAATTTAGGCAGGTTTCGAGTCAAAATAGGATTTCTCTAACAGCCAGAACAGAAAACTGCACCTGAACCCACAATCCCAGCTGGGCTCTCTCCGTCTCTTGCATCCTCCCTGGTAATGAGGATTCTCAAATGAGAAGAGAGTTGATGAGGTTGGATATAAAAGAGAATCCATCTGGGGTTTGCTTGAGCCATCTCGGACATGCAAGGGCCTGAACTCGTGTGTGCCGGGCACGTCGGGAGTGATGGCTGAGGGAATGTGGAATCTTCTCCATAGAGAAGGGGCAGGGCTCCTGCAAGTGTTTTGCAGCAAGCTTTTTCTGTGTGGAATGGTGCTTGAGAGGCACTTTCTTTCTCTCTGAATCTCATCCCCTAATTTTCTCCCTTGATAATTAAATTACAGTAACAGGTTGACACCAAAAATAGAGGGGGCGGCTTGAACGTCTTCAAAATTAAATTCATCCTGTGACAGAAATATGATTTGGCTCTACTGAGGTTTTCTGCTTCAGCGGGTAGCTAAGGGTTCCAGTCTTCACCTCAGCAGTTAAAGGTGCCCTCTGGTACGTCAGGAAACTAGCCAAGGTCTCACCATTTGGCCCTCCTGAAGAATATAACAACAGAGCCAACTATAGGCAAAATACAAAAGGAACAGGGCAGCAGTTAGGAGAAAGGGACAACTCACTAATGGTGTTCTTTGAGCCTCAAGAAGACAAGGTGGGGACAACACTTGGGACTAGAAGCCCTCAAAGCAGACCATGAGGGTAGTTGTGTGGTGGACCACAGCAGTGGATTTTTCTGTGAGTGAAATACTGGCACTTGCACTTACTTATTGAGTAATTTCTAGAAGCTCTACGTCCCCATGTGTATAGTGGTGAATATGATTCATCCACTTAGCAGAATTGTTGAAAGGTTGAGTATCCGTCTGTCAAAAGGCCTATAAGGTGTCCAGTGCTCAACACACGAGGGCTGCATATTTATTTACTTTTTCTCTACTTTGCACACACAAGGCCATTGTTATCCATTAGGATCCCAGGGCCCTTTCTAATTAATACTGGAAAAGGCTGCTTTGCGTGGAAGGCGAGCAGTGAAGGCGTGAGACGGATGGCTGAGCTGGCCCAGCCCTTGGCATTCCCGGAGCATTGCAGCCCTGCCGTGCACCGGGAACCTGCCTTCATTAAACAGGAGTGGGGGCCTCTCTGCCTTCCCTTGTCACATGTGAATGTGGGCCTAATGGTGGTGATTAGTCAGTGTCCGGTGAGGGAACGGGTGGGCTCCCACTGCCCCCCACTTCTGCACAGCATGCTGAATGATGCATTCGATGAGGGGATGGAAGGGTCATTAGCCAACAGGACTGGATATTGATCCAAGGAGTGAGATCCTGGGATTTGGAGGCAAGTCACAGCTCCTTCTTGTGGAAAATAAGCAGTTATGCCTCCTTGGAGTGTCCTGAGCACCCAGAGGGCCAGGAAGACCACTGCCCTTTGGAGTTGGAGGTACCCAAAGAAACCCCTTTCCCAAACCCAAACCAGACTGATTGTATAGGGTAACATCACAGATACCTTGAATTCCAGGATGTTTTGTCCTTTTTAACGCATTATTCCTTCTTTTTATGCTCTTAATTCACAGACAGTGGCTGTATTCCCAGGAGACGCTCTCCCACTGTGCTGTTAGAAAAGCGTGTAGATCCAGCAGTACATTTCCTCTGAATCAAGCTAAAATGTCATCCTAGAGTTAAGAGCAGAAGGTATATGTGACCCACTGGCTGGCAGAGGGCAGGCTACAATACTTTGAGAGACAGGACATGATGTCCTTCTCCTTTCCTAGAAGTTGTTCCTCATCTGCTTTCTGACAATTGGTTTAAAGGCCATTGAGCAGAATGGAACTACCAATGGTGAGAGAGTTGGTTGCAGCCCTTGGAGACAGAAACAACTGCGGAGAAAAGAGGACTGGACATAGGAAGAGGTAGTTCTAAACCATAAGCCTTCACTTCTGTTTGAAAGTTAATTCAGTCAATAATAGTAACATAATGCCATCGCCTAAGGTTTACTGATATATCGAACACTTAACCATGGACCAAAACCCTATTCCCAGTGTTCTTTGTGTATTATCCAATGTTATCCCCACAGGCAGAGAGGCCCCCACTCCTGTTTAATGAAGGCAGGTTCCCGGTGCACGGTACCCTAAGAAATGGTTGCTAATCTTATTTCTCCTCACACAGATTTATAAAACAAAACACACACACACATGAATAAGTAAATGAAATGTAGAAAGCCTCAGAAATTTCCTAAGGTCACCAGCAAAAAACTGCTTGGGGTTTAAGTTAGAAGCTGGGATTTGAACTTGAACTATCCCTGTAGTTAATCCTTTCATCTGGCTCTTTTCCGGATAACTTGCAGTATTTCGCAGTCTTTTGTAACCAAAGCCCCCACAAAGCTTTCTGATTCCTTCCCCGCTGATCTCTACCAGGTAAGAAGATATTGTGCTGGTTGTACGTTCTGCTCTTTGTATTATGAAATCTACAGGTATTGTGTTTAGACTGCACAAATCACTCCCCAGAGGGCTTAATATGCTCCTCCCCTCTCTTTACTTCTCCCTTTCTCCTTTCCTTATCCTGGTGGCATTCATTCATGTATTAATATGAGAGCATCTATTGAGTTTCTGTAGTGCCTATAGGAAGAGACAGTTACATAGTGATGCACTGGCTGACTCCCTGCCCCCCAAGCAAGCAAGGGGTCCCCTTTCACTCAGCAGGTCCCGCAGGCAAGAGCAGGGCTGCATAGCCTCCTACCACTTCTAGAAGTGAACACCACTCCAAAGCCAGCTCCTCCGAGAAGACTTTCCCAGACATACATGCCTCCTCCTCCCCCCCCCCAACACATAGGAACTAAAATAAAACAAGTTGGAAAATCAAGTTGGAAAGACGGGGGGGCCAGATGGGAAAGGACCTTAACTGGTAGAGAAAAGGGCTTGGCCTTCAAACAGTAGGAGATCGGAAGTGGTGGAGGGCATGCTAGGAGGAGAGCAGCAATTAGGGACGTGGAATGAGCGTGTGGCTTATGGGGCAGGTGGATGAATGTCAGGAATGAGTTTAGGAAGAACCAGACTCAGGATCATGCAGTGTGAGGAGGGACCATGGGAGGCATCCTTAGACGGGAGGATATTTTTATTCAAGGGGGGTCAGATAACATGCTTAAGAAAAAGCGGTGAAACTCAACTTCTTTTTAGCCACCATTCAAGATTAAAGGGTTGATTTGAGGATGCCAAGAAGTTTGAACATGTTTCATTTAGCCATTTGAGGGGGTGAGAAAAGGGAAGCTCTTCCCTCCCAGATCCTCCTGTGATGGACAAGCCTTCATTTTAGTTTGTTACACCTGCTCTCTGATTGGCAATTCAGGCTTGCTGGTCCAGATTGCCAAGATAGACAATGTGGCTTACAGTCTGGGCCCCAAGTGTTCTGGCTCTTGTGCCTGATGTGCTTTCTATAGATCCCAAACCAGGTGCTCTGAGCTCTTCTGTGTCCTGAGAGCCAGCTGTCCACCTGCCTCAGGCTCCTCAGTCACCCTGTCTGGGGCAGTATCGTCCCACTTTTAAAGTCTGGGCGAGAGGACAGTGAGTTCAGAATCCACTTAACCACAGAGGTCTCTGGTAAATGCTGGACGTCTCTAGAAGGCATACAGAGGAGGAACCGAGGGAAATGTAGTGAACATAAAACTACTCTCTGACTCCCTCTGCCCCTCCCAAGATCTATTGAAGATGCCTTGAACACAGTGCTTCCAAGGGGCAGGACGATGGCACCTGCTGGCCAGCCCAGGTGTTGCTGCTACCTCTACACTTGCCTGCTCAGGGACAGAGACAACAGGACTAAGCTGTGGGGAGAATAATGTCGATCCTCCTTTCTCTCCCTGGCATCTCTGCTTCTGATACCGGGCCTGTGGAATTCACTCTGAAGCAACCGCAAAGGCCTTGGAGCTCTGAAATCTCTAAACACAACGGATGAGAAAACAAGTCCCAGCCAGCAGGGGAAGAGGGAATGGGAGCATTTGCCACTTTCCTGCTAACTGCTTTGAAAAGAAAAAGACAGGTGTGGGTCCTGCTGATTCCTGAAACTGTCACAGATGAGAAGCAGCATGAAGTGGTAGGGCAGCTTTGTAGATTTCAGTCTGGCACCCTTGCCAAGATCACAGAGACTTGGGGGAGGAGCTGTTTCAACAGAAACCAACAGCAGGTCTTTGGGGTCTTTCCGTTTTTGTTTTTTGGCAACTTAGAGGCAATGTGAATCAAAAGGATAAGAGGGGAACAAACCCTGACTATTACAACTCGTTGTTTTTGTGTTTGTTTTTGTTTTTAATGTGGCCTTGAATTCACTTCTTCAAACAGTGGAAGGTTGTAGGATCTTCTCCCAGCTCGGCCATTTGCTAGCTGTGTGACCTAGAGATTCAGGCTTAACCTCTCTGGACTATAGTTGCTTCATCCTAATGAAAGTAACGATCCCTCCTACACACGGATTTTTGAGAAAGTTAAATTAGATCTCACTTTGGCCAAGTGCCTGGCAACACAGAATAGCTCAATTTTGTTGCTGTGACTTAGAAAAAAAAAATATTTAAAAAATTACAAATCCTTTCACATAGGCAAAATTGTATATGTTGCTAACCATGGACTACTGGTAATAACCCAAGTTGTTAAACAACAACTTAAAGCAGGGAAATCATATTTCCCCCCACATTTTATAGCCAAAGAAACCAAAGCCCAAGGAAGATTGAGGGAAGGCTAGCAGATGAGTGTCTCTCGAGAGCCGCAAACAACCTTTGAGGGGAATGTCAGAGCATAAGAGAGGACTCGGGCTGTGAGCTGGGTATGTGTGGAGACCCAACAAGTTTCCTACTGCTCAGGTACCTTCTCTCTACTGGGAGCTCTTCCCAGTCTCTCTGCTCCTTAGCCACTACCCAGGCAAGTATCTAGTGTGAGATGAGAGTCAGCTACTGTCCCTATTTGCAGGGATATGGCCCCATGTTAAAGGGTCTCTAAAATCCTTCTGCTTCTGCTAAAACATGAAATTTAATATGGAGGAAGATTTCATATCCTCCCTTCACAGTTGGCATTGATTAGGTGCTTACATGGACCAGCCACCACAGCCTAAGTGGGGCCTTTCCTCAAGGATTTGCCCTCAAGCAGCTAGAATGACCATAGTGTATACTCAGGCTCACCCAAATGATCAAAGGTTATCTTAACTTACACAAATTCCAACCATTTCAAAGTGTTGGCCCTTTTTCTGCCCACTGAGAATTCTAAGCTTCATGTCACAGAAGAGAGAGGTTGCTTTTCTTTGAAGGTCAGAGCTAATTACAAGGTGACCGTGACCTTGGCACACAAAAGGGTGATGAGTCTAGGCAGCTGGATTCTTTTTTTCTTCAGCAGGATCTGAGATTTCTACCCAGCAGCTGTGGGTGCCTAAAATTGACATTTGAGCTATGTATAAATTTCACTAGCTCTCTAAAAAGGTGGCAAAATGAGCCCATATATAGGAGTTTGCACTTTCCACTCCAGCCTAGTTTCAAATTAGGGTCCAACTAGGTTAAAAGAGAGTCCAAAATTTAGAAGTGACATTGGAGGTCATTCAGAAATACCTCCTATCCAATGTGAGAATCCTCCTTGCAAGCCCTTGCTCATTGTCTTGCAGCCTCAACTTGAATACCTCTGATAATAGAGAGCTCAGTACTTGAGGAGGTAATGAAATTCCATTTTGAGCACTCTTTTTGTTTGCTTATTTGTTTCTTTTTATTGTTTGTTTAAATTGAATCCTATCTTGCTCTTGGTTTCCTCTAACTCTTACCTGTTGGGTTTCTTTCTGGGATGAATAGAATCTATCCTCTTGGTAATGTCCCGAGTTGCTTTCAAGTTAGCTTTGTTGACGCAAATCAATTTTGACTTTCTACTTTTGTTCTTTACCATTTATTTAGCTGTACCTTATGATTTTCAGCCATTCAGTATCGACCCTCAGTGTCCTCTGCATTGGGGTTGACGAGGGCCCGAGGTGAACCTCGTGTGAACGTTTTCCAATGGAGCCAGCAGAGTGATCAGGATTGAAACCATTTGGCATCGACGCTGACTGGGGAGAAATCTCACCTGTGAAAAGGAAAACCAAGGTTGTGGTCATGAAGATCGCTGATAGTATGAGCCCCACCAATGAAATGGGAGGGGAAAAGTGCAGCAAAGGGACAGAAAGAGGCAGAGAAGGAGGCACAGGATGATTCAAAGATCTAGGCTTATTCTCATGCTGACAAACAAGGCTCCTTCCCACTCCCCAACTCAGCGGAGGCTAAAGCTGCTTGTTCTTTATCCTAATACAGGATATTGTCCCAAATCAAGTTCACCAAATCAGTTGGACCATTTTCCCAAGAAATCAAGATCTTTTCGAATCCTGGTTCTGTCTCCCTGGGTGTTCACTATTGTTCTCAGCTTCCTATGTCCATAGGAGACATTAGGATGCATTCCACATCTTTCCTCAGGTCAATGTTTAAATTAAATATCCAGTAAGACAGGGCCATGTACAGAACCCTGAAACACATCCCTGTGTTTAGTATGTATTAGACATGCTAAAATATACCTATTGTAATATCTGGTGAGTGAATACGGGTTAAGGGAAAGATAACAATGTAAAAGAAATATCAGACTATCTAATTACAGCATGTGGCCTTGTAAACAAATGCAAACAATAAAATTTAACATTTCTCTTACTAGACCATGGAGGATATTTTATTGATCTTTGTAATCTCAGCAGCTAAGCAGTGCCTGGCACATTATATGAATTTACTCCAGGTTTATTTATTTATTTTTTAAATGACCACATAGCATATGCTTTCCCATCATTCTAGGAAAGAATGGGAATTAGGGAGGTCCTCAATTCATTTCTCTCATTTTAGGCAGGGACCATGCAAAGCAACCATAATTCATCATCCTCCAACAGTCCCTGGTGATCTGCCTCTTCTCTATTACTCTCAGCTTATCTGTGGATTTTGAGTATTTTGTTTATCAAGATCCCAACTACCTTGAGAAAATCTGTATCTTATCGTAAATGTATAAGTCTGCTCAGGCAGCTATAACAAACTACTACAGACTGGGTGGCTTGAACAAAGGAAATTAATTTCACACAGTTCTGGAAGTGGAAGTCCAAGATCAAGATGTCAGCAGGGTTGGTTGCCTGCTGTTGAATGCCAGCTTTATCTCCTTCATCCCTTGATTTGCAAATGTCCATCTTCTCATTGTGTCCTCACATGGTCTTTCTTCTGTGTGCACCCCCAGTATCTCTCTTGTGTGCCATCATCCAAGGCCTGGGATTTGCTAGAGAAATCCATGATCATGCGCCTGCTCTATTATTTTTGTAGTTGAAGGAGTAGCAAGTGTCTTTAGGAAGAGGAAGCTTCACTGCCACCACCTCTGGTAATGTGAGAAAGAGGGTGCGAGGTCATCCTGGGCTCTCCTCACCTGCAGGGCTGACTGAGCCCTGAGAAAGATAATCTATGAGCAAGAGCGAATGTCGGTACTGCCCTCTTTCCATGTAAATCAGAGAAGGCATAAAGCTTATGGAGAGCAACCCTCCCAGTGCGCCCCTACTTCCCATCTGGGACATTTTCCATCTGGTGTTGAAGGTCACATCTGGCAGTGGTGGGGGTGGGGAACAAGCAGGGGAGGAAGGAAGGGATGATAGTTCTTTCAAAGGGCTCCCCCTTCATCATGCCAGTGTTGAGAACCTGTCTTTGCTGGTATCTGTGGGAACTGGTGCTGTCAGAGTGTGGGTGACAAGTGCAAGATGAAATAGGGTCTGGGGTCCAGTGGAAAGTTTTTCCAAGTTAACATTCAGGCTATATGTGTACCTCTTACAGGGTCAATTTCTAGAGCTTAGTAACAGCTATTTTAAAACTAACTTTATTAAGTACTTACTGTATCTCAGTCACACTTCTTAGTGCTCTTTACATCTCATTTAGTCCTCACAGTGCTCAATACAGCAGCATTCTTTATGGAGGAATCTTGAGACACGTAAAGCTAAACAACTTCCTTGGGGTCACACAGTTAGAAGGAGATAAAGCTGGCATTCAACAGCAGGCAATCTGACTCCAGATCCTATACTCTTAAAATGCTCCCTTCTTATGAAAAAAACCCCATCATTAAAAAACAAAACAAACAAAAAGAAACCTTTATTATTATTAAAAAAAACATTTATTAAGTACTAGATATGTGACAAACACTGGTCTAAGGTCATACAACTAGTAATTGGCTTTCCAGAGTCACATACATGCTTCTCTGTGTGTCTTACTCTCACTGTCTTACACACAGACATAGCTTCTCTTCTAGGTGGAAGTAAGGTACAGGGGTACCTGCTTGGGAATCTACCCCTCCAAAGAGAACCCAGACTGGGAATGAGTGATAGAGACATGCTAGGCTTTTAGGACAGACCAAAGCAGACCTACCTCCCGGAAGAACATCCTTTCCAACCCCTTTCTCAAAATAGCACTGTTGCAATCATACATTGGCAAGCATGCTCTTTCACACTTATTGGATGGGAACTGTGCCCAAATTAATTGCTATACTTATTTCAATCACAACTAAGTCATTTTTTTTTCCTTTGCATCAAGAAGGCAATAAAGATGACAGTTTAAGACTCCTGTTTTTGGAGACAAGCAGATTAAGCCATTCTGCATCTTGCTTGTATTAGAGAAATGGTCCCATGCATATTTGACAAAATTAATTGTTTTCTAAAGGGCTGTTCTTACAGTGGGAACAGATACCTACCGCAGGCTTGCTGTGAGATTGATGGCCATGACTACGAAGCTAGTAAGTTGCAGAGATAGGATTCAAATCCAGGTTTGTTTGATTCCATATCCATCATCATTAGCTGGACATGTTTTTGAACTTTCTTTAGACTCAGTCTTCCCTTTTATAAAATGGGCATACTTTCTCTCGCCTCACTGATTTGTAATAATGAAATGATATCTACACAAAAAAATGCAGCACTGGACACAACGGGTTCCATGTGGTGGCTGTTGTAGAGAGATCAGCAGAAGCTACTAGAAAAGCTTTATTTCCTGCAGGTTATAAATAAGAAGATATTTATATGTGATTCTCTTACATCTACTCTTGTTTTTGTATTTCAGAATATATGCATACGCATCTACTTTTCGATTTTTGAATGTATGGATGTGAATGATATGTATAATTTTTAGAGTGTCTGAGATTCCAAGTAGGCACAGGATCTAGGCCAGTAAAGGAGACATAATGAATGCACAGTCCTGAGTAGGCATGCATTTGTTCTAGAATGTGACCCTGCTCATGTACAGAAGGACAGGTGCACTGGTTCTGGTATGGGGATGGAGTTGTCAGCTTTGGAACAACCAAAGTACTTCGTCTTGTCAGCTTGCTGGTAATTCATCAAAGAGAATAAATGGACAGAGTACCTTGTGTGAATCTAATCTCCCTTAACCTACCAGACTCAATCCCCAAGAAGGCAGGAGATAGAACCCGGACTGAAGCAGGGGGACAGGAAAAATGAAAGAAACCTTTCTGTGGTAATATCTCTGCATTCTTTTTTTTTTTTTTATGACTCCAGTTTTAGTCATTGAACAAATGGACATAAATAATTCCAACCATTAGCAGCTAAAAATGGACAACCATTTCTGGATCAGGAGAGAGGCAGACTAATTATATTAATGTAGAGTAATTACATATATTTATGTTCAGTATCCTCACTGCAGTTCTGAGATAAAATTCTTTTCAGGAGGAAATTGGTGAAGTCAGAGAAGCAGTAGGGTTCTAGGCGGATGTTTCAGTAACTCCAGCTGTTTGAAAGTAGAAGAAATGTCTGCATTTGAGACTTTGACTTACACCAAATGTTGGTCAGAATAGTGCACTGGTCTCTAAGGAGCCTGTACCAGGTGATAACTGTGCAATCCAGCTGCTGTGATAGTCCAAGGGCAGCCTCTTTTAATTCTCATCTTGCCTTAGCTTTTTAGTTTAAAAAGATAGGCAAATTAAAAAAAAAAAAAAGATAGGCAATTTTTACAGCTACTTTGTGCATGGGAGGGAGGATTGAATTGGAAAAAGAAGATGCTTATGTAGAATTTTGGCCATTTATAGCTGCAAGTTCTGGACTGGCTTTCCATATCTTCACATGGACCTGAGGATTCAGCCACCAAATGATGTCCTCAAGCTTTTACAGCCAATGCCAGAAGGACTATATGACAATTTCTGCTCTTTTCTGAATCCTATTTTGATTGGCATGGGGGATGTGTATGCTGAACTGGGTTCCACTTCACATTCTGCACAATGACCGAGTCTACCAGTAAAGGCAGGGTCCTCGGATGGATGACCTGATCTGGACCTCACCATCCTGTGCAGGTGCAACAGGCAGGCTGGGACACTGCAGGTTAGCGGAAGTGAGGGAGTTGTCTCATCAGTCAGACTTGGGTCATATGCTCAACTTGGGGTCTATCATTTGGGCCACAGAGACGAGTGGTATGACTAACTGTGTCTTGGTCATTCAGCCTCTGTTCTGTCTAGAAGAGGAGTAGTCCACCAGAACCCAAATGACTAGGAAAGGATAAGAGGAAATATTCATTTTCAGAGCAGATAGAAAGAAGGGATGTGGGGCATATAAAACTAGTAGATACCTGCTTTTACCATCTTTCACTGTGTGATCTTGGGCAGAGAATGTAATCTCCTTTAGCTCAAGATAAATGATGTTCATAATTTCTCCCTCATAAGGTTGAAGATTAAATGAGTTAACAGACATAAAAAACAAAGTACTGTGTTTGGCATAGAGTAGGCACTCAATAAATGTTAATTCTTTTGGTCCTAAATAGATACCTACATTTTAATACTTTTTAAGAGATCCTGTAGTGCTAATTTGAAAGCTTAGTTCTAATGTTTCTGGCTGGGCTGTGTGATTCAGGGAGGAAACAAACAGGAGAAAATAGCTTTTTTTCTGACAAACTGCCCTAAGTAAGTCCAGATCATCCCAGAATATCCCTGTACCCCTCAGCAACCATCACGGAAGCAGAAGGGATGGCTGTGCCTTAGCATACTTGTCCTTTGCGAGCTTCTCATCCATCCTTCCATACCCATCCATCCATCCATCTGTCCATTCCTTCAAGAGGTATATTTGAGCACTTATCAAATGCCAGATACTGTGTTAAGTAATGACTACATTGGCCTGCTTTAAACAAAACCCCTGACTTATGGAGATGACTTTGAGGTCACTTTTCAGAACTGATGTCAAACTATCCTTGAGATGGCTGGGGGCAGGGGGAGCAGACAAAGGACCTTCCCTAATAGAAGCTGTGAAAATTTCAATGTAGTTACTTTGAAAAAAAAAAAAAAAGAAAAGAAAAGAAAAAAACAAACTTTAAGCACAGTGCAAAGGTTAATGGAATGTTTTTGGATACCTCTGCTTAGTAGAGAGAAATTTATTATGGAAAAAAGAGGCAGGAGTTCAAACTTTCCTGAATAGCTTTTTAAGAGGCCTGGACTATTGAAATTATCTCCCAAATAACCCTTTTAAATCTAAAAAGAACAGCCTTGCTAATTAAATGTTTAATGAATATTATAGCTAGCATATCAATTTTAGGTAAAATTTATGAAGCAGCAGGCTGAATTTTATATGCTGCATTACTTTATGGCTGTTGTGAATATTAACACTATTTTGCACTTTACTGTTGTGGTCTCAACATGGGTTCTTTTCTCAGAGCTTCATGATGGTTCTGTCAAGTAGACAGAGCAGGTGCCCTGTCCTTACATTACAAATTAGGAAATGAAGCTCAGAGACCAGGAAGAGATGTGAGGCATACATTTTTACACATTTTGTGGGCCTTTGAATATAACTACTCTCACCTCATGTTCCAAGGTTTTTATTGCCTTTACTTATTTTTTAAAAATTTTATTTATTTATTTGACAGAGCACAAGCAGGGGGAATGGCAGGCAGAGGCAGAAGCAGGCTCCCTGCTGAGCAGGGAGCCCAGTGTGGGACTCGATCCCATGACCCTGGGATCTTGACCTGAGCTAAGGCAGACACTTAGCCACCCAGGCACCTGTCAAGGATTTTACTTGCCTTTAGAGCATATTATTAGTTCTGACTAAGGTCTTTTTATCCTTGAGACCTTAGTGAGAGCATGAACTTGTATTGCATTTGTCATTGTAATCAGGAAGTTCATCCACCCTGGAGGACTTTTGAAGACATCAATCTCTACATCTGCTCTTGTGCTAAGGGGATGTCGTAGCACATGTCAGGAACAGATCTCTGGAGCCAGTCTGCCAGGGCCAAATCCCGGTGTCTCATTTCATTTCAAGATTATGGGGAACCTGACTGAGTTATTTCACCTCTCTGTGCTCCATCTACTTCTTCTGTAATATAAAGATAATAGCATTTCCTATTTAAATTACTATGGACATTAAATGAACATTATCAGCTACATGGGGAGCTAGGGATTCATGGTGCTCATTCAGGAATCTCTCTGTCTCTCACACACAAGCAAATAACTCACACTTGCACACATGTTACAAATAGGCTATAAGTGTGTGCACCTCACAAGAAGTTATGAGAAGATTCTTGTCAGAATGAATGAAAGATGGAATCTGGACAGGATCATTATCTGAGGAAGTTTCAACTGAGAAGAAGAAACAAGAACTGGCTTTTGACAACTGCCTTGAGTAGAGAGTGGTATGGAAATGCACCCTTTCCAAACATGTCCTTCGCTGCCTGTCAGTGGGCATGAAGTTCCACCATTAGCAAATTATTCCTTGGGTCTTAGACATGTTTGTTTGTTTGTTTTCTCTAAAGGACCCTGGAAGTACAATGCTTCTAAGAAATCAGGTTCTCCGGGAATATAACAATCAATGGTGGCTAAATTTGAGGAGACACAAGTAGGAAAAAAAAAAAAAATCACTGGCTGAGGAGAGATCTGGGAGATTCCACAGCTCACACATAAATTCTTCAAACTTCACTTTTGTTCCTGAAGGAGCGGCTAAGTTCTCAAGTAACTAGAAAGTAGCTTTCTCTTTTTCCTGTTTTTACCTTTTTAAAACTCATTCACGGGGCACCTGGGTGACTCAGTGGGTTAAGCCTCTGCCTTCGGCTCAGGTCATGATCTCAGCATCCTGGGATTGAGCCCCACATCGGGCTCTCTGTTCAGCAGGGAGTCTGCTTCCCCCTTTTCTCTCTGCCTGCTTCTCTGCCTACTTGTGATCTCTCTTTCTCTCTGTCAAATAAATAAAATATAAAAAAAATTCATTCATTATATGAAAGATTTGTAAAAGCACACAGATACACACCCCAACACACAACATGTGTCACACATAAACCACATGCAAACACACACACACATCCCAAACACTGCACAACACACAACACATAGATAGCACACAAGCCATACATACATATCCCAACACCACCCCACACAACACATACCATGTACCACACACCCACACACTCCTCACACTTCACACACACACACACACACCACACATACACACCAAACAAATCCATATACTCCATCCACCACACCACACACACTCACACGCTCACAGAAAGTAGACCAGAATCTATATATCTTAATCCCCATTCTGTCATTTCCTGCTGTGTAGCAATGCAAAGACTTTGAGGAATTAGGATAACTACACCTTCCCTGCCTCCCTCACAGGACTGATGTGAAGGCTGGGATGCTACAGGGAAAAATGTTTTGTAGCCATGCCGAGCTCTGCAGAGTCAGTCAGAGCAGTTCTTCGTTGAATGAGGGGAGCAGGCCTTCTCGGCAGGCCACGGTCAGGGACCACTGGGACTGCGAGCCCCTCTGAGTTCATGCCGGGGGCTGAATATGCGCTGGTGAACTGATTGGTTGGTGGCATAGCCCAGGTACACCACAGACTGCCCAGGTGCTCTTGGGCAACCCTGCCTTGGCTACCTGTATTGAACCTGAGTCATATAATAAAAGAGAACTTTGACTCAGCACTTTCTTAGCACTTGTGAATGATTTTATAACAACCTTAGGGGATGCGTAACATCACTAGTCTCTCTTACGTGAAATACAGGGGATGAAACAGATAGGGCAACCAACTATGTTCGTTTACCTAAGACTGAAAGAAATGCAGGAATACAGCACTCTCAGTGTTAAAACTGAAAGTCCCCAGCAAACTGGGACAACTGGTCACCATAAAACTGAGGCACAGAGAGGCTATGTCACTCTCCCAGGATCACACAACTAGGAAGTAGTAGAGCTGGGTTTTGATACTACCCAAGTATTCTAACTATAGATCCTTCAATTTTAAGTTACCATTTGCACTCTGTGACCTGGCACAGTTTTTGCAGTTTCCCACCATGGGGAAATTTTTAGAGTTAATGATAAGAAAATCACAATTAAAATGTATCAAGGTTAATGATGTATCTCATAAATTATTGTGTACACTATGTCCAAACTACATATTAAGTAAGAATAGGAAAAATCAATTTATTAGAAATTTAATATCTTTTAATGCAAAACACAAATAAATATATACCAGAATAATATGCAGTCCTAAAAAGAAAAAAAAAAAAGATTAAGCTATTTAAAATTAATTACTACTAAAAACATAGGAATCCAGAAAACAGATAAAGCAGTGAGACACAGGTCATAAGAGAAAATACTGTGAAAATGTGGGACCTTAACTGGAAGGTTTTACCCCCACTAGATTTAGTTATTTGGAAAGGAGAAATTTCTAGGTAGAAAAACAAGGGGAAAACCATGCAGGTAAGAAAAAACCTGTGTCCAGATACCCAGGATGAGACTGAGAGCTAGTAGGGAGTGGCAATGAGAAAAGAGAGCACAAACAGTTTTCCAAAGATGAAGCAGGACAGCTATGCTCATTCATCATTCGGATGACCACAGACCATGGTATCACACCGAGTCTTTCTCTGAAAAACTGATAAAACATTTCACCACTTGAATAAGCCAAACTCCAAATCCATTTTGATTTTTTTTTACATGTATTATTTGAATATGGGGAGGGGTTCTACAATCTAGTTCTATAATATAGTTCAAAACTTTATAGATTATAATTTTTCACCATTATAAAACAAAACAAAACAAAAATTCAGGTAAGCAGTATTTCCTGGGTGTTACTAGGTACAGCAGAAAACTGTAACACATTTGCCCAAACTACTTGAGCTGCAATGGGGACAATAATATATTAAAAAATGAAATTAAATAGCATAAAAATACCCAAATAACCCACTCTTTTTCCATTTTCAAGCTTTGCTTTGAACTGAAGAATCCAGTGCTCCTGAGAAACCCACTGACTGACTTAGCAAATAGTTCATTAAGGTCCATTAATTCTTAAATACAGTTATCCTAGCTCCATTTGAACCACACATTTTCGGAGTACCTTTGCCCAGGAATGGTTTCAAGCTAGTAGACAGCAAGCTGTCTAATCAAGAACTTTATCAGAGCCGTAATCACCCACAGAAATGCCACCATTGAGAACAGTCCCAGTACTTGGAAGTGTAATTCACAAGTGGGAAGAGACTGCATGTATTTGCTCAAAGAACAATAATTTACATTTCTGTGAACTATAGAATGAGTCACTCCATATTTATATATTTATGCTACTGTCGGGTTGTTTATTGCAGCCTAATATTCTATTTACTTCCAAATCAATCCCATTCTTCTCTCTGTGGAGGGAAATGAGCTATAGGCTCATCTATGCATATTCTGCATAAAGACCTCAGCACATCGGCCTGCAAGTGTGTCTTAAAGCAGAGGTTGAGGATTGCTTACTTCAGAATCATCAGGGTTATGTGATAAAATGTAAATTCGTAGGACCTGAACCATGCATAGGATCAGGAATCCAAATATCTAAAATCTGTTCTCCACTTGACCCTTATCCAATCTAGTCGGAAGAATCACTGGTATAGATGGTACGTGAAAGTAGACTCCTTTTCTCAACAGTTGCCAGTGGCAGTGATAGAACTGAGTCCTGGAAGGGGATTTTGCACTCCAGATCTTTAACAAAATGGCCTTGCTAACCCAGCTTCAGATATTGGAGGACTGGCAAAAATGCATGGCGTAAGAGTTCCCCTCCCCCCAACCTTTTATTGATGAAATGTCTTCACCACTACTAGAACTGTCCAGGGAAAGTATGTGATTTGCTTGACACGTTTTGCAAGTTGCAATTAAATATTCACAGAGCAGAAAGTCATATGTAGCTCTGTGTTGTACATGAATTACGTGCAAAGGGTATATTATAGTAGGCGAGCAACATTTCTTAAGCAGTACATCTTATTGACTTGTTTTACCTGATAAGAACACTTCTCTCCCAAAGCACCCCCACAACTGCTGTCAAAACCCCCAACACCCTTGCTCCTATAGCCTTCTCTTACCTTCTCCTCCTTGCTACCAACCTGCCTGAATTATCTGGCAAATCTTTGCACCCCTCCTACCTTCTGTCCCCTGTAAAATAACATGGGAAGCCTCCAGGTTATATATATATAGGTTTCTGTAACATCTACTTATGTGAACAGGCATTTGTCTTTGGTTCCTCATGGGTCATAATGATCTCTAGGGATGGAGATATTTGCTAACTTCCTCTGTCATACCTAAGGATACCCAATTCAACATTCCGCACAGTTAGCTCTGGGCCTCTGTGCAGAGTGGGTCCTCAGTCAATGCTGCCAACTGACCGACTCAGTGATGGTTACTTTTCCTTCACCTTATGATTCTTAGAATGGCAATGTTTCCTGCCACCCACAGAACTAACCTTGATTTTCCCAAACATTCATTTTCTAAAACCAGGAGAACCAAGCTAATATGAACGCATCAGTAGGAGTTAGCCTTAAAGCTCGGATCAGGGAAACTCATGCAGGCTTTTTCTTTTCTTTTCTTTTTTTTTTTTTTTCACCTCACAGCCTATTCTTCAAAACTCTCAGTAAATACATTTAATAATCAGTTGGTAGATTAGCATACAAAACTAGTCTTAACTAAATTCAAATTCAATCTTTATTTGAGGTAGTGATAGCTAATATTGACTGTTGCATAGAATTATGAGAAACCCCTGAATAGTCAGCTCCAGTGGAGCCTAGATCTATTTTTTAAAACCAGTTATTGATTTCTGCAAATAGGCTTTCCTTGAGGCTCCAGCAGATCATGGTCTTTAGGTGAAGTGTGGTGAGGTGATGGATAGCGAGGGCGAGTACATTTTCCCTTTGTTCATCTACATTCTTATTAATAATAATATCTTTCATTTATAACCCCTTTCATCCCCGAGCATCGAGAAGTGCCTTGCAGATGTAATAATGCTGTATGGAGAAATCCATCACCTGGCCTGGGGGCGAGACACAGCAGTTGTCTAGCTGCACAGCTCAGCTGAACCACAGCTGGGGACACCAGGAGGAAGTGAACATCCAGCCACCGTTACAGGTGCCTAGATCAGAGTGGGGCTAAGCCCTTTAGCCTAACAATCACCAGTGTAGTGAAGGGCTCTGCACCTGCTAATGGCACTGAATTCCCAACCATTGTCCCCAGGTCAGAGTGGAAACTGAGCAGGTTATCTCAAAAAGATAGCCCATTTAAGAAGCAATGTCCCATTTCCCCTCCTCCCCCAAAGGAAGGACAAAATTAACTAGACAAGGCTGATGGGATGTACCATGTGTACAAACATGCACCCGCCCTTCATCCAGAGGCAGGTCGAGCAGTAATACCATCTTATGTGTTGCTGTGATGATTCCATCTTGTAAACATTTCCTCTTCAGAGCTCTTGTTTCTGTCTCTCTTAACTACAAGAGGGCAAATATGGGAGAATGGCTGTCTGGGCATAATGGGTAAACCTCAAAGAGGAGGCTTAGGTTATATTAGTTCACTTTTTCATTTATTGATCATGGAACCTTGGGCAGGTCGCTTAAGCTCTGTGACTCAGTTTTCTCATCTGTAAGACGAGAGTAACAGTAGCATCTATCTCTTAGGGCTCTTTGAAGATTGAATGAGATAGTCTACACGCAGTGCTTATCATAGTACCTGCCCCGCGGTAAGCACTAAATGTCAGTCAGTATGAGCATTATTATTACACAGATAAAGTCAAAACCCCACTCAAAATTTTGAGATTCATCTCTAAATCCCTTATGATTAATTGTTATCTAGATATTTTCCTCTAACTTGGTAGATAGCACATTATAAATATTAAAAATATGTCAGTTGGTTAAAAATTAAAATAAGAAAACAGAGGAAAGGCATGTGTAAGCAAGAATAAGTTCATCCATTAGGAGGAGTTCATCCATTCAGAGGAGTTTGCCATCGGGATTTATAGGTGATTTCTTTCAAGTGTTTGTTGTACAAAGTCATTTTTTCTGATCACTTGGACCTGTTTTGAAATCTACCTTCTCCAGGAAAACCTGCCATCTCAAACCACAAGGAAATTGCCCATCCCTTTCAGCCCCTATCAGGAGATCACAGATGAGCTTCCCAGGTCCTGCTACTAATTAGCAACCCAGATTCTTCCCTCCCCCAAGCCATCCACTGACTAAATCCTGCGTAGGATGCCAGTTTAATGGTTTTGCTTTGCTGTGGTTTGACCTATCTGTGTGCATTCAGATCATTGCTTGTGCTTGGAAAGCAGACTCTTAAGAGAGTAATAAGCATTTGGTTTGCTCCATTGTCCAGCATAGGGCCCAGCACACTGTCACGTCATGGGCAAGTGGATGCTCAAACGTCCCCTGATGCCAATGATTCAGGTGGAGCTATTTTGCCGCGTGCATTGGATACAGATTATTTCTGACCAGCTCAGTAGCCACTGTGTGAACAAGACACTGGCTTAATTACCTTTCCTAATGGCTGATAAGGATCAAAGGATGGGTGAGCGGGAATGGTGAGTGGCACCAGCTGCCATTTCCCATTTCCTTTCTGTCCCAAGCCTTGTCCATGAAAGGGAAGATTAGAAATGACATCCACTTATCGCCACTTTTTCTCCAATGACATGTGGCTCATACCTTTAAGTGAGTGAGAGTCTCTCCCTTCTGCATGTGGCAAAAGGACAGAGCTCTGTACTCCCAGCTCACTTGATTATCCTCTCTCCAGCTGAGATGCAGAAACCTAATTGTTGTTGAGTAAATCTTATCTACAACTGAGCTGACCATATGGGACAACTGAGTTCTCAGCTCAGGAACCAGGATGCTTTACGGAAATACTGGACTGGGCAACAGATCTTCTTCACTAGGGACAGGTGCGGAGGGATATCTTTTGGAGTCACTATTTGCCTTCTGAGGCTGTTAATAAAGACAGTCTTGTTCCTCTCTAGAGTTATAATTATTTCTAAGAAGATGTTCTGACCTAAAAATTTGGGAAAAAATATTTCCATATCAGAAGTCAATGACCTCTACACTCCATTGTGATCATTCATTTATACAGATGTATCCTCTTACTGCACTGTAAGCCCCATGAGGACCATGTATTCTCAATTCCTAATGACTCATCCATGACAGGAGCTTGATAAATGTTTATGGAATAACTAGCGGAATAAAATAAGGAGTGAGTTCTACATTAGATATAGGAATGAATACATCAGTGAATGATCAAGGATATACACGCATTCTTGCTAAATATCCTGTGATGCTGGTTAGAACAATCTACAGAAGGGACCCAGTATGCCAAGTTGAGAGGGGGGGTGGTTGGGGATAAGGATTAAAATCTATTCCTTGCATAGGTCACAAATACAAAGTTTTCCACGAAACAGAAAAAAAATTTTTTTTAAAAGATTTTACTTATTTATTTGACAGAGAGAGATCACAAGCAGGCAGAGAGAGAGAGAGGAGGAAGCAGGCTCCCTGCTGAGCAAAGAGCCCAATGTGGGACTTGATCCCAGGACCCTGAGATCATGACCTGAGCCGAAGGCAGAGGTTTAACCACCCAGGCACCCCCCTCCCCCAAAAAATTCTTATTGGGATATGTGGCATTGGTGTGCAAGGACCCAAATCTTAAAAGATATTGTTTCTCCATACCATTAAGTAATTTTTGGATTCTGAAGTTGTTTGTTCTCATTTCCGTAGCTCAGAAAAATTACCCTCTAATATCCCTAGGTGCCAGCCAAGAGCTTTGGGAGTGGGTTTATTTTTACCCATCTTCAAACCTTTGCCCACTCCTGTACCCCTGAGTTCCCAGAAAAAGAAAGGAGGCAAAAGAATTCCAGCTGCTTGCCCTGCACTGCAGGCAGGTTTGGGCAGATAAAACCACTACTTAGGGCTGCCAATCCCCTCTCCTTCTCAAGACACTTCCACTAGGGCAGTCCTCTTGACATGGCCACTGCAAAATTGGAACAAGTTGGGTCAGAGGCAGCCACAGAGTTTGAAGTGGTTCTTAGTGTACAGCTGTGTGGAGTGTTTGTGGGGGAAGGATAGGAAGACAGATGCAGCTGAGATTCAAAACGGAGGTGAACTGGTAATCCATTTCTAACCCTGGCAGGCCACACCTCAGGCCTGGCTCATTGAGATGGGCAGACTGTTTTTTCGAAACTGTCTTTCTATGTATATTTATGTAGAACACCCAGCATCCCTGCAAGGAGCTGTTGCTTGTTATTTTGACTGATTACAGCAGAGTGGCTTTGTTGCAATGGCAGCAGCCACGCATTAGCTCTGGCGAGCCAGACAGAAACCATCAGCTCATGCCGACCACATCCACCCCTGGAGGTGAATATTCAACAGGAATTGATCTCCTTAATGAGAACACAGCCCATGCTGCTTTGATTAGCAGCAGTGGAATTTTAAATAGTTAATTATGACAGAGAGTTCAGCATGTGCACATGTGTGCATGGGGGAGCATGCGTGTGTGTAAGAAAGTTGACACACAGATGGTAAGTGGGCACTCAGCCAGTGCCTGGGCCTGGAGCCTTACAGCACATCCAGGGAGGGTGATAGCCAGAGAACAGCACCAAACCACTGGTGGCTGGAATAAGAGTGACCCTGCCATCAGAGAAATCCCTTTAGGGAAATGCTTGATGATGTGCCCTTCACTGTGCGCATAAAAAATGCTTTCTAGTACATTCTGTCTAGAGCCTGTGCAATGCCTCTTTCCTCTGAGATGGCCATGGGACCCATGGGATGATGAAGATGAATGCTATGGATTAGGAGGACAGATCTGTCCATTCCAAACAAAGTAGCTCTCTTTTTCTAAAACTTGGCGGAAATACCTCCTTCCCCAAACCCAATGAAGATAATTAAGAATAGGCTGAAATGGACAAGAAGACATGATAATTGATTGTGGCCTTTCTGCCTGGCAGCTGCACTTAATTAACCTTTAGATTCAAATATCAAGTGGTGTCTGCATGGAGAGACTTGGGGAAGGAGCCGTCTGACCACACTTCCCTCTGCTTGCTGAGGGGCTGGTTCAGAGATTACCTTGGGGATGGGCCAAACCTCCACCATCCATTTCCATTCCCACCCAAACATCATTCAGACTCCCTGAGTTTCTTCTCCCATCATCCAGGACGTGAGAATGCCTAACACGTGCTGGTGCTGGTGCTATTGCAGCCCAGTCCGTAGCTTTGAGTCATGAAGCAGGCAAGTGGGAGTTCGTGACTTGGGATCTTCTCAGCCAGACCTTTCAACAGGCAACCAAAGACACCACCCATAGGCCAGATGCCATGTGTCCATAAAACAGAAGCATGACAGTCCTGTTCTGGTCGTTTTTATCTCACCAGCATGTGGAGGTCATATCATTCATGGAAACATCCATCCCCTTTGAGACCAAAGCACAGTAAACCTGAGAACTGCAGGTGAACACAGGGAATCTGGGACTCAGTTCACACTCAGTCAACAAACCGAAAAGGCAGGAGCGGTCAGTTTCTCAGCAGCGTCAGTGTGGCTCATGGGAGCTGGACACAGCTTTGATTTTGTCAGTCCTTGTTTAAAGACTGACCCCGGTGCAGCCACATCAGCTGCACTGTCTTTGAGACATGTTGCTGGAGGACGACACAAAGTGTGCATCAGGGCATACAGGGCCAGGGGGATGCACTGTGTCCCCAGACTTCTTTGCCCTCCAGGATCAGGTAGAGGCTGGTTCCCAGCCTACGCACAGTTGGAGCTCTTTACTGTACGCTTCTCAAGGGCTGGTGTGAAACCAGCAGCAGCACAATGGACTGTCTGACCTCTAAATACAGCTCAGAGCACAATTCATGTCTCTTTTCCTCCGTTCTCACTTGCAATCTGGTTTCAAAAGAGGGTCAGACTCTTCTGACCTGCAAAAGGGCATATCTGAATTGACATACGTTTTGGAGGCTGATGGTAGTGTTTCTGGCTATGCCTTACCGCTCTTGGCTGGCCACATTTAAAAGAAAAAAGAAGAAAGAGAAAAGAGATAAAGTTTAAAAAAAAAGTAAGAAAGAAAAGAGGAAAGAAGAGAAGAAACTAGAAATTCACATTTTTTCTTTCTTATTCCCTGCACCCAGTTTTGGTCTTAAAAGTTTCTCTGTTCAGTCCACATCTTAATGATGGACCTGTTCCTCCCATTCAGCATATTTGCAAAAGTAAAAGCAAAACAAAACAAAAAAAAACCCTAAAAACAGAAAACAAAAAAACCAAAACCCTAGCTATCAAACTTTTAAATAAGAGAGTAATTACTTTTAATAAAATGACAGTCCTAGCAGTCATACTGTATGACACAACAAAGAGCATCCCAGCTCTTCAGCAGACAGCGAACTCCCTGCCAGGCACTGCCCTCCTGTCATGGCTACCATTGTCAAGTGTCTGGTGCATTCCTCTCATGGTCTTTGGACCCATTTTTAGTTTCTATAAAACCAAAACAGTCATTCAGAATAAATTCTGGTCAATTACTCATTGATTGCTCCAAGAATGCATGTGTTATTATTCCTCCATCTGTTCTCTAATATTAAATTAAATAAATATAAATATATATATATATATATATATATATATATATATATATATAAAATCTAAGGAAGATAGGAGCACAGAGAGGTGGTTCTCTAATATATATAATACATTTATATTTATTATATAAATATATAATATAACTATTTATATATATAAATATACATATTTATATATATCTTATATTTATATATTAGAGAACCACCTGTCTGGGTGGTTTTATATATATATAAATCTAAGGAAGATAGAGACCTAGACAGGTGGTTCTCTAATATTAAATTACCTAAGAATTACCTAAGGATCACCTTAAAATGCACATTGCAAGGTCCCACTCTTGGAGATTTTGATTTATCAGATCTGAAGTGAAGACTATACCTCTCCATTTTAACCAGGACCTTGAGGTGATTTTTTGGGATGTGGTTCCCAAGTCTCACTTGGACAAACATTAGTGTAAGTTAACAATGTGTCCTCACTATTCTTCTGAAGACAATTCTCCAGAACCTCTTTGGACCAAAGACATAGGCCTGGTTATAAAGGAACAAGGTGGACTGTGCTTCCCAGCATGTCTCAATGCTGTAATTGTATGTGAAGATGTTTATGTGCATATGTGTGGGGTAAGTGGGATGTGGCGAAAAAAAGTTTTAGAGACTTCCTTTTTTCTTTCTTTACTCTTTTCTTTTTATTCTCTGTTGTAGATATTGGATGTGACAGGGAAGATTTTTAAAATGGCTTCCTAAAGATGTTTCACCCTAATTCCAGGTACTTGTGAATATGATGAGATATCAATCTCCAGTGATCCTGTCGTATGGTGCAGTTGACCTTATGACAGGAAGAATATCCTGGATATTCCATATGGGCCCAATACTTTCATAGGAATCCTTAAAAGCAGAGAACTTTCCCCAGCTGGTGACAGAAGGAGGCATCAGAGAGATCTGAATTACCAAGGGGGGAGCTGGCAGGCCTTAACTGGTTTTGAAGATGGTGGGTGCCACATGCCAAGGAACGAAGGTGATCCTTTGGATCTAGGTACCAGCAAGGAATCCAGGACTTTAATCCCATAACTTCAAAGAACTAAATGTAGCCAACAGCCTAAGAGCTTAGAAGCAGATTCTTCCCCTGAGTCTCCACATGAGTCCAGGCTGACCAACACCTTGTGAGTCCCTGAGCAGAGAACCTGGCCAAGGCCACCTGGAACTCTGACCCACACAACTGTAAGATAAAAAACCATTTTAAGCCACAAAATTTTTGGTAATACGTTACATGCAATGGAAAACTACTATCCTCAGGGAATACCGGTTGAATAAAATACAACCCTGTCCTTCAGGATCTCATAATACAAGTGAGGCTAACAATATTCAACCAATTAAAATGTGATATACAAAGTCTTTATAAAAGAGATGAACACAGACAACTATGGAAACCAGAGCAGGACCGTTCTTGATTGGTGTGCCAGGAGACAAGGGAAGTCAGCAAAGGTTTAAGAGTAGGTGGCATGTGGGTTGGTCTTGGAGGATGCCCAGGTTTTTGTAGGTAGGGAAGTGAGAGTACACAGGCTGAGGAAACAGCGGGTCCAATGGCAGAATGGTCTGAAAGTACTTGTCAGGATGGGGAAGGAAGTTCAGAGTCAAGTGGCCATAGATGGCCATAGATGGTGCTAGAATTTAGGCAGTGATGGGGGGGGAGGATCTTGCATTTGTGATGGGGAGTCCTGGAAGGTGGTGAGCTTATAAGAGTGACTGGTCAGATTTTCCTTTCTACTTGGAACTCAGACGCACAGAATGGGACTAATTACAATTATAGTTTCGTACCACATTTCGTACTCACATGTGATCTATCTGTTTTTTTTTTCTCTCATTCTTCCTTTCTTCCTCCTTCCCTCCATCCCTCCTTCCTTCCTACTTTTCCCTTTCCAAATATAATGCATACTTTGAGCACTCCACCAAACACAGAAGCCAGAACATTGACAACTTCTGTCTACAGTGTGTATCCTTCTGTAGCCTCCTAGCTCCTATCTATTGATTGATTTATCAATAATTTTATCAATCCATCTTCCAACCTACCTATCTGGTTTTCTCATATCTATGCACATTTCTTAACTGTATATTGTTTAGGTATTTTCTTTTTAATTTATAAGAGGGCACCATGCTGTTCGCAATCTTTTGTATTTGTAATTGTGTTACTAAAGTTTCATTCCATGTGTTGCCTGGAGCTATACTTCATTCATTTTGATTGCTGTACATTATTCCATTGAGTGCATACACTGAAATGAATTGATCTATTCTTCCATTCCTCTAGCTCTGGGAATTTGGGAGGTTTATGCAAGAGTTCACGTAACAGAAAATATGTCACTAGAACTAGGGCAGTTGTGGGTTGGAGAAGGGGGGGAGCAGAAACTTGGAAATAAATCGGCCATGATCAATGTTCAAAATGGCTAGCATAGGAAATAGTTTTGTTCACCTTCCATTAAAATCCTGTATTTCTTCTTCCCACCTCTCCCATTGGACTTCATGTGCCCGCAAAAAAAGGAAGCCTCATTTGGCTGAGCCCCATGGTCCAAGAGAACAGAGCAAAGCATGTATCTCAAAGTGTCAGTGTATTTTATGCATCTTGGTATAAAAGCAATGGATCTTTTCCTTTATGGAGATACAGATGTGGGCAGCAGTTCTCTGGATCCTGCTGGTAGATGGATGGTAGCATTTGAATGAACTATGAGGCCTTTACAGCTGCCCCACTCTTCTTCATGGGAAAAGTCCTGTGGTAGATAATCATCCTGAGATGGAGAAGCAGCGGGAAGAGAAAATCTTACAGCCTACTTGGCAAGAATTGGAATTGGATATGGTGCTATTTTTTTCTGACATTTGTCCTAGACCAAATCACTACTTGCTGTAAGTATGAGTATCCCCTTGCGGTTCCAATAGGACACAGGATTCTTCTTCACCCACTGCCCGAAACAATACTGAAGCCATGACTATACAGTGTTAAGTGGATTTAGGAGGAGGTAGCTTAAGGGGCTTTTTTTTTTTTTTTTTGACCATTTCCCTTTTAAAATATGTTACAAAGTAGGGTGGTGGAAGAGAGATTTTTAATTTTTATTAGAAATTATCCTTACATTTAATTCCTTCTGTCAAATGGACCATTATGCTTACAATGAGTAATTATCTTTATCATCCTAAAATACTTCATCTTCAAAAGAAAATGTTTAAATAAACCTTTGCTAGAATAGTTCAATATAATAAGCTATACTGAATTTTACTGTAATGAAATTTGGCTTTCTTACAGGGTTGGTATAAATTTGATGTGTACATCATTTAAACTCATTTTTCCTAATTCATTGCGTTATTTTAAACATTTTATTTTTGAGATATTGTACACTAACCAAAAAGTGATTTAGGCCATGAATAAAGGGAAAGTCCTTGTATTTTTTATATCCAAGAGAGGTTTTATCTTGTGATAATTAACTGCCATTTTCTTTGTACAGCAAGGCCCACATGGTGTGGGGGAGTGAAGAGGGGCTTCACAGAGAAAAATGGTTCTAGAATGAGTCCTGCTAAATAGCTATGTGACCAAGAGCCAGGTACCTGACGTCTCTGTGCCCATTTCCTTGTTTTCAGAACTAGGGGGTGGGTTAGATAACAGGGGTACTAATGTCTGGGGGAGATGCCAGCCCAACTGACTTGCAGATAAACGTCAAGCCAACAGGAAGTGAGCCATCTGGGAGTCATGGTCCGAATGCTAAAATATCCAGGAAGCTTTGAGAAAGTCCAACTGCAAACCTATTTTTGTTCAGCATTAGATGATCTCAATTCTACCTTTGTTTTTAATCTAACCAATTTAAACTATGAGTTTATGCTCAGAATACACTGTTTTTAAAGAAAATGCTTCTTTGATGAACATTAAATTCTTTTACAGTTTATTTGAATTACTGAAAGATTCACAATTCCCCTCTTTGTTCTCTAAGTGCTTAGAACCTGAATCTTATGGGGCTTCAGAAGTCAAGCAGGAGGTTGAGTTTGTAGCTGAGGAACTCTGATAAGCAAAAGGGATTATTTCTTTTTTCTGAACCAGTGTTTCTCAACCCTGACACTACTGACATTTTGATCTGATTATTCTTTGTTGTGAAGGACCATTCTATATATTGTGGAACATTTAACAGTGCCATCCCCACTCTACCTCCCAGATGCCACTAAAAGAACACCAGCACTCCCAGTTGTGATAACCAAAAATGCCTCCAGACATTGTACAATGCCTATAAGAGATAAAATTACCCCCAGTAGAGAACCATTTGTCTAGACCAGGAATCAGCAGACTATATAGCCCGTGGTCCAAATCCGGCCATCTATCGTTTTTGTAGATTAAGCTATATTGGAACACAGTCACGCCCGTGTGTTTACACATTATCCACAGCTGTTTTTATGCTACATCAGCAGAGTTGAATAGTTGTAATAGAGACCATATAACCCACAGAACCTAAATATTTACAATCTAGATCTTTATAGAAAAGCTTGTCAGCCTCTGCTCTAGAACAATACAAAGAGTTAGGCAGGTGCTTTCCCTCCCAGGAAAGAATAAATTACAGCCCCTCAGAGGAGAATGAGTGATGCGGGGGATGTAGGTAAATGAAAGAGCAAGAAGATCCAAATAGTGTCATAGTGTCAGCACTCACAATGATGCCAAGAACACATCAATCCTGTGTTATACTTAGTCTACTTTTCTAGTAGCTTTCAGGGCATGCTACTTTGACTTTTTAACAACCTTGTAAGATATGCAAAAGAAGTGATGCTAGCCCCATTTTGCTGATGAGCATATTGGACTAAGAGTGACTAAATGACTTGCACATTCTGTCGGAACTTAGACTATAGGAGGGCCTGGGTGGGTCAGTGGGTTAAGCCTCTGCCTTCAGCTCAGGTCATGATCTCAGTATCCTGGGATCAAGCCCCTGCATTGGGCTCTCTGCTCATCAGGGAGCCTGCTCCCCCCGCCCCCCGCCCCCCGCTCTCTGCCTGCCTCTCTGCCTGCTCGTGATCTCTCTCTCTGTCAAATAAATAAATAAAATATTTTAAAAAATGAACTTAGACTATAAACCAATGCTTTTGATTGTTCCAAATCTTTCCATTTTTATTTCAGAATCTTTGATATTGAAGAGACTTTAAAGATCATCTATTCTAGCTTCCTATCAAATACAAGGTCCCCTATTATAACAATATGTCTGGAAGGAAAGAGAAATCACTGTTCATTCAATTTTTAAACAACTTTAATTTTAAGAAGGTTTGCCATTGAATTAATCCTAGTTATAACTTTTGGAGTTTAAGGCATGTCTCCTTCAGGCAGAATCAGAGTCTCAGGAACCCCAAAGACCATCAGCACCAATTACCTATGCCCTATGTGAATTGACACCAGAGGGTCCCTACTGGGTATTAGTCTCAAAACCCTTAGTCTCTAGTAATAAGAGAGCTCACTTTTCCCACAATGGCCAACACCAAGGTTGCACAATTGCAACTTTAAGAATTCATCATCCTTCTATTAAGCTGAAATAAGTTTCCCTGTATCTGCTACCTTCAAGCATCATTCTGCCACTTAAAATTGACAAGAGTCTGAACCTATGTGCTAAAAGCACATTTTACAGCTCTTATTACTCTAACAATAGAATGTCCACTAAATGTTCCTGTGTCCATATTTACCCCACCTGATTCTTGTTTCCTTAAACAACATGATCTCAAGGACTCTAGGCATGTTTGGTTGTTCTGTTCGGAACACATTTTGCAGCAATTCACCTACATCCCTCTAAATCAGGAGAGACGGTACTGCCAATCTTGTTTCCTAAGTTCGCATGAACTTTTTTTTTAAAGTCGATTCATGATATGAACTCATTATGAACTTACCCTTAACTGAATTCTCTGTGGATTGTCAAAAATGTTGCTGCTTAGCTACATGTTTCTCATCTTCTATTTTACAGTTGTTTTGGGATCTGATGGCATGGCTTTCTGTTTCCCTCTTTTTAATGTCAACTTGGTAAACTCAGCTCATAATTCCAGCCTCTTGAGATATTTCTGGATTCTGTTTCTGTCTTCCAATTTATTTACTATTCCACTTGGCTTCATGTCATCCATAAATTTTGACAGTATGGTTTTTGTATCTTTATTCAAGACATTGATTAAAAAAAAAAAAACCCACTGAATAGGATAAGGCTAGAGACAGGGTCATCACTAGAAACCTCCTTCCAGATCGCCAGAAATTCATTAATCAGAAACTTTTGGTCACAGTTATTAAATTAATCACAGATTCACTCCATTAAACTATGATCTAGTCCATATTTCTTTATTGTGCTACAAGAATATTTTAGTAACTCTTTAAATACTTGAAAACTCTTCTGACTTCCAAGCTTACTTCCAAGCTGTCCCCTCTTGCATTTTAAATTTGTTTCTTTGTTTCCTCATTTGTTCATCATTCATTTGTCTATTTATTCACACATCTCATTCAATTATGAAATAGTGACAAATGCTTTCTGTATGTCAGACACGTGCCAGAAGCTAGAACTACAATGATAAGATACACTGGCAGGCCTTGTGTCGACTACCATAACTAGAGGAAGATGAATCATGATGAATGCAGTGATAGACATATGGCTACATGGTCCCTTTGTTGCACAGAGAAGGGAGCTGCTGACTCCCCAGGGGTGGAGGAATGGGTTTCAGTGATGAGAGAGTTTTCAAACTGTCTCTTGAAGTCTGGAAAGGACTACTCCAGGTGCAAAGGACAGTGGAGTCTAAAATGCAAAGGCACTGAAATGGGAACATGGTTCTGTGATGTTCTTTGGTTTTAACTGCAGATTATGAAAAGGCACCAGTGAGAACTAGTCCTCAAATAAGTGAACTTCCAGATCTTTCGTCATTCTGGGCATCATCCACTGAATGCCCTCGGACGTTGGCATCTAGCACTGAACCTAGCACTTCAGACTGTCTACCTGTGACAGAACACAGTGGAACAATACCTCTCTTAGTCTGGGTATTATTCAGCAGTATCCAGTCACCTTGGTTTTTTGCACTTTGATAGTTAAGCCAGAGTCACCAATCTCGTATCAGTATAGTTGATTTTAGAAACTTACCCTTAATGTGCTCCTAGTACTATAAACTTGTTATATTTGGACAGACTGCGAGCATCTTCTTTATTCTAGATTCTGTTGTTTCTCACATTAGCCAGCTCTTCTCAATGTGTGCATTTTTGACAAGCAAGTCTTTTATTATGTCTGTTTACTTACAAAATTTGAAATTTCATGAGATCAGAGATTGTATCTATGTATGGTAGACACCATGTGCCTTTTTCTTGAAAGGATAAAGAGTAAATAAATGCTAATCTAAGTTATTGTTCTATGTTAAATAGGACAGCATTAAAGAATGCTTTTAATGCCACCGGAAATTTCTGTACATGCTGCTTCTAGTTTAGCAATCAAAACTTTTGATACATATGTCCAAATCGTGATAATTCCACATCAGAACATAATCCATACTAATGCCTTTAGCAATGTGGAAAATTTACTTAGTCTTTTTGCTGTGACTCCTTAGTCAGGCATGTTTATGAAGAGATCACTCATATTACCAGATATCTTTGTACCCAAATACTTGGAAAACTAAAGAGCTCTAGTAGTTGGTGAGTTCCTTGGAGAACCAGAGAACCAGAGTTCTGTGGAAGAAGGTTCTCTACTGGGAAATTTTGTGCAGGAAGTTTAGTTTAGTATGCTTAGAACAGTCTGTGTAAGACGGGAAGGAATCAGGATTGGCCAAAAGGAAGGTTGGATTTCGTGGCAGTTGTACCCGAGGCCTCAGTCAATCCTGCAGGAGACTCTGGGTTGAGATTAAATCCCTGAAGAGTTGTCCCAAATGAAGAGGGAAAGGTGCCAGGTCTTTGTATTCCCACACAACTCAAGCCCCAGAAGTGGTATCCCACTTCAAAATGAGGTGACCTCCGATGAGACAGCCTGACCTCAGACGAAGCAAAATGACCTTGGATGAAGTGAGGTGACCTCTGATAAGGGCAGTTCCCAGAGCGAGGGTCAACTGGCAGAAAACTTCCACAGTGAATACTTCTAGCATCTGGGGAAATGAATGCATTTATTTCAAGAATTTGGATAACATATCATGGAATCCACAATACCAGAAAAAAAAAAAAAAAAAGTTTCAGGAAAGGAATATCCTCAGCACAATCTTGGATCTCCAGGAATCTTGCTCTGATTTTGATGGGAATCTTTGTTTTTCACCACCTGATTTTTATTTCTATTTTGATTAGTTACCAGTCTGCAGGCATGTATAGTGATCAACTGTAAACTCCTTATGGCATACTCATACTCTTACCATAACTCACAAATGGCTAATCTATGATCTGACCTTAATTCTATAGCCAATGGTATGGCCCAGGGATTCCTTGTCCACTGATGCCATTTTAAAGCTATCTTTGTACCCAAATACTTGGAAAACTAAAGAGCTCTAGTAGTTGGTGAGTTCCTTGGAGAACCAGAGAACATACCACAGGATCCCACTGGCATAGTAACTCTATTGATAAAGCACCCCAGATACACTGGAGTATATGTATACATGTGTCTGTCCTCATAGAATTCTTTGCATTTTAAGAGGATAAACATAAAGTTGCAATAGCTCCCAAGTACAGGACAACATATACAAGAAAAATATAAACCATTTTTTCCCAGCATCCTTTGTTCTTGGATAGAACTGTCATTCTTGTTGCAATGAGAAGAAGCAGAAACAAGATCCTGCCCCAAGACGACCTGCTATGTGTGCATTACCATTTGCAATTTCTCTGCCTAGATTTTGCTCCAGTCTGCCTGGCTTGGGTGTGTTTCTATTAGACATTGAATTTTTTTTCTAGCCTAATTTCTTTGTCTCTCCATGTGCCTATTATTTCAGTAAAAAGATTAAATGAGAGTAAAAACACAAAATGAAAACAAGCATGTGTATCTGTTTCCACACATACTTCCGAAGTTCTAAGCTTCCGCTCTGAGGGCTCAAACCCCTTTAAATGCTCAGTTTCCCACTCTGCCTTCCAAAGGAACAGAGAATCTGTCTACTGGACAGGTTCATTAACAAATTAATAGAATAATCAGCAGGGCTTTGTGTGCATTTTGGAGATAAAAAACTGGTAACAGCATTCTTTGACTCTTTAATGGGCTGATAAGCACCAAGTATCTGCTCTGTGGCTGAGCTAATCACACAGATAACAGAGGTTAAATCAATCCAGAGTTCTGCTGAGGTCATTTATACAGGGAGCTGTGCTCTTGCGCCAGCCGGCAGAAACTCAGGCATTTTTGAATATGGTAACAGGGAACTGCTAAAAGTAAGAAAAGGGGCAGGGCAGGCAAAATGAAACTCTAAAATGAGCCATGCTAGGGCTAGCTGTGTGGAGCAAAGTACCCAACACCACGATTTGTGGGGCTGCACCTGTAGAGGCACCCACTAAGTTTGGGGGCAAAAATGCTTTTGGCATATGTCTACTCTTGAACTGGTTTGACATCTGATCTGAAAGAAAAAAGGACTTCTCTTCCCCTGCCTTCCCCCCTCCTGTTTTAAATTAAGTGACTATGATTGCTTTCGAGAGTGAAGGATTAATAGCTCAGGTATTTTGCAGACAATTATTAGGCAGGTCTCCAGCTCAGACTGCAAGCACTACTCCATCTCAGCCCCTTGACAGACATATGCATGTGCCTGGTGTCCTCCACCTCTGTCCAAGGATGTTTTGCAGCATTCTGACATGGTTGTCTTGGCCCTAATTTGTACCCAGCCACCTCCAGGTCACTCTCCATAGCTGGGTGGAAGGAAGGACCCAGGAGCTCCTGTAGGGCTGATGTTGTCAAGCCAATGCATAGATGCTTACACCTCACAATGCAAAAGGTATAGCAACAATTTTAATAGAAAAAGTGGAAATGGCAGACACATGGGACTGACTACAAAGGGGCATTAGCCACCTTCTGGATAGCGTGTGTTTCATATAGCTCTGACCAGCAAGGGATGGCAGTCAGCCAGCCACTTTCAACACTTCCCTGTACCAAACTTGTGCAAAATCTGAGTTCATTAATTCAAATGACAACAAAAGTTATGTGACAACAAAAGTTATATTGTGACAACAAAAGTTATGATGATTAATCAAGATAAGACTTTCTTGCTCATTTAAAAGTAAAGAAGTAACTTATTCAAGGCCTTAATATTGACTTAAAGTAGAGAGAAAGAACTAGATCTCATTGTTCTGCTGTGCACTCTCATTCTCAACATCGCTTTAGGTCGCTTTAGGATAACCAAGTGGCTTTAGGATAACCAAGTCATACTGCACCCATGAAGTCCACATTCCAGACAGAAAGAAGGAAGAAGTACAGGAAAAGGTGTGCCCTAACTTTAAGAACTTATCCTGGAAGCTCCACATGTCCCATTTGTCTGAATTTAGTTATAGGGCCACAGCTCACCCAATGGACACCTAGAAATTCCAAGATTCTGTGGTTAAGGGAAAAGATAGATATGGGTGCTGAATAACAATGAACAGTCTCTATTCCCCAGGGCCAAGGGAAAACCCATCTCCTGAAATGAGGGAGTTTATAAAATAATGGACATTGGAAAGTAAAAAGACTGAAAAAAAAAAAAAGATGGGATTCACAGAAGAGATTCATTGGGGAAATCTGTATCAGATGTGTTTAATATATGGAGAAGTATCTCTCTATGCCTAAAAGTTTCTTCTTGGGTCACTGAGCCACCAGAAGTGGATGGTGTGAAGGTTTCGGATACATCTGTAGTCCTTGAGAAAAGAGTCTCACATACAAAGAGATAGGTAGGTATCCCTCCCTGTGTGTGCATGTAAAATATTCTAAAAAGTGTATTTTGCATCTGGAAATGCAGAGGAGATCAGCCATACTGGTCTTACTCAGTATGATCTGCCACACGTTCCTATAGAAGGGAATACTCAAGTACTATGGAGGTAGTGGGGGCGGAAAAGTGTCACACAGACAGAAGCCACATTGGCCGGGTGTATCCACATCACATTTGACTCCTCACTATTTCCAAGCAATCTGGAAGCAAGACTGTAGTCATTCCTTCCTTCTTTCATTTATTCATCCCACAGTTAATCTTTCAGAATTTCCTCTTCCCCAGGAACTGTGGCTGGCAATAGGGACATGATGGAAAACAGGGCTCAGAGATATTGGTTGGAGAGGTGGGCAAGCATCAGAGCATGCGGTGATTTAATCTAAGTTTGGATCTCATTCTAGCTTAATGGGAGGCCATTAAGGACTTTAAGCAAGGGAATGGCATATGGGAGAGAGGGCTCTTACTGCTGAGGGAATGGTTTGAGACACAGGAAGGATGGAAGGAGCTTACAGGATGGAAAATGAGGCAGTGTTAGACTAGCTCCAGGCAGTGGAGGTAACCAGAAGGGACAGCCCCTGGAGGGAGTCCACAGAAGTTAGTGAGGGGATAAAGAAACAGAAGCATCAAAACCCATTGATTGCTAGCTGGGAGACGGTATTTGATCCAGTTTCCCTCAGTGCAAGGGAGGGGTAGAGCTAGGAGGAATGGAGTGGAAGGAAAGAGTCTGAGTCCCTATCCACCCAAGGGTCCGGTATAGATGAATCCATAGAAGGCTAATGTCAGCTAACATCAAGGGGACCCTGAAGCGAAGCAGGAGTACAGATCTCCTTACCTGCTGATGGGTAGAGCAGAGCTGAGCCCTTCCTCTGATACGGGCTATGCCTGTGTCGGCTTTCAATGGCAAGTATTAGGAGAAGTACAAAGTGAAGGCAGCATGACAAGGTCAGTCCTCAGTAGCCTGCGGAGGGCATTTACAGACTGGCCCCTGCCTCCCTTCTGCCAACCACCCCCAGCACTCCTCTCTCTACCTTGCCGGTACTGGGCTGTCAATTGCAGATGATAGACAGGATTCCAACTGCCTCTAAGGAGAGCATGGAGCCATTAATAAAACATCAACACCACAGGAATCCAAAGGAGCCAAAAAATAAAAAATAAAAAAATAGTAAGTCAGAGCTACAGCAAAATCACACTTTCTTTTCTCCCTGGAGTCTCTAAGGAGACAGTTATGTCCCAAGGGGTGTTGATGATGAGAAATGATTTTCAGGCGAGGTGGATGGGGAAACGCCTCAGATTAGATAGCAGAGGCAGAGTAAGACCCACTCTCTGGGATGCCTGCTCTTGCTGTGGGAAGGCGTGGGTGCCTGACTTACTTCCAAACTGGAAGACAGCTGTCAATGTCCCTGCGATTTTGCCTCTTCGGCTCCTCTTTTCCAGCTGGCTTTTCTGTCCAACTCCAGTGGGCTGAGAGCTGTGTGCTAACTTCAGTGGAAGGTGGAGAGACATGGCATGATCTGCTCCATGTGGGGTGGGATGACTGAGACCCTCCACCTGTGACTCCACAATACCCACCCAGGGTGTGGGGAAATTCTGACACCTGTCAAAGGTGAGGAGTGGGGGCACAAGACATATGCAAAGATCTGCTTTGTTCATTTATCCATCTCCTGGAGAAGTTTCAACTTGTTTGGCTTGATATTCAAGAGTTAGAGACCTTAATTCGTTACAAAAAGCAATAGCATGGGGGGCACCTGGGTGGTTCAGTAGTTTAAGCCTCTGCCTTGGGCTCAGGTCATGATCTCGGGGGCCTGGGATAGAGACCCGCATCGGGCTCTCTGCTCAGCAGGAAGCTTGCTTCTCCCTCTCTCTCTGTCTGTCTCTCTGCCTACTTGTGATCTCTGTCTCTGTCAAATAAATAAATAAAATCTTAAAAAAAAAAAAAGAAGAAACAATAGTATGCAATGTTTTCCAAGTATGCTCCTGTAAAATAATGGAATTCTGTAGTAGGTTGGAAAATGGCTCCCCAAAGATGTTTATATTCTCATCTGGAAACCTGTGAATGTCAGTTTATATGACAAAAAGAGATTTTCACAGATGTGGGTAAGTTAAGGATCTTGAGATAGGGAGATTATCCCGAATTATGTGTGTGGGGAGGTCCTAACCACAATCACATACATCCTTATAGGAGACAGGCAGAGAGATATTTTATGACACAGAGGAGAAAGTGATGTGATGATAGAGCAAAGTGAGATTTGAACATGCTGACCTTGAAGGTTGGAATGCTGTGGCACCAGGTCAAGGAATGTCAGTAGCCAGCAGAATCTGAAAAAAAAAAAAAAAAAAAAAAAAAAAAAAAAGGCAGCCAAAGGATTTTTCCCTGTGGTCCCAGGAAGGAGTGTGAGCTCACTTGATATGGGCCCCATGATGCTGATTTCAGATTTCTGGCTGTGAGACAACACATTTCTGTTGTTTTAAGTCACTAACTGTGTTGTAATTTGTTACAGCAGCCACAAGGAACTAATTCAAGTACCAACTGTGACATTTTCTCAATTTAAAGAAAAAATGAATTAATGGATAACATTTTCTTTGTTTTCCACTGCAGTTCCTTCTCAAATTTTTGGCATATGCTAGCAATCACAGACAAATGAAGAAATTGTACTCAATATTATATGGTATAACCAAAAAAGCACAGGTTCACAGGTATCATTTTCTCCCACTGGTGTGAGGAAGCTAATACCCACAAGTCATGAGGTTGTTTCAGTTCAAATAAGATCAGTGTTTGCAAGTAGTCTTGGAACTCTCCAGCATCAAGCAAAGTTTGAGTAGAATGTTTTTGCAGATTGACTAATTCTAGAATAACTTACAATTATCCAATTTCTCTCTCTCTCCCTCTTTCTCTCTCTCTGTCTCTCTATACATACATACACATGCTTACAAAAATAATCCTATAATGAGATGAACAATGGCATTATAAGTCTGTCTTATACTGAATAACATGTTAGGAGTTTACTGAGAACTTTTATATGTACCATCTTATCTAGCCTCACAGCACCCATATAGGCACAAAGAACCAGCATTGTCCTTCTCATTTATAGGTGAAGAAACAAAAGACTCCCCACTTCTGCCCAGAGAGAATGCATGGAGACGTACTCAGAGTAACATGATACAAGTGACGAGCCAAGGTTTAAAGTCAGATCTTTATGAATGCATGAATGAAGAACAGAAAAGGCCTTCTTGTCTGCTTAATTCAGTGACAACTAAGTAGGTACTTTACATTCATAGAGACCTGGAATGGAATCCTAGCCTTGCCCTCAGTAGCTCTGTAACTTTGGTTAGTTATTTAACCTCTGTGACATCTTCTTCATCTATCAAACTGAGATAATAGTGCATATTTTATCAGGCTGAGTGAATTTTCAATAGAATAAGTTAAGGGGAATTCCCTGGATCCATTCCTGATCTTAAGAACTGTCCTTCCAAAATTATAGGGTTTTGTTTGGGTTTTTTTTTGTTTGTTTGTTTGGTTGGTTTTTTGAACTCCTGTCCAGACCTCAAGAGTTCAATTCCAGTCTTAGTGTCTGGCCTATTTATTTCATTCCTTTCAAACCATTTGTGTTCAACTTTTCTTTCTTTCTGTCCATCGAAGGTAAAGTTACAATCCTAGCCATTTGTTACTTAAAAGACAAAATTTGGTAATTATAACTAAAAAGACTTATTACACTAATTATACCATTTGAAGGAAGAGTGTTAGGAGCATCCTTTTCAAATCATGAGGGTCTGTTTGAGCACATTCTTCTTGTGCTAAGCAGCATAGGAGTCCCATCCTGCAGTTCAGCTGAGATTGGGTCCGTATGTAAGTGCTCTGAGGCTGAGACAACCTAAAGACCTCTCGGCAGGGATGCCAGGACCCACAGAGGTCCCTACTTTGGCAATGTTTGATTGAAGTATACTCGGAAGGCATATACTCCAGATGGCCCCAGCAACTTATTTCTCCTTCATCTCACTAAATCTGTGACACAATGTCTCTTCCACTCCCAAAGCAAGCAGCAGTACTGCAGTCAGCTATTGGCTGGTGTTAACTAGAAGGAAAGGTTCGTTGTGGACAGCTGCCTTAGTGTCCCACTTAGTGTTCCACTAAGACTCAAGTTTCATTGACGCAATCCAGTCTAGGTGAAAAACACATCCCCCTTTACCTTCTGCTGAGAATCCCCTCTGCCAACTCAGCCTGAAAACCAGGGACTATTTTCTGGCTGTAAGGTCTCACTCTTAGGAAGGAAGGGCTCATGTTGTTTCAGGCCCATTTGTGTGTGTGAATGCAGGTATGGGTGTGCTGAATACTGAAATTAGGACTTCTGGTGTACTGAATGTCATAGTTGTTGTTGTAATTATTATGACTACTTTCTTAGTTGCTATTGTGGTTGATATCTTCTTTTTTGTTGTTGTTGTTGTTTTGTTATCTTCTTTTTAAAGACCCCTGCCTAACCATTCCAACTTCTTTCTCCTAGAACTTTTGTTTTGTTTTGTTTTGTTTTGCAGGCCATGGGTTTAAACTTTACATGCCATGGAATTATTGGTTTCATGTATCCTTTATGATTTTCCTTCATTTGGAGTTTTGCATATTTCCTGGAGGATTTTGCTAATATGAAGAATGATAAAAACCAGTTGCATTTATAGACTGTGGACATTCCCCAGTGGAAAACCTTGAGAGCTGACACCGTTAAACATGGGCTACTGACTACTAAGTATTTGGCGTGGTCAAGGGTATTTCATAACAAATTTATACCTTCAGGTTTGGATTCTGAAGATCTAACACACTGTTCTCTTCTGTCAACTCTAATTTTTATTTATCTGCCTTAGTAAAGTATCTGTATAGGAAAGATGGCTCCCCAAGACTGGTGGGCTGAGTCAAGGTAGACTTCCTGAAACAGGTTGCTTTTGAGGTGTTCTGTGGTAAGAGGTTAGGATACTTTGGCAGAAGAAAAAAGGGGCTCAGACTTTCTGCCTTGAGATAGATCCCTATCTCCTTTGCCAGTGTGTTGCCAAGGGAACCACCCTACAACTCCCTTTTTGCCATCTCATAGCTTTTTCTTTTGGGGGAGACCCAAGCTGTTCAAAGCCAGGTTGGCAGCCTCCTTGGCACCTGAGTTCCTGACATTTCTGACACCCGCCTCTGGCTGCACCACATGGGCATGCTCATGGCAGCATGCAGAGCTACAAGAAAAACCTAAATTTAAATGTTAAAAAGCTTTTGTTCATTACCGGTGGCATTTCCCCCCACCCTACATTTGTCACTTGGAGCGGAGCTGTGACTCTTTTAATATCAAACAAATAATAAGCTCCCTCTAAAGTGATTTTTCTGACAAGGAGCTCAATATATTAAACTTTATCTATATTTTAATAGCCAATTTCACACCAAACTGCCTTCTTAATAATGTATTTACCACCTGGGGATATTATTCCAACCCATCTGGAAAGAATTGGAAATTAACTGTCCCTAAACTGAGTCTGTATGTGCTTTACACTTGCTGTAGAAAACAGCAGTGTCATTTCTAGGGGTGGGGGCACTGGGACAAGAGGGAGTCTCCCCACCTGGGGAGGGTACAATCTGGAAGAGAAATGATAGTAGGTTTGCAGGCACAAATTCCTTCTCCAGAGGCCAAATCTCATTGTCATGATGAGCTGAGAAGAGCTAGAGCCAGAAAGGGCAGGGCTGCTGGGAGCAAGGGACTATCCCAACTGCATATTAAAGAAATATGGACTTCTTTTATTACCAACTGGCAACTGGTAGACTTGGGACAAGTTTCTTATTGTCTGACCTTTAGTTTCCTCATCTGTAGAAGGTGAGGGGGTAGGGGTTCACTGGATGACTGCAAACAGCTTTTGTGTATATAACACTTGTATGCACATTAAAGGTTTGTAATCTTTCCAGAAAATGCTTTCTCCACTCCTAACCATAATACGAATTGTTTTGAGATATTGTTTTACCCTCTTGATCATTAATACCTATGGAAATTGACAGAGATTAAGAGGACCAGTAGACACTAATGTGAATAATGAGCTTTAGAAATATACTGAAAAGCTTCTCATTGGGGGGTTATGACAGGACTATGGTAGGCATAGTAATAAGTAAACACAGGCTCCCTCCCAGTGATAAGGTAGAGAAAATGATCAACCTGTGTCTAATAAACCCATTGGGTGGGTGCTGTCAAATCACTCAGATAAATTCAACAAGCCCTACCTAACTCACAATCTATTTGTGAAGACATAAACAGATTTTTGCACAATTATGTGGTATGTTTTATAAGAAATAGAATGTGACTGGCCACAGATGTGGCATGCTTCTTGGAGAACTCAGGGAGGATCACCAAGAAGAATAGCTATTTTACCTGATTCTTGAAGGATGGACAAGTGGACATTCAGATCAGAGAGTGGACATATGCCCAAACTTGAATGCATGGGTTCTGACAGGAAAGCAGGAAGAAGGGGCCCTTCTGGGGATCAGGCAATTTATTGGTCCCAATTTGAACATGACATGAGCTTCTGGTGTGGGTTAAAATTAGTACTAGCTAGATATCAAAGGACCATGGAGAGGAGTTGGTTTTGTGAATCTAGAGACAAAATTTGTGTGCAGGATCACCCTGGAAAAAGATTCAGTTCCAAGATGTGGTGAGTTTAGGTCAAGATTTCAAGAATGGGAGAAAAGGATAACCTTTGAAATTTTGGGAATGCAAATGGGCTCCTTGAAACAAATACAATGAGAAGTGAGACAAATCCGACAGTGGCTCCCATGGGCCTGCCCTAGCCAGGAAGGTCTTCTGTTGAGATGTTATGCGGGAGTAAAGATGAGAGTCCCCTCTCTCCCTTCTACCGACATCCATATGCCCTACTTGATTCTCTGCTTTCTGAGGAGCCAGAGTCTGGATTAGTGCCATGTGCCTCCCAGTCCAGCCCAGGCTGTGAGAGCAGAGGCAAATGAAAAGAAGAGCATTCATTCCCAGGACAAACAATGGCAGGACAGCTGCTTGTTGGTGTTCCTGGAGGCAAATGAATTCGATTCACTCAGACCAAACAAAAAGGTTTACATGGGAAGGGAAAACCTGATGGGATATTCAGTGGCTTGGGCTGATAGCAAAGCCACAGAAAGACCAGAAGGCTGCCCTATCTAATCTTCTGTGTCTGTCGCCTTCCCCAGGGTTTGGGGAGCACTCATGTGCCCATGTGTGTAAGGGTGAGGAGACAGAGGTGATAGCTATCTCCCAGGTCCTAGTGCCTCAGAGTCCCCAATTAATCAGCAAACCAGAAGACTAACGGTGACAGACAGGTCAAGAAGGAGAGGGGTAACAGTCTCCTTTAATCCTGTGGTGGGAGGATGTATACTGCTGACAGTTACCTGGGGACCCAGAGATACCAGATTCCCTAATTTAATCAGACAGATAACGGAGCAGCCGTGGCTGAGGCCTCACCAGGAAATGTGCAACAATAGGAGACGGCCCCTCAGGCCTGTGTTGCTACAGAGATAATAAACTATATAAAAATCTGTCACCGGGCGATAAATGATGAATTAGAATCAATTATATGTTTAAAATAATAGACATCACCGACTTCCCTACTGGAAGGGCCATGGTTTTGGCTGGCCTCAGAGGTGGTAACAGAAGGATGACTCTCCATGATGTCATCTGCATGAGGTGGGCAAAAAGTACTACCTAGACAGACTTTTTCTGGCTACATAGTCTGCTTTGTGGTAAAAGGAAAGAAAAATACACAGAAAATTGTAAGCCAAGTTTCCTTCTTTACTTCCTCCCCACTGGTATACTTGCCTTTGCATCCCCTGTGCTAGGACTGAACCGCTTGATGAGCAATTGGAGTAAGGATGTCTCGAGGAAGGCACCTGCTCTGTGCCTTTAAATTCTTCCAGGTGTACAACATGCTTAATAGCCTAATCTATGATGAAGATAGACATTTGTTAAAAATATGCTAAAGTGTGTAGAGCATCCTATGCATACTCTTCATGCCAAATGAATACACAGCAGTATAAAGTAGATTTGGGGTGCCGGTTGAAGGAATCTAATTCACACTCCTCAAAGTCTTCTCCACTCTGCTCCCCTACTCTCTTCCTTAACCAGATGAGCACAGCCAACGTTTGAAAAAGAAACAGGAAAGAAAGAAAACAAATCAAGAGCTTTTAAGCCACCCAGGTTCCCCAAAAGTTGTCTTTTTAAAATTTTAAATTTCTTAGCTGACCATGGGTATTATAATGATAGCATTCAAATACTAGGGTTTTGTGCATGTTAAATGAAACAAGCCATGTAAAATGCCTGCATCTATTAAATGCTCAATAAATAGTGGTTGTTGACGTTATTATAATCCTTTCTTATAACGTCTGCATTAGTTCAATTGCGTGGCTGTATTATTTACAATAATATGAGTACACTGAAGGCTGGGACTATGTTCCATTCAATTGGGATGATTCAAGCACCCAGTGCAGAAGTTGAAGTCAGGTTTCCCGAGGTCGCATTTGGCGATCAGAGATTGCCGATGCGAGCACATACTTGAAAATCTCTACCCTGGCTTTTTAACAGATTTGGGACTACTCAGGACTCTCCTCTATTCTGCCACTGCCAAGGCTGCCACCTCCCCCAACACCCCGTAGCCGCCCCACCCCGCACTTTCCTACCTACCCCTGCTCCCTTCCTCACCCGGACACTGCCACCCGACCAGACCCGGCTCCCAGCCCGCCTACCCCTCTCCCGCTCGGCTCCCACCTCAGTCCCACTCTGGTCAGTCTGTCAGTCAGTCTGTCTGTCTGTCTGTCTGTCTCTCTCCCTTCCCCTCCCCCTTCCCTCCTCCCTTCTCCCTTCCCGCCCGCCCAGTCCTGGGCGGTGTTCTCTCTGCCCCTTCCTTCTCTACTAGCACCTCCCTCTTCTCTCCTGTGCTCCTCCTCCTTGTACTCAGGCTGACCTGATAGATTTAGTCTTTTGAGTGGTTCTGTATCAAAAGTTTAATTAGAAAATCGCGCCTGGGCTTTTTAATAGCCTGTGTTCTGGCCGTAAAGCCCTGGACGTGGTCCCGAGCGCGCGCGCCGGGCGCCGGCTAATGGCAGGAGCGCGCCAGCCACCGCAGCGCGCTGGGACTCCCGCCCTGAATCTTATTTACATTCGGACTAACAATAGCTCTGGAGCCGGGCTATAAATAATTTCTGGGGAAGAGTTGTCTAATTAAACGTGCAGCAGTAAGGAAAGTGCTTTAACCACAAGGCTGGTGTCCTAATGAACGTAATCACTGGATGGGGACAGCTTAGGAATCACATCTAGACATCTCCCAGTGGAGGCAGAGAGATGGAGGGAAAAATACTCAGGGAGAATTTCCAATCAATATTTAATTGTGCAGTGTGTTAAACTCGTTAGAAGGCCTCTTTTTTTTTCTTCGCTTTTCCCATACCCAGAGGTAAAAAAAGGATTTCAAAATACAGCTTTGTGGGGTGGGCTCAGCCTCAGACTCCAGTGGGAAAATTGTGTGCTGTCAATACTGAATAAAAATTATCTGAACACATAAGATGTATGAATTAATAAGCAGTGGCATATAATCTTGATGGAAGCTGAATTCAAAGATAAAATGGGTATAAGGTCAGATTCCAGAGACTTGTTGCCTGACCTGCTGTATTTCTTAACTCTAGTCTCCTATTTCTTAACTCTGCCCTCCTAGAGGGCAGGGGCTCTGCGAGGTGTTCTGCCCTTTCTAAGTATGGAGTTGGTCCCCACAGTGAATGAAGACTATGGAAGGGCAGCTTTCTGACTGGTGCCTTCATGGAGGGCAGCGCGCCCCTGCCGATTTCTAAGCGGCTGCCAGCGGACCAAGAAGTAAGCCCAAGGCAGCCATGCTTATTTCTGCTCCATTAGAAACGGACAGTATATCACCAGCCAGATGGAAAAGGACAAAATCAGGATGCAGGGTCATTATCTCTCCACATCACTAATACCAAACTCCTAGGGAGAGAAAGGGTACCGCGAAAGGAAGGACAGCACACCGTAGACTGATTTTGTGTGGGCAACCTAAGAAATACACAGGTACAGATTCACATAGATACCTAGTAAACACGTGTATGTATATCCACACATCAAATAGAGACCCGAAAAGCCTACATATTACCATAATGCCATATAATAGAAGCTGGTGAAACCAAATCGAGGCAGCGTAGGAACAATGTAAGGAGGATGATGGGAGATTGAAGCTGGCGGGGGGGTGGCGGGGTGTGGATCTACAGAGGACCTCCCACTGAACTGTGGTAACAACCTATTAGCTAGTATTCATAATCCTCCCATACACCATACACCCTACCCTACTCATAGATGAAAAACAAGTGTTCCACCTGTGATTAATCTAATTCACCACTGGATGTCAACGTTGCCCTAGCCAATGAGATAACAAATAGAAATCCCAGTATCTTCTGTCTGGAGAAAGGAGAGTCTGAGCTTTAGGCAGCAGCAATGGGTTGATGCTATGAGTGTACTGGGGAGGAGGAGGATTGGATACCCACTCTCTGATAAATTCCAAAAGGGAAAATTTATCCAATTTTAAATTAGTCCTGTTCCCTTTTCTTCACAACCTCCACATTTTCCCCAGCACTTCCGATTTCCTTTCCCCAACTTTTTTACTCCCCACAATTAGCACTTCCTAATATGTCATATGATTTCTCATTTATTTTGCTTATTGCCTGCCTCCCATAAGGACATAAATCCCATTAAGACAAGGGAGCTTTTTCTCTTTCTTCTGGGCTCTGTCTCTGATGCTTACCACTGCTTGGCATGAAGTCGGTGTTTGATAAATATTTATTTTGAATAAATAATATGTAAAGGAATTAATGAAATTGACCTATAAATACAAATGCAACAGAGAACTTATTCCAATACTGATAGACGCTCCCTTTCCTTCTCTGGAAGAGACTTAGATGGCTAGAGAGGCGTTTAGACAGTTTAGACAGGCGTCTAAACTCAAGAACATCAGGCTGGGAAGAAACTTCAAGGCAAGCCTTTTGGGCTTCATGTAAATTAATGACAAATTCTGCTTCTGTCTTGTTTTGTTCACTTGGGAAGATAGCACATGCTCTCTGAGCCTTAGCTTCCTTGTCAATACAGTGGGATAATCATGATAATATTTGTCCCACTTACCATTTAAGGGTTTTATGAGATCCAATGGCATAGCGTTAGTACAAAATGTTTTCCCTTGGCTAATATATGCCAGATTGTCCCCAAACTCCCACACGCATGTTGTAAACATTGAAGTCCATACACATGGTACTGACAATATAAATATAATTCGTTTCCAAAGATGAATATGGAATTTACAAACCTATCTGAAATAAATCACTTGACCCAAAGATCTTAACTCTCAAACTAGACCATAATGAAAACAGGCACCAGAAATCAATCATGTTTGGACACTGAACAGTCTGTCCACCCAAAGAGATGAAGGGATTGTAAAAAGATCCTTTCCTTCAGAGACAGGAGCCTCAGGTTTGCTGCTGCTTCTGAATCTCCTATTTTAGGCATATATGGAAGGTTTGGGCTGCCATGGCAGCCGAGCTAGCTTCTTTCTAAATCCATATGTTTAATTTTTAATAAATAAATTAAATTAAGCAAAAATAGGCCTACAGCGTAGAGCCCTTTCAAATTATTTACTATGCTGTCACTTTGGGCTCATTGATGCTTGTTAATATTTCAAATTTAATGATAAGCACCATTTATAAGCTAAATAAGATATTATTAGCACAATAATGGTAGAAACGTACAAGGACACTGCTAAGCTAAGGTGAAAAATGCATTATTGAATGAAATTTAATTAGTAGATTTGTTCTATTAGTGGCTTGTATATTGCATTTATGAAAATGAATACAAATATGATCCAGGCAATCTTTCCACTGAGAAAATGTCATTGGTAATCTAACTTCACTCCTACTCTTTAAAAGCAGATGCAGGATGAAAATTGATGTCCTAGTCTCTTGCCAGTCAAAAGATTTTTAGTTTGCCGTTCTAATAATAGCCAAGTAGTGGAGAGATGCCTTATGCAGAGCTCTGGCAGGTGTGGAGAAGGGTATGTGGTGAGAATTAATTGTGGATTTTTTTTCTTATGGTAATCCTTGGGGCAGTGGGTCAGAATGGAACTACTGTGGGGTGCTGCTTCTCTGGTTAAGCCTGACTTGTCTATATTCTGTATTCCCAGTCCCCTGTCAGGCAACATGGTTTTGGCAGAAACGGCAGGACTTAGAATCCTAAAACACGGTTCAATACTTACACCATTTATAAGCTTTGTACAACTTAGTTTTTTTAAAGCAAAGAAAACACATTAGCTGCCTCACTCTTCCTGCCAGTAATTCCGTGGGGTTAGCTAATATTACAGTCTCTACTATATAGATAAGTAAGTGGAGCTTTAGAGTGTGGATCGACTTGCTCAAGGTCACGCAGCTAATAATCTAAGTTCTCTGAAGTTTCCATTTTCTTCTCCTTGCAAGAGACATAATGGCGTTGCTTACCTCCTGGGGGATATTGTAAATACCAAATGAGATAAAGGATGTAATGCAGGGACACATGTATTCTACAAATGTTCGTCTGAACCCCATGTTTCCACCTGGCTCCTTCCTTTCCAGATGGCATCATGGAGAGGACATGGCAGGCCAGTGACCAGAGTTCTCACTCCCAGGTGGCCAACGAGAAGTCTCTCCAGACCTGAGCTCTTGCCTAGGACAATAGGAGAACTACCCTTCTTGTTGAGGCTATTGTGAGAATCGATTGGCTAGGATACAGGAGTGCTGCTGTCATTGCAGGTGACATTCTTTGGATTCTGTACCCAGATGGACAGACAATGCTGGAAGCAGAGATGCCCCAGACTAATGCATTTCTTTACAGTGAGTTTGGGCTTAAAGGTAAATGCAGGTACTCTCCTCCACCTTAACCATCCACCCTGTGCCTGAAATTCTGTCCTTCTGGACAACATCTTTGTGCAATCGCTGAATCTATGACACTATAGCTGAGATGGAGATCCATCTGATCTCACTTTTCCTCTTCATCAGCTCTTGTATTACCATGCAGGGATGCCATGCCCTTTGCCCTGTATTTCAAGATTAGCTAATCTCTGCCATTCTGATCCATATGTAACCTCTCATACTGCCACTCTGCCTATCTTTGTTTTCTTGCAACAAGTTTGGTTAACCAGGAAAAACATCTAAGAGTGATAAAGTAAATGTTTTTGTTAGGGGTTTACCTAAATTAATATAGAATGGACTTTTCTTTAAAAAACCAACCATTGTAAGGGTTGAAGTTTTTCCTTTTCTAAGTGAACCTCTGACAGACAGACTTGGGTTATTTATAACCATTGGTTCAGGATACACTTTATTCAGTAATTTAAGCAGGGTGCCCTTCAGTTTTTAATTTTTAAAAGTTATAATAAATAAACACAGATTCACAACCTCTCCAAAACCCACAAAAGCTAAGTCCTTGGCATCAATCTATGTCTCAACCAAATGGTCCCTCCACCGACCTCTCCTCTTGCTTCCTTCCTACCATCATCCAGAATCATGTGTTCATCTCATGCTTTCATTGTTATACAATTTCATGACATATATATGATTCTCTAAGATTATTTTTTTTATTTTGTTGTTTTTCATCTTCATTAAAAGGGCATGCAATTCTGAGATTTGTAATGTCGGGGATTTTCACTTATATTTCTAAGATCATCTGTATTTTTGTGTTTTGCTGTAGTTCATTTGCATTGACTGCTGTGTATTCTTCCAATTTGTGAATATACCTCAATCAATTTGTCCACTTTTATGCTGACAGGAAGTTAGGTTGAATTCACAATTTTTTCCTACTATGAACAAGTTTGCTCTCTATATACATACCGAGGAGTGAAATTTCTACCACACAGAGTTTGGGAACATTTAAATATGAAAGGTGCCAAAATGTGTACCAAAATGTCTATTTATACGCTCACTGACAATGTATAATGATACAGAGGAATCACATCATCTCCACTACTTAGTGGTATCAGACATTTTAATTTTTACAGATTGATTCAAATTGCATAAAATGCTATATAATTATAGTCTTAACTTGGAATCTGTAGGACATCTCTTCATATGTGCTTCCTCCTCTCTGTTGTACCTGTTCATTTTATTTTCCATTTTTTCTATTGAGTTGCTGTACTCTTCTCATTGACTTATTGTTAGGAGTTCTTTAAATATTCTTGACATTGATTTTTGTTAGTTTTATGAACAGCTCCGTTTTCAATCCAATTGAGATAATCAGTTCAGAGAATAAAGAAAGTATGGATTTGTTTTATTTTTTGATCAAATAAACCCACTCTTCTTGACCTCACCTCATCACCTTAATCTTCTATCCCGGGACACTACCATATGAATGGGATTGTGTCAGAACTAGCAAGATGACTATATTCATTAGTGCACTCCAAGAGGAAGAATTGGTAAAAACCTAATGTAAAACTTCGTTTTATTTATTTTAAAAGAAAGGTGGAACAGTTCTCCCAATTTCTGTCCAGGTTTAATTAATAGGGCTTCTCCATGCCTGTACCGTCTTCTCAGAAAGCAGAATATTTTTCTCCAAAATGATCAAAGAATTACAAATGAGTAGTTCTTACTTTTTGTACTTCCCTTGGCAGAGATGAGACAGACATTGGAAAAGGCATATAGGGATTCATTATTCATGCAGATGAGTCTCACAATTCAATAGAGCTAATTAGGAAAATGATGGAGTAAATTAGTACTTTATGCAAGTATATTAATATTAATAAAACTGCCATTTTACCCCGAGGTTAAAACAGATAAGGAAGATACCATAAACCTGACCAGTAGGTGGACTCTAAATATGGTTGTTTGCTGGAACACTGACCACTCTTGTCTGTCTTGGAGAATCTTGTTCCAGAAATGTGCTGTTATCAAATTTTTCCTAGCAAAAGAGAGAGAAAAATATTTTGAAGTCATAGGTGAGCTCTCTTTGCTTTATTATTTGCGCTGTTTCAAAGAAAATTCCCCACGTCCTGTCTTGTTGGCAGTTAACTAGCAGCACCTTATTGTTCATATGGCATTTTCAGAACCATTGTCTTAATTACGTTTTCAGCAAATGCATAAGGTAAATAGTGTTTTCCCATTCTTAGTGTAATGGTTTGTCCACACATCTTTAGGTCATTCTTTTTCTTCCTTACCGACTCCATGATCACTGCCTTAACCTCAGCCACCATCCCTATCTCTCTACTCTTGCTCCCTAGAATTTGTTCTCCAAACCATGGCTAAGGAATCACTTGACATCACAACTCTGATTGTGCTCCCTCCTCCCTAGCTATAGGGTTTGAGTAGTTCAACCTTGCTTTCAGAATTGACCCAAACTTTCTAGCATATGAGCTCTTGCCCAGTCGGGGAAAGTTCAGGCCTGCCCCACTGTCACCTTCCATTTTGTCAAAGTCTGGTCACTTGCTATTCCAAATGCATGTGCAAGGATCTGTGGGTTTTGTTTATATTTTCACCTTTACCTCCAAAGCTGTCTTCCCTAGGCTTTGTCACCAGGCTCCTCAACGTGTCAGTGCCTTCCTTTGCCCCTCCCCCCTACAAAAACTGTTATCAAAGAACTCCCCAATTTTCTCCTCATAGTCTTCTCATGTAATAAAGCTAGAACATCTCCTTTATTAAAGCTTATATTTACTAATCCTACATAGGGTAGCAAATTCTTAGAGATAAGGGGTCAGTTCTTATCCACTCCGATGTATGCCCTAGAAACCTCTTTAGAAATCCTGTGCTGTCTTTAATAGTCACATTATCTCCTTGGCTCATTTAGGTTCATTACTTTTAGGGTACTGGTTTGGATAACCTGTAAGATTTTTCATTAGATGGGGCTTAACAGGTTCAAATTTTACAAGACTTGTTATTGGAATTCTTTTTACATTTTTAGTAAATTTACTTAATTTGCCTCCTGAGGATCATGGGATCTATAGAGAACTTCCGGTTTTAGTTTACGGGGACTTTTTCTTTTTCCAGATCACAATTAACTCTCCATTACCCATTCTTGTTTTGGTATTCCAAACCCTAAACTAAGATTCAATTTCTCATTTCATAGGAGAAAATCTTTCTGAAGATACAAAGACCCAGAACCTTTACAAGCTCAATTCCTATATGGTTTCCTAATTCAAGTATTTATTTGTTTGAACAATCCTTGATTTCGTTCAAAAACTTTTATCAAGTAGCCCACCTATGATCCAGGCAAAATGCCAGATATTTCTTTCAGTTTGGGGGATTGGCATTGGTAATAGGCATGTCATGTTCTAAATCCCTGATCTCAGACATCTAATTCTGAATAATTTGATGTCCACATCTGCTGGAGATGTGCTTCCTATCTCCTCTTATGACTCTCACTGACGGTGTTATAGTCAGTGACATACTTAACCTTAACTATCCGAAGTTTCCTCATCTGTAAAATGATTATTATGCTTTCATTCATATAAAAAGGGTTTATATGGTAACTCCTGAAGTAGGGGTTATTTATTTATTTATTTATTTTTAAATAGGAAGATATCCTAGGAAGATATTTCCTAGGATCTGAGGGAATCAAGGCACAGTAATAAAGGAGAAAATTAGTAGTTAGTCTGCAAAGAGATAAATGTTAGGTTAGAATTTGCAAGGAATGCTACGGGAAAACAGGCTGGGAGCCAACCCAAAAAGACATCTACCAAACATTGTTGTTGGGTGGCATTTCTCTGTTTTCCTCCAAAACGGTGGTCTGTAAACATCTTTGCTGCCCTTCTTGGAAAGGGTCACTTGGCAATGCTTAACAGAGATTTTGACAGGGAGAGATGCCTGGATGACTCTCTTTCTTGAAAAAGAAACTTTTGAAGATGGGAGGGAGTGGGTGCCATTCTGCTTGTGGTGATTGAAGACTGAGCATACCACCAGCAGCTGTTCAGAGACAAGAAAGGCAGCTTCATTCAAAAAGCCATCATAATTTGGCAAGGAGTGCTCCAATCAGTAGCCTTCCTAATGTGTAATTGTTATGCAAATAAGCCACAGCCCATTACCCAGGCTGGGAACAGGAATATCAACTCTTGTGATTTACAAGGGGCCCAGGGGCCAAAGAGAACTCTGGCATGCATCCACCCTGGGGGGGGGGGCAGGTGGGGGCGGGTCTGCTGAGCTGTCTTGATGCTGGGCTTATGGTGAACTGGTTTATTAAAGTTGACCATTGGACTGAAGCTGATTCCTTAAAAAGTGAAAATATTTGAGTTTAATCAGGTGATCAAGGCCTGGAGTTTTACTTTCTGCTTGCAAATATCAGGAACGATTTAAAATGGGACATGGTTTCAGTAATTGTTGGGTATCCAAAATCGCTTATATTTTGGAGGAGGAACTGAGTCCAGAGTGGTGAAGTGACTAGTCCAAAGAAACTAGCTTTCTTGCCTCCAGGTTGAGAGTAAATTTACACCTTCCCCTCCTGCTCTTAAACCTATATAGCTACAAGACATGTTGTTTTTCCTTAAGCCCAAGACCTTTTCTCTCTTCCCTTTTTTTTTTTTTTTTTACCTTCTCCATTTCTTATCCAACAAATTCCTATTATAAAGGATATAAAGATCACTGGATATATAAGAAATTTTATTTTATTCTCAAGAAGATGCTACTTAATATTATAGATGAGACAAACACCCAATAATTGCAATATGAGTCGAGAAAGGTAGAGAGGAGGTAGAGAAAGGTAGAGGTCGTTCAAAGGAGACAGTAATCACATGTATGTGGGAGACAAGAGATACGTTGATACGTAGATGATATTAAGAATGAGCTTTTGTCTACCGCCATACCACCCTGAACGCGCCTGATCTCCTCTGATCTCGGAAGCTAAGCAGGGTCGGGCCTGGTTAGTACTTGGATGGGAGAATGAGCTTTTAAATCTTAATGGAGAGAAGGAAGGAAGGAGAGGAGGAGATGGCATGGTGGGAAGAGCAGCAGCAGAGGTAGAGGAAGCCAGGGCTTGCTCAAGGAGCAGTAACTGCATTTGCCTGGGGTATGTGGTAGAGCAGAGGTGGGTAGTTTAAAAGCGGATATTAGAGCAACTAAATCAAGGCTAAGTCTCAGCAGATCCACATACAGTGGAAAGAACCCCAGGTTTAGGGTCAAATGGCTTGTGTTTTGGTCTCACCTCCACCAATGCTCGCATATGTGACCTTACACAAATAAATCTCTGAACTTTGATTTTTTCCCCCCTCTTATAAAGGTGTGAAAATTAAAAAATGTGAAATGCCTAACACAGTACCTATCCTCTGATATATGCTAAACTAAAAAAAAAAAAGTGTTCCTTTTTGTCATCATGACTTAGGTTTGGAAACTGAAGATTGTCATTGAACCCTGACTTAACTATCATAGTTTTCTGTCTGTTCTTATTAGATGGTGTCACTTACTTTTACCTTCAAACCTCTTTCTAGAATTAACTAAGTCTAAGTTCACTTCATAAACAAGACTGTAACAATCATTGTGGTTTTTTTTTTCTTTTTTGGGGGGGTGGTATTTATTTATTTGACACAGAGAGAGAGATCACAAGTAGGCAGAGAAGCAGGCAGAGAGAGAGGGGGAAGCAGGCTCCCCGCTGAGCAGAGAGCCTGATGTGGGGCTCAATCCTGGGACCCTGGGATCATGATGACCTGAGCCGAAGGCAGAGGCTTAATCCAGTGAGCCACCCAGGCGTCCCAATCATTGTGTTTTTATTCCTTAAAAAACAAAACAAAAACCTCTCTTCTCTAATTATTCTGACCTGTAATGTCAGATTAATTTTCCTTAAACACTTTTCCAGTCAACAGTCAATTGTTGACTGTTTATGAATGTGCAGGGGTTCCTGTTTGTGCCCTACTGTAACAAATTCACATTCCTCCTTCAGGTAACCAGGGCCTCAGCCACCAACCCACCATACCTCTTCCATCTCGCTCAAATGCCTCCTCTATATTTATGTCAGGCCATTTTAAGGTCTGTCCTCAGATATAGTGAACACATATGACTCTATTATGTCTACAGCTTTCCACCTTCATCTGGTGGAAAGTCCTAGACAGGACTTAGCCACTCAGTGCTCATCTTTGCATAAAGGCCCATATCTGCCATCTCTCATACTTCATAACCACAATGTGGCCTGTCTGCAACATGGCATTACACTGTCAGGTAAAGCAAACTATCCCTCAATCAATTCACTGCATTGTTATCTGTCTTATGGCTGCTGTGGTCCTGAACATGCTTTAAAGAGTAATACCTTTCACATTCTCTGTTTATCCTTCCCTGTGCCTCACACCATGTAAGGCAGGAAATAATGCCTAATATAAGCTTGTGAGATAAATAAAGTCACCATAGGCCTCAAATTGACAGCAGACTTTTCTTTCTTGCCCACAGGGGCATAGCAAATTAAAGGGAAACCCTTGGGCCTGTTTTCCCAGTTTCAGACAGAGTTTGAAGATGTGTCATTTTCTAAATTATCTTTCGCCTATGAACTGAGCAGAGATGGCCCAGACACCACTGAGAGAAACTAAAGATGGAAATGTACATGCTTGTTTTTAGAGTCAATTTTCTGACTATATTATGCACTTAAAAATTAAATTTGCTAAAGGCATTTCAAGTGCTTTCCTTGCTAACACTTCATTATAAGGTACTTATCAGTAATAAATCCACAGGGCCCGTTTTTTTTTTTTTTTTAAGAAAATAAGAAATACTTAGAACAAATAAAAACATCTTTCTTTGTTCCCACTCCTAGAACTATTTTTGTTCTAGGGGAAATAAGTAATTTCTAGTTGAATGGATTAAAAATGTCAGCCTATTATTAATATAGTATTTTTAATAATAACACAAAATGCCAAACTTTTCTTTAATTCCTCTTGCGGGAATTTAATATAAACTGGTAATTAAGAAAGTAAGGGGAGTTTCTTGCTGACATCGTGTGTCAGTTTTTGATTACCCACGTAAGTTCCCTGGCTTTCTTTTTCTACTTCCAGATCATAGCTAGAGGTTGGTGAGACCCCAAGAAATAGCCTGTCTGCTCATAGCCCTGTCCTCTACTCAGCATCCATCCTGGGTTCTGTCATCCCTTTACAGAGTTCATGAAGGGAAGAGCTACATTTGCCATCCATATGTCTTTATCTCCCATTCTCCTTTCAAGCCTTATACTGTGACTTCTTCTCAGCTGAAAGTGATTTCCTAACGGCTGCCCGCATCTGCCCAAAGTCCAGACTCAAGTTTCACTATTTAGCTTTTATCTTACTTAGCCTCTTAATGACATTTGACAAAACGGCTAAATTTTGTGTTTTAAAATACTCTACTCTTCCATTATGAATGACCAGTTTTCTTCCTAAATTTATAATTCTCCTGTCTCCTTCTCTATCAGCTTTCCTTCCTTCCCCCTTCTCCTAAATATTGGTTTCTCCCTCTCTAAGCTTTTCCTGATTAAATACATTTACTCTCTTGGCCTCAGATGTTACTTACATTCTGATGTCTATCACGTCTGCACGTCCAGCCGCCATGGTTTTCTTGAATGTTTGTGATATTCAGCAAGCTCTTTTTTCCAGTGGAGGACACAAAAAATGCATTAACTCGTAAATACAGGAAGGAAAATACAATACTGAGTGACAATATGCACCAGAACATTGAGCCTGGGAAGGGGTGGGAGAACGTGAGACAGGGGTCTCACAGTCAGGGGCAATGATACTTGGGAGCTGACATCATTGGCCATGTGGATGTTTGGAGGAAGAGCTTCTTCTGAAGGTGGAGCTGCAACCTCACATGCCTGGCCTGGAAATATGGCTAAACTTAGGTGGTGTGAAAGGAGAGGAGGTCAGAAGGAATGAGGAGCCAGATTATCCAAGACTCTGCACTGCCATGAGATGGGGTCAGTGGAGGCTTTGGGCTAGAGGAATGCTGGGATCTGACTTGTTTTAAACAGACTATTTCTACTGATGTTCTGAGAATCCCTTGTATAGCAGATACTGCAGAACCAGGAGACCACCAAGAAGCTATTGTATGATCTAGTTGAGAGAGGAAGAGGATTTAGAGCAGGATGAGATCAGTGGTCAGAAGGGATGGATTCTGAATGTATGTTGAAGATAGTTTCGAAAGTGTTTGTTCGTAGATTGGGTGTGAAATACGAAAGGTAGATTGGGGTCAAGGAAGAGTCCCAAGTTTTGATCCTGAATACCTGAAAAAATCAAGTAACATTTGTTGAGATGTGAAGCTTGGAGATGCAAGTTTGAGAGGGGCAAAAATAAGGAGTTTGGATTTGGACACTTCAAATTTGAGATGACTGCTTGAAATTCAAGTGGAGAGGGTAAGTAAGGAGAGGGTAAGAATTCTGGAATTTGGAGAAAGATGTGTGTGTATATATATATATACACATATACATATATATCATATATATAGATGATATATATATATCCAATTAAATATATATATCATGTGAGTCATGAGCATAGATACCATTGATCTCTAAAGCCACAGGACTAGATGAGGTCTCCAGGGGAGAGGCTATAGATAGAGAAGAGATTCAAGGATTGGTGCCTTCTCTCATCCTGAATATTGTCTTAGTTAAAAAGCTTTGGCACCCTGGGGATAAAAATATATGTTTATAAAAAATAAAAAATTATATTAAAAAAAAAAAAAAAAAAGCTTTGGCAATTTGATCCCAGAAATATTTTTTATTAATACCCTCTTCAGAGCCACAGTCTATGCACCTCCAGGGGGCAGCTCTCACATTGTAAGCTATTTAAAGGGAGCATCTCTGGAACACATTTATAATATGAAGACTACATTTTTGGCACCAGTGTTGTCTTTTTAGTTTAAACTCTTATCATTTTAAGACCTCTCAGTGGCAAAGGCCTCGTGATCAGTCTCCATGCTATCAAGCTCTTCTTTCCACTCTGACAACAGAATAATTATTTTAACCAAAATATGATCACACCACCGATTTCATAAAATCCTTCGTGTCTTCTTGCTTATCTGAGGCTAATGATGTCCTTTTAAAGGCTTTCCGAGCTTGGTGCAAATGACATCCTTACTTTTATTTCCTACCTGACCACTCATTGTTTATCAACTACGGGCATTTCTGTGTACTACCTGTGTTCAAAATGTGATGTTCTTATCCACCAGACAGGAGTGCTAGTGTCCTGCCTGTAACCAGGATTTATGCTTCTCCCAATATGACAATGTCATTTCTCCATCCCTTTTCTTTCCCCTGAGTCTCTCCAAGCCCAAAAAACATTTTTAGTTCAGCTCAGCTCCTGTATCTTCTACCAGGAATTCCATGTGTACTCTGAACCATTTCAGTTCTTAATCAATCATGTATCACTGCATGATGTCCTCCAATGATTTCCTGTGTGCATATCTTATCTCTCCAATGAGATTATAAGCTCCTTTATGACAAGAAACTCTGCCATATTTCTTTCTATTCACTATAGCACCAAGCAACAGAGAGGCATTTTAATAAACACAGTTTTGAATCGAATCAAATATATTGAACCTGCTTCCTATTTTAGCAAGTTCGTAGATCAGGCAGGTCACCAAAGACTCCTATACATTTTCTATGTAATTCTGTCTACCAGCTGTTGTTGGACATAGCATCTCCTACTGCTCCTAAATATCTCTTCCTTATATTTACAATCCATGGACTCAATGACACAGATTCTGCCAAAGTGTGTTTATAAGAATATGAAAAACTATGGCCACATGAGTCTGAATTTGTGGCTTCATGTGCAGTCAGTGTGATACATGGTTTCTTGTGATTTGGGAAATGCAGTATAAATAGATAGCTATCTATGAGCTAAATCTAGGAGGAAGCTGGCCCAGTTCCACATTCTGAGTATTTTGGGGTATTATTTAGTTATTATTGACACAGTTGAGAATTCAGCTCAGAGATCCAACAGAGAAAGGGAGATAGATCTTTCTTAGGAGTCTAGGGCAGGGGGAACAAAGCAGCTGTAAATAGCTTAGCAATCAGTGTTTCATGTTTGAGTAAGTGTTTCCAACAACAACAAAAAAAAAGCCCTTTATAAACAAAAATAACTAATATCCATCGAGCCTGACAATTAACAAAACAATTCCACATTTATTATTTGATTAGACACACCAACTACCTAGATGATGAGGAGAGAGGATAATCCCCATTTCTCTAAATGAGAGAATTAAAGCCCTTAGTTACTGAGAGGGGGGTCTAATGTCACCCATATAGGGAGTAGAAGAGCAAGTATATGGGGCAAGTGTCGTCAGGGTCAATACGCTGTGTGTTCTGCAGCATAGTACATTGCTCCCAAAACAAGAGAGATCTCAAAAAGTTTAGATAGCTTCATTTAAAGATTCTGTGTCTTCTCTCCCTATTCCCTTTCAAAATAAGAAATTCTATGGAGACACCATCACTCATTCATGTATTTGGTAGGAATGTGAGAGCAACGTGTTTTTTGTTTTTTGTTTTTTTAAGCTTTAAAAGGTAATTTAATAAATAAATGTGAAACAAACTGAAAAGAGTAGCTGGACCAGGTCTTATGTTTCTAATAGAATCATAAATGCCAGAAAGTGCTGGGAATGATTTATTATCCTGTTATTATAAGTGACTGGGAAGCTTTCAATGGAGTTTTTGCTAATTTCTAGCAGCTGCATTAAATCAGAAACTCTATTAGCTATTATAAAATCATCATCCCATTTTTCTACAAATCAACTTGAACACCTGATGGGAATTTGGAGCTGTTTGTTCCTATATGTGCTAACCTCATCCTTGGCCTCCAAAAAGGAAAGAAAAAAGAAACTCCACAAGTCAGAGGCGGCATAATATTGGTCACATCAAGTGTTAGGGATTAATAAATAACTGCCTACGTTTTATAAGAGATGTTTCTGATGAAATAAATAGTTTCCTTTAGCAAATACCACCTCATTAAGAAGAAGGATATAAGATACCATCAAATCTTGTGTTCTGAATTTGAGCCCCTCCCTCAGCTTCACTCTACCCAAATCCAGCACCAGTCCACCCAAATCCTTATACTCAAATCCAGCCTTATGACTGAATCCAGCAGTTGTCCACCCCTTGTATTAACAGGACAAATAACCAATTCTACACAAATGGAATTGGAAGTTGTTGGCACTATTATACTTAATTCTGATTTTTACAATGGAATATACCTCCAAGGACTCATTCTTCTATGAACAGAGAAGAAACATCTTCTCTTGGGCAAGTAACAAGGGTCAAAAGCAGATATTGCTACAACCTCGAATACAACTTAGGCTTTATGGTTCAAGAATTAGCTGGCCACATAATGATTAAGTGCAATCTGATGGAGGCAACCAGGAGAGGACACTACCTAGAAGATATGCTTGCTATGTTAGGGGAAATCGTGGAGTAGAAGCAGCAGAATGAGAGGAAGAAAGGCAGCTGCTGATAACATCAAATGTCTAACTAGGAGAACAAAGTAGAATTTTCAGAGAAATAAATTTTACAGGGCTTGGTAATAGATTGGATATGGAAAATGTGGCTTCTTACTAAGAAAACCTGGATGGACATCCAGGCTGAGGAGTTGATTAAATCAAAGAAATCTTAAAAGTTATATTTTTATGATGAGTTTGTGTCTTTATATAATTACTGTATATGTTTCCACATGATTGTCTTTATAGTTTCTATGTTCCTATAGTTTCTATAGTTCTATGTGCCTGAGATTATTTCCTCCAAAATTTTACATGGTTCATTCCCTTACTTTGAGTGCTTGATCAAATATCACTTCATGAGGGGGGATTTCTAAGATTTTTATTTTAGGTTTTTTTTTTTTTTAATTTTTTTGAGAGAAAGAGAGCAGAGAGCACAAGCAGAGAGTGGGGAGGAGAGAAGGAGCAGACCAGGTGGGAGAAGAAGACTCCCTGCTGAGCAGGGTTCCCTGAGATCATGACCTGAGCTGAATGCAGATGAGCCACCAACTGAGCCACCCAGGTGCCCCTAGAGGGAACTTCTATAACATCACTTTTCTCATTTGTTATTTTATCAGCCTGCTGTAATTTTCTTCAAGCAGTTATTGTTTCCTATTATTATATTTTATTTTTATATTTTATTTATTTATTGTTTATTATCCCCCTACAGGCCACATTAAGTTTGATTTGGCAAAGACATTGTGTATTTTGTTCATTTCTGTATTACCAGTACCTAGAACAGTACCTGGCTCATGGTAAGTGCTCCGTAACTGTTGAGAGAATGAACAAATAAGTCCCAGAAGTGATGTCAGAAAGGCAATTGTATATCTACATACCCCTATCTATATAAACAGATAGACAGAAAGATAGATATAGATACATAATAGGGCTCTAAGCTTATAAGACAAATTGGTGAGTTATCTTCATATGAGTAATAGCTGAAGCTATAACTCTAGAGATATTATAGAATAAAAAGATTAAGAAGACCTTGAAGCACTCCAATAGTTGAAAGCAGGTGGAGGATGATGAACTTGCAGTGAAAACAAAGATGAAACAAGGAAAAGTGGCATCTGTAAAAGGAGAAGATTTTGAAAAATGCAGATAAATCAAGACAATGAAGACTTAAGAATATCCAGTGGAAATAGTATTACTGAGGTGACCAGTGACCACAAGAAGAACTGCGTTGGTGGAGTGATTGGAAGAGCTGCACTGGTGTGTGTGTGAGAGTGTGATTAGGAGATGGGAAATGGGAAAGAACATCCTTGAAAAACTCTTTGAGGTACTTGTCTGAAATGAGGAGATTAATAGAGAAATAGCTGCAAGAAGAATGTCTAAGTATTTTTTTTTTTACTTCTGTTTAATTTTTCAAATATTTAAAAGCCAATGAGAGGGATGGACTTGGCATGGTAGGCTGAATATACAACAGATACAGGGAGTATCCCTTAGAGTTATTTTCCTGAGAAATCAAGAAAGATGAAATCCAAAGTATGAGTAGAGTGTTTAGTGAATACATAAGGAGAGATAGCATCTCTGTAGTAGCCAGAGGAAAGGAGAATACAAATACAGTTTTATGTGCTTGGTAAGAGAAGGTTAGGGCATTCCCATCAGTGGTTTCTCTGCTTCTCTAAAGTAGAAGGTGATCATCTGTTCAATGCAACAGCAATGTGAGTGGGAATTCAATTAATGGAGATGAATGGAGAAGGGGAAAAAAATTGTGGGAAATTAGCAGTATGAGTTGACCAATGAAGAGTAGAAAAATTGTAGAATAGTTGTGAGGAGTCACTTGACTGGCGAGCATGAGCTAATAAAGAAATTATTCTGCCCTGTTGTGTCTTTAACCATTCCCCGAAAGTTGAGTTCATCCAGGGTCAGAATTTGGTAAAAAGTCTGTGACAGAAAGAGTAATGAGCAAGTAAGTTTAGGGTGTTGGACCAATTAGAATAAGGGACCATGTTATCCAAGCTGTTGAGGAGGTAGGTACAAATAATGGAGGTCTTAGAATTAGACAGAAAATAGAGGAGTCAATGGTCAGTAAGTCCCAACGTAGTCAAAGATACATCATGATGGGAGTGGTTACACAAGTCCCCGGTAGGAGAGGGAATTGATGCGTACGCATGGAATATTTGAATTAGCAATTTTGGGGAAAGTGGGTGATTATATTTTCTGACAAAGCCCATTTGCTCAGAACCAGGCAGGCATCATGGCTCCAGGTGGTAGGCAGCTCTTAAAGAGTGAATAGTGTTATTTCTCATGAACAAAATTATGTGTCAAATGTAACCGACCTCTGATCTGTGATATGAGTACTTGGTGTCTCCGGCAGAAAGAGCAGAGGGCTGCAGTTTCCCATGAAGATTGCAGAACTCATTGAGAACAAGGAAGAGCCTGTTCCCCATTCTGTTTCTATTCAACAGCAAACAGAGCCACTTGTCAGGCTGACGCTCCTTGTCCATTGCCACTGCAGCAATAGTTTGAAAGAGGGTAGAGGGAAATGGAAGAAAAAGACATTAAAAGGAAAATGTCACCATTTCCAAATGCCATATTATTTGACAGTTTCTCTTTATGTTGCAACAGCTGCTTAACATGACAAACGATAGCTTTAATAAAAATGCACACAAGGAGATGCAGCACTAGAAAATGAATAATGGAGCTTTCTATCCTGACATGTTGTGGAGCATATTCACTCAGCAATGAATAGGACCTTGGGAACTATGTGTTGCCTGTTGCTTTCAGACAACTCCTGGTAGGTGGTTGGCCCTGTGTCAGTCAGTTTCACTTGCAGAAAGCAGAATACAATGCAACCCTCGTCAGACGATTTGCTCAGTCTTTGGTGGGGGGTTTGACAAAATAGGTTGAACTTTCAGAAAACCACACCACCAGATCCTGTTTTACAACCAAGAAGCTGCCAGTACTCCTAATCCAAAGCCATCAAAATCCTGAAGCCACTACTGTCGGGAAACTACAACCTCTAGGAAGCTGTCTTAAGCAGGAACCCATGCCTGCCTGTATGAACCAACACCAATATGGATGACCATTTCCCTTTCTCTGGGTACCTGAGACAACAGATGCTTGAACTCCTGCTAATGTTTCCCAGAAAAAGCAAGTGTAGTCTTTTCCAAGAGGAATAACAGCAGCAACAGTAGTGACAGAATGATGACTCTTACACAGGTAATTGAACTACAATAAGTTATACACGAGATGTGGGGGTTAAGTAGGAGTTGGCAGGGTTTGGTGGCTTTAGGATCCTACAAATCCAGATTTGATATTGATAAATCAAGTACTGTATGGTTTAAAGGAAGAGGAATAGAGAGAGTAAGTAAGAGGGTGGGAAAGTAAGAGTATGGGGAAAAGCAGCCTGTCCTCAGCCCCTGTGGACAGGAACTCCTGGGAGTTTTGATAACCATGTGTCTTCATAGTTCCCTTAGCATCTTGTCACCTCTGTGTTATTACACAAGAGGAGGAAGCCCTTAGCCATCGAAAGTTCTACAAACATGCCATTCCAAATCACTGTTCAGTTAGATGTAGCAAGTGAAGAAAAACTATCATAGCAACATACATCAACAATGCAGAAGAATCAGGAATGGGGAGGGCTTGAACATATGGGCCTAGTTGGAATCATAGGAAGAAAGGTCATGTTTTCAGGGGACTTGAGGACTCGCTCATGATAAAGCCATGAAGGTTTGCCATTGTTTGTTTTAGGACATTGGGGACATTAAGCAATAGTTAGTGGAAAGGAATAAAATGAGGGAAAATGACACAACAAAGTATATGTCAGACATTGGGGCATTTACCTCAATATTTACATATCACCTACTGTGTGCAAGTAATTATAATGCTCAAAATATTTTGTCTGTGTCCTTGAGAGAATTAAGACATTCATTGATCTTGACATGGCCATTACATGGAAGAATATAAAGGATACAATTTTTCAGCCTGTATTTTTTCTCAGCATCTAGAAGATAAGACTTCTTTATTATAGCTAGTCTTTATATGTAAAGGGTTAAAAGCCCTATAGAACTCTATTTTAAGGAATATAAAGGGGGAAAAAAAAAAGACTGAATTACTATATCCAAGGAGGTTATAGTTTATTTGAAAAGTTAGAACACACCAGGAAGAAAGTGGTACATATTTTACTTTGCAAAGACTTAGTAAAAAAAGGACATAAAGTAATAAAATTTCTAACTGCCAAAGGGAAGGTATATAGAATAAATGTTATAGCAGATAAGAGAAATTAGAGATCATTTCAGTTTGGAGTGCTGAAAAAGTTTTCTTTCTTTTTTTTAAATATTTTATTTATTTATTTGACAGAGAGAGTGAGATCACAAGTAGGCAGAGAGGCAGGCAGAGAGAGAGGTAGGGAAGCAGGCTTCCTGCTGAGCAGAGAGCCCGATGTGAGGCTTGATCCCAGGACCCTGAGATCATGACCCGAGCTGAAGGCAGAGGCTTTAACCCACTGTGCCACCCAGGCACCCCTGAAAAAGTTTTCTTAATGGAGGTAAAATTTAAGTAGAATTTTTTAAGTTTTTTTTTTTTTTTTGTTTTTTGTTTTTTTAATATATTTGAGACAGAGGACACAAGCTGGGGGAGAGGCAGAGGAAGACAGAGGACAGAGAAGCAGGTTCCCTGCTGAGCAGGGAGCCCAATATGAGACTGGATCCCAGAATCCTGAGATCATGACCTGAGCCCACTTAACCAACTAAGCCACCCATGTGCCCCTAAGCTGAATTTTGAAGAAAGGAAGAACTTGCTACAGGAAGAGTAATATTATCCTGAGTAGGGTAAATAAGACAAAGAAAAATGTATGGGAGACAGTGTGTGATGTTTGACTAAAATGAGAGTTTATAGGATACTCATGGAAGAATGATTGCATTAAAAATAAAACTACTAATAGCTGGGAAAAATATGAATCTTATTATAATGACCCATGAATGACAAGAGAAATAGTTTGGAATATGTGCTCTAGGCACTGGGAATATTGACTTTCCAAAAGAGATCCACTCGATATTGTCCAGAATCAATCGTATGTGATTCTGAAATTTTTGAACCATGATGATAGTTTGACTTCCTTTTGAACTGAATCAAGAATTGGGGTTAAAAAGAAATCTTTCTATTCTTTGCATTTTTCTTTATATGTTTATCGTAAAACACACCTTTCCCAAAAGAGTGTTTTTGTTTTAATGAAAACATCTACAAATATAAATAAAATATTTTGTATGTGTCTATATAAATATAAGTCTTAAGGATTTCTTAAAAAGATTTATGTATTTTAGAGAGAGAAAGAATAGAGGGGAATGGTGGGGCAGAGGAAGGGGGAGAGTCTCAAGCAAACTCCTAGCTGAGTATGGAGCCCAATGCCCAGCTTGATCTCATGACCCTGAGGTCACAACCTGAGCCGAAACCAAGAGTCAGAGGTTTAACTAACTGTGCCACGTGGGTGCCCCAGTCTTGAGAAATTTTTAAAACTAAGATAATTTTGAGAGGGAAAAAATGTGCTTTGAAAGGGATGTGTGAAAGGAAGTTGCCTTGGTGTACCCGACCTTTTTATGATGGAAGTTGAAAAGGCAAAAAATAATTGGAGACCATAAAGAAATGACCTACTCACTAAGCACATAAATAAGCAAATGAAACAAGTCCCAGAAAGGGTGTGGGGGGAATCAGAATCTAAGGTTGACCCATTATATGCTCTAAACTATCTACTTTTCAGTAAAATATCATAAAACATGAAAAGAATCAGAGTGTGGCACATACAAAGAAAAAATTCAGGCAACAAACACTGCCTGTAAGGGCCCGGATGTCAGATTTAACACATTTTAAAGCAGCCATTATACACATTTCCAAAGAACTGAAGGAAACCATGTTAAAGGAAGTAAATGAAGGTATTATGACAGTGTCTCACCAAATAGAAAATACAAATAAAGGTATAAAAATTATTAAAAAAAGAATCAAATGCCAAGTCTGTAACTGAATACTAAAATAACTGAAATTAGATATTAATTAAAGGTGCTCAACAGTAAGTTTTAATTAGCAAAAAAAATCATCAAATTTGAATACAGATTGATAGAAATCACACATTCTGAAAACACAGGAAAAGGAATTTTTAAAAATGAACAGAGAAAGAAATTTGAGAAATATGGCATACCATTAAACATATAAACATATGTGAAGTAGGGAATATGGGATAAAGAAATATGGGATACCATTAAACACATCAACATATGTGAAGTAGGAGTCCCAGAAGGAGAGGAGAGAGAGAAAGAGAAAGAAACAGAAAAAATACTGGAAAAACCTGTGGGTGAAAATTTTAAGAACTTGATGAAAAATCCACATATCCGTATATCCAATAAGCTCAACAAACTCAATGTATAAAAGATCTTATAAAAGAGAGATACACACCCATACACATCAGTAAAAATGTTGAAAGTTAAAGAGAAAAATCTTGAAAGTAGAAAGAGAAAAATGACTCACCGCAGAGGAGGCAACTGCCATAAGATTAACAGATGACTTTTCATGAAAAACAGTGAAGGCCAGAAGGCCATAGGCTGACATATAAAAAATGTTTTTTTTAAGTTTTTTTTAAAGATATAAGAATCTTATATCCAGTGAAGTTAACATTTAAAGATGAAGGCGAAATAAAGACATCCCTATATCAACAAAAATTCAGAGGATTTGTTGCTTGCAGATTTCCTTATAAGAAATACTAGAGGGGGTGCCTGGGTGGCTCAGGGGGTTAAAGCTTTGGCCTTCGGCTCAAGTCATGATCCTAGGGTCCTGGGATGGAGCCCCACATCAGGCTCTCTAGTCAGTGAGGAGCCTGCTTCCTCCTCCCTCTCTTTCTCTCCTGCCTCTCTGCCTGCTTGTGATCTCTGCCTGCCAAATAAATAAATAAAATCTTAAAAAAAAAAAGAGAGAGAAATACTAGAGGATGTTCTTAGACTAAAAGCAAATGAATAAGACAGTAAGCAAATCCATATACACACACAAACACAAATATCACTGATAAAGTTAATTACATAATCATAAAAGGGTATAGAGGCTTATTCCTTCTTTCTTCTATTAAATGATATTAAAATTATATAAAACAGCATATATATATAATTATATTTTTGTGCCTATAACATATGGAAATATAATATATTTGCCAACAACAGTGTAAGAGGTGGATGGAAGATGTTAGCAAAACTGTATTAGTTAAGGATATGCCGCCAGACAGTAACTCAAATCCATAAGACCAAACCAAACTAAACCAAACAAAAAAACACCCCAAAACCAGAAATAGTGAACAAACAAAATGGTTAACATGACAAACTCTATAAATACATAGATGTTCTACCTTCTTCTCTAAGTTCCCATAAAAGTCATAAAATTAATTAAGATAATTTATAAGAATGTATTGTTGGGTTGAAATATATACAGGTATAATATGTTTAAGAATAATAGCACAAAAAGTAGAAAGAGGGAATAGAGCTATACAGGAGTAATGTTTCTATATCTACCAGAATTAAGTTAATACAAATCTGAAATAAATTTGGATAAGTTAAGGTATAAATGATGAGCCCTAGGGCACTCACCAATAAAATACTTCCAAAAATAAAGTGTAAATTGTTAAAATAATTAAAATGTTATAGTAGAAAATAGAGCAAAAGGAAGAAGTAAAGGAGAGATAGAATGAAAAAGACATGAGACATATAGAAAACATAAATCTAATTATATTAATAATAACATTAAATGTGACTATATTAAACAATCCAATCAAAAAGCAAGATTGTTAGACTGGATAACAACTAGATCCAAATATGCTTTATCAAAGTGAAACACATGTTAGATATAAATATGTTAAAAGTAAAAATATGGAAGAGATATACCATGTAAATGGTAAGAAAAAAGATGTAGTTAACATTGGGAAGGGTATGTGCTATGGCGAGTGCTGTGAAGTGGGTAACCTGGCGATTCAAGGACCTGTACCCCTGGAGCTAATAATACACAATATGTTAATAAAAAATTAATTAAAAAAAAGATGTAGTTAACTATTCCAGATAATAGACTTTGAAACAGAAAAATTGACTACGGACCGAAACACATTTTATAATGATAAAAGGGTCAATCTATCAGGAAGATGTAAAATTATAAACATATATACACCTAACAACACAGCCAAAAAATATATGAAGCAAAAGCTGACATAAATGGAGAAATAAATGATTCAACAATAACTGTTGACCATCGACTTCAATAAGCCACTCTCAGTGATAGATATGAAACTAGGAAAAAGATCAACAAAGAAAGAAGATATGAACAACATGATAAATTAACCAGAACCAACAGACAACTTTGGAATACTCCACTCAACCACCATGGAGTACAGATTATTCTCAAATATACATGGAACATTCTCTGGAACAGATCATATGTTCTGACACAAAACAAGCCTCCAAGAATCTTAAAGGGTTGAAATCATATGAAGTATATCTGGCCACAATGAAATGAAAAGAGAAATCAATAACTGAAATTAATTTGAGAAATTCACAAAAATGTGGCAAAGTACATACTCTTAAATTACCAGTGGATCAAAGAAGAAATCACAAGGGAAATTAGAAAATACATTAAGAGGAATGAAAATAAAGATACAACACAGAAAAACACATGCGTTGCAGCTCACACATTGCTTTGAGAAAAATTTATAAAAGCTATATTTTTTTTAAAAAGGAGAAATGTCAAATCAATAATTTAACTTTTCACCTTAAGACATTGGAAAAGAATAGCAAACTAAACCTTAAGCAAGCAGAAAAGGAAACAATAAACATTACAGATGAGACAGAGAAATAAAGAATAAAAAATGATAGAGAAAACTAAAGGTTGCTGGGGGGTAGGGGGGTAGGGGGGTGGGGATAGGGTGGCTGGGTTGTGAACATTGGGGAGCATATGTGCTATGGTGATTGCTGTGAAATGTGTAAGCCTGATGATTCACATATCTGTACCCTTGGACAAAAAATGCATTATATGTTAATAAAAAAAGAAGAGAAAAACCAAGGAAACTAAAAGTTGGTCCTTCAAAAATATCAACAAAATTGACAAACCTTTAACTGAATCTGACAAAGAAAAAAAAAAGAAAAGACTCAATTGCTAAAGGCAGAAATAAGAAAAGGGCCATTACTAATAGCCTCATCAAAATAAGAATTGTAAGGGGTATCACTAGATAAATTAGATAGCTTACGTCAATAAATTAGATAACTTAGGTGAGATAGAGAAATGCCTATAAGAAACAAACTATTAACACTGACTCAAGAGGAAATAAAAAATGTAAGGTGACGGTACAGGGATTGAATTAGTAATTCAAAAACTTCCCACAAAGGAAAATCTAGGACTAGATGATTTCACTGGTGAATTCTACCAAACATTTAAAGAAGAATTCATAAAACTTCTTTACAAACTATCTCCAAAAATAAAAGAGGGAGAACACTTCTTAACTCATCCCATTAGGCCAGTATCATTCTGATTCCAAAAGTGACAAAGACATCATAAGAAATACAACCATAGACCAATATTTGCTGTGAATATACATGCAAAAATCTTTTTAAAATACTAGCAACTTAAATCAAGCAATATATAAAATGGATGAAACACTATGACCAAGTGGGATTTATACCAGGAATATAATGTTGGTTTAACATTCCAAAATCAATTAATGTAATGTACCATATTGATAGAATAAAAGAAAAACGATACGGAGTATTATAATAGATCCGCAAAAATCCATTCAACGAAATCCAGTATCTTCATCATAAAGACACCAAATGAATTATAAATAAAAGGAAATTTCCTCAACATATTAAGAAAAATCCAGAGCTAACATCATACTTAATGCATAAAGTCTCAACGCTTTCTCTCTAAGGTCAGGAACAAGATATGGATGTATGTTTTTACCACTTTTGTTCAACATTGTACTGGAGGTTCTAACCAGGGAAATTGGTCACTGAAAATAAATAAAAGGTATACATAAATGCAAAGAAAGTAGTAGAGCTATCTATTTGCAAATAACACTATCTTATATAGAGAAAATCCCAAGGAATTCTCTAAAAAACTAAAGGAGCTAATAAAAAAGTTTAGCAAAGTTGCAAGATGTAAGAACAATACAAAAATAATCATTAGTATTTCTATACACTACCAATGAACAATCCAAAAATTAAATTAAGAAAGCAACAATTTTATGAATGAAGTATAAAGTTTTTACTCTCAAAACAACAAAACATTGTTAGAAGAAATTAAAGAAGGGCTATATAAATGGAAAGACAGCCCATGTTCACGGTTTGGAAGATTTAATATTGTTAATATGGCAATACCACCCAGATTGATCCACAGATTCGATGTGCATAAAAATTCACATAAAAATCCACATAAAAATCTCAGCGGGCTTCTTTGCAGAAGCTATTCTTAAAATTTATATGGAAATTTAAGGGATACAGAATAGCCAAAACAATCTTTAAGAATAACAAAGTTAGAGGACTCACACTTTCCATTTTCAAGCTTACTACAAAGGTACAGTAATAAAGATAAAGTGGTACTGGCATAAGAGAGACATAATTAGGGATGCCTGGGTTGTTCACTCAGTTAAATGCCTGCCTTTGGCTGAGGTCATGATCCTGGGTTCCTGGGATCAAGTCCCACATCAGAGCCTTCTTCTCTTTCTGCCTCTGCCTATCTCCCTCTCTCCGTCTCTCAAGAATAAATAAATAAATCTTAAAAAAGAGAGACATAATTATCAATGGGATGGAATTAAGTATTCAGAAATAAAACCCTCACCTTTACCTTAACCTAATTTTGATAAGGATAAAAAAATATTCTTTGCCAAAAAAATGGTGCTGGGAAAACTGGGTATCTCCATGCAAGATAATGAACTTGGTCCCTTACTCACATCACACAGAAAAATAATTTCAAAATGGGTCAGAGACCTATATGTAAGGGCTTAAACAATGAAATTCTTACAATAAAATATAGAGGTAAATCTTTGTGATCTTCTCATTTAGGCAAGTCCTTTTTAGATATTACAGCTAAATGGTATGGCCTTTCCTTTAGGGGACAAAGAAATTTCTGAAATTTATTGTGGTCATAGTCACACAACTCTTTGAATATACTAATAACCATTGAGTTGTAGGATATATGAATTACATCTCAATAAAGCAGTGTGTGTGTGTGTGTGTGTGTGTGTGTGTATCTAGAGAGAGAGAAGGAATGTGGTAGCGATATGAAACAGTAAGTGCAGAATGTGTTGGGAGAAACAGCCTCAAGGAAGTGAAGAAGGGATAAGAGAAGGGAAGGTACCCAGGAAAGAATGTTATTAAGACACATACCAGAGTGTATAACTGAATATAATCCCTCAGAAGTACTCTAGGAGATGGTGTGGAATATGGGCTTCTAACTTATTCCCAACAAAGGTTAGGAACTGGTTTATTTACAGAGTTATATCTGTCAATTATTTTTTAAAGGTTTTATTTATTTATTTTAGAGAGGGAGATCACAAGTAGACAGAGAAGCAGGAAGAGACAGAGCAGAGAACCTGATGCGGTGCTCAATCTCAGGAGCCTGAGATCATGACCTGAAATCATGACCTGAGCCAAAGGCAGAGGCTTAACCCACTGAGTCACCCAGGCCCCTCATATCTGTCAATTGAGGGCTGCCCTAGGCACTTCTGACCTGTTGCATGCATTATGAGAATGGCTTTCTGTGGCTCCACAGAGGCCCTCATGCACACAGATGCTGATACCAGAAGTAGGAAATCACCTGATTACACTGAAATGGCGGGGACCAACATATAGGGCGGAGTATTAATAGTTTTTGTTTCAGGTGAGATGAAAGCTAATGACATAAAATCATTAACACATGGATTTCTTTTACCTTGGTTTGGACCGTGTATTAAGAATATAAAGCTTTGTGGTATGAATGTTTCATAAAACTGATAAAGTCCTGGTGATCTCCATGGTAGCTATTTAGAGATTTCTTCTTCTACTGATCTTTTGATACAATTAGCAACTTTACTTAAATAAAAAATATAAACAAATATGAAACACAACCCTCAACCCTGTCATGTGAATAGCTCTCATTTTTATTCCCTGTAGTGATTCCTCCAAACATGTATTTCCCTTCTCAAACCCCAACCTTTTCTCACACTATTCAAAAATGTTCTTGATTCTAATAATTTCAAGACAGTAGAAACCCCACATGGAAATTATTTCCAGTTCCATCTGTCTATTTAATATTTCACTTAATATCATAGTTGACTTTTCGGGCTGTTTTTAGAGAGTGCCACTTAGAAGGGATCAAAGAAAAGGAAGCAGTAAAGACTGAGCTACACTGTAGAACCAACAGCCTCAGCCAACCCTACTATGAGTTCTGAAGCTAAGATAGCCTGGCAGAATATTGGCCCAAGATAGCTTGGCCTTTAACTCTACCTCAATCAGTCATTGGTTGAGGGCCTCTCTAAGAAGTCATGACTTCATGCAGGAGAGTTTTCTGTAGCAGAAGAAATCCCTGAACGTGTTGCTAAGACTCCTCATAGCAGAGCAACACTACTAAATCTTTCTTTAAAAGAGGATCTTCACAGCACCTGTCTACAGCCTTTGGAGATCACTCTTATGCCACTTAGACCCATTTCCTCATATATGTTGAGAGGGCAGCATCTCCAGGATTCCATCAGACTTTCTTCTTCAAGGAAACTTAGAAGGCCAATGTTAATGAGATGAACTACAGCCTTCACATCTCCAGTTGGTTTTGAGATCACAACTGATACTCGTCATCTTTTTCCTCCATTCTTCATTCTAGATACTCTCCCTCTTCAGCTAGTGCCTCTGCTGCCTCTCCGTGGCTCACCTGGTGGTGTGACACAGACAACCATCACTGTGCGGTTTTTTAGCCCTGAGCTGCTGTACTTATCCATTCATTATCACAACAGGGCAAGGGAGTGCCAAGAGGCATCCAAGCGAATCGCCTGGATTTCATATATATTTCCCCCTTCTCTTCTCCACTGAGTCACAACATGACTATAGAGTGAAATGGGGAAGCTGAGCTGCCCTTATGGGATTGCAGTGTTACTGTCTCCTTGTAAGAAGGCATTCCCTTAATTTTATCCAATTTGCTCCTTCTAATTTCCTTCCCTCCTTCTCTCATTCCACCTAGAATCTTGCCTCATTTATTGTTTTTTTTTTTTCTTTTTTATGATGCTTTTGCTGCTGGTTCCTTCTTCTTCATCTATAAACACACTCAAATTCTAAAACAAATTAAAAGCCAAGCACACGGCAGGGATGACAATGACAAACTTCTCTCAATACTCCCTCACTATCAACATTGTCTATTTCTTTTTTCTCTTTATTATAAACCTTTTGAAAATATAATCTATATGTTCTTCCATATTCCATTTACACATGGGTTTTTTAAATCCATTTGAATCTGGCCTCTACAGCATTGTTCTCTCCTCCTTCCAAGGTCAAAAATCTGGTCTGCTAGTTGCCAAGGGTAGAGGCTAATGTGTGTCCTTCATACTAAAGTCTGCGTCACAGGACAGAATTGACCGTGCATTTTTGCCTTTTTCTTCAACTTAGTTTCTTTGACACTTCCTTTGTTCTCAGGCTAAAATTCTGAGACGACTTTCTCTGCCTTCTTCATAGGTTCACTTTTTTTGCCTCTCTTCACAGATACCACTGCTTTTCGAGGTTTTATCTTCTGGCTTCCCTGTCCCTGCATTTATTAGCCAATTGTATCAATCATTAACAACCAGTTCTATTCCTTCATATCCCCTGACTATCTCTACATCTTCACTTTGTTCCTGTTGAAACAGTTACAATTCCATGTGCCATAGACAATCCACTAAAGTTTTTCAAATCACCTCATGCCATTAGGATATCTACTCTCTTGTTTGTCAGTGGCATCAATAGCCTTGAATATTGAAAGAAAGGGTGAGTCACACTGACTTTTCTCCTTTTCTCACCCTTGTTGAATATAGATTCATCTGTCTTGGCAACCTGTGTCTTGACTCATGCCTTTCCTTTAATTCCCACAGTTTTGACCAGGGCCTATTGTATATTCATCAAGTTTACGTGGTTGGATCTGACTGGGTTTCAGTTAGGCCTTCTTGGCCTTCAGCAATGGCTTGGGACTCATTTTCTTCAGGCAGAGCTCAGGGTCAGCTCAGGTTTTGTGCTTGGCAGAAGTTTTCTTTTCTTTTCTTTTCTTTTTTTTCCCTCTTCATGATGATGGTGAGCAGAACTTGAAGATTCTACATTTCTACCAAGGGGAGGAAGGAGGTTTGAGACAAACTGAAAAGCTGTCAGGTAAAATGAGATGAATTTTTGGTAGGTATGCACTCTGGGAAATGAATTTTTCAGAGGTGACAATTGTTTTTCCTTTGAGCACATGGAGTTAAAGAGTACTAGAAGTGATAGAATGGGATAGAAACACACGACATGGGTAATCCAAACTGAGGACTTATTATGGCCAATCATTCCTTTTCATCTATACTATATAGAACACACACACATACGCACATGTGTATATATATATATATATATATGCATACACCCACACCTTATATATAGGCATGTGCCTGTGTGTGTATGTATATATATACTATCAATGAAAATGAATATATATATTTGAAATACTTTGCTGCTTCTTTTGACAAATGATTTTAGTCAAGTGTTTAAAACATTGCTCTTAATATGACAGTAAAACACTAATAGTTACAAAAATTAAAAAAGATCAGCTCTGAGTAAAATAATAATGTGTAGTAAGATGCAAACCCCATGTATATGAAATAATTTTAGAACCTTTTTGAATATCTATGAACTAGTCTGGTGCAGTGAGAGCAAAGGACTACTGTAGAATGCAGGCATAAGCAGAGGTGATTCCTGGAATAAAAACTCCTTCTGGTGTCCAGAAAGCCTGGTGATCATGCGGTTTCCTGTTCACAGACCTCACCTTCTATACTCTGCTACCTCTGGCCCATTACACTTATTAAGGTCAAACACTGTCAGATGAACATAGGTAGGTGCCTGCAGTTGTGCCATCCTTAAGACTGAACTCTACCAGGGGCAGGGGTGTTGTACTGGGCACCAACACACTGTGTTTCATTGAATACTCATCACAACCCTGTGAGGGGAACTTAAGCACAAGTAAAGTAAGCTCCTCAGCTTGGAGGAACTGATAATGATTGTGGCGGTGATAAAGCCTTAGGCTGTCACACACTGGGTTCTCGGAGATGGTTTTAGTGCACAGAGCTTTTGTTAGGAAATTCCCTTTGGATCAACACCTGTGGGGGGTGGAGCAGGAGCAGGATGAGCAGAGGTCATGATGTAACAGTCCTCTCTAATCTGGGTGGTTTATTGTTGGGTGGAAAAAACCAGGGCTTTTTTCTGTGCATTGATCAGTCATTGGAGGGGGCCTACCTGAAAAAGGCATGCACTTGGGGAGGTGTTTCCTTACAGAAGAGAAAATCCCTGAGGGTTATCTTCTAATAGCACTGCCAACAGCTGGGCCAGTAAGTGTTTCCTTGAAGAACACGACCAGCTCATCTCTATGTCCACCACAATTTGAGAATTAAAATGTATGAAGTACTTAAGACGGATTAATGAGTTTAATCCTAAGAACAACCTAGTAAGGTAGGACTACTACTCTTTTTTTTTCTTTTCAGGTGAGAAAAATGAGGCTTAGGAGGATAAGCAAATTGCCCTGGGTGGCACAGCTGAAAACTGGTAGCATCCAGATTTGAAGTTTGGTAATCTAAGCTTATTTTCTGACAGTGAATCTCTCACACAGTGAGAGCTACAGAAAAGTACAGGGAACCATTAATAACCTGGAAAAAAAAAAGAGAGAGAGAGAGAAACCTACTTAATTAGACAGATAGGAATCACATCCTTGATAAGCAAGAATGCAAAATATGACATGTTGCAATGTAAAGACAGTGGGGACTGGAAGTCTAATGATTTGAGTTTGAATCCACCACTTTCTGTGTGGCTGTGAGCAAGTCACACAAATTTACTGAGCCCCATCCCTCTCCTTTTCAAAACAGGCACAAGAATAACTTCTTTTCTGGCCTTCAAAAAGGGTCATATTATCTGCATGGCAGATAGTGATGTTCTGAGATGGCACGTGCTGAGCCATTACACTGGCATGACATGCTCATGCATTCAGAGAAGCCCAGTGAGGACGGGAAGACCATGAAAGAAGGAATGTTAGGCTGGGCCTTGAGAGTAGTGCTGGAGAAGGGAGGAGGAGAGAAACGGAGACAGGAGGGATGGATGATAAGTTTTTGTTTTGTTTTGTTTTATTTTTTTTTGTTTTTTTTTAATTTTTAATTTTTTATAAACATATAATATATTTTTATCCCCAGGGGTACAGGTCTGTGAATCACCAGGTTTACATACTTCACAGCACTCACCAAAGCACATACCCTCCCCAATGTCCATAACCCCACCTCCCTTCTCCCAACTCCCCTCCCCCCAGCAACCCTCAGCTTGTTTTGTGAGATTAAGAGTCACTTATGGTTTGTCTCCCTCCCAATCCCATCTTGTTTCATTTATTCTTCTCCTACCCACTTAAGCCCCCATGTGGCATCACCACTTCCTCATATCAGGGAGATCATATGATAGTTGTCTTTCTCCGCTTGACTTATTTCGCTAAGCATGATATGCTCTAGTTCTATCCACGTTGTCGCAAATGGCAAGATTTCATTTCTTTTGATGGCTGCATAGTATTCCATTGTGTATATATACCACATCTTCTTGAGTCATTCATCTGTTGATGGACATCTAGGTTCTTTCCATAGTTTGGCTCTTGTGGACATTGCTGCTATAAACATTCAGGTGCACGTGCCCCTTTGGATCACTACGTTTGTATCTTTGGGTAAATACCCAGTAGTTCAATTGCTGGGTCATAGGGCAGTTCTATTATCAACATTTTGAGGAACCACCATGCTGTTTTCCAGAGTGGTTGCACCAGCTTGCATTCCCACCAACAGTGTAGGAGGGTTCCCCTTTCTCCGCATCCTTGCCAGCATCTGTCACTTCCTGACTTGTTGATTTTAGCCATTCTGACTGGTGTGAGGTGATATCTCATTGATTTATATTTCCCTGATGTCGAGTGATATGGAGCACTTTTTCATGTGTCTGTTGGCCATCTGGATGTCTTCTTTGCAGAAATGTCTGTTCATGTCCTCTGCCCATTTCTTGATTGGATTATTTGTTCTTTGGGTGTTGAGTTTGCTAAGTTCTTTATAGATTTTGGACACTAGTCCTTTATCTGATATGTCGTTTGCAAATATCTTCTCCCATTCTGTCAGTTGTCTTTTGATTTTGTTAACTGTTTCCTTTGCTGTGCAAAAGCTTTTGATCTTGATGAAATCCCAATAGTTCATTTTTGCCCTTGCTTCCCTTGCCTTTGGCAATGTTCCTATGAAGATGTTGCTGTGACTGAGGTCGAAGAGGTTGCTGCCTGTGTTCTCCTCAAGGATTTTGATGGAGTCCTTTCTCACATTGAGGTCCTTCATCCATTTTGAGTCTATTTTTGTGTGTGGTATAAGGAAATGGTCCAATTTCATTTTTCTGCATGTGGCTGTCCAATTTTCACAGCACCATTTATTGAAGAGGCTGTCTTTTTTCCATTGGACATTCTTTCCTGCTTTGTCGAAAATTAGTTGACCATAGAGTTGAAGGTCTATTTCTGGGCTCTCTATTCTGTTCCATTGATCTATGTGTCTGTTTTTGTGCCAGTACCATGCTGTCTTGATGATGACGGCTTTGTAATAGAGCTTGAAGTCCGGAATTGTGATGCCACCAACTTCAGCTTTCTTTTTCAATATCCCTTTGGCTATTCAAGGTCTTTTCTGGTTCCATATAAATTTTAGAATTATTTGTTCCATTTCTTTGAAAAAGATGGATGGTACTTTGATAGGAATTGCATTAAATGTGTAGATTGCTTTAGGTAGCATAGACATTTTCACAATATTTATTCTTCCAATCCAGGAGCATGGAACATTTTTCCATTTCTTTGTGTCTTCCTCAATTTCTTTCATGAGTACTTTATAGTTTTCTGAGTATAGATTCTTAGCCTCTTTGGTTAGGTTTATTCCTAGGTATCTTATGGTTTGGGGTGCAATTGAAAATGGGATTGACTCCATAATTTCTCTCTCTTCTGTCTTGTTGTTGGTGTAGAGAAATGCAACTGATTTCTGTGCATTGATTTTATATCCTGACACTTTACTGAATTCCTGTATAAGTTCTAGCAGTTTTGGAGTGGAGTCTTTTGGGTTTTCCACATATAGTATCATATCATCTACGAAGAGTGATAGTTTGACTTTTTCTTTGCCAATTTGGATGCCTTTAATTTCCTTCTGTTGTCTGATTGCTGAGGCTAGGACTTCTAGTACTATGTTGAATAGCAGTGGTGATGATGGACATCCCTGCCATGTTCCTGACCTTAGTGGAAAAGCTTTCAGTTTTCCTCCATTGAGAATGATATTAGTGGTGGGTTTTTCATAAATGGCTTTGATAATATTGAGGTATGTGACCTCTATCCCTACACTTTGAAGAGTTTTGATCAGGAAGGGATGCTGTACTTTGTCAAATGCTTTTTCAGCATCTATTGAGAGTATCATATGGTTCTTGTTCTCTCTTTTATTGATGTGTTGTATCACATTGGTTGATTTGCAGATGTTGAACCAACCTTGCAGCCCTGGAATAAATCCCACTTGGTCGTGGTGAATAATCCTTTTAATGTACTTTTGAATCCTATTGGCTAGTATTTTGGTGAGAATTTTCACCTCTGTGTTCATCAAGGATATTGGTCTATAGCTCTCTTTTTTGATGGGATCCTTGTCTGGTTTTGGGATCAAGGTGATGCTGGTCTCATAAAATGAGTTTGGAAGTTTTCCTTCCATTTCTATTTTTTGGAACAGTTTCAGGAGAATAGGAATTAGTTCTTCTTTAAATGTTTGGTAGAATTCCCCCGGGAAGCCGTCTGGCCCTGGGCTTTTGTTTGTTTGGAGATTTTTAATGACTGTTTCAATCTCCTTACTGGTTATGGGTCTGGTCAGGCTTTCTATTTCTTCCTGGTTCAGTTGTGGTAGTTTATATGTTTCTAGGAATGCATCCATTTCTTCCAGATTGTCAAATTTCTTGGCGTAGAGTTGCTCATAGTATGTTCTTATAATAGTTTGTATTTCTTTGGTGTTAGTTGTGATCTCTCCTCTTTCATTCATGATTTTATTTATTTGGGTCCTTTCTCTTTTCTTTTTGATAAGTCTGGCCAGGTTTTTATCAATTTTATTAATTCTTTCAAAGAACCAGCTCCTAGTTTTGTTGATTTGTTCTATTGTTTTTTTTGGTTTCTATTTCATTGATTTCTGCTCTGATCTTTATGATTTCTCTTCTCCTTCTGGGCTTAGGGTTTCTTTCTTGTTCATTCTCCAGCTCCTTTAGGTGTAGGGTTAGGTTGTGTACCTGAGACCTTTCTTGTTTCTTGAGATTGGCTTGTACCACTATATATTTTCCTCTCAGGACTGCCTTTGTTGTATCCCACAGATTTTGAACCATTGTATTTTCATTATCATTTGTTTCCATGAATTTTTTAAATTCTTCTTTAATTTCCTGGTTGACCCATTCATTCTTTAGAAGGATGCTGTTTAGTCTCCATGTATTTGGGTTCTTTCCAAACTTCCTCTTGGGGTTGAGTTCTAGCTTCAGAGCATTGTGGTCTGAAAATATGCAGGGAATGATCCCAATCTTTTGATTCTGGTTGAGTCCTGATTTAGGACCGAGGATGTGATCTATTCTGGAGACTGTTCCATGTGCACTAGAGAAGAATGTGTATTCTGTTGCTTTGGGATGAAATGTTCTGAATATATCTGTGATGTCCATCTGGTCCCGTGTGTCGTTTAAGGCCTTTATTTCCTTGTTGATCTTTTACTTGGATGATCTGTCCATTTCAGTGAGGGGAGTGTTAAAGTCCCCTACTATTATTGTATTATTGTTGATGTGTTTCTTTGATTTTGTTATTAATTGGTTTATATAGTTGGCTGCTCCCACGTTGGGGACATAGATATTTAAAATTGTTAGATCTTCTTGTTGGACAGACCCTTGGAGTATGATATAGTGTCCTTCCTCATCTCTTATTATAGTCTTTGGATTAAAATCTAATTGATCTGATATAAGGATTGCCACTCCTGCTTTCTTCTGATGTCCATTAGCATGGTAAATTCTTTTCCACCCCCTCACTTTAAATCTGGAGGTGTCTTCTGGCTTAAAATGAGTTTCTTGGAGGCAACATATAGATGGGTTTTGTTTTTTTATCCATTCTGATACCCTGTGTCTTTTGATTGGGGCATTTAGCCCATTAGCATTCAGGGTAACTATTGAGAGATATGAATTTAGTGCCATTGTATTGCCTGTAAGTTGACTGTTACTGTATATTGTCTCTGTTTCTTTCTGATCTACCACTTGTAGGCTCTCGTTGCTTAGAGGACTCCTTTCAATATTTCCTGTAGAGCTGGTTTGGTGTTTGCAAATTCTTTCAGTTTTTGTTTGTCCTGGAAGCTTTTAATCTCTCCTTCTATTTTCAATGATAGTCTAGCTGGATATAGTATTCTTGGCTGCATGTTTTTCTCATTTAGTGCTCTGAATATATCATGCCAGCTCTTTCTGGCCTGCTAGGTCTCTGTGGATAAGTCTGCTGCCAATCTAATATTTTTACCATTGTATGTTACAGACTTCTTTTCCAAGGCTGCTTTCAGGATTTTCTCTTTGTCACTAAGACTTGTAAATTTTACTATTACGTGACGGGGTGTGGGCCTATTCTTATTGATTTTGAGGGGCATTCTCTGAACCTCCTGAACTTTGAAGCTTGTTTCCTTGTTTATTGGGAAATTCTCCCCAATAATTCTCTCCAGTATACCTTCTACTCCCCTCTCTCTTTCTTCTTCTTCTGGAATTCCAATTATTTTAGTGTTTCATCTTATGGTGTCACTTATCTCTTGAATTCTCCCCTCGTGGTCCAGTAGCTGTTTGTCCCTCTTTTGCTCAGCTTTTTTATTCTCTGTCATTTGGTCTTCTATATTGCTAATTCTTTCTTCTGCCTCAATTATCCTAGCAGTGAGAGCCTCCGTTTTTGATTGCACCTCATTAATAGCTTTTTTGATTTCAATTTGGTTAGATTTTAGTTCTTTCATTTCTCCAGAAAGGGCTTTTATATCTCCCGAGAGGGTTTCTCTAATATCTTCCATGCCTTTTTCGAGCCTGGCTAGAACCTTGAGAATTGTCATTCTGAACTCTACATCTGACATATTACCAATGTCTGTATTGATTAGGTCCCTAGCCTTCGGTACTGCTTCTTGTTCTTTTCTTTTTTTTTGTGGTGAATTTTTCCGCCTTGTCATTTTGTCCAGATAAGAGTATATGAAGGGGCAAGTAAAATACTAAAAGGGTGGCAACAACCCCAGGAAAATATGCTTTAACCAAATCAGAAGAGATCCCAAATCATGAGGGGGGAGAAAGGGGATAAAAAGAGGTTCAGAAAGAAACAAAGAAAAAGAAAAAAAAAAAAAAAGAAAGAAAAAAAAGAGAATTAAAAAAAAGAAAACGAATAAAGAAGAGTATAAAAAAGAAAATATATATATATTAGATAAACTAGTTAAAAATGTTAAAAAAGAAAAGGGTAAAAGTTAAAATAATTGTAGCAGAAAAGAGAAAAAAAATGAAAAAGAAAAATAAATTAAATTAACTGCAAGACTAAAAAATCCTAGGGAGAAAGCCATGAGTTCCGTGCTTTGCTTTCTCCTCGTCTGGAATTCTGTTGCTCTCCTTGGTATTGAAACTGCACTCCTTGGTAGGTGAACTGGTCTTGGCTGGATTTCTTGTTGATCTTCTGGGGGAGGGGCCTGTTGTAGTGATTCTCAAGTGTCTTTGCCCCAGGCGGAATTGCACCACCCTTACAGGGGCCGGGCTGAGTAATCCGCTCGGGTTTGCTTTCAGGATCTTTTGTTCCTTGAGTGCTTTCCGCTTTTCGTAGAGTTCTGCAGGACGGGAATACAAATAGCGGCCTCCTGGTCTCCGGCCTGGAGGAGCCGAGAGCCCGGGGCCCCACTCCTCAGTGCGCCCTCAGATAACAGCACCCAGTAACTCCCCTCTGCCTGACCTCGGGCCGTGCTCCAAGCTCACCAAGACTGCGACCGGTTCAAGGTAACCCCGAGCTGTGAGCTTACTGTCGGCTCTGTCTCTGTAGCCAGCTTTCCCGTTCCAATACCCGCAAGCTCTGCAACACTCAGACACCCCTGATGGTTCTGTGACCCTGTGGGACCTGAGGCCATGCTGACCCCGCGTGGGTTTCGCCCAGGTTTAGCCTCTGGAGCAATGTCCCTCAGTCAAACAGACTTTTAAAAGTCCTGATTTTGTGCTCCATTGCTCCGCCGCTTGCCAGGAGCCGGCCCCTCCCCCCGGGGTCTATCTTCCCGTTTCTTTGGATTCACTTCTCCACCAGTCCTACCTTTCAGAAAGTGGTTGTTTTTCTGTTTCTAGAATTGCTGTTCTTCTCTTCGATCTGCGGATGGATTTGCAGGTGTTTGCAATCCTTAGATAAGCTATCTAGCTGATCTCCTGCTAGCTGAAGTAGTCTCAGCCTGCTACTTCGCTGCCATCTTGACTCCTCCCCCTGGGTGATAAGTTTTAAGGGCTGGAAGGAACAATGACTTTGTTCACAAAGGTTTTAGACATTCACTATGCCATCTCATGAAATCACCTCACAGCCAATGAGGTAGGTGTTCTTGCTATCCTCCATTTAAAGATGAGAAGACTTGGGCTTGAGAGGTTATGAGATATGCCCTCCTTTGGTGGTGGAACCAGGATTTGAACTCAAATCTGGAGGGTTCCCTGCTCTTACTCTACTGTCCTGCTAACATGTGATCCATGTCTGTCCATAGAATGTCTGTTAGGAAAAGCAACACTGTTGAAGGGAAGGCAAATCCAGCTTCCAGCTGGCAAGGCTCTTTTCTCAAGAAGTATTTCCATGTGCGCTTGAAGTCACCACTATTTTGTTAGGGTCTGTGCAGAAGGGAGCCTTTCCTTTTAACCATGTTTCCTCCTTCTTTAGTTTCATCTGCCATTTGGTTCCCCACCGTGGACAGTACCTTTCCCCTCATACTGACGTGCATGTCTTGTCCTCTGGGATCAGCACAGACGAGCTTATATGCCAGCCTCTGGAGACCTCCCTCCCACACACAAATGCTGTTTGCAGAGTGGGCACAGACTTGATTCTGCAGTGTACCTTCACTGAGCTAAATCCAAATCCAATGCACAAAAACCAAAACTCAATTCCAAGTGTGTAAATCCAGAGATGGAGGGTCCAGAGGTAGACGGGCATCCAGACAAAGCAGATGGCCTTGAAATCTCTGGGGTCTAACTGTAATGTGTAGTTAGGACAGAGACAATATTCAAGTGTAAAGTGGTACTAATAATGATAAAACCACAACAACTACCATGAAACAACTAGTCATAATAATATTGTAACTATGATAGGAAGAAGCACTAATAATTACTGACAACCCAGGCTTTGGCATCCTTGCTGCCTCGCATTTCCTTTCTGCTAGATCAGAATAATAGAACAAAAGGAAATAGGAAGAATATTCTAACAGCACATGCTGCCTGTCAATACTTTAAGACCAGCTGTGGTGCAGTGATCCGTGTGTCCATGGAAATGTTCAAATGAAACCTGGTGATCACCAGCCAGGTATCACACACAGAAGCTTTTAGCATTAACTACAGAGTAGCAAAGATAATGTCTAAGGCCCCTCCCTAACCCCAAATTCTATGATACAGTGACTTCCTAAGTATCAATTTCCCAGCCTGAAGCTGCCCTGTCATGCTTTGAGGACCTAAATGTGGGGTAGATAATGTCATGCCAATACTCCACATCTTGAGGCTCAGGGGTAGTACCAAGTATCCGGGTTGGAGGTCCACATTTACGGATTTCCATGTGCTCTTTCAAGCAACATTGTCACTGTAACGGATAACACAGTCTATGTGTTTATTTCTCACCCACCTAGGGAAGGCACACTGGCTGATGCTCTTGAGGTCAAAGGTCAAAGCTTTTTGGCGGAAAAGCTAAGTTGGTGGAGAGCTCTTGTACACATGGTACAAGACAAGGCAAAGACTGAAAAATCGAATATGGTCAAATGCCTGCTTATGAATAGATCCAAATGATGCTTTCGCCAATCTTTGTTGGGGCCTTCCCTGGAAGGTGGGCTGTCTTTAATGTCAGAACCATGCAACAGTAGTTTTAGCTAAACCAGGAGTTTTTAAGATGGATTTGCACATTGAAGGAGCATCTCTAAAGAAATAAATGACCCTGTCTTTAATCTGGTGCCCCCTCTGTGTCAAACTTAAAAATCACAGCCAGGGTTTTCCTTTGGACCACAATTTTCCATTCTCTCACACTATGGTCTAGACTTCCAATCTTTTCCTCAAGCTCTGAGTGGAAATCACTGATTAGGCAAACTGCTGATCTGTGAGGAAATTTAGTCTGTTTACCATGTGGGAGCTTGCTAATTGCAAAGAGACGTGAGTTCCCAGGCACACTCTCCTTTGTCTGTGAGATGCTGTCTTTGCCGTGACAGGGGAGCGTGTATAGGTGGAAAGAACCCAGGCTGGATTGGGTATGATAATCGGGCTAGTTTCTGTGCTTTGCTTTTCTCTTGTTCAGTTTTCTTCCTGAGATGATTCACCAAGAAGCCTCCTTGGCCCTCTATTGTGCTGTGCTATACACATCCAGTTAAAAGCCAATGCCACTATGAAAATGGATCTCCCGCAGAAGAGTGGTACACTCATTCATGTAGCAATCCTTTATTGAGCACCTACTTTTTGTTAAGCATTGGGCTTGGTGCTAAGCAGAGAAAAAGACATGATTCTCTATAAATTAGCAAAAGGAAAGTGTCCTATACTCAACTAGGTCAAATATAGTGTAAGGTTGCAGTAAAGAATGGGAAAATTTTGAGGAGGCAAGAGTTACTCATGTTTAGGAAAGTGGGAAAGTGCCCAGGCAAGATAATACTGGAGCTGAGTCTTTTTTTTTTTTTTTTTAAGATCTTTATTTATTTATTCAAGACAGAAAGAGAAAGAGCATGCACAAGTGGGGGTGGAGAGGGGCAGAGGGAGAGGGAGAAGCTGATTCCCCACTGAGCGGGGATCCCAGTGCAGGGTTCGATCCCAGAATCCAGGGATCAGGACCTGATCAAATGACCCGATCAGGACTCTGTCAAAGGCAGATGCTCAACTGACTGAGCCACACAGGAACCCCTGGAGGTGAATCTTAAAGATGTGTTTTGGAATTTAATCTGCAGGGGAGGTCATCTCGGATAGGAGAGGCACCATGGGCTAACGCAGAGAGTGATGCAAACATGAACATTATTCTGGAAGGGCCAGTGGTCCAATGACGGTCATGCATCTATAGGCTGTTGCATCTGAAAGGGGATTTCCCAATGATCTAATTCAATGGCTTATTTTGCAGTTGAGGAAACTGCAGGCAGTAGAGCTGAACTGACTTCTCCAAAGTCTGAAACTGATCTGCTCAGTCCCTTCATACCAGCTTTCTCTGTGTATTAGTGTCTACCATTCTTTGGACATATTTATACAATGGATGGAGTTACTTACATCTCATTTCTTGGTGCTTTGCACTGGCTTTTGTCCCCTTGCCAAGTCTACAAATAGCATTCTCCTGGCTCTTCTACCTTAAATACATCCATCAATTCACAAATCAACCAGTCTATCAAAAATGTATATAGGAACTACCTTGCCTGGTCCTCTATACCCTATTTGTTTATTTCTTCTGCTCTTTGAAACTACCCATTGCTTTGTGTAGTTTATCCTTAAAATACACTTATTCTTGATTGATGTGAGATATGAAGATGTGAATCTATCCTTCAACGTTTCAATGTACTGAAAAGCATAGGTATTTAAGAGCTGAAAAGACACTGGGATATAGCTTGGTGCACTGCTTATGTGTGTTCCAGTTTATATATACCCAAGGAAACTATTTTTAAGACCCCCTTCCCAGCACCATTAGTCTGAGTTAATTAAGATGAGAATGAGGAAGACTCATTTCTGACAAACCCTTGCCAGCTGCAGAAGAAAGTCGCCTGTGCCCTATTCTGGAATCTGGGAGCTTGGCCGCCTGCAGCGGGGCTGCACAGGAGGTTTATGTCATTCCCCTGCTGCTTTTCCCTAGACCCCCTGTGTCCTTGGCCTCACTCTCACCCAGCCTGACCACACAGTTCCAAGGTTGTCCAGCTGCAGACCTGGTCTCTCTTCTCTGCAGACCTGCAGTGACATGGGTTGATTGCATACACAAAGATGTCAAAGCAAATAACTACGTCTGGGAGCTGTCGAAAAAACAGTCTGTGGAATAAAATGCACACATTGTCGAAAGGGTGGGGGAGGTTAGAAAGCAGGATATCTTGACAGAGAGAGAAAAGTGTTGGAATTAATTCATAAACGTGTTGGATGGAAATTAGCAGATGAAGATTTGCAAGGGGAGTAGAGACAGAGGAAGAGAGAAAAGGGAAGAAAGACAGATGGAGAGGGGGAGGGAAATGGTGGAAAATAGAGCAGAAGACACAGCTTTATTTCACGGTCTAGCTTTACCCTCAGCTGAAACAGCCTGTGCATTTACAGGGATCCTGCTATGCCTTTTGTCTCTTGTTTCTCCTTTAACCTCCGCCATCCGCCATCAGCGACCCCTGCTCCTGGCCTCAATCCAACCTCCCACTTCCCCCACAGTTGTGCTTTTTGCACGCGTGGGATTCCCAGTTCTTGACAAGGGGACTCTTGCGAGGCTAAAAGCACCAGACTTCCAGCTTAGGCATGGTCGATTGGGAGGAAGGGACTAGGTCTTTAGAGGGAGCTCTTACCGCCTGACAATTGGGTCTGATACAAATAACCGTCTCTGAGCCTCAGTTTCTCTACCTGTCAAATTAGGATTGTTGGCTAGTTAATGAGATTGTGAGTCATTTATCTTAGAATCTGGTATGCTATATGCATTCAGTATGTATTATTATTATTGCTACCATTAACAGCAGCAGTAGGAGTAGTAGATTCTTAAATTCTCTCTGATGTTTTATACCTATAGTACAATCTTTCAGATACAAGTCAAGCGGTCCAAGCTGTGTATTTAAACTCAGTTTTAGAGCCAAAATGGACACATGTTTCCCTACTTCCATCCCTTAATTGATGGTTGGAGTTTTGCCACATCAACAGTAAATCTGTTGGATGATGTTCTATTCTGGAGCGTAACACAGGCAATCACCCAACTTCATTTTGAAGGAACAACTGAGATTACTACGTGCAAGATGGGACTTCACTTCTCATCATGCAAGAGGGGCTCCTTTCTCCCTCTCTATTACAAGAGTTCGCCTTGACGTATCTTCTCCTAATTTCCCTCTCCCTCCCCGAATTCAAGGTAGCCCTTCTCAGTCTGTGCCTGCATGGAGTCTGCGTGTATGCAGATTCTGAGTTTGTCCCAAAGTAGATCTAGATATGCTGAAGCCATGTGCACACTTAGACCTCTTCTAAAGTTATTTTTCACCTCTCTGTGCTCCAATTTCTTTCTCTGTGGCTTCTGGGTCCTTGTTTCTGTACCAGCCTAATTTAGGACCTCTTCTCCCACTTACAGAAGGGAACAATCAATTGCATTTTCCATAAAACCGGTTCACACCAACACACTAACTCTTCCAGTGTTTTGGGATCGGAATTCCTTAACCTCTAATTGGGCTTTGTCTCTTGAGAAAGAAGTTAGGCATTCACTTGCCCAGGGTACAACTATCTGGGGAGGGGTAGAGGGGACTTTTCCTCCTCTTCCTTTTTATGTTATCCCTGATGGAATATTTGTTTTTAATCCTTTCAGAAGGCTTGCTTCAAAGGGAAATTGAGATGTGTAATGGTTAATTGTAAATGCCAACTTGGTTAGGCCGCAGTACCTAGATAGAGTTAAACCTTATTCTAGGACAGAAACTGACCCCCCTTGAGAAACAGGGAATTCCACTAGGAGCCAGCCTTCTGATTTGAACTGTAGCATTAACTCTTCCCTGGGTCTCAAGCCTGCTGGCCTACCCCAAACACTTTGGACTTGCTAGCTTCTATAGTCATATAAGTTAATTCCTTAAGACATATAGACACACGTACACACAGGCACACCCACACAGAGAAAGAGGGAGAGGAAGGGAGTGGTAACATAGATGTAAAATCCTACTGAGTCCATTTCTCTGGAGAACTCTGACTCCTACAAGCCTCTTGGATCCACGTTCTCTCTGCCAGTCGTTCCTTTTTCTTTCCTTGTCTTCTGCTTTTGCTTTGCCTCTTCTTTCCCTTTCTTTTTCTCAAAACTTCTTGATGCCTGGAGGAGGGAATGTCAAATGTTGGTTCTGTGTTATCCCTTACCAGACACTGGACTACATTTCTCACTATTGCAGGCGTTCTAGGGCTTCTCGACCTGGAGACGTTAACCCCCCTCCCTCCTCTCTCCTGCCCCTCCCCCTTCCCTCCTTCCTTCCTTCTTTCTTTCTTTTTTAACCTCCTTCCTCCCTCCTTCCTTTATTTGTTCCTTCCTTCCTTTCTTTCTTTCACATCTCAGGTTTTGTGACACTGAATCCATCCAGCAAGGTGACCTGGAGTGAGAGCAGCTGGGAGGAGAGGAGAGAGGACTTCTGGGATTATAGTCAGAGGAAAATTTTGGTGCCAAGTTAAGAGGTGGGTGGGGGAGAGTTCCTGGTGATCAATTCCAGTTCTCCATACGGTGGTGGTGATGATGCTTATTGCCCAGCAGAATTTTAGAGATTGTCCAGGTCAATGCAATTCAGACTCTGTTGCTCAAAACCCACAATACAAATACATTTTAAAATGCCACCATACTACAAGTGCATCCGCCAGAGCCTGAGAACTCCTACAAATAAATGAGCAAAGTCTGGACTCTGTGATGTCATGATACTTTATGAGAGGCTTACTCTTTATGCCAAGTGACCATATATCACAATGATTATGTAAATCACAAGATATGCTTCTGATTAATACGATTATGTTTTATTAATTACGATATTAATATCTGAAGCCCATCTACATAGCTTGTTAGCCATGTGGTACAGCCACCATTTTTCCTCCCGTGAAGAGATTTTTACAATATAAATGATACCGTGGTCCAGCATCAGCTGTTTATGGGCACAGGGCATATAATTCGAATTATTTTTCTTCACCTCGAGTTAAATTGTTGCTAGTGAAATCATATCCAAAGTCTAAATGAGGACAAATACATTCAATTATGTAATATTTGGTGCGTGCTTCCCGAATAGCTGTAATATTTGTGAGATTACAGGCTAAGGGTTGGAGATACAGGACTATTTTTTATTATTTATTGAATAAATACTTATTGAAAATCTACTCTATCCCAGGAACTGTTTTGGATGCTGTTGATGGAGCAGGGAACCATGAAGGAGGCAGGAAAAGATTTAGCATTTTCTTTTCTTTCTTTTAATATTTTGTCTATTTGACAGAGAGAGCGGGAGAGGGAGAATCAGGCTCCCCGTCAAGCAGAGAGTTCAATGTGGAGTTTGATCCCAGGATCCTGAGATCATGGTCCAAGCCTAAGCCAGACATTTAATGGACTGAGCTGCCTAGGCAGCCCAAGATTTAGCATTTTCTAGTTTGAGTTTCCAGAAAAAACTAGTAATAATCTTTCTTCTCTATCCATCCACTACTTTTTTTTTTTTTTTTAATTTTATTTATTTATTTGTCAGAGAGAGTGAGCACAGGCAGACAGAGAGGCAGGCAGAGGCAGAGGGAGAAGCAGGCTCCCTGCTGAGCAAGGAGCCCCAATGTGGGACTCGATCCCAGGACCCTAGGATCATGACCTGAGCCGAAGGCAGCTGCTTAACCAACAAAGCCACCCAGGCGTCCCTATCCATCCACTTCTTAATCTAATAATAATACCTTCCTAATAGAGGTGTTAAAATAATAATATTAAATTGTGAGGTGTGTATTCTGGTGTCCAACATAATAAGGTGATGATGATGATGATGATAATGATGGAAGCCACTGTTAGTTTTTAAATGTTAGTTGATTGATCTGTCCCTGAGTGGGTCCAGAGGTGGAACTTCTAACCTGAATCAATTCATACTTACACTCCTACTAATCATAAACCATGCACAAGATGTTATTAGCACAGGCAGGTTTATGGCATTTTCAGGGAACTCTGCATCTTCAGACACTACATATCAATATTCAAGTCTCTCATGCTGAAGGGAAATCAAACAGAACATAACACTAGCCTCCCCTAGACCCACATCTCTGTCCAGTAAGAACTGCACTTTTTCTTTTCTCATTGCTTGCAGGTGCGCTTGAAAGCCTGGTCACATCTGTTTTCTCCACTTCTTGTATTCCATCCTACTCAATCTCAGCACCAAACTTCACAGCCCTGGAGGAGAAACTGCTTCTACCAGTGTCTCCACCATCTTCCATTGTGCAAGACCAAAAGCCTGATTGTCCATCCTTCATTAACCTGAATTCTCTAGTATCTGACATTGTTAACCACTCCCTTCTTCCTGATGAGCCTCCTCCTTGACGTCTTCGAAACAATCAATTCTGGATTTTTTTTTCTGTTTTTCTAGTAGCTTGGCAGGTTCCTTCACGGGTTCTTCCACTCATCCCTTAAATGTTTGTGTTGCCCAATTCACATTAACGCTTCATTCCTTCTCGCTCTACTGCTCTTGTTGACTAACTTCATTAGTACCCAGGGATTCAGCTCCCACTTTTATGGAGATGATTCTAAAATCTATAGCTGTAAACATTGTCTCTTTTTCAGGCTCAAAACTTAAGTATCCCAATGCCAGCAGAAATCTTTACTTGGATGTTTCACCAGCATTCTCCATTCGGCAGTTACATTGATCACCCTCCCCTCAGTGCCATCTCTTCTTGCTATTTCTCTCATTGGTAATATCATCTCCTCAGCTGTCAAGATCAGAACCCAAGTGGCAGCTTAAGTCCTAAAACTTAAGACTTTAGGATGGAATTTAGAACTCACTTCCTTTGAGCAGCTTTCCAACACTCCAAATCTAGTTTAGATGGTCCAACTCTGAGACAGTGAGGCATCCTTGCATACTGTTAATTTAAATCTTATATTGTATTACTAGATCTGACTTATTTGCCTTACTAGACTATAAACTCCTTGAGGGTAGGTAATGTGTCATATTGTTTGTATCCACAAGGTCAGCAAAGTGCTGAGATGTTCAATTAATATTGGCCAAAGTACCCCCAAAAGTCATGGCACAACACTGAATGATTGAATGAAGTTGTTAACAAAATAAGCAATATAAAGCAAATTGCCCAATGAGATAAGATCGTGTGTAACCAGTATATAATATAAAACACAAGTTCTAGTTCTTCGTTAAGATCCAGAGAGATCAGATTTATTTTAGCAGGAAGGGGATGGAGTCCAGGTAGAGTAGCACCCTGCTTACTGAGCACTTACTATGTGCCAAGCTCTCTGCTAGTATTTCATATAAAACTAGTTCAGTTCTTCAAAGATAGAAAACAGTGTTAATGTTGCCCAACTAACCATTGAGGAAACTTGGCCTCAGAGGAGCCTGACTCATTGCTCAAGGTCTCCAGCTCTTAGGTGGTGAGTCCAGACTTAGAGCCAGACAAATTGACAGGTATTCTCTCCTTCATCCCTGAGTGGAGTATCCATTCTCCACCTGTCCCAGTGGAAGAAAGAGTAAGACCAGGGAGGACTAAGACTATAATTACTCCTATTGAACATTTCAAAAGCACATTTTATGGCTTGTAGTTCTCAATAAAATGTTTGTTTGCTATTTGATCTCTAGAACTATTCAAGGGGTGACTATTGTAATGAGGCTGATTTAATTGTACATCTTGTGGAAATTGGTCCCTTCACAGGAGTCTTCATCCTTTCTAGAAGGAGGTACTTTAATGTGGCTGATGTCCTATGATGTCCCACCCTTGATAAGTTTGGGCACCAGGGAAGAAATGAGAGTATGGTAAAGAGAGTCCCTGGTGGGGATGGGGTTGGACCTTCTGCCGTCTGCCCCTCTGACTTTCTACAGACTATGGATAGTGGACATCAGTTCTCTCTCTGCCAATATTTGCTGATGTTTACTCTGTGCCAGGCTCTAGTCCATAGTAGAGGAATCTGGGATGAGCAAGACAAACATCCTGCTCTCAGGGACCTTGTAATTCTAATGGGAGAAATTTTTATTGTTATATGTGTGTGCACACATCTACACACACGCACACACACACACACATTTTGAAAAGAGAGTAAAATGAGGGGATGATACATCAGCTGGATTCCACAGCTATCAGTAGATCACACTCTAAGTCTTTAGGAATACCTCATTTATATATTTTTAAAATGCAAAGCTTGTGTGCCTTATGTTTTTCTGTTGGCTTTGCTTGTTTAAGCTTTTGCTGTTTTTGTGCATCCCTTCAGCTGCCTTTGTTGTTTTACTTGCTTTGGTTTGGTTTGGTCAGTTTCAGTCACTTTGGCATGGAGAAGAGGGCTTGAATGCTCACTGACAGCCGCCATTGTGTCAGGCGCTATAATGAGAGCTTTCACATGTATCATCTGTCTTAATTCGCACAACAAGCCTTTGAAGAAGCTCTTATTAACCCTGTGTACAGATGAAGAGATACAAACTCAGTGAAGAGAAGGAATATGTCCAAGATCACAGAGCTCATAAGTGGCAGAGCTGGGATATGAAGCAAGCATTCTAATTCATGCCCACTGTCACTTCTGTTCACTCTCTCAGCAAAGGAGTCCTGTGTTAGAAAGGATGTGAAGTGGTCTATGAGGAAATAACAGATTAAGATTTGAGTAACCTGAATCATGTCCTCAAGTTAGCCAGTGATTAGGAAGACCTTTTGACATCTATTTGCCTAACTTGCCAGGGTGCAAAGAGACAGTGGGAAGTGAAGTTCCCCGTGCCTACCTAGCACTGGTCACATGGGTGGCTATCATAGGAGAACTGCCCTAGATTTTACACAGCACACTACTTGTGTCTCATTCATAGTATTGTGTTCTGGCATCTGTTCTGTTTCTTGGAACATCACTGAGACTAGAAACTGAAGACCGAATCAGTTCTTACTTCTCTGATCACTAGCAAATAGTTCTAGTTTATTACACTGCCTTGTCCAGAGGGCCCCGAGAGAGCCAACCTTCTTTCAGTCTAAGCTACAAAGCCTCCTCAATCGTTCCACCCTACCGGGTCCTTACTGATTTAGGTAGGTTTCTGTAATATAAATATGCATCATGCATGGGCTTCTTACTTTATGTTTGTTCTTCATGCACACACAGAGCAGCTGGGTACAATCTTTTCCCAGATAAACACAAGCTGTAAGTTTTCTTTATTTATGAATAACACACAGTTTGAAATTGCTTTTACAACCTGATACAAATTTCATTAGGTAAATTCAGATATTTCTGTTGGATCCAGAATTCCCTAATGGCCATGCTTTCCAAGCAGCTCCTCCATGGTGAAATGAAATCTTATTAATAACCACTTTTGATCCTTAGGTGACTTCTAATTCTAAAATGGGCTCTTTTTTTAAAAAATCAGAGGAACAGCTATCCCATATTACACATACACAAAACCTTCAGACAACTTGGGAATTTGCCTGCATTGTGCCATATAGTTTATCTGTCCTTGGCACCACTTCAGGAAAGAAACCCGTGGCATTGGGGGAATTAGTTGCTTCTGATAGGTACTAAGAACTAACATTCATTGAGTGCTTACTGAGTGCCAAGTAGGACACTGACTACTTTACATGTGGTGTTTCATTTAACACTCAAAATACTGTGCGTACTTATTACTATCAGTGCCTCTATCTACAGATGGGGAAACTGAGGATGAGCAAAGTTAAGGAAATTGTGAAAAGTCACATAGAAATGCTTAGAGGTAGGATTCAGATGGACCCATTGTCCCTGTTCTAATCTTACTATGCTATAGAAGAGGGGCTTTCAGTTGACCTAGATTATGCCTGGTAAGTTATGGGAGACGCATGGCTTAAACCTGGATCACTGGACACTTCTTAAGGGTAAGTAAGCCGCATTTTCCCAAAAACATACTGATAACTTCATGGTCTCATTCTCAATCAATCCTAGAATCTACTCTCAAAAGCTGAGATGTGGCTAAGCAGAGGAAATCTACTAAGAGACAAATTAAATCAGTGAAATCACTTTAGGTTCTGAAGCTTAAGATAAGGGGGACTACTTCTAATGTATGAACAAAAGTGGGGGGAGGGGGTAGATGCAGGATAAGAGTTCTGTGGAATAGTGTGCTCCTCACCCTGAAAGAAGTTTACCACTTTTTTTTTTTTTTCTTTAACAGTAAGCTTGGAAGCAGGTTTTTGATAAGATGCTAGTGTTGTCCTCAGTCCTGTACGGTAAGCTTCAGACTCCTTTCTCCCACTGCCAACCTAACATCTCCATCTGGCTGTCTCATGGAGCTTTTTATTCACTCTTTCCAACTATGCCTCTCAAAATCTATTCCTTTTGGAGACATGACCGTCCCAGGAAATTGTACCACCTGGTTACCAGCCAGAATTTAAGAGTCATCCTCAGTCCCTTGATCTTCCTCAATTTCAACATCTAAACTCTCAGAAGGTCCTAAACTGTGCATCCAAGATACACACCTTATGTTTCTATTTTTCTCCATCATCATTACTACTGCCATCGTTTCTTTCCTGTTCCACTCTTGAAAATCTCCCTGCTTCCATTCTGTCCCCTTGCAAACCATTCTGAACCTGACAACCACAATCCACACCTCTCGGTCAGTTCACATCACCTCCCTGCTTTAAGTTTTCCTAAGTCACTGCCCTGCACTGGATCCATGTCTGCCTTTTCTGTTATAAATCATCTTGAATATCAAGATGTCTGTAGATCTGAATCAAAGCTCTAGTTTGGATATGGGGCATTTACAATCTCTCACTTATGTCTTTCCACATGTCATAAGTTGTTATCATGGGAAAGTGGGAGTTATGTTATATAATCATAATTTATGATTATTAAATACTTCCAATGTGGAGTGTAACACATCACCTCATTAACTGGCATCCTGTATTAATCATGTTTAAAAAAAAATTCTGTATTTTATGATGCTTTGACATCTGGGAGGCTTGCTAATTCTGGAGAGATAGCCCCGCCCAGGGTTAGCTAATTCCTGGAGCTAGCAAGCACCTTCTCTTCAGCGTACCTTTTGCAGGTAATCCAAACAAGCAAGGGCCCAAATCCCAACCACCTTCTTTATCCAACTGCCACACAGTTAGCTATTTCCTCTGCCCTAACTCACCCCAGGAACACTAGAGACCAATAGCCCAGGGTCTGCCACAATTACTCAAATAATCTGAGCCTAAACTTGCTCAAGCTTACCTACCCAGCTTCACCCATTCCTTCTTGTAGGTGCTGCAACCAAGGTCCTGGGCCTTTGGTTTCTCCTGGCTTCCTCTGCTTCTTGACACTGACCACCCCCCGCCACCCCCACCCCACCTCCACTGGGTGGGTTTTTCCTCAAGTGGCTCTGCCTCACATGGCATGCCCTCTTCTCTTGGGAATGATAAGTAATAAACTTTTCTTTCAAGGAAGCTGTCTCTGTGTCTGTAAACACACCAGACCTCAAAACAAAATCTTGGGGACATCTCAAGACACCTCCTCAAACCCCATGAGATAGGTATTGTTAGGTACCACTCATATAGCTGAAGGGTTGAGGAGTCAGTATCCAAAGAGACCATCTAACTTCAGAATCAACACGCCTCGTCAGTACTCTTACTTTGTCCTCAGATATTTGTCTTCATATATGTGGATATACACTCAAGAAGGGTTTAACTGGGAGTCCCCCCATCAAGGTACCAAACATTCCTTAGAAAACCCCCAATATAAACCACTTTTGTCCTTGTTTATTGTGAACTTCACCCCCTGTTCTCTTTCCCATTCTAAATTGGTTTGGCTTTCTATTCTATAAATGGAATATTGGTCCCTAGCAATGAATGAATTACACGTGAATGGAATCTCCCCCATAAAACTATAAACTGGTAAAGATTAGCATAAAGATTAGACCTCTGATTCACTAACCCTTCAGTTCAGTTATTTATTTACCCTCAAGTATTGAACTAGGTAGCCAGCTTACTGGAAGACCCTTCTCTAGGACTAGGACTAGGACTAGACCCTGTTCTTTAGAACTCCAGATACCTGTAGCTGGGCAGATCCAGCCCAGAAAAAACTTGGATACTTAGCCCTTCTACAAAAGAAAGATTTTTATACATACCTCTGCTTCTCTTCTTTTCTCATCCCCTCTGCTCTTTCCCCAGCTGGATTTCCCCAGTAATTTGTCCCATTTCAAGAAATCCTTCACAGACTGAGTTAGCCTTTAGCAAGTGCTCCATTTGCATCTCCTGAGGAGCACTAGGACCAAAACGACAGATATATGAGGAGAGAATGTCACCTGAGCCCACTACAACCAAGTGGCAAGAGCTGTGTCACTCCTATGGCGGACTGACCCAACCCCATGCCACCAACCCCCAATGTTCAAGAAACAAACTCTGTAGCTGAAGAAAATCATAAGCACAGCTTCACATTCTCAGCTTCAGTCAGGCTAAAGCACTAAAAAAAGCATTTCCAGTCTGATGATAATGGATAAGAGCATCTCAGAGTTTAGAGGATTAGGTACATGTGTATACAAAAAACACAGGTACACTCAAACTTAAGGAAAGATGTGTGTCATTAAAACTGGCAGGTGGTTCCAAAAAAAGTGATTTGGCTGCTCTCTGAGGGCTGAATCTCTCTTCCAGGCATCTTTTCTCCTTCTACCCTTGTAGCCCAAGAGCTCAGGATGAATGTTCTGCCCAATGCCTGTCTTTATTAATATCTCTTTTCTGGAAAGGAGCCGATATGTGTTTTTCACTATGTTAAAAGAGATAAAGCATACATAGCATGACTAGTGACCAGTATTCTTTCTTCCTGAGGTGTGATGCTTTCATTAAAAACTTTAGACCTAAAAATGTATGTGGGCTCCCATTTGACAAGGGAAGATGGGGCAGTCAGTATACGTAAGTGCTCAGTCGCCCATAATGGAGAGCAGGTAGGATGCCTTTGTATTCTTAAACAGCTAAAGTAATGAACAAGAATTTCAAGCTTATTTTGAATTAAATTCCATTGTTCAAAGCCCTGCCTAATTTAACAAAAGGATCTGAGAAAGAATACAGAAAAGAAAATGTACATAGCAACCATTAAATTATGATATAGGGGATAAGCTACGTTTCTTAGAAGCTATGAGATGGCTTCTGCTGGAAGGAACAGGAGAAAAACCATAAGACAGGCCCAAGGAAATCCTGAGCTCTCTGGTTAAGAACTGAAAGAAATTAATCTAAGCCCCCAAAGAAACTGATAGGCTGGCTTTTAAGAATACCCTATTCCCCAATGCCCTATCCTCCCAATACCATTGTGGGGCCAATTCTTGTGATCATAAAGCATTAGATGGAGTTTCTGAAAATCAACCTCAACTACTCTTTAGGCTCTCCGTGTGTTTTCCCATCTCTTGCTTTTTTACAGTTAGATACTGGAACATGGAGTAGGTTGGGGACTATTCTGTATGTTGTGCAGTAAGAAGAAATTCAGATTTGCCAGTTTGGGAGAGAGCGAGCGAGCAAGGCTAGAGCCATGAGTAGCTCTGAGGTGGGTCATCTGAGCAGAAAGCATACTTCATCTTTTTACAAAAGCTCTGGGGAACCCTGCCCTAAGACTGTAGCTTGGCCGGGTGGCAAAGGGCGGCAGAATGGTGACCCTGCACACACCGGTTTAACTACCTCCGGGGAAATGATGTTCAGGGTCTGGCAACTTCTGTTTGGGCAAGGGGAGGAAAGGTGCGAGTGTCACTTTTCCATTTGCTGCTCACCCCCACCCCATCCCTAACTCCCTCTTCCCCCACTCTCCTCCCTCCTCCACCCGCCTCTTGCAGGGAGAGCGACCAGGAGGGGCGCGGCATCCTCTCCGCTGGCTCGGGTGTCTAGGGGAGAGTGGAGCCAGCTGCGGCGCCCGCCTCACCCCCGCGCAGCGGCACAGCCCGTGTGGGCGCGGCGCGGCGAGGCAGGGGTTAAGGTGGGCGCCCGCTCCCTGCGCCCGCCCGCGGGGATGAGCGCGCAGTCTGCCCGCTCTCTCGCAGTCAGCCCGGGAGAAAGTGGCGGTCAGTGATGGAGCTGCTGCCATGACAACCCCGGCGGTCGGGGCCCGCGCGCGTCGGGGCCGCTCCCGGGAGGAAGGCGGCGCAGAGGCCGGGGGCGGCCGCTGAGCGTGGCGTCCGCGCGTCCCCGCGTCCCGTGCCGCGTCCCCGGAGGAGGCGGGGGCGCCTCCGCCAGCTCCCCGTGCGCCGGCAGCCTGCGCCGGGCGGCGTTCCGCGGGCTGGCGACGCGGGCCGGGCTGGCCATCAGTCGCCGCCCGGGCTGCGGTGGAGGACGCCCACGGCACCAACGGATCCTCGGGCTGCGACGGCCACGTCCCCGCGCTGGAACTTTTGGCCGCCTTTGGGTTCCAGATTCGAGACTCGGGCTGGTCTATAAATACATCTGTACATGTGTGTGAGCTAATAAAACATTTTCTCCTCTCCTTGAAGCAGCAGCCTTTTAGGACATCTCCTTTATGTCAGAGACACTTGCCTTGCTTCTTTGGGTTATAAACTTTTGATGCCAGACTCTGCAGAACGTGCCCAACTGAATCTTAAAGTAGCATCTTGAAGAGAGAGGCAGAGAAAGAGCAATCTGTGACCTTCATCCCTGCACCTTCCTTCTTCCTCTCCCTTCCCGGCTGCTTCCCCCCTCCCCAGGGGAGCGTCAAGAAAGCTCTTTTTGGATGCAGGAGGGGGCATCTGGTTCTGCTAGGCTGGAAAGCTGAGGCAGGATTTGAGGAAGAATCATTAGGCTCCGGAGAGCCTGGACTCTTTTCTCCTCCTTCCCCCTCTCTGCTTCTGGCTTGCTCCATCCCTTTCCCGTCTCCCCACACCACAACCCGAGACCCGCTGGTGTGCGGGGCGGGGGCCGAGGACCGCGCCGCTGCCGGAGTTCTGGGAAGTTGTGGCTGTCGAGGATGGGGGTCTGTGGGTACCTGTTCCTGCCCTGGAAGTGCCTCGTGGTCGTGTCTCTCAGGCTGCTGTTCCTTGTACCCACAGGAGTGCCCGTGCGCAGCGGAGATGCCACCTTCCCCAAAGCTATGGACAACGTGACGGTCCGGCAGGGGGAGAGCGCCACCCTCAGGTAGGGAGCTGTACTTCAGCGGGGGACTGAGCCCCTCGGATGTGAGGACGTGGGTTAAGGGCCAGCAAGAAAGCAGAAGAGAGAGAGCAGAACGCTTGGGTGGGGGAGTGGGGCATGCGAAGGGCCTTTCTGCAGGCCCGAGAGTTGCCCACTTGCGGACTGTGGCTGCAAACACCCATTTTCCTGGAGACGTTTGTCATTTGCTCTGGCTTTTCTGGTCCAGGAGCTGATGTAGGTCCCTGAGGTCCATGCTTGGGACTCCATGCATCCATGAGGCCATGGCATGGCTAGATTCACTTTTGCCCTGGCATCAAGAAGAGAACAGAGCGCCCTGTAATTTCAGTCCTGGGGTTTAGCCTGAGATCACTGAGCGCTTTGGTGGTTCTCTCACAGGCCAGAAGGTATGTGATTAGGCAAGATGGTCTTCTGGATGGGGTGGCTTCCTCCTTCAGAGACATACTTAAAATGTCAGGCTCTGGAATTGCCAGTGCTGGGCCATGGCCGTTTATGAGTCTGCTCAAGACTCAGTCATCCATGTCAACCGTGTGTGGTGCTCCTGGGACCCCTATTATAAATTATGAGGGCAGTTTTATCTTGGCAGGCTCAGGCCAAAGAGAGGAAACATGTAGCTTTTATGCAACGACATCACTCCTGTGCGAAAAGCACAATAGAAAGCTTTTTGTTTTACCTTAATGAGTTACGGAGAATCACTTACATGCTCCAGGCAGAGGGGTGGAGATTCTTGGAATATGAACCTTTGGGGACTGGGCCCGCTGCAGCAGAGACTTTAATAAAAATGCAGCCACCACTTTCCACCAGCTCAGCAGATATCATCTTTTATCCCTTTAATGAGGCAGTTCTGGTCCTAGGAGACAGATTCAGGGACGTCCCAGCTTAACTCTGGCTCACAGTGTACACAGGCTGAATGCGTTTGCCCTGTCTATGACTTTGATGGTTATGTTGAAAATAAAACATGCTGTCCCAGATTCTGCAGCCAAAAGGCCTGACTTCTCCAAGGAACAGTTGAGAATGGGGCTTCCTTCCTGTTCCTCTGGCTGCTCTGGTAGAGTTCTCTCTGTATCTGGACTAGCTGTGCCCCCAGGAAGGAAAGAAAGGCCTCTTGGGACACTGGTTATACTTTCCTAAGCTCCAGGCTAAGGTTGAATTCTTGCCACTTTGGGAGATTCTTAGCTGCATCTTCTTTTGAGGAAGAGAACAGGTTTCACAGGTCTGTCTACTGGTGCTTGGGGGGGGGGCAGATGAAGAGAGATAAAGGGGTGCTGGGGACAGACTCCCTTCCCTGACTGCAGGAGGGAAAACCTTTGTAGCCCTGTGGGCCCTCCTCAGCCTGTCCCAGACTAGAGTGCATTATGGCTATTTCCTTGCCTCGAGAAGTTTCTGGAGCCTACTCCCTGAGAACTGACTTGTGGGATGCTCACTGGCAGCAGAGCTGTGAGCTCAAAGATAGGAGTGGTACCCAGGCTGCGACACAGGTTCACCGAAGAAATGTTGGTAAATGTTAGCAGGCGTGAGGGGCTGTTGATGCTGCCACGCAGCTGTCTTTAATTTTTGAGTCTATTACTGGGGGCAAAGAGGCCCAGCACCGAATAAGGCCTCCTTGCTAAACCTTCCAAATCTTTTGTCCCATTCCTGACCCTGAAAGTTAAAGCAGAAACTTAGGAAACTCCAGCTTTCTGCTTTCCGGGATGCCGTAAGATGATTCCACCAGCAGAGGGCCAACTTGGCTCTGCCTTTTTTTTATTAGCTGCTGGCCTGGTTTCATGATCTTCAATTCAAATGTTCAGCAGCTGGGCTTGGTAATGGGAATGGGAATAAAAACGGGAAAAGCTGAATAGTTGCTTTTTGTGCTTTGTGAGGAAAAAAAAAAAAAACCTTACACGTGCGAGTATAACTGTTATCTTTTACCTGATTGCATGCTTTTATTTTTTAAAAGTAAACATGGCTTGTGTTGATTTTGTCTCTCCTCCTCCATATAATTTACTCTGAAATAGAGAGATTCAGCACATTGTCCACATTTTAATCTCTTTATATTCTCTTCCTTTTTTCCTCTTGTGTTCTTCTCTCATTACTTTGGTCTTCATTCTTATCAGGTGATTCCATTTTACATGCTTTTGCCTATAATTCATTCCCCCCCCTTTTGGCTTTGTCATTTAATTCTTATTAATTTCTGATTTTTTTAAGGTTTTGATTTCACTCCTCTCACAATGTTTCTTAAAACAACATCACAATCTCCTGCAGCTTTCTGAGGGTCCCAACCTCTCTCTAGTTTTGCATGTACCTTTGTTTTATTGGCTAACAGCTGTGTGCCCATGTCAATGAAAAACTTATTTGTCATTGCTCTGAGGGAGAGTCCTGGCTTCCAGTCTCAGGAAATCCTTAGCATCAACCCCAGATAAATGTATCATGTTTTATGCTGTGTTGTATTTTGTTTTTGAAAGACTGTGATTCTAAGTATGGTCACACTTCCGTCTCCTTAAAGATGTTCCCTTGGGAATACAGTGTTTGGAAATTCAGTGTTCTGAATGCAACAAATGTGCAGGATGTCTTGAAAACAATGAATGCTTCTCAGGCCCGTGAGCCACAGAGTCTTTCTGAATGTGGTTACCTTGGATCAAAATCTCTCACATCTGTTTCTAAATCTTGCCTGAAGTCACAAAGGAGGTCAGAGACCTAGTAGGAAAGCAGAGGAACACAGGAAGCGGGTCCCTCATTTGAATTTTCCAAGGAGAAATGGCACGGCTTAGAGAAGGATGATGTCTTTCCTGGGAGATATCAGTTTTGTTTTGATAGGTCTTTGATTGCATTGAGGGACGTTAGGAAGTGATGTGCCGAAGATGACACTGAAGTTTCAAACGTAGATAAAACTCATTTTATATAAGTGAGGCAATATTATCTTCCTCATAACTACTTCACAGGGCTACTTGAAAAGTAAAAATAATTATTTGAATATTGAGTAATTTTGCCTTCTTGGAAGAGAGATGATATGGGAAATGAAGGTGGTGTTCACTGTGGCTGAATTATAGCTTCTATGAATCTGATTTGAATTCATTATTACAAATGGGCCCTCTTGGCCAGAATCATTTCATTACAATTATCTGCTGTTGGGTTAAAAATGTTCTGTGCCTTTCCATTAGATTAGATATGACAAGTATCTAGAAGTTCTATGTCTGAATCAGGAAAGGAGCCCAGGATGCTCACTGTAGTCAGTTGGGTCCTATTAAGCCATTTCTGTTGCACGAATGATAGCCAGGTATGCTTTCTTCCTGGGCCTCAGTCTCCTCTAAATTTGCTTTAGGTACTTAGTGGAACCACATCCTCTGTATACATGAATGTTGTGAAGAGCTGCTATAGGATGGAGGTAGGGCTTGTTACTGTAAGGGAATGGTCCATTAAATGGGAAAAGTTCCCACTGGCATACTGTTTTTATGTATTTATTTATATATAATACATGGAAGGATAATCAGTTTTGCTCATCCAGGCTTGCTGATCTGGGATTATGCTTAATAACTCTTTTTTCTGCAATGTCCCTGCGTTTTCATTTGGAGTTCTGTGCTAATCCAGTTGGAACCAAGTATTTGAGGGTTAACTACTGCCAAGGAATAATCTGAGTCACGGGATTTTCCCCAGCAACTGGGTCAGTCAAGCTCCCAAGGACAACGTTTTTCTCTATTTTGCACTCACCCTCAGAAGCTTTTCTGTTTGTGAAAATTTGAAAATTCAGAACAGGCACTAGGTTATTAGAAACACTTTTGCCCATTGCAGTATCTAAGCTGCCTATGCTGAATAAGGTCACAGGGAAGGGCAGAGTCTTCACTCTTGGTCTGGGGAGAGGAAGACATAAAAGGACATGGAAGCAAGTATGTGCCTGTAAGGGACCCCTCGCACCACGATGCTGACCCAGGCTGCACACTGGAGTTGCCAGGATGCTTTTAAAAACTTGTACTGCCAGCCTCCCAGACCAATGAAATCAAATTCTCTGGAGTTAGGCATCGGGGTGGGCTTGTGAGACAAAAAGAAAATTTCTTCCAGTATTTCTATTGTGGAACTGGAGCCAAGAACCACTTCTCTAAAGCCCTGTCCTGCCCCCAGAGCATCCAAGTTAGCGGGTCGCCAATGACCCTAACTTCCCTTAAGGGCCTCCTGCATGTGTGCATGTACCTGACCACACACAGGCTGCCTTGTGCTCTAGAAAGGGCATGGGTTCAGGGGCCTGGATTTGATTCTTATTCTACCACTCAGTAACTACGAGTGGTGCTTTGTGCACTTTGGTCCAACTGTGTACACCTAGAACCAATATCTGCTCTGTCTAGGATATCAGCTGAAGTATCAGCCATATGATGAATATGAAGTATACTGATAAAGTATATGGCCTTATTCTAACTACTAAGCAACGTGTACATGCAAGTTGTCACTGGTACTGCGAGGGATTCCTTAATAACAGCCCATAATACTCTCAGTCTTTTCCAGGTTTATGCGCTCCGCTTTTCCTTCCTTCCCCCCTCACCCCATACACACCTTCAAAATGTGCTAATTTCTTCCCACTTCCCCCAGTATTCTGCTTTCTCCTTGAGGCCCAGAATGACCCTCATTGAGTTCCAGTAACACTTGCTAAGTATCTCTGTCCCAGCAGATACACACCACAGACCTAGCTAGCATTTAGGTATGGGTCTGGTTAGATGGGGAGCTCCTGGAGGTTAGGAGCCCTGTCTTAGGTATCGAGTACAGACATTGTGATGGACACAAAGGATTAAAAAATAAGTATCGGTTGAATGTTTTAATCCTTTTTAACAGGACTCATTCTCTTATCATGTATTATTACCTCTATAGCAACAAAGTGCTGATACTAAAAAGTTCCATTCTCTTCCGAACCGCGACGCTGGGACACTCAGACACAGCAGTTGGTTAGAGATCTTGGAGGCCTGAGGGACTTTTGGATTCTACCTAAATCCCTTGCCAGAAGGGACAGTTGAATCCCCCAGTGGGTCACAGTCTGATCTGAAACTCTGCAAAAAGCGCGACTATCCCTGAGGGCAAGATACTGAGCAAGGGAGGAGGATTGAGAGGAACGTTCTTCACAGCCAACAGAGTAGTATATTTAGACATGAAGCTGTCTCTGTGGAGATCCGCCCTGTGTAGACATGGAGATACAGGGAGCAAGGAGGCAAGAGGGGGAGATGGTGGGGGTGGGGTGGGGTGGGGTGAGGGAGTTGGTTTGTGAGCCCTAGGACGAGGCTGCAGGATCCAGCAGGCTGACAGAGCAGGACTGCCTGGACGCTAGCTCTCTCTGACATCACTGATTAGTTGGAATACATCTGCCTCCCCCAACACATACGCCAGGTACCACACGCCAAGGAAGGGGAAGGAAATTTTAAGGCATTCATGACATATGCCCTGTGGGTTTCTGAATTGCTTTGGAAAATTCAGCCCCTCTTGTCATAAGCATCTTTTTCCTTCCATCCTTCCTTCCTTTCTCTCTCTCTTTCTTTCTTTCTTTCTTTCTTTCTTTTTGTTTTTTTTTGGCCTTTAAGTAGGGTTTAAGTTGGATTCATTGTAGCCCTGTTGTTCTTTCTTTCCAGCTTCTGAAAAGGGACTGTCCCTGGGCCTGCTTCTCATGCTTACTATGTGGCTGGTTCTGAGGGCACCAGGGAGGACAGCAGCGCTGGTTCGTGTGTGTTACAGATCTGATGGGGTCCAGCAGTGGGATGCAGAAAGAGGAGGAGCCAAATAGGTCTTATTTGACCTTCCCAAGGGAGGACTTTGAAAATTACTTATTAGCAGGAAGCAGTCTTCACAGTCATAGGATAAGAGGGAATTATGGACCAAGACATCTTCAGGGCTGGTAGAAATTTGCATTGTCTATTAACTTAGGAACCAAGTGTTAACCTTTCTTGATTTTTTTTTTTTTTTTAATCCAGGCAAGACAGCAGCAGATCATTTCAGATTCCTTTGTTTGTTTATTATTTTCCCTGCAGGAAGATGCTATTCTCTGCAGCCGATGCTGGGTCTAGCTGAGCTGGAGAGAAAGCTGGCATGGGCTGGGCGTTGGGGGAGAGCCTGCATTATCAGTCCTTTCCCACCTCCCGGTAAATGACACCTTCCTGCAGCTCCTTGTACCCTGGTGTATCTTTTTTAAGATGTGAAAATTGAAGTTGTAATGTCTCTGCAGCTCAGCAGTTACCCTGCCTCGATCTGTGTGTCATTTCCTTGGTTGAGAAGGTTAGAGATGGGACATGTTTGAGCCTTATGTCACTCTCCCTGCAGGATCACACCACAGACCCTTTCATAAAATTGGTAAGGCGGGGGAGACTTTAAAACAAACACACTCAATTATCCATGATTACGTGTGTGTCAGAGGCCAAGCCAATTATTGTTTCATGTGATTTACAGAATATTATTATCCCTAAATAACAGCCTCAGAGATAGAGTATTAGAACAGTTAAGTCACTTACCTTTGGTTATGTGGTTATGATGTCTGGATTTGCTCCAGGAAGACCGTTTTCTTCTTCTCAGTTTTATAGGACCCTCTCCTCCCAACCCCTGCCACCGCCTGGGCACAGAGAACAGAGAGAGCTTCCAAAGCCAGCAGAAAAAGCAAAAGCCCCCTTTCTGTGCCCCAGACCTACACCTGATGAAAGGTCAGGAAATCTCCACTGCAGTTGAGGGCTGTAGCTGAGCTGATCTCCATTAGTGGTCCTCTTTGCTTTCTGCTACTTACCTGCCCCCACCTGCATGTGATCGTGATGCATGCTGCCAACAGTGCCCAGGGTGACAGACGCCGGCAGGGTCCAGGGTCCTGTTCAGCCCATCACAAGTGCTCTTCACTTTGAACCTGTCCTACGCTTTGTACCTTCCCACCAGCCCCCATACTACATGACCTCCCAGAGTATGCCAGGATCTCCTTGAACCCAGCAAACTAAGACCAGGTAGGCAGTGGATTCTTGACAAGAGCCCACTGATGCCAGAGTGCTTCCTTGAGAACTGTAAGGAAATGAGAGATCTGAATGGAAGTATAGAATAAAGGGAAGTTATTTTTTTAAACCCTAAAATATATATCATTGCACAATCTCCTGACGTCCTTATATTTGTATTTTAGTTTAAACCATTCGGCTGTAAAAACAGAACCACAAGCTTTGTAACTCACCTTGCCTCTGATTCATACCCTGGAGGAAATCATGTGACCCCTTTTGGCCTCCTCTTCCCTGGAGACCACACATTTTGCTTAAATCAAAGAGACGCTGAAGGACTTGACCTGGCTTCCCATAAAAGTGCTGATCAATAAAATGCTTAAAAATTAGTTTTGAATATTAAACATTTTCAGTGGGTCTGAAAATGTATGGCATTTCGATTAACCAAGTTTCCACTGCATAATAGGAACAAAGAATGTTCTAAGTGGTTGTTAAGTTTTCTGGCTAGCCTACAGAAGATAATTTAACTCATAATTATCCAAAATGCGACACGCTAGCAATGAAGAATAATAGGGAGCCCCGTTGTTGTAGAAGAAGTGATTACACAAAAGCAAGAGAAAAATGAATATGATAATTTTCTATTTATCATGAATGCCAATGCTGAAGAAAAGTAGGCATAGCAAGAGGAAAATAATATGGAAACATTCTCTCAAGGATATTTCTGAATACTTTCAAAAGTTTTGGAGTTTGTCTTGTTTCTGTTGTGCCAAATTCAATTTTAAGACATATAGCTTTCATTTTATTGGATTCAAGTACATGTATACATTTGCTACTTCTCTGATGATTGGATTTTTTTTTTTATAAATATAGATGAAGAAGGGAAGATAGATAAAGGAAATGAAAGACAAAAATGGAGAGAAGAGAACAGAGATTTTCCCAAGGTGTCAGCTAAGAGTTGAAGGAAGACACAGAGCTAAGAGGAGGGGAAAGTGTGGGATTACCTGGTAGTCAAAGTTCGAGAAAAAAAGGAAGAAAGCGTTCAACAAGAATTACCGTGTCCTACAATTTCCAGTGTGTGAATGTCTCCTTCCCCTGTGTCCAGGTCATAGGACCAGACACACAGGGGTCCAAGCGCCCATGCTAAATCAAGACAAAGAGTCGTGTCGTGCTCAGATTCTCACTTGCTGCTAAGACTCAGTTCTTTCTGAACCTTGCTTCCCACCTGTCAACCAGTGGTCAATCCCATTCTTGTCACTGACTTATTTTAGTCCATGTCTCATTACTCTGTGTGGGACCCACCCTAGGCTCTGGGTGATTGAGTCCCAAGAGTCCCACCTTGCCTTCCCAGGACCTCTTCTCTAAAAGACCAGGTCCACCCTTGACTCCTAGGGTTTCCTACAAAACCTAGGGAAACCTAGGGAAGCCTAGGGTTTCACGAACTTTCCAATGCTGACTCTTTGCCTGCCACCAAATGTCCATTTTGGAGATACCTTCAGTGCAGGTAGTATGTGAGGTCTAGGCCAAGCTACACACTTGCTCCTGTGCACTTAAACCATTTATCCTCAGATATATAGATCGCTGTGTCAGATTTTTGTCTACTTTGACTGGAATGGGTTGTGATTGATGCCATCCCAACACAGGGTCTACCAGAGCTTCCCATGATGGATAAAAGGCAGAACCACCATCAGTGACACAGAGAATTCAGTCAGTCCAGTGTTTTATTGGAGTGGTCGTGCTCACATTGAGATACCTGGTATAAGAAGACACTGTGTAAGGAAGAGCAGGAAACAATGGTATTCATCTTTGTTCTTTGCTGTGTTTTCTAGGCCAGCTCTGAAAATTTTCCTCCTCCCATGTTGTTTTTATTGCTTCTTCCATGTCTTCTGTTAAATACATTAATATCTACCCTTGGTCTTTGTATCCCCAGTGTCCGGGACAATATCTAACATGTAGTAGTTGCTCATGTTTGTTGAAAAGACAAATACTGCCCTTTGTTTCTATCCTTTTGGTCTCTCTTTCCACCCTCACAAACACAGGCACACACGCGTGCGCACACACACGTGCGCGCATTTCTACTTTTTCTAATGAAGATGTTCTCACCCGTTTTGAGGTAATTGGGAAGTCACTGAAATTACAACCAGAGATTCTGACATTTGAATCCTAGTGGAGATAATGATCTCTCCCTAGATAGTTGATATTTAACTTGTCCTGTCTCCTCCTGCTTGTTATAATTGCTGTATTCACGAATTTCACAATATTCTTAAAGCCACTGGCAGGAAATTCCGATCAGTTGCAAGGGAGGTGAGCCTCCCTCCTCCCTTTTTATCAAGGTTACAAAAGAAATGATGTCACATTCTGAAAGTATATCGGCAAACTTTAGGGAACGGAAATGCCAATGTGAGTAATCTCCTAAAATTGCAGGAAGCACTTTTGAAAGAAGGGATTTATGAACCCATTTCCTTGGCCATTTGAAGTGCAGCTGTTTCTGTGATAAATTCTTCCTGTGACATCCATGAATATGTCTCAGGAACCCATATCCTGTCATACCTGTGGGGCAGGACCAGTTTACAGGATGTTCTTGATTATACACTCTGTTTACAATTGGCTCATCAGTGGACATTTAGTGAAATATAAGGTAAAGCATAACTTCTATTAAGAAATTAGGAAACACAGACTTTAAAGTAAAAAAAAAAATCTCATTTCTAATCCCAGCTCTGATACGTGTTGGCTCTATATGGTTGGACTAAGATTCAGTTTCATGATTTTTAAAAAAAGGGATTTTATGGGCGCCTGGGTGGCTCAGTGGGTTAAGCCGCTGCCTTCGGCTCAGGTCATGATCTCAGGGTGCTGGGATTGAGTCCCGCATCGGGCTCTCTGCTCAGCAGGGAGCCTGCTTCCCTTCCTCTCTCTCTGCCTGCCTCTCTGCCTACTTGTGATCTCTCTCTGTCAAATAAATAAATAAAATCTTTAAAAAAAAATTTAAAAAAATAAATAAAATAAATTTAAAAAGGGATTTTATAGCCACTTCTTTGGGTTTTAGGGGAGGAATATGTAGCATCAAGTTAATAAGAACTTAAAGACTGACATATAGTAAGTTCACGATAAACAGTAGCATTGCATTAAAAAATAAATTGCTGAATTAACAACTTAAAAAAGAAGCTTTTCTAAACCACTATATGCCAAGCACTACACTAGGCAGTGTGAATATTACAAAGTTGAATTAATCCTTTACTTTCCTCTTTAAACACTTATATCCAGTGAATGTATTAGAAGATGAAGGGGGGCGCCTGGGTGGCTCAATGGGTTAAGCCGCTGCCTTTGGCTCAGGTCATGATCTCAGGGTCCTGGGATCGAGTCCCGCATCGGGCTCTCTGCTCAGCAGGGAGCCTGCTTCCCTCTATCTCTCTCTGCCTGCCTCTCCATCTACTTGTGATTTCTCTCTGTCAAATAAATGAATAAAATTAAAAAAAAAAAAAAGAAGATGAAGGGCCCACAGATCAGGAAGTGGGGGAGGAAAAGACAAGGAGAAGAAGGGAGAAGGGGAAGAGCATTTACTTAAAATGCATCATATAAAAGTGTCCACTCAAACAAACTTGGACATTTGTATTCACTCACATAACCACCATTCCAACTGGTACAGGACATTTGTATTACCTTCAATGCCCTCTTTTTTTATTACAGTAAAATGTATGTAATATGAAATTTACCTTTTTGACTTTTTTTTTTTCCTTTTTCGAGAGAGAGAGAGACAGAGTGCATGTGTATGCATGACAGCTGGGTGATGGGGAGGGGGCAGAGAGAGAAGGAGAAAGAGAATTTTAAGCAGGCTCCATCCCCAGCATGGAGCCCAGTGTGGGGCTCGATCTTACTACCATGAGATCAGACTTAATAAAGCCAAAATCAAGATTCAGTCATTTGACAGGTGACCATTAACTATTTTTAAGTATACAGTTCTGTGACATCAAATATGTTCACGTTATGTGTAACAATCACCACCATCCATCTCCAGAACTTTCCCACCTTTCCAAACTGAAGCTCCGTACCCATTAAACAGGAACTCTCCATCCCCCACTTCCTGCAGCCTCTGGAAACCACAATTCCGCTTTCTGTCTCTATGAATTTGATTACCCTAGGGACCTCACGTAAGTGGTATCATGCAGTATTTGTCATTTTGTAAGTGGTCTGTTTCACTTAGCATAATGTCTTAAAAATTCATCAGTGTTGTAGCATGTGTCAGGATTTCTTTTCTTCTTAGCGCCGAATAATATTCTATTGCATGTGTATATCACATTTTGTTTACCCATTTATTTGCTGCTGGACACTTGGGTTGCTTCCACCTCTTGACTATTGTGAATAATTCTGCTATGAACATGGGTGTATAAATACCTATTCAAGTCCTTGTTTTCAATTCATTTAGTATATACCCAGAAGTAGAATTGTATATACCCAGAAGTGGATGATATGGTAATTCTGCTCAGTTTTTGAGGAACCACTGTACCACTTTCCATAATGACCTCACCATTTTACATTCCTTCCAGCAGTGCATAAATATTCCAATTTATCTACATCCTAGCCAATATTTATTTGCTATTTTTTAAAAATAACCATTTTAATAGATAAATGAAGTGCTCTTTTATGGTGGTTTTGATTTGCATTTTCCTATGGATTAGTGATGCTGATTTGCTTATTGGCCATTTATATATCTTCTTTGAAGAGACTTTAACTTTATTGCCCTTTTTTAAGCAGGTTGTTCATTTTTTTGTTGTTGAGATATAGGAATTCTTTACTCTGGATATTAATTCTTTACTATATATGTAATTTTCACATGTTCTCTCCCATCTGTGGATTTCTTTTTACTTCATTGATAGTGTCTTTTGATAAAAATGTTTTTAACTTTGAGGTAGTCTTGTTTTCCTTTGTTGCTTATATTTTTGGTGTCATAACCAAGAAATCACTGCCAAATGCAATGTCATGAAGCTTTTCCTGCATGTTTTCTTTAAGAGCTTCATAGATTTAGGTCTTATATTTAGGGTTTTAGTCCATTTGGAGTTAATTTTTGTATATGATATGAGCTAAGAATACAAATTAAATTTTTTTGCATGTGAATATGCAATTTTCTCACCATCATTTCTTGAAAAGACTATTTTTCCCCATTGAGTGGGGGAAGTTATGTTGAAAACAGTTATGTTGAAAATCATTTGAAAATTATGCAAGGTTTTGTTTCTGAGCATTCTATTTCATTATGCCAGTATGCAAAACACACTGTTTTGATTATTGTAGCTTTGTAGTAAGTTTTGAAATTGGGAAATATGAGACCTCAACTTTGCTCTTTTTCAAGATTGCTGTTGCTATTTGGGATCCCCTGAGATTCCATATGTATTATAGGATGAATTTTTCTATGTCTGCTGAACAAAAAAAAAACCATCACCACACTGGAATATTAATAGGGATTACATTGAATCTGTAGATAGCTTAAAGTAGTATTGATGTCTTAAAATATTATATTTATTTTTATATTTATGGCCAATCAATAAATGCAGGATATCTTTCCATCAATTCTTATCTTGTTTAATTTCTTTCAGAAATATTTTGAAATTTTTGCTGTACATGTCTTCTACCTCCTTGGTGAAATTTTTCCTAAGTATTTTATTTTTTTGTATTATTATAACTGGAGTTGTTATTTAATTTTCATTTTGTATTGTTCATTATTAGTACATAGAAACACAACTAATTTTTATGTGTTGATTTTGTATCTTGTGATTTTTACTGAATTCATTTATTAGTTCTAACAGATTTTATGGGATCTTTAGGAATTCCTGCATATAAGATTATGTCATCTACAAAGATAATTTTACTTCTTCCTTTCCAATTTGGATGGCCTTTAGATATTTTTCTTGCCTAATTGACTTGGCTAGAACTTCTAGTACTGTGTTGTAAAGAAGCAGGTATCCTTGCCTTGTTTCTAGTATTGGAGGAAAATATTCAGTTTTTCATCATTTAGTATGATGTTAGCTTCCATTTATGGGCTTTATTATGTTTATGGACTTTGCTCCATTCTTTGTTGATTTTTTTACCATGAAAGACTGTTGAATTTTGTCAGATACTTTTTCTGCATTAATGAGGTGATCTTTCCTTCCACTTAATTCTGCTAATATGGTGTATTATATTGATTTTCATAGGTTGAACCATTCTTGCATTCCAGGAAAATAATTCCACTTGGTTATGGTATACAGTCTTTCAGTCTTTCAGTATACTTTCAGTATACTGTGGAATTGCTAGTATATTGTTCGGCATTTTTGCATCAGTGACAATAAGAAATATTGGTCTGTAGCTTTCTTGTCTTACAGTGTTTTTGTTTGACTTTGGTATTAGGATAATGTTGGCCTCATAGAATGAGTATGGAATTGTTTCCTCCTCTCAAATTTTTGGAAAAGTTTGGGGATGACTGTTATTAACTCTTTAAATGCTTGGTAGAATTCAGGCAAATCTGTCTGGTATTGGGCTTTCAGGGAGATTTTTGATTACTGATTCAATCTCCTCGTAATTATCTATCTGTTCAGATTTTCTGTTTCTTCAGAATTCCATTATAGTATGTTGTGTGTTTCTAAGAATGCTTATTTTGTTTAGATTATTTAATATGTTGATGTAGTGTTATTTATAGTACTCTCTTACAATAATCCTTTTACATCTGTAAAATTGGTTTACTATTCCTTTATTTTTGATTTTGATGATTTGAGTATTTTTTTCTTAGTCAATCTAGATAAATGCTTGTTTATATTATTTTTTCTTTTTAAAGATTTTATTTATTTGAGAGAGATAGAGAACACAAAGGCAGGGGGGAGGGTCACAGGGAAAGGGAGACAGAGCATCTCAAGCAGATTCCGTGCTGAGTATGGAGCCTGATGCAGGACTTGATCCCCCAACACTGAGTGAGATCATGACCTGAGACAGAATCAAAAGTCAGATGCTTAGCTGACTGAGCAAGCCAGGTGTCCCAATTTTGTTAATCTTTTAAAATAGCTAACTTTTTGAAGTAATCACTATGCTCAATGTAAAGCTCGAGCTCACAATCCCACAATCAAATTACATGCTCTACCAACTGAGTCAGTCAGGCACCTCTCTCAAGCAACTAACTTTTGGTTTTGTTGATTTTACATGTTGTTTTTCTATTCTCTATTTCACTGATCTCTAATATCCATTATTTCCTTTGTTCTGTTAATTTTGAGTTTAGTTTGGACAGAGGTCCAGGCCATTTCTTCTCTCAAGCTGCACTGCATTACTAATGGGTGGAACAAGGACAACCAAAAACACCATGAAATTTCTTATCAAAATAATAGATTTTAAAAATTGGTCACTTGCTTCGTTGCTGTAGATCTTCGATTGATTTTCAGAGCCCCTAAATAGTCATTATATTCAGTTTCCAGTTTGTTTACTCAATTTTTCTTTGGGAAAATAGGGACTTGAGGCTTCCTAGTCTGCCTTCTTGCTGTCATTTCCTTCCATGCCCATTTGAAATCAATCCTCCAGCCCTGGACAGACATCTGTTTCCAGACACCATACATTAATTTTGTCTGTTTTAGAATTTCTTATACATTAGATGGCACTACATTATATAGTACTCTTTTATATCTGACTTCTTTTTCTCAGTATAATGTATCTGATCTTCATACATGTTATTGCTTACAGTTCATTCCCCTTTGATTGTTCTATAGTATTCCACTGTGTGGATACACCACAATTTTTTCCCTGTTTCCGTGTTGATATGGCTTCTAGTTCTTATGAATTAAAGTACAATGAATATTTAAATAGAAGTCTTTATGAGGAAATATATTTTTATTTTTCTTAAGAAATACCTATGGATAGAATTATTGAGTCATAGGATCAACATAGGTTTAATGATTGAGGAAACAGCCAGTCAATTTTCCAAAGCTATTATACCAATTTATATTCCCACCAGTAATGTGTGGGGGCTTCAGCTGTTCCCCAGTATCGACATTTGGCATTGCAGGTTTTTGAAATTTTTATTTTCAGCCATTTTAGTGTGTGTATGGAATAGTGTACAATTGTAAAATTTTAATTTGCATTTCAGAGGGATTAATGACATTCAGTATCTTTCTAAGTGTTTTCATATTGGTCATTCATATATCTTCTCCTAGGCCAAGGATGATGATGTGTTTGTCCATCCATTCATTTAACAAGTACTTATTGAACAGTCCATGCCATGTACTCTTTTTTAGGGTGGGGTTACAATGATTAGCAAAAGAGTATATTCTCCCATTATAGAGCTTACATTCTAGGGAAATTAAATACATGATAAACACATTAAAATAGAATATAATGTTAATAATAATGTATGACCTGAAGAATAATAAAGTAAAATAAACTAATTGAAATAGGAACTCTATTTCGGGTCAGGAGCTACTTGTTTGATGTAACATTTGGGGAGAAAACTGATCAAGGTGCAGAAGTGAGCCAGGCCAGGGGATAGGATTCCCGAGTAAAGGAAAGCAAAGACAGAGGGTCCATGGCAAGCATGTGCTCAACATGTTCTAAGAGTAGTAAAGAGGTGCTGGAGCAGAGTAAGTAAGAGACTGAGTAGTAAAGAATGATAGAGAGTCATTGACTGAGACCTAAAGTTTCTGGTAGAACACAGAAGTTGGGCACCATCATTTCCATCCTCACAAGAAAAGGAAAGGTGAACAAACTGAAAATCAATAGCGCTTCACTTAGGTTCACCAGAGAATTGAGGCCACAGAATAAAACACACCCTTAAAACTAGAGACAGGTAAATGCAGAGAATCATAGCTTATTCTGAACTGAATGCACTGCTTTAGTCAGATTCTCCTAGGAACACATAAAAAGTAATTAACTAAATGCAGGAGATTGAGTGTGGACTACCTTGAAGAAATTCCAGGTGGCTGAGACTTATGGAAGGGCCCTCACATTTCTGTGAGCTTTTCTTCCAGAGGCCATAGCAGCTCTGTGGGTGAACATGGAAGAAATGGCAGAAGGAGATAACTATTTTGAAGTATATGAAGAACCTTTACCTTCTATTCTCTTTAACAGAAGCCTGCCCTCAAGGAAACTAGTTTATCAGAACCTCACTACATTGGGATTTGCTGTAGCCTAAACTCCTGGGGGCAGGGAATACCCAAACCCAGGGGCCTATAGCTTAAAGACAAAGAACAGTTGAAAAGAAGGTGCAATCATCAGAATCAGACTCAGATATGGCAGGAATGTTGGAATTATCAGACCAGAAACTTTAAAATAACTATGATTAATATGGTAAGGACTCTATTGGAAAAAAATGGAAAACATGAAAGAACAGATGGGTAATGTAAGCTAAGAAATGGAAATTCTGAGAGAGAATAAAAACGAAATGTGATAAAAATTGTTACAGAAATGAAGAATGCCTTTGAAGGGCTCATTAGTAGATGGAGCATGGCTGAGGAAAGAATCAGTAAGCTTGAAGATAATGTCATTAAAAACTGTCTAAACTGAAAAGGCAAAGAGAAAAAAGATTGGGGGAAAACCCACACAAAACAGAATATTCAAGAACTGTGGGAAAAATTACAAAACATATCACATACATGTAATGTGAATATCAGAAGGAAAAGAAAGGTACAGAAGAAATATTTGAAACAATAATGACTGAGAATTTTTCAAGATTAATGTCAGCCATCAAACCACAGATCCAGGAACCTTAGAAGACACCAGGAAGGATAAATAAAAAAACAAACAAAAAACAAAAAAACAAACAAAAAAATACTCTACAAAAACAAAAACAAAAAAACGACACCTAGACATATTATATTCAATCTGAGGAAATTCAAAGGCAAATAAATGATTCTTGAAAGAAGAAGACAGTCTGGGGGTGTGGCAGGGAGAGACATTATTTGTAGTAGAATGAGGACAAGTTACATCAAGCTTTTCTTCAGAAACCGTGCAAGCAAGAAGAGAGCAGACTGAACTATTAACTCCACGTACCAGTATTTATAGGTATAGCAGACTCTTCAGCAATCAAATTATTTGTTCATTATCTCCCCCCCACCTCTCTCTCTCTCTCTCTCTCTCTCTCACACACACACACACACACACACACACACACTTCTTTTTTCTTCAATTGTATGTTAGTACCTCGAGGACAGGAATAGGATTTCAATTTGGTTGTCTCAAATACCTCCTACAATACTCTGCAAACAGAACATGTTAATAATGTCTGCTAGACAAGAGGCAAGTAAATAGCATCTTTTTATCTTTGTGTAAGTAGGAGTAATCAGATATTTCTATTTCTGTGACCATACCAAAATGGCAATGTAATAAACATAAGCAACTTTTATTTACATAATGATTTGCAATCTGCCCTTTTACTTCCTGAAAAGTTCATTCCCAACCTCTTTTACATATAGAAGGTCTTACTCATCTTTTAGGCACCTAAATGGTACTTCCTATGTCAGTCTTTCCTGATTTTCCTTAGTACCCTTATCTCAGTGGTTTCCAGGCTTTCTAAGCCTGGTTAGGCATCATAGTGACCCAAAAAGTTTTATTTTAGAATACATTAGTCCTGTGCCCAACTTTAGACATACAGAATTAAAAATGCTGAGACATATATTGAAGAATATGAACCTCATGCAACCAAAGCTAGTTCTGTGCACTGTTCTTTGGAAATATTGCATCTGACCTTAGTGTTCCCGGCACAGCATGCAAGGGGGGGATAAACTAGCCATCTTCTCACTCTCCCATTACATCTGTATCTGTAATGGTAACATAATATGTCAAGTTCTCAATAATATTCATCTGTGTCTTCCATTTCCATCAAGGCAGGAATAGATAGATGAATATTCATTCATCTCTGTATCTATGGTTCTGGGTACAGCATAATTTTTTGCCATAGTCTTGTTGGTAAAACTTATAAAAACCCACTCTAGGGGCGCCTGGGTGGCTCAGTGGGTTAAAGCCTCTGCCTTTGGCTTAGGTCATGATCTCAGGGTCCTGGGATCGAGCCCCACAATGGGCTCTCTGCTCAGCAGAGAGCCTGCTTCCCCCTCTCTCTCTGCCTGCCTCTCTGCCTGCTTGTGAGCTCTGTCTGTCAAATAAATAAATAAATAAATATGGGGGGGGGATAAAAAGAAAAACCCACTCTAATTATTTAAACAAAGGAGTACACTGTGTTGTAAGGACCATGGAACACACAAGAGGTAAAGACATTGGCTTCTGAAAAAAGGGCCACTCTGTCATCTGCCTCTTTCCATTTGGTCACTTGGTCTTGTAGTGTTGCTTTTCCCACACATCTGTTTTCTTTATCCCTTAATCTATCAGTTTTCTCTTCCACAGGGTGTGAGATGGTCATCCTACATCTTCTCAGTTCATGGGTTCTCATTTTAAGCTAGTCTTTACTGATTGTCTAGAATCTCTCTTTCCCAGTGTCACATTTCCAGGAGATAAAATTGACTGCCTCAGCTTGGGTTGAGTATGCACCCCTAGTCCAACCATGTGAGGGCCAGAAAGAGGAAAAATCATGTTCCAGATTGGATATTGTTATCTCCAAGTAATAAAACATAACAGTAAAATTGCTGTAAATAGTGGCAATATTTATAATCTCACTCAATAAGGATGCTGGAGGGAGGAAGTTCCAGGGTTGAGCACTGAGGTCATTGCCTTTTATGACCAGAGTATGGCTGCCGCAGTTCCAGGCATCATATTCTTATCCAAGGAAGTCTATAAATAGTCTTTAAGGGCTTGTGGGCGTTTCTTTTCAACACATTTTCCAGAAGCTACCACTCAGCAGATTTCCCTGTGGTGTCATTTGCAGGACTGTGTTACATGTCTAGGCTCTAGTTAGAAGAGAGGGCTTGGGTCATAGGCATTTTGGATTTTCAGCCTCTACAATGGGAGGCTGGTCCCATCAGCAAGTTGGTGGGCAGTTGCTGTTGGGTTGGCAAATAGCAATGTACTCAGGCCCTGTGATATATGCGTGGCTTACTGATGTGGATGGGGGGACGGTAGGGGAAGGAGTGGTCAGAATTCTCAGAGAATGGTAGGCTATGGCCTGAGCATGTGCTTTGTGCAGAATTTAATACATGTGGGTTGAAGGAACAAACCAAAAAAGTACTTGCCTCATCTGATCCCTGTGGTGGTAGTCCAACCTGATAAAAAAGAAAACACTGAAGGTAGCTCACTTTATATGGTCCCCCATGAAGTCTGGATCAATACACGTTTAAGAAAACAAAAGGCAAAAGGAACATGAGAAACAGGAATATTCACGGCCCATGAAAGAAAGTTGTAAACAGCTCGCCACACAATAATCAGGAGGGGAAGCAGCCATGGTAGAAGGAGGTGGTGTGGGGAGTAAAGGATTGGAGAGACAATTAAGTTGGCGGATAGGAAGCCTCAGGGAAAACAGAGCACAGTGGGAAGCTTCTGGAACCGAAGGGGTCAGAGTAGTATACTTCTTAAATCACACTGGGCACACCAGAGAGGAGCTGGAGGACAGGAGGGAGAAGGTGCAGGGAGGAGATAGCTGAGATTAATGAGGATGGGCAATGCCAGCCTCCTGCTGGCCAGGGCCGGTGACATGACAGCGCAGGCTGGGGCCAGCTCCCCTCTCTTTTGAGGTCAGTTATTTATTTATTTTGTAACGGAACCTAACAAATTCTAAAACCAGATAAATCCAATTACCCGTGTTTTGCCTTCAGGGAGTGGGAAAGATTAATGGTGGTATTTTGGCAGTAGCATAAAAAGAAATAGGTGGTAATAACAAGGAGGCTCATAAAAGGAGCTCGTATCCCAGGAAGGCCCAGAAAGCTGGCTGTAGCTCTGGCTGGGGCGCTGACTGCCTGTCTATACTCAGGAAGCTGTCTGCACCCTCGGCTTCTTCAGGCTTTGGGAGAGGGCCCAGAGAAACCCTCCACCTCCTTCTCCACCAGCGCTGAGCAAAGGGATAGGATCCTTTCTTAGGTTATGCTCTTTTTGTGTGTATGTGCGCTTTTTCTAGATCTCCTGCAAACAACAACTTTGGTTGTTTATGTTACAGAATTAACGAACTCTTTTTCCCAGGAGTCATTTCCGTTGGTGTTCTTCCGACTCCCTGGGGGAGTGATTTGACAATTGTTTTTCTCTTCAGTTTACAGATAAGGATTCTGGGTGATAAGGTTGTGCTTATAGAACCTACTTCTCCCATTACTGTTTTTGGTTTTGTGCTGTTTCTTAAGCTGCTATTAGGGTAACCATATTTGGAAATTGACTTAGAAACCATAATCACTGTGGTACAGCTTGCTACAAACCTCCTTGGAGTCTGGCTGCCATTGATGAACTGGTTCAGTGAAACCTGCGTAAGGGGAGGGGGTGGTCTAGGGATGTTCTAGTCTGATTTTGTACTTGCAGTTTTGTCTGAAGTTGCATTACATAAGACTGCCGATGTTGTCCCAGAATAGCTTTTGGCTTCTGAAATGCTTCTTCCAAAATGCCTTGCTTGATATTCACACATTCGGCTGTTTAAAAAAAAATGTAATTATTTTTATTGAGATATAATTCACATATCATAAAATTCACCCTTTAAAAGCGTACAATTCAGTAGTTTTTAGTATATTCCCAAGGTTGTGCTACCATTACCACTTTCTAATTCCAGAACGTTCTTGTCACACAAGAAATAGACCTCAGACCCAGTGCCAGTCACACCTGCTCCCCCTTCTGCCTAGGCCCCTGGCAGCCACCGATCCCCTTGCTGTCATGGATTCCTACAATACACAAGCTCTGCTTTTTACTTCCCCTTTATCCATTCTTTCATTCTTTCAAATGTTTTTTGAACTCCTATACGGTCCAAGCCTTTGGTTAGGCACTGTGGGTGGACATGAACAAGCGTGGTCTTCAGTTTTCAAAAGCTTATGTGTTTGAGGTGGGAAAGGTAGGTGTAAGCAGTTCGGCATGATATGGTAAGTCATCATGTCCCCCCAAAAGGTACACATGCGTTTGTTCTTCAGTTCTCTCCCAGCAGTGGCTTCACCCAGAACCAACCTTTCTACTGGAGAGAGATGGACCTTGAGGAGACTTATTTCCCTGGGACTAAGCACTGTTTACCACATTCTAGCCTATCTCTGACATTGCTGCCTAAGAAACGGGCTCTTCTCAGCACCCTGGTTTTCTTCCTTCTTAGACCTCTGGTGCCCAAATTGTAGCCAGTACCAGGATCACCTGGATAGTTTGTTAAAATAGATTTCTGGATCTCAATCCCAAGTTCCTGATTTAGTACATCTAGGGAAAAGTCTGAGAATTTGCTTTTCTGGTGTTGTTGATGCTACTTGTCCAAAGACCACATTTTGAGAACCACTGTCTTAGAATATGCCCATTTTCTTGTTGGTCCCTGTCCTGGTTGCCTGCTAAGTCAATTAGTCCCTCCAGCACTGAGGCTTTTCTTTTACCTTCTGGTATCTTATCACAGACCTCACACTTGGAATTAAGTCTTGGCTCAAAGCTTAAGGCCCAAATTACTACCTACTTGCTTGCATTCCCAAACACTGTCTACTTCTGGGTTTGATGGTCTGCTCTGATGGCAGCTAATATATTGAGTCTGGCTACGTTTTATGTATACCAAGTTCTGTCTATTGTCAGTTTTATCAAAATCTGTACACAGTAGGCTCCTAAGCCTAATCCAGTCTGAATATCCCCCTGCAGTTAATTGGCAACAAGACCCAAAGATAAGGCACCAGTCAATTCAAGATGTCATCATCAAATTTCCTATTCCCAACTCCCCGATTTCATAAGATGGATAAATGACAAAGATGACATTTTTTTTCACCTCTGGCACTTTATGTTGGCAAATCCAAATTGAGAAGGAGGATGTGCAATAGACATTCTGTTATCTTTGTGGTTTAAATTTTCTCCTACGAATCCACTTGTAAGATGGTGGTGATTGCAGAATCATAAAAAAAGAATGTCTTGGTTCTTGGGAATTTAAGAAAGGCCAAAAACTTCAGCTAAACATATTAGAAAACAGGATTGCATTATTGGAGTTAATGGACTTGAAAAAATAAATCAAAGATCCCTGACTTTGATATATTTATTTTTATTTTTATAAATGAATGTTTCTCAGACACCAAGGTGTACACACTGTGTGATTCCAATTTTATGAAGTTCAAGAACAGGCAAAACAAATCAATGATGGTGGAAATCAGTATAGTTATTTCAAGTGGGGGTGGGAAGAGTTTTGAGACTTAATGCCTAAAAACTGGCATGAGAAAAATTTGGAGCGTGGTGGGAATGCTCTATATTTTCATCTGCGAATGGTCTATAATACACAAGTGTGTATGTTACAAAATCATTGAGCTGTCTCTTAAGATCAGTGCCTCTATGCACATCACTTTTTAAACGTTATATCTCAATAAAGAGAATACTAAAAAAAAAAAGATGCAAAGCAGTTTAAAAATGAATGTTAAAAGTAGCATTAGAGGAAAGGTAAAAGAAAATTTTATTCATTTAATTAAATTGCTAAATTAAAGATTAGGTTGGGCTTTTACCTTCTCGTGAGATTGTTTTGAAGACCGGTGGTATAGAACCACCCTCATAACATAGGAAAACATCGAAACAACAACGCGAATGCCCACTCCACAGAGGGATGGAGATGGAGCTGGAGGAATGTCTCTCAAAAGTCATGGAGTACCAGAGAATCAAAGCTTGTTTGACACGTGAAGAACCATTGAATCTAAACTCTCATTGATCTCATTTCAGGGTCAAGGTAGGGGAGTTTTGAGCCCTCCGAGTAGGCCATGAAGCTCATTACCCATTGCTTCCACCACCACAAAAACCCTTGCCTGACATGATAGCGTGTAGCCATTGTTCCTCTGCCTTAGTAAGAAAAGTGGACTAATGCTCAGAAGGAGTCGTAAGCTCTTCATTGAGACTCTGCAGAAGGTTTGTGGCTAACCTAGCCCCAGGTATGCTCTGAAAATTCACAGCTTCTAGACTCGTATCTCAGAGGACCTCAGAATGCTGTTCTGTGGAGTTTTCTTCCCCAGATTCCCAGGCAGCAGCTCCGTCCACACGCTGCACTGTGTGGGTGGCTAAGCCCCCGCTCCCCGCTGTCCTCCAGGAGGCAGAAAGACTAGTTTAGGTCATAGATAAGAAGACACAAGTCTGGCTCAACAGGGGAACATGCTGACTACCTATAGTTAACCAAGAACATATAAGCCTGATGCCCAGACTTAAACTTTAATCGATAGATATTAATTAACAGGGAGAACAATAACTGTCTTATTAAATCAGTGGAGATAAAAACAGGCCATTGCTGCTACTGAATGCTAATTGTCAGTTGATGACTCTACGCAGTTTCTGAGGGTGAGCAGGCACGTTCAAGGTATAATACAGTGTTTCCAGTACACGCCGTGATGTTAAATCCTCGTTATGGTGTCTTAATAATCAATTGGACTTCAGCGTACGATATTTGTCTAATTAACTCCACATCGACAGTCAGGAGCCAGCCTTTCTGGCCACAGATGATGGATTTGTTATGGTTGCTTGGACCTGATTATTGGGGGAGGGGGTACATTCTCTATGCGCTGGGGGGGCTCTTCTCCAGAGTCTATAGTCAGTAAAACAACCTCAGTGTCTAATCTGAGGCTCATATCACATTTTACAATAAACTATGAGTGAGAAGAATGCTATTAATTTTTTTAAGATTTTTAAAATGTATTTATTTGACAGAGATCACAAGTAGGCAGAGAGGCAGGTGGAGGAGGGGGGAAGCAGGCTCACCGCTGAGCAGAGAGCATGATGTGGGGCTCGATCTGAGGACCCTAAGATCATGACCTGAGCCAAAAGCAGAGGCTTTAACCCACTGAGCTACCCAGGCACTCCAAGAATGCTATTTCTTAATAACAGTTTAGTTTCCCACTTATTGAAAGGGCGTAGTCTCTTGTCTGCCTTACTAGCCACCATACCCTGCCCACCCTAATGAGCTCCTTGCAACACATGCATGAAAGCAGGGGCAGGTGGAGGGGAGCCCCCTCTTTACTTTCTGCCCGCCAAATGGCCCCCACAGTCATGGACAACCTTCTTCGATATTCTTCTTGCCCCAGCCGTCATGTGGCACGTTTCCCCTTCTCGCCTAGCAATTCCTACTTCTTCATCCCTTCCCTTTCCTTCAGCTCCTGAAAGCCCAAGTATACACATTTTTTCATCCTCATGAGGCATCTTTTTTTCTGCTTTCTTTCCGTATCTATCGTCTTGGATATTCAGATTGTATGTTCAGGTTCAGGAACCGTGAATTTTATTTATGTTTCTCAGTCTTAACAATTATACATAGGAACAGTCTGGAACTGTCTAGAGTGCTGGTGTATGAATGGTAGGAGAGTAACTGCATGACTCTGATTTTCATGTTTCATGGTGCCAAGGTTTTGCTAGGCTGTGGGAACCCCAAATCATAGCAACACGGGGCCCGGGATGGGGGGATGTCAGCAGAAGCCTCTGAGAAAGGATTATATCTCCTGTAATGATGACATTGTAAAGGTGATTTTTTAAAAATTACCTATTTATAATGTCCTTTTTCAAAAGAGTTTAAGCAGTCTTGTAAGGATACAAATGTGTCATCTGTTAGTATAAATTAAAAGTTGGTAAGACTATTCCTCATAATACAATAAAGACTACATGGCAGATGGATCAAAGAGCTGAGTATTAATATAAATATAAAAATTCTGACAGCATCAGGAAAATAACGAATTTTATACATGCAAGTACACATAATCTTGGGAGTGGGGAAACATTTTGTAATTAAGATGGGAAACTCAAAAGCAATGAAGGAAAAAATTGATATATTGATAGATTGGCCTCATTAAATATAAAAGATCTAAATAAAAAGTGGTAACACAAGCACTTAAGAGGCAAGTAGTAGGCTGGGGAAAATGATTAGCGATATTTATAACATTAGTATCTGGATTATATAAAGAACAGCTACAAATCACCCACAAACAGATAAATAACCCATTAGAAAATAGACAATGGATCAGCAATTTACTGAAATAGAATAGTGCATAAGCATGTGAGAAGATGCGGAACATCAAGTAATCAGGGAAACACAAATTAAAAGAGAAAACACAAATTACCTCTCAAAAACTAATTTACAAAATACCAGTTTGTGTCAGTAAGGACTCAAAGATGAGGTAATTCTTGGGGGCCTGGGTGGCTCAGCCGATTAGGTGTCTGCCTTCAGCTCAGGTCATGATCCCAGGGTTCTGGGATGGAGGCCCACATTGGGCTTCCCGCTCAGCGGAGAACCTGGCTCTCCCTTTTCCTCTGCTGCTCCCTCTGCTTGTGCTCACTCTCTCTCTGTCGAATGAGTAAATAAAATCCTTAAAAGTATATTCTTCAGGGGCGCCTGGGTGGCTCAGTGGGTTAAAGCCTCTGCCTTCAGCTCAGGTCATGATCTCAGGGTCCTGGGATCGGGCCCCGCATCGGGCTCTCTGCTCCACAGGGAGCCTGCTTCCTCCTCTCTCTCTCTCTCTGCCTGCCTCTCTGTCTACTGGTGATCTCTGTCTGTCAAATAAATAAATAAAATCTTTAAAAAAAAAAAAAGTATATTCTTCAAAGATTACGTAATTCTTGGACTCTATTGGTGAGGATGTAAATTTGTTCAGCTTTGGAAAAGGCCATTGGTGGTAGCTATGAAAATTAGAAATTTAAATAGCAATTGACTTCTGGATTTAGAAAAATCTTTGAGAGGTACTCTGGTGATCCAACCCCAGCCAGAATGGTGGCTGGGCAAAACTTTGGAAACAAAAAGGGAGTACTTGGCTTGGTGTGAAGCTTTGCCAACCTTTCTATCATGTGCCTTGCAGCTCTTAGAGTGAAGTAAGGCAGCTCATATGGAGGTCAGAAATGTGCACATCTCCCTGGGAGGTCAAAAAGCACATTGTATAACAACACCTATAGCACGTTTACAGAACAGATATATGTGTATGCACGTCCGCATATGTAACATTTGAAAACAGGTAGGTCCAGGTCCTCTGACAAGGTAAGGTGAAGGCAGAGTCCCTGTTTTTGTATACTTCTTTGTTATAGGAATCTCGTAGATACATTGAGTTGATGTCATTTAAAAAATGTTTTTAGAAAGAAAGGAAAATGGGGAATAAAGAGGAGATAAGAAAATAAGAGCATAGCTGATGCACAGGACCATGAGGTCATCAAAGCCCAGAGGGCAGTGCAAGCAGTTACATCATCATTCATAATGCCTGTCTCCGGAAGATAAAGTAGTTGCTGGGGAGAAGCAGAACTGTCTCTCAAACCAAGACCATAGCAAAGTTTTTCTGAGAGTCACACAGACCTTGTGATGTGTAATAATATATAGTTTTCTATCTTTCACCTGCTTTTTTTTTATTAAATATTTTCTTTTTTTATTTGAGAGAGGGGGTGAGAAAGCATGAGAGAGGAGAAGGTCAGAGAGCGAAGCAGACTCCCCACAGAGATGGGAGCCCGAGGCAGGACTTGAACCCAGGACTCCAGATCATGACTGAGCTGAAGGCAATCGCTCAGCCAACCGGGCCACCCAAGGCACCCTATCATCCACATGTTTAACCAGCTTCTCAGGGGACTGATTTCCTGCTTCCAAGAAGATCCCTGTCCCTTCTGCCCCTTTTGTTCAGGATTCAGTGGCTGCTCTGGGCTCGCATTGGAATCAGCTAAACCATAGGCAGCTGGATGTTCCATTCTTACAAGAAGCTTGAGTGAGGTAAAACCTGGCAGGCAGCCTCCATGTGACTGAGAGGCAGTAGGGAGACTGCCTGCTGGAACAGCAGCTCACCCCTCTGTGGGAATCCTTTGGTTTCTCAGCCTACGCTCAGACTCAAAGATTAAGGGCAAAGGGATAAAGGTATTGAGGCCACAGTAGTAACTAAGTTGAATTTTAGTTCATTCTTCCATACACTGAAGCAAGAAATTGGATAGCATTTAATAAATTTAAACCAATACATAAGCATTATATCGGAATAGGAAACTTATGGTCACAATGGATTGACCACATTACATAGTAAGATAAACAGTCACACTATTTATTTAAAAAATAATGAAGATGTGCAATCAGATGTGCACATATAGCCACACTGAGTTGTCACCAGGTCAGAAAGGATAAAACAATGTTTACTTAAAGTTGGGAGGTCCCCAGCACTGTGGAGGTGGTATTGAAGAGCCCCAGCGCAGATCTCGGGCAGGGATCTAGGGTGCCAACACATTGCCAAGGGGCATCCCTCCCCTCTTTGTAGCGGAGACAATTGGGAGATTGCCTTGTGAGAGCAGTGAGATGGATTATATGGCCTGTGGCTCTTTGAGACAATCAAGTTGTCCTTCACACTCCAAGTGGATGTAATTAACTGCACTGATAGGATGTTATGCCAATAGCAATGCAGAAAATAGCGGAAAATGAGTCAAAAGGATGCCTAGTGAAATGAAGAAGGGGGGAGCAAGTTAGCCAAGTGTGAGAGATGACTCACCCTCTCTTGTGTAGTTTAGAGAATGCCATGAGTCCCAGGACTTTCTCAAGCAGATGTGGATTTTTACTCCCAAAAAAGAACAAAAGAAGGAAGGAGAGAAGGAAGGAAGGAAGGAAGGAAGGAAGGAAGGAAGGAAGGAAGGAAGGAAGGAAGGGAGGAAGGAAGGGAGGGAGAAAGGGAGAATATATGCTCTTTGGTATTCTGAGTTGTGGGTTATTTCAAGAGAGACTCTTTGGAGGAATTGGGGGATTCTAGTTCCAGGACCATATGCAATCAGCTGAGCCTTCTCAAACAGCCCGATTCACGGCACTGAGCTTGAAAGTCCTCCTTATAAACCATGTAGGGGCAATCTGATAACCTTAGCCCATCTTTCAGCTATAATGGTCTCTGGTTCTTTACAATAGCAGTTCACAGAGAAAGACAGAAAAGGGGAATGTGAAGTGAATCAAATTACTTTCAATGACATAACATTAGTCATTTTATTTCCTGATGAACCATAATCAGAAGTGATATTTGTAAGCAAAGTGTACCACTGTTTACTATCGGATCATAATTTTAAGTAATTAAATACTAGTTAATTGGCTTCCTGAATAATAAATTTATTTTCCAGTAATTGTCCTCCATTAATGGATGCACTCTTATAAGTGATTTTACTATAATAAGTCATTAAGATTTCCTGAATAATTTCTCTCCAAATCATTGATTTTAACTTACTTTTGCTAACACAAGTGCATAAAATCTCATAATGTTGCCATGTATCAATTTCAATCAATGTAGCTATGACAATTTATAACTTGTTTTAGTTTTAAATATTAATAAAAGAAGGAAAAGGAGAAAAAGATTACTGTAATAGGTAAAGTATTTTCTAAGTTGCTGATAACATTTTCCATACTGGTGTCTTCAGACAACTCTAACTGTATCAAAACCTCTTTAAAGGATTATTTTAAAGATCAGTTAAGATTATTAATATGAAAAGATCAAATGGTTCCTGACATATATTTAGGATATGGTAAAAAGATGTCTACAAATTTGTTCATTTGCTTCCAGAAAGCCCTAGGAAGATATAGCAATGCATTTTATCCCATGGGGAGTCTCTGAAAGGTTTTGAACAGTCATGGTGTTTTAATAGATCATTCTGGCAACAGTAGATGGACAATGAAATATTGTGGGCTAAGAAGAGTCAAAAATAAAAGCAAGCAAACAATTCCAGTTAGGATGTTATTCAAAATAGTTGACACAAGAGATAAAGGCCTAAACTTGAGAAACTTGTGGATGTGTGTAAGTAAAGAGCATTGTTTTGCAAGCTGCTGTGGGGGTTGATTCACCAAATGTGGGTATCATTTTGGATCTGCTGGTAAAGAGAGAATCCCCTTGTCCATCTTTTAACCACTAATTGGCAGCTGTTCTGATATCTACCTAAACATCCAAAATATAGTTCAACAGAACTTCTTCCCTCAATTGTTCTCTCCACCTCCTTCACTATTCCCAGAAATTGATCCCTTAAATTTGAGCTTTAAGGATGATATATACAATGGAAGTTATTAAAATAAATAAAGTGAGATGGAGGGAGTGAGGGAGGTGGCAGAGACAAATAAACATGCTGGACAAGATTATAATGAAGAAATACTGGTTTTGCTGAATTTTGGATGATCCAAACATAATAGTTTAAAAATGATAGAATAAAGTACTATTTTTTAAAGACAGTACCTGAAAATACTAATCCAGCCACATCATTCTTTGAGATATTTTAAAATAAAGTTTATTTTTTTTTTCATTTTAAAATAAGTATATTGATTACTGGTTTCCAGTGATTTAACTTGTTTTGCATAAGTGCTTTATGAAAATGTACCTTCTATAAGAATAATAATTACACTGCTGATGATGGTGTAATGATTACAAATTGTGGTTTTCTGATCTCATAACTACGAGGTAGAAAGAAGTTCATCATATCCTGGTTACTTATGTATATCAGTCTAAATATAACAATTCATTATTATTCAAAGCTATCTTACTCTCTGAGTTCATAACTTACTGCATTATATAAATATTTTCCTTATGATATTTCACCATTCTAATTTCTAGCTTTATGAAGGACAAGGTCAAGATTTTAATAATGTACCTGAGAGCCCTATAGTTTTGCTCATTTTTGTCTTTCCTTTTTTAATTGGAGTTTTGGGAGTCTCTGTTTCTTCTATATGTGAAAGAGAGTCAATGTTTTTCCATAACTTTACATGGGCTGGGAAAGATTCAAAGTTCTAATGGTCCTCTGAGCTTAGTACACAGTATCTAGTTGATGTATCTCATTCATTCTATTTTTTCAGGCTGATTAAGGTCTACCTTCTCCTTTACTCTGTTTTGAAAAAGGCCAAAGAATAACTCACCAAATATCTTTATCTCTGTTTACCTTAACAAGTATAGAAATACTGAAAATGCTTTATGTTTATTTAAATAAATAGAAATTTTCAGCTTTATTGTGTCTACACCCTAAATGGAGAAAGGGGAGACTTCTTACAATTAGCCATATTTTTGCCCTTTGGATGTCCTTGTGTTTGAAGAGGCCTTGGAATGTGAAGACAGAGGTAAATGTCCCATAGTTTGTCTGTAATGCTGAGAATTAGGGTACATTGTATAGTTGGAGAGTCACTTATCCTGGTCTTTGCTTTTAAGGGAGACCCGCTATTATCTGGTCTTGACATTAGTTTGCTTATTGTGTCAATCCACTTCCTCTAATTCTTTTAGGAGAATTACCAAAATGATCAGGAAAGCTCTCTTTGGGATATCTGGATGACTGTGAAAAGTCAGGATATTTTTTGCCAATTGTGCTTTGATAGGAAACTATACATTCCAATTTCCTTCTGTTCAGTCCCTTCCTATACCATAGAATGGTTATTTGCAGAGTTATCTGGCTTCACAGAATTTGTGCCTCATCTTCTGGTTATTTGGCAGCCAAGAGACTGGGACATGTATTTGTTGCTTAAATGGCTGGTTTCCAGCAGTTAGGTAGTCAAAATTCCCTTGTAATTTTTCTCAGAGGTTGATCCTGCTCATTATCAATGGCGGTAGTTAGGAATGAGAGAGTAGAAGCGATTATATTGTTTACGTGTGGACTTCTGTAAGAACTGACAGAAGTACTAGGGAGAAATGTAGCCTTTCTGGAGTCATAGATGTGGGTTTTTTACCACAGCTCTAATATCCAGATTTTTAATCTTGGATAGTTGCTTAACATTTTTGGTTTCAATCTCCTCATCTCTAATATTGGTGGTTTGTGCTAGATGATCCCCATCATTCTTACATTTACATTTACATTACATTTACATTTCAGCATCTTTCCATTTTTTTCCAATTTAGCCTGTTTTTTTGTCCATTTACTATTGTTATCTAGGTACTGGCATGCGGCTGTAATATTCCTGAAGGTGTATGTAGATACTGAATCTTTCAGGCTCCTAGACCCAGTTCCAGTGTGCATGTTTGTGTAGGCTTCCCCACACCAACAAGGGATTCTGACACCTACCTACCCAGAGATAACATCAGATTCCACATATAAAGGGCTCAGTCCCTCAAGACTGCCTTCTACTCCAGAGGCCAATCACAAGGTCAGATTGTTACCTGTACTTCTGACCAGCTGGGTATAAATCAGGGGTTCCCACAGTCCCCTCCTTGAGTTCAAATTGATTTGCTAGAACAGCTCACAGAACCCAAGAAACCCGTTTACTCACTAGATTACTGATTTATTACAAAGGATACTGAGGGATGCAAATCAACAGCAAGGTAAGGAGAAACATAGGGTGACATCCTGAACAAAGAAGCATGTAATCTTGTGGAATTTGGGACCTGGCATGGGGGCACATGGAGGGAAGCATTCTGGTTCCCTCAACCTGGAAGCTCGAGGAGCCCCATCCTTTTTGGTTTTTATGGAGACTTAATTATATAGGCATGATTGTTGGCTGTTGGTGACTGATTTAATCTCTAGCTCTCTCTCCTCTCTGGAGGTCAGGGATTGGGACTGAAAGTTTCAACTCTACTTACTGTTGAGCTTTCTATTGAGAGAGAGAGAGAGTCGGTAGTGAAAATAGAAATCACTCCCCCATGTGAAATCTTGGTAGAGGAGGCCCTCCTCCTCGGAGGACTGCCGTCAGTCTTTTTACTGCAGTTAAAGCAACCACAGGACAAAGGTAAGTCCTTTGTCCAGCACCCATCCTTAAGGGGAATCTTAAAAGTCACATAATTAACATATTGTTCTCTTTACTGAAGGAATTCCAAGGGCTTTGGGAGCTGTGAGCCAGGAGCCATGGATGAAGACCAAATATATATTTCTTATTATGAATCTCAATATCACACTGGATGATGGAATATATAAAGAAAACAGAAATGACCTCTAAATATAAAGATTTTGATTCTCCATTAAGTTTCATCAGAGTGAAAATGAGCTTATCTTCTTTGTGTACACATATCTTTATTTTCAAAGCTCTCATAATAATAATATCTAATACTTCATAAGAGTACTTGTAAAAGGAAACCATGGGATGAAGAGAGAATTTCTCTCGCATGGTAGGCATTCATCCCCTATACACATGCTTGAGGAGTAGCGATGGAAGAATTTTGATAAAAAGGAAGAAAGTGACACCATTCCCACTACACCAGGGGTGTGTTCACCCACTCTTTGCACACCCCCGAAGTGGAGATTTTAGAATTTCCAAGTTTAATTCTGTAATATCCCCGCATTCAACTCTGCCTCTGGCCGTATGAAATTCTGAGACTCTCGGCCGTGTAATTAACTTCACATTTGAAAAGTCACTGCTGTGCAGAACTCCAGGTCCTTGCCATTGCTTCAGGCTGCTCAGGGGCCAGGCCTGCCCACATGGGGGTATAATGGCCAAGGACTCTGTGCCAAGGGCCCCCTCGCCCCCTGTACCACTGCCAGGCCCAGTGCCTGCAGACTGCACTCCGGAATGTGGCTAAGGCTAACCCTGGTCCTGTGGTTGCTTTAATTGCAATAAAAAGAGTTTATTGAAGGCAGTCCTTGGAGGAGGGGGGCCTCCTCTATCAGGATTTCATAAGCGGGAGTGATTTCTATTTTCAGGACCGACTCTCTCGATGGAAATCTCTTTCTCCCTGGCTCACTCCCTGTCTGCTGAATAAAAATTCTCCACACAGTGATGGTTAAAAACATCAATTAACTCTAAAACAATTATTATTTTTTGAAATGCCATTTTATAAATGTAATAACACGACACAATAATCCAGGGTTATTTAACAGAGCATTTACCCTGAAAACAGTCATTACTCTTTAAATGCAGTAGACTCTAGAAGCCTCTTAACATTAAATGGCAAGTGAGGCAGAAGCAATATTGTCAGAAATGCCACATCCGCTGCATATATTAGCAAGAGCAGGCTGGCGATAGTCCTGCCCACTGGCTGCCATTTTCTTGGCATTTCTTGGACCCCAAAGCTTTCTTGCTGCGAGTGACAATGGTCAACACGGATGTGACAGGCTGACAGTTGAAAGAAATACCCTGTGAAGAATTTCCCCTCGTGTGCTCACCCCTTCACTCTTCCACGAGGGACTGAAATCTGACTTGGTGGTCAGTAGGGAGGCGCTTCTTGCAAATTCTATGGATCAGACCGCAGATGGCAACAATGGAAGGACTGGGGATCTTGTCACTTAATGTAGTGTGGATTGTAGTTGTGTGGCCATCTCCAAGGAACCTCTGACACACGATACCAAAGCTTTCCTGGTTTGGCACATTTCTTTCACGAGAAATACGTCCTCCTGGATTTTACCTAAACCTGAACTTCATTTCTATTTTTGGATCTAAAGAACACATTAAAGTGTTTTGACCTACATGAAATTTCTATGACATTCAACAGTCGAGGTCTTACGGTTGCTTGTGGAATCATTAACACATCTTTAGACTGGCTATTTCTTTTTGCACGCTTAGGTGTATGAGATAGAGAAATGTACCCCTCTGTGTAACCTCCCTACAGGTGACTGTTCTCACTGTGTAGCCAGGAGGGACCCAAGAAGGTTTGCAGCCACCAGCGCTGCCTGCCTGCACCTCTGTGTGGCTGGCGGTTGTCCTGCACTGGCATTTCTCTGAGGTGTCTTTGTCTTTTTGAAGAAGAGCTATTGAGCAGTGACACCAGAATGATGTTCTAACTGGTGTGGAAAGGCTTGGGAAGCCTGTGATCATGTGGCAGGACTCCTCAAGCTGGGTCTCATGGTGGACTCTGGGGTAGCAGACATTCTGAGGCTTTTACACTCTGAGGTTCAGCAGTCTTGGTTGTGACCCCTGAAACACATCTAGAGAGTCCAAGCGGATTCTAAGAACTCTTCATTTATTAACATGAATGTGCAAAATTTGATGCAATGTTATTGCGCATACAAATCAGTTAAGGCTTTCAATCCAAGATGTATCTTGTCTCTGTATTTACACAAAAGAAAGGAATGTGGTCAAGCAAGGAATGGGTGAGCACTAGACTGTCTGGATCCATTAAGCTAGGTAACACAAGCACAACAGCTCTTATTGAGGACTCTAGAAGGCTAACGGGAAATCCTGGGAAAGGATGTACATAGACTTTTAGACATCATATGTACTACTTTAAAAAAAAAGAAAAATAATGAATGCCCAGAGAAGTTGAGTGATTTTCCCAAGATTAAAAAACTAATTGTGGGGGCATCTGAGTGGCTCAATCAGTTAAGCATTTGTCTTTGGTCAGGTTGTGATCCCAGAGTCCTGGGATTGAGCCCTGCACTAGGCTCCCTCCTGAGCAAGGAGTCTGCTTCTTCCTCTGCCTGCTGCTCCCCGTGCTTGTGCTCTCTCTCTCTCTCTCTAACTCTTGTTCTATCTCAAATAAATAAATAAAATAATAACTAATGGTGGCAGGGAATCTGAATGTGGGGCTTCTGACTTTAAGCTGTGTGTGTGTGTGCATGTGTAACCTTATTTTTCTTGGGAGAGGGCTAATTTCTTTCTTTCATTTTTGTTTTAATAATATCATGACCTTTTTGTCAATCTCCTGTATACTAAGCTGGTTACACTTGATAGACAGGATTCCTTTCTCTTTCTAAAAGTTGTCTTGCTTTTACTACCATGGCGTTTTTTTTTTTGTTTTTTTTTTTTTGTCTCCCAGAGGTGCACACCACTGTTGATGATGGTAACTGTCAATTTCTTTTTGGAAATAGCTAATCCTGATAGCAGACCCCTGCCACAAAAGATTTCAAGTACAAACATAAAGTTCCCCATGAAATAGTTTTTGGAATTATATGTTTTTCAAACTCATTTACTCAGACTTTTATTTTTTACTGATTCATTAAATATCTCTTAGCTATCTATCAGGGTTCAGAAGATGTGTGAGATATGGGACTACTAAAGCCCACCAGACAAGGCCTCCGCTTGCAAGGATGCCACCATTTAACGGGGGAGGCAGTCACAAAAACTAATAGTTAGTCTGCTTTATGCTTCCGGTGGTTTATTCTACCAGAGCTGGGCAAAGTCAAGGGAAGAGGTCATGGTGGGGGAATCATATAGATGGAGTCTCATTTACAAAAAGTTGCATTTCTTGGTGGAGATGAAGAATAAAGTGGAAAAAAAAAAAAGCATTGCAGGAAAAGGGAACAGCATAAGGAAATGTATACAACCAGGGCAACACATGGAGTGAACAGGGAGTGGGAAATATTAGAAAGAATAATAGGAAATGAGACGGAGGGACTGTCTTGCTAAAGGAAACGTGTCCCTGTTGGGAGTTAGTGACATGAGTAGTTAATAAAAATGGATGGACATCCAGAAGATACCTTAGAGAGGTGGGGTGAGATAAGCAGGAATTGCTGGGTAGTGGGAAATGATGGCCTTGCTCTGGGTGGACCTCAGTGAGGAGGGTAGGAAATGATGATCAGTTTTAGGAAGCAGACATATTTGAGTCATCGCATAGACAACTGTTGTTGTTCGTTAGCTTAAATAGACAACTGTTGTTGTTCTTTAGCTTAAATAAATGTGAATAACTTTTATCATTCTGCATTCTCTGTTTTGCTTAAGTGCCCACTATTCTCTATTGCTTACACCTTAACCGTCCTCATCCTGTCTCCTGTAGCATTTAGGTTTAAACCAAAGAGATTTTAGTGGGGGTGCAGAGGAGAGCAATCTTTCCCAGCCAAAAGAAGTATTTATAAAAGAGGCAGCATGCTCCTTTCTGGAAATATCTAGTTCCATTTTTAGCCTTCCCCTGAGCTTCCCCAGCCCTATAACAAGGGCACTGCCTTTTTTCCTTTCCTGTAGACTCACTGACCTTTTTGATGGCATTGGGAGAACACTGCTTGCACCTCAAGGGTATGGATTAACTAGCTGCTTCCTGTGAAGCAATTTTGAATGGCAAATGAGCCTAATGGAGTAATATTCTTTCCCCTGTTATTGTGTGCCACCAAACAAAGAATTAACATTGCCCCAAAGACTTGACTCCACCAGCACAGAGACCCCCCAGGAAGATAAAGCTTTGGTAGGAAACACTTCTGGGGCTGTACTTGGGGGAACGAGGGCCCCTTAGGGCTGACTGTTCACAGAGCCCTGAAGATAAAACAAAATAGTTTTATTTAAAGATTTATTTAAGATGTTTTAAAAATTGAGTAGAACATACATTTTTAATACTGATTGATATTATTGTAAAGCATTCTAATGAGAATCTGCCCCACGGGCTCTTGCCGGCTGCACAGACAGAATATTCCTTTTCATTCCTAGCATGAGTCATATTTTAGCCATGCACTAATACATTGATGAAAGGTGCCCCTGTTCTGGTAGGGGCAGAGGGAAAGAGAATGGAGAAAGGCAGCAGGGAGAAGAAAGAAGGAGAGAGTCGTGGTGTATAAAAGTCACGTTTCAGGCTGCATTTCAAGAAACCTTTCCAAAATACAGAGGCTTCATGCTCACATTCTGAAACATTCCTTGTAGTTTTAGAAAAATGTGTGCCTTTGAGAAGTTGTTGAAGGCTGTGAATGCTAAGAAATGTGCCATTAATCAAATTATGGTTCCCATTTATTGAACATTGACTATGTAATAGGCAGTGATTTCCTGCTTTTATATACATCAGTTCGTTTAATTCTCAAAACAGCCATGATTTTACTCCCATTATACAGATGGAAAGATAAGGCTTAGAAGCATTTGATCATTTATATCTGTATAATGGGAATAAAAACTTTTATTTTAAGAAAGTGCTACAACTAGGATTTATAAAACATCGTTTTGACCCAAGGGCCCACTTCTTCTTCTTCTTTTTTTTTTTTTTTCCTTTTTTAAACATGAAGTTATCTTGATTCTATTGAAGTCTTTCTAAAATGAAACCAGTCTCATAGTTTTGCATCATTTGCACCATGATCTTCAACCTTCCATCTTTGGGAATTATTGACGTAGCATGGTGGCTATACTTTGGGCTCTGGAGTTGGAACAGTTTTCCAGTCCAGCTCTGCCCCCATCTCTGTGGGATATTGGATGAGTTGTATGTCTCTGAGTCTTGGGAATTATAAACTGGGTGTGGCTTTGCCACCACTTCCACAACTGTGCTGTTAAAACTACGAGAGAGGGTCCATCTAGGACTTAAGCAAAGCAAAGCACCATAGTTGGGTAAATGCACTCCCCAAAAGAAGCTAAAGTTTTAAAAAGAAAGGGAACCCAGCTTTCGAAAGCATGTTCACTGTTTTACTAAATGCACCTGGAGCTCCCCTGAGTGTCCAAAGATTTTTGCTTTATGTGGAACATTTTGGCAAACTCTGTCAAAATTGTAAGTCCATGGAAAATCCCAAATTCAAACAAATTCACCACCTCTGAAGGGGTTTCATTAGGCAAGTTTCCCACACGCAGCTCTAATTATCACCACTCACATTGCCCCGGGGGAGCAGCCTTCTAAGTAGGTCAGGACCCGAGGAGTCTGCCTGGCCAGCTGTATGCTGACAACAGTCTCCCGGGTGTCTCCCAACCCCAGAGCAGGGCCCTCTGCAGGCGTCTGCAGAATGTCTTGCTTTTGAATTTATAGAAGCATTAGTCTGGAATCCAAACAAAACACCTAGTTTTAATAGCTTAGTCAGTAGGTGGTTCACCAACAATTTCAAAAACTAGACGTAGTAGTAAGTTCCTGGAGGAGCAGCAGTTGTTATTTGGAAATAATTCTCCAAATTGCATTTATTTCACAGCAGTCTGAGGTCACAAATTCAAGAGCAATGAGGACTCTATTCAATTAGACACCTCGATCAGAAGAGATCTGTCAAGATGACATTCCATCTAGAGAATCAGCTGGGATGGAGAAACAATTCAGCTGCTGCTCCTGTTATTTAGGTTTTGTATTATTATTTTACGATTTGTTGGGAGTAAGGAAGCTGACCATGGCTGAATGCTGGGCAGTTCAAGGCATTTGTCACTCGATCAGATAGAAATGCATTCTCCTGTTTTCAGTGTTGTGCTGTATTAATGGTCAAGCGGGTGAAGAGTGTTTCCTGGATGGCTAGGTAAATAGCTGCTAACTCCAAACGAGCAGTCCATGATTTTTTCCAGCTGTGTGTCAGGCCATCTCCTCTCTCCTCCCTCCCCACACTGTAGCGGAGGACCCATCTTGCTTGATAGTCCCAGGCAAAACTTCCAAGACTCACAAGGAATAATGGCCCCGACCCAGTCACCTGGGAGTATATATCGCATTAAAGTGTTATAAGATAATATGTTTCCTGAAGCCACATAGCCAATTTCTAATTTCAGGTAGAGCATACCATCTATCAAAGAAAGTCTTGGAGCTGCAATTAAAGAACACTTCCATCAGCCACTACTGATGGTAACTACGCATGCGCGCGCGTGCACACACACACACACACACACACACACACACACACACACACCTTTTTCCCCTACAGTGGCAGAAGGCAGAATAGCAGTGAGTGGAGCTTTACTGTTGTAGTATTCCATTATTTTAATCTCAGCTGGGAAAGCAGTGATGGACTAACCTCAAAGCCCCAGTTTATCCCCTTACCTGCTCTCTCTCTCTCTCTTTTTTTTTTTTCTCAACGGAAATCATGGCTTATTTTGAAAGAATGTCAATGGTGCCAAGCACTGTGTCTGATGCCAGAAATTTCTAAAATGTTTAGGGCTGAAATATACATTAAAGCTCGTCCACGTGTGTTCTGTCATGTCGGAGCTCATCAGTCAGAGACAGCAGCGGCTCACAGAGGCTCGGTTCTTGACAACAGCACCCTGGTCCTTAGGGCAGTGTCTGTCTGTGCCTCAGGCTGTTTCCACCATTGCCAGTGCCATTTAGAAGCCACGGATCATTTGACTGGGTAGGGTTCTCAAGGTACCGGATAAATGTAAACAGGGAAATGAGAGCTAGTCCATGCAGTTCTAGAGCTCAGCCTGGTGGAGTTTACAGCATAAATAGTTTCTCAGGATTTCCTGTCCTCTGGTTACATGTTGGGAAGCCTTTGATAATATTGGTCTTCTCTGCGCAGCCCAGTAAAAACCATCAGTTATTGTTTTCTGAATTCCTCCTGTCTTCCCTCTGCCCCAGGGGAGAATCTTTGTCTGGTCCTCTGGTCTCTGCCTCTTGGTTCTTGGTAAACTGTACCAAAAGAAGTTGAGTAACTGAACTGAGTCACAGAAGCTCCCCTGATGTACACCGACCACGTGCCAGACATTCTGCTAAGCATGTGGCACTGAGCCTTTTACTCACACAAATTCTCATGAAGAAGTCTTTTATTTTTACTTTCTCCAGGCTAATTGAGCTATTAACCAACTCATTCCAGAGTCCTGACTTCTTGAGCCTGATTCTCTCTTGGATAACAACGTTGCCTGTGACTTACTAGCAGTGCCCCTAGCTCCTTCAGGCTTGGCATGTAAATGAAGAATTTGAGGATCTCCAGGGCACAGCTGGGAAGCTCCAAAGAGCTATCATCTATAGATACTTAGGCCTGAAGCTTTGATTTATTGAATGCTTCCTCTGAGCTGGTCTCCCAGTTGATGGCTTTCCATCAAAAATTAACATTTAAAAGTCTCTTGATTTACATAAACCATATGTCAGTTTGCCCCAGACTGGAGTAGAAAGGGATTACATCATGCCCATGGTACAGACACAAGAGGGAGAGCTTAGTCATCACGCTGGTGATTCTTTTTCCAAAAGAACACAATAAAGGATCCCTTTAAATACCAAGATTCCCCTGTGAATTCAAAGTATGATTCAGTTTACACATATCTTTCAGGAACACATCTGTCATGTGGAAGTCAAGATGCATTGGAATAATCCACTTGCCATCCTGAAAACTGTCATTTCTCTTTCTTTTATGTCTCTTTATCTTGTCTCTTTCTTTACCTCCTGATGGGCTCTTCTGTTACAGAGAAGTAGAAAGGCAGGGTAAAATCTGAGGACGCACAGTGTCTATTGCTGAGAAAGTCTCCAGTGAGGAAAATGGAGGGCCATGCCTCACAGTGGGGACTCTCTACCCCACATATGTTGCCCTTAATTTAAGTCATGGTTAGTTGTACTTCACTACTTGGGTCCACATCATGATGTGGTTATATTTTGCGCAGAAACAGAGCTAACCTAATTGAGAATCTGTTACAGGACAAATACTAAGCTGGGCTATTTGGATATTTTATTTAATCCTTCAAACGTTTCTGTGAAATAGTTATTGTCCCATTGTCTACTTTTAGGGAACTGAAGCTAAAAGAAGCAAGATGATTTTACTCAGTCATTTACATAGTTTAACAAGACTCAGTGTTTTTCTTGGTAGTTCGTTTTGGTGAGGTTTTAATTATTTAATTGAAATTTAAACTTTATTTAGTTAACTTCTTCTATATAGCAAGTAGTGTGTTGTCCACTGGACTGCAGAAGAATCAAAGCAGGGTTGATGGAGGGGGTGGCACATTAAGTAGTCACACAAAGCAAGGTGCAGTTGCAGTGGTGCAGGGAGACTCAGGGAAGAGACACCTGGCACCAGGGGAGAGAAATTTGGGAGGAGGATTAGCTCAGTTAGGAATGCCAGAACATGCGCCCTCAACACAGAGCTGAGTGAGTTGGAGTTAATGTTGTTGAAGATAGTTTCCTGCAGAAGGAATAAAATGTGCAAATTCCCTAGCACAAGAGGGCATAAAGCAGACCAATATAGCTGGAGGGGGGAATAAGAAGACAACCTAGAGTCTGGTAAGGCACATTTTGGAGCTTTATTTTTATTAAGCCAGTAGAAGACATAAGAAGAGGTGGAGGAGGAGGGAATTATGACATGAATGACTCTTTGTTTGTTTGTTTAAAGATCATTGAGGCTGCAGTTCAGGAGAATAACTATGAGGGCATCTGAATGCACTCATAAAATCAGTGAGGACACCTTCTGGATGCAGTGCACTAACTCATTTGAGAGATGGTGGTGGCCTAGGCAGACTGATGGGTAGAAATAGGGAAAGTGCACAAACTTGAGCAGTGTGGAGATGAAATCAGTAAGACTTGGTGGTTGCCTGGGTACCAGAGAAAACGAAAAGAGATCTATCTGGAATGACATCAGTGTTTCAGCTTGCCTAATTGAATGGCTGTTGGGCCATATGCTGAAATAGAAAGTGCAGAAATAAGACCCAGGTGGGGAGTACATCATGAGACCGTCATGAGCCTCTTTGAACTTGGCTGTTTTGAATTACTTGAGTGTCTTTGGTAGAGGTTTGAAGAGCTTTGGTATTGGGAGGCTTGAGCCTGGATGAAAGAAAGATCAGGATCAGCCAGAAAGTTAACAGGAAAACAAGACTCTTAAAACATGAGAAGCCCGAGGAGGACTGTTTCAAGAAAGAGAGAATCACTTGAAGAACAAAATGCTTGCTGGTAAGTTGAGTATAAAGACCCTAATGGATTTAATAAAAGATAATTGGTGGCATTAATGGGAAGTCTTACAGTCAAGGATGAGACCAGAACTTAGATTTGGGGGTGCCAAGGACTGAGTGGGTAGAGTAATGAGACAGTAAACATAGGACTTCTTTGAGACCCTTGGCTGTTTACAGGAGAAAAGAACAGAAGCATGACCAAAGGAATGGGTAGTGGGGTAAGTCGTTGTTGCTGCTGCTGTGTGTATATGTGTGTGTATTGGGGGGCGGGGGAGGTATATGTATAAAGAGAAAGACCTTAACTTTTAGACACTAGCAATTTAATGGAGAGGCCAGACACAGAAATAATCATACAGTACAGGATAAATGGGCACATATCAAGACAGACTCTAGCTCTGTCTTAAAGTATGAAGCCAAGATGTAAGAGACAGGGCACACAATATTTGGAAACTGGTTTAGGATGGGATTCTTTTCAGTTTTGACTGGGGCCCCAAAGCAGTGTGTGCCAATTATGCCTACACTGTGAAGCAAGGTGTTGGACCAGTGTTAGTACATGTAGAAGAATTGACCAAACAGTTGCAAAAGTGGTTTTGCAATCTCACCAGATGCTCACTTCTAGCCTTTGAAGGCTAGGGGTTGTTGGCAAAATGAGAGATGGAAATTAGAAAGAGGTGTTGCTGCTTCTTTCACAGATGGCTTGTGATGGTCTGTGAGTTGTGCCCCTCCCTAGGGGAAGTGTTATAGAAAGTGCTCTCTTACCTCAGCACCACAGGGAGAATCTGCAAATTGGCCACATGTAAAGCTTGATGATCCCAGGGGTCCAAACACAGGGGCACAGCTGCTGGGCTGCAGAGGATCCTGTGGCACTAGAGAAGGAGGCTGCTTTTGGGAACTAACTGCATTCCTAACAAAGGGAGTACTAAGGTCTGTGTTTCCTGAGGGTGAGATATGAGCCATGCCAAAACTTAGGCCTTGGGTGTTTACAGATCTTGTTCAAGGGAATGGCCATATGATTCAGTATGATAGAACAATTAAAGTCCAAGTTCATCCACTGGAGTTAGCCAGGATGATTGTTGATCTTAAGAAGAGTGATTGGGGGGAAGAAGGTTGATGTGTAGAAGGCAAAAGGATCAAATGTGAATTGGAATTGAGGAAATATATACAGTGAATGAAGACTTTTCTTTATTGAAATTGGGCAATGGAGAGAGGTACAAGACATCAGTCATAGGAAGGTTTTGATTTGGTTTGTTTTGGTTTAGTTTGGTTTCAAGAATGCTGACCTCAGAGTGTAACCCAGATAAAGCTGGGTTTTCTTGCGTCCAATTTATGCTCTGCTTCTATATTATGAATCATTCAAATAAATAGTCCTTCCAATAGTTACAAACATTATTGGAAAGCAAATGAATCTTTACTTTTGAAAACCAGAAAGGGTCTCTTTCTCTCTTTATAACATACATCAAAGTATCTTAAAATACTTTTTCCCCATATTTCTCTCTCTCTTTAAAAAAAATTCATTTATTTATTTGAGAGAGAGTGAGTGAGAAGGAGCATGAGTTAGGGAAGGGGCAGAGGGAGAGGGAGAAGCAGGCTCCCCACTGAGCACAGAGCCCAAGTTGGGGCTTGATCCCAGAACCCTGAGATCATGACCTGAGCCTAAGGCAGATGCCTAACTGACTGAACCACCCAGGTGCCCCATTCTCCCTATTTCTCTTCATGTCTTGGATGCCCAGCATCCTTCTTCCACCCCAAAGAGCTTTCTTCTCCCTCTCAACCACTCACTCTTCTGAACCCTGTCAATATAAGTTCTTGATTCTCCTCAATACACCTTTAGGATCTATTTTCTTCTTCTACAAGGGGAACTCTGCCTTTTCCTTCACAAATTTAGTTAATTCTGATCTCTCCATCCCTCCAACCCCCTTTTAGCCCATTACTACTCAACAGAATGATAGACCCTTTCTGGGAAATGATCTAAAGAACAAAAGCTTCTTACTTTTAGAGGGTTAGAAAAGAACGACTTGAAAATTCATGTTTCAGTATTTTAGTTTTGCTTTGATATAATTATTCTTAAATGTTCCTGGAAAAGAGCCAGAGGAAATGGAGCTGGCAGGGTGGTAGAGCAGATCCTTAGGAAGCAAGAGGGGTGGGACCAGAACACAGGGGAAGGGAAGAATAGAAGGAAGATTCTTTCTTCACTGCAGCAGGGATGAGAGCTGGAGGGGAGGAGAGGGGTAAAGAGAAGATCCTTGAGGATAAAAGTTGAACTAAAGAAATCTGGACGTTAAGGGAATCTTCCATGCAGCTGATTTACTCATCCAGCTAATAAAAGACAGTATTTTTTTTTTAAGATTTTATTTATTTATTTGTCAGAGAGAGACAGAGAGCAAGAGCGAGCACAGGCAGAGTGGCAGGCAGAGTCAGAGGGAGAAGCAGGCTCCCTGCGGAGCAAGGGGCCCAATGTGGGACTCGATCCCAGGACACTGGGATCATGACCTGAGCTGAAGGCAGCTGCTTAACCAACTGAGCCACCCAGGCGTCCCAAAAGACAGTATTTAAACTGACATAGTAGTGACAAGATTTTGTGCCAAATAGTCATTCATTCATTCATTCGTTTGTCCATTAATTCAACAAACTTCCATTGAGTACCTAGTTTTCCAGACCACATCTTGGCAACTGGAGACACATGAGTAAACAAGAGAGATAAAAATCAGTTCTCATGGAGCTTATATTCTAGTAAATGTGGGGTTGGAGGAGACCATATACCCCAAAACAAACTCAGTTTCAATATTTGTAAGTATTTTAAGGACAATAATACAAGGTAATAAGGGAAGAAGAAGTCAAGACAGGACTGAGAGCAGTTACTTGAGCAACAGTGTCAAGAGAATATCCTCCTGAGATGATATGTGAGCTCAGATCAGAAGTCAAAGAATATTCACAAATGCTATGCTCCTAAAATGTAGAGATAGTTGTCAGTGAAGTTGACAATTGAACCAAGAGAGAGACACTTTTGGGAATCTAAAATAATTTTTATAACATAGACTTGCAAAAAAGTAATGAACAGACACCTAGAAGTACCTTACCTGATTTATTTAAATGTCCTAAATTATGTATGCTGATTTCTTTTTAAGCCAAATAACTTTGAATGTTGCTTATAAATTGCATAATCCTACCAAGCAAGACAAAGACATGATAAGATTATGCTGACATATATTAGGGGAGAAGTCAACGGGTAGAGATATAAAGAATGTTAGTATTATGTTGAGATTGCCAAATTCTGACTCTGTATTATGTCTTATCTTAGGGCCATTTTTCTTTCTTATTTTTAATTTATCTTGCTCTTTTGCATGCATCTTTGTTATTCCCTTTAAATTCTTCAGAGTAAAGGATTGTGTCAATAAATAAATAAATAGCCAACTCTAGAAACTGAACTACTTTTCTCTTTTGCTCCTTTACTTTGCTGGTCTCCAAATACTTATACGGAAGTCTGCATCTATTTTGCTGAATTAAAATTAAAGGATTTCTTTTTTTTTTTTTTTAATTTTTAAAAAGATTTTATTTATCCATTTGTCAGAGAGAGAGAGAGAGAGCATGAGGGAGAGCACAAGCAGGGGGAGGGGCAGAGGTAGAAGCAGACTCCCTGCTGAGCAAGGAGCCTGATGTGGGACTCAATCCCAGGACCATGGAATCTTAACCAGAGCCGAACGCAGCCGCTTAACTGACTGAGCTAATTAAAATTAAAATTAAAGGATTTCTAAAAGGTTGGCTCTCTTTTACCTTGACTCTACCAGACTCTACCAGAAGCTTAGTATGAATTTGAAGGGAGAGGGAAGGTGTCAGTAGAGATGATTCTAGCATTGTAGGACATTGTAGAATATATGATATTTTAATCAAGAGTACCCCTGACATTAGAATTCTCTTAAAATAGGCAGTGGGCTATTAAAAATCAGATTATTAAAGGAAGAAGGGCTGGGAAATAGGAAAAAATTACAGAATCCTCTCAGAGAATTCAGAGATAGAAAGTTGCGTTGTTAATGACAGTGGAAATGCAGTGGCTCATCCAGAGCCACTTATCACAGATATGAAATTTCAGGTTTGCCACTCTTAAATTAAAAATAAATAATAATATCCTGTTTATGCCTACTAAAGTGGTACATAACTAATGATGTCTACTTTCATTTTGCACACATGAGGTTAGACTTTTGACTTATGTCTGTAATTTCTATCAACATTGTATCTGGCCGTATGGTAGAAATTATTGAGATGAACTCCATCTCAATATGAAATATGAGATGGAATTGAAATATGAAGTTTTAATGAGGTCTTCTACAAGACAGCCACCCCTCTAAGATCCAGCAAGGCAAAACAAAGCAATGGATGTTCAGGACAAAAAAATCAATGGCAAAGATGTACTAATGCAAACAATATTCTGGGCACAGACTATAGGAAGGAAGAATCTGGAAGGAAAACCTACTAGTTCGGCTCTGGTCTTTGCTATCTATCACTTTAACCATTCAGTGTCCACATTTTTCTAAGGAGATGGGAGGTGCTGCCCAAGATTCCAAGGTCTTAAGTTGGAAGGTGTCTATATTGGTAATGCATTGTTGTCATCCTTCATGTAGATTTAGAAGTCTCGTCTAAGTCAGAATTCTCCATTTTGGGAGGCATAACCTGATGAACATTTGGACAGTATGCACCTCCTAGTTCTTGACCATGTTTGGAAGGAGAATTTAAGAGGGTATCTGACCTCAAGAGCAGTAGGAATCAGCATCATTGTGATTCCTTTATTTGCCCGGAATTTAATGTGAGTTCACTTGAACCAATCAGCCTTCTTCATGAGCCTATGCTTGAGGGTTGCTTTGCAATCATATTTAAAGTTGGGGTTCTGAAGCACACAGGTAGATATTCTCTATAGACCCTCTGAAGACCCACCTACCTTCATTCTTACACTGTCATCCTCCTTTTGTGCCTGGACCTAAGTCCTGAGAAACCATCTCCAGCACCTAGCAGCCCTATAAACCATGGCACTGCTTGCAGATGAAGAAGTAAAATGTATGATTTCTAAGAATTTAGGACTGATTTGTCCTTTTCATCTATTCTGACATGATTTAATGTTCCAGAACTTGTAAAGGGAACAGATTTTTTCTTTTTTTTTTTTTTTGTTGTAAAATTTGTGAATAATTTATCAAGTGACTGAAAGAGCTGCAGCTTTAAATTATTAAAATGCATTTTGGTTTTGAAAGAAGACATTAGAGATGTTTGCCTTGGCCCATTGTTATGCCTTTGTGCAACAGCAAGAAACTCCTACAAATTCAGGGAGTGGTGAGGTGATTTTCAGTGATTTATGGAGTGACTGAGAAGGAGGAAAAAAAAAAAAAGGAGCCCCAAACAAACAAACGAATGATACAGACAACTTTCATTTATTTAAGACAGAGCCTTTTTCCAAAGCAAATAACCTTTTGTCGCATCTCCGGAGAAATGACATTTCCTTTCCCTTCTCCTGCTTTGCAAGGACAGAAGATTGGTGGGGGAATAAACTGAAATAAATGAAAAGAAAGGCATTTGCACACTCTTTCCCATTCCTTCTCTGTGTCCATCCTTCACCGAGCAAGTGGAAGGCATGGTTGTGCTTCCTTCTATTTATCACATGGCAGAGACGGTGCATAGCCTCTGATCTCTGGAGAATATTATCCATCCCATTTAGTCTGACCTAAATAATAAATTCATACTGGGCCTGGAAAATAAAGAGAAACCTAGAATTTTTCCCATCTGGTCTGAGGGTCCCTAGTCTGGCCCAGCTGTCTTGCCTTATGGGTGTGACCTTTACAGCGATATCAGTTGACATACCCAGACCACTGCGCCTGTATTTGGACTCATCAGCTCCTATACTTTGCTTTTCCTTGTTCCTTCCCTCTTTTCTTTATCCACTCGTCCATTTTGCCAGTCGTTTCTTTTAGTGGTGCCATGCCAAGCCTATGTTTTCCTCTAAATTTCCTCCAAATCCTACTCTTCCATGGGATAAGGACTTTTTACCATCTTGGTCTTAGAAACAATAAGACATAGCCTCTGGCCTGGCCTTGACCTTCCATATGCTAACTATAAATCCCATACGGGAAATTGTTTTTGGGGTTGGAAATACATCATAGGTGACACATTTAGGTGGAGTAAGTACAAAGCTAAAGCATAGTGGAAAATGTGGCAGAGGTGCTGAAGTGTGGGCAGAGGCCTTTAAAAGAGCAATCCCTCATGTTTTTGACACTCTTCCTGAGATAGAAAGCATTTCTGAGATAGAAAGCATTTCTTATCACACCAACGCTACCCGTTTTTCTCATGTTCCCATCCTTTGCTCTGAAAGAAGTGAGGATATTGCTCTGAAAAGAAGAAGTGAAATTTACTACCCCCACTTTCTCTTTTGGGTAGTCCCAGCATGGGGTTCATCATCCTCACTTACAAGTTTAGAAACATTGCAATGCTTTTTTTTTTTCATCTTACATGGCTGTGAGGTGGCAGTGTTGGAGTCATGCTCAGGTTGTGTGATGGACTTTGAAGTTTTTTCTATGTGCTTAAGCCTCACCTTTGGGATGAATTCAACAAAGGCTGAGAAGCTGGAGCTGAATTCTATCCATTCTATCTTTTGTTTCCTCTGCTTGGAATAAGGAATTGGAAGAGGAAATATATAGATTGGGTCTTAGAACAAAATAACATTATAATTGGTTGAGGGGTAGGGCTTAGACCTAATTTAGTTCCATCCCTTCCTTTTAATGATGAAACTGGGGTTCTGAGAGTTTCAGTGACAGGAATTCACGTCTACCTACCGAGGAACTGGTGCTTGTCCCATTATATTACTGCCTCTTCTTCTCTCTAAGAAGGCATAACAACATTCTGGGATGCATACATGGGAAATCAGGAAACATTCTCTCAAAAGAGAGCTTGTTTGTGATGGCAGGAGGGTTTTACTAAGGACAGAGGCAAAGGGACAAAGGCAACTCTTGCAGATTGTATTTCTAGAGATGCTGCCATGACATCCCCCATCTATGTGCTCTTCTACCAGCTAACTTGGCTACTACTTCCCAGCAAAATAAAGGATTTACTTTCCCCTCTTATGAGAATGATCTGGCTTTACGACTTGCTCATAAGCAGTATACTGGAAGTGATGCTGCATGGCTCTGAGGCTAGGCCAGAAAAGGCTATCAGCTTCTGCCCAGCTGGTCTGAGATAGTCACCCAGAGGAACTACTATCCCGGAAGAAGTTTGAGTACTCAGAGCCTCTGTTGGGGAAGCTCCCAGAGGAGCCACTCCTTCCACCCACCCAGCAAGTGAGGAAGTGAATGAAGATGCCTTCTTCATGGGTATTAGAAGCCCGTTGTTGTGGTCGCCCCAGTCATCTGGCACTCCTCGGATGTTAATGGAGCTCAGAAAGCCATCCCTGTCCTGTCCACACTCCTGTCCAGAATCAGTGCCCATAATCGCATGGTTTTTTAAGTTCACTAACTTTGAGGTGGTTTGTTACACAGCAGTAGAGAGCTTGGCAATAATAAATATTTATGAGAAAAACATTAAAATAAAAATAAATAGTTATAAACAAAAATAACTTTTGAGAAGTTCTTTCAATAGGAGTACCTGGGTGACTTAGTTAAGTGTCTGCCTTTGGCTCAGGTCATGATGTCAGGATCCTAGAATCAAGTGACCCTGACATGATGACCTGAGCCAAAGGCAGACACTGGAGATAGAGCCGACAAAGGAGTCTGCTTCTCCCTCTCCCTCTGTCTCTCCCCACCCCCACTCATGTTGGTACTCTCGCTCTCTCTCTGTCTCAAATAAATAAATAAAGTCTACTTTTAAAAGTTCGATCAATATAGGGCTGACTATATATAAAAACTATGTTTTATGTAAAACATAAAGTTAAGACGTGACATGTGTACTATGACATTGTATATAGAAGGAAAAGGAAATTGTGTGTGTGTGCACGCGCACGTGTTTTTGTGTTTCTGTGTGGGGCTTATATATGCGTAAGAAAATTCTAGAAAGATACACAAGAAACTAAAGTTTTAATTCTGGATAGTAGGAATGAGGAGTTGGTGTCAGGGAACAGGGAAGTGTTAAGTGACAATAAATTTTCTTATCATGTATCCCCTTCCCTGCTGTTTGATATTCCACCATGAGTTTGTATTCTGAAATTAACACGTCCCCAAATTTTAAGACAATGAAAATTCTGCCTACTACCACCAGAGAAAACATTTTCTCTATTGCAGGTACCAACTGAAATTGTCTATGTCAACTGGAGCACAAAGCCAGTGAGAAAGATTTTTTTTTTTTAATATTTGAGAACATCTTAAAACCCTAACACAAGCTTCATTTTCTGTGCAGCTCAGTCCTAGGTGTTGTGCACAAAAGAATAAAAAATGTGATGTCATGTGAAACAGATATTATTAGAGAATTAATTATATTTTCTTTCTGCACCTCTTGACCCCCCCAAACCAAAGCAATATAAACAGCATGTTTAACCACGGGCAGAAATTAACTTGGTCACCCAAAGAGAATGGTAATTAGCAAGATGTGGTTTTAGATTACTGGACATGCCAGCTCTTTTTAAGGAGATATCCACATTCTGATTTGCAGCCACTAAAATGCAGACCTTACCAGTTTCCTACATTTTAAACACCCCTTTCAAGTGGCATCCACAATAGTGCTCTGCAGATAATGTCACAGTCCATTTAGGAAGTGATCTTATACTAGGGCTCATATGGAGCTCCATGGCATTTGGTGATGGGGTGCATTTGTGGCTCACTGATAAGCTGATTTATATGGTGGAAGGAGAAGGTAGAGGAGAAGGATATGACCCTGGCAGTCTTTGTCTACCGCCCACGAGGTACATCCTCGCTAAGGTTGCATAGTTTGGACTAGGATCAGGCTCCCATGTCTTTTTGCCAGTGTTTAGGTGGATATAGAGTTCTCTAATTGAGCCTTTTCCTTTAAACAGTCTCCTATTAGAAACCACCATTTCTTAAGTGATATGTCTCTGATCTGAGCAACCATTTCCTAGTTCAGCAAAATAGAACCTTTGGGTATATTCATTATATATTTTAATATAAACAGTTTTGTCATTTTTTTGAATTCTTCTGTGTATGTGAAATATAGTAGATTTTTAGTTGTAGCCACTACTGAAATCTTACATAAAAATAGGAGTAGTGCTCTGAATTTGTATGTAGCTGTCAACAGTTTTCATCTCAACAAACCAAAACCCTATGCAATTTTGTAACTTGTGATATCCTCTCTTTAAACCAAACCAAACAGGAAACAACTGAACAGCAAACCAAGATATATCTTTACAGAATTCCCATTTTACATGTCTCCCATATATTATATTTTCTTGTCCAAAATATAGTCAAATAAAGAAACCGCAGGCAATATTTCTCAGTCCCAGTATTTGTCTCTTTGCATTATTTGCCTTGTTTCTTTGACAAGTTCCAAAGCAACCAACTAACCTCTAACAGCCATAGACAATCACCTCATTTTTTTGGCTTCTTGAAGCCATTCAGCATTTTTTGATTACTCATTCCTAACCATCTGCTTACCCTGGTTTGAGAGGCATCTCACCATCTCCTCCTCTTTACTAGAAGCCCCTACCCTATCTTGTTAGTGAGGCTGGTTCCTTCCCCTGTCCTAGAAAGGTAGGCATACATAAAAGATGGTAATTAGGCTTCAAATATATATTTTATTTCATATGGTGATTTCATTCATGTCCTAGTGTGTTAATTTTCCCATATGGACAGCCTCAGCTTTAATCTCTTTTTGGAACTTTGATTCTATGATTCTATGATTTTAAGATTCCTTCCAGCCCTATAAATCTATGATCCTATTATGTCTAACTGCTCACTAGATATTTCCTCTTGGCTGTTCCACTATCATCTCTAACTCACCATTTCTAAGTCTAAACACATCATGTTTCTCTTCATTGAAAGGAACTGAGAGAGACTTTGTAGTACAGCAGATCTAGGATTCAGTTTTGGGTCTCTAATTTACTTGAGCAATTTGTACAACCTCCTTGATTTGTAACTTCTTCAACTGGAAGAATATATTTTTTTAAATATCGTAGGGGTTTTATAAGGATTAAATGAGATACAGGATGTAAAATTGATAGGTAAATACTAGAAATACAAGTCAGCACAGAATAAGTGTTAATTCTCTTCCCCTTGCATTGTCCCATCTTCCTGATCTTCCTGTCCTCATCATTCTCCTAGAGAACCAGACCCAAAACATTAGCAACGTTCTTGGGTATCACCCTAACTTAAATCAATTTTTATAAATCCCTTTTTAAAATGCCATTTACAGCTGTCCTTTATATTTATTCCCCTTGAAATCAGCATAGCTGAGAGCTTCATCCCTTCACGCCTGGGATATTAGGACGGTTCCCTACAGCCTTCTGCAACAGCCTTCTGGTTTACCGGGATGACAAATTCTGTACTCTTTTCCAGTATCTTCCTGATTTACCCGTCTGTGCTTTCCACAAAGGGTGACCAAATATGTGTGCTATGCACAATGCCTAACCCAGAAGTTATTTAGATGGTTCCTTCCCCTTTATTTAAAAAAAAAAAAAAAAGCCAAACAAAGAAACGTATATGGCCTCCATCATGTGTAAGAAATTGTTCTTAGGCACCCTGCTCTGTATTTTACTGCTGCCTTCCCGTGGCTTTAATGAAAGCAGTATATTAATTTCTTGCATAAGGCACAGGCAACCCACCATCCTGCCTACTGTGCAGGCTCTTCCTTCCCGGGGTGCCTTGTTCTCAAATCTGGCCACTTTGGCCTTAACAAGAAAGCCTCCCCTCCTCTGTGAACTCTTTCCCAGGAATCACTGCTGAAGCTCCTTTCACTTTATTCCCATAAATGCTTTCTACATTTTTGGATCCATTCATTGGGCACTTAAACTCAGGGACGTGAATCCTTTTATTTGCATAATCCCCACTATCTTGAAAGTCTTCTCACCATTTATAGAGATAGGGAATTCGTTACTCTTTTAGTTTGAGGAAGGTGAAACATTCTCTCCTTTTGGAAAACTTTAATGACCTATTCACCCTATTTTTTTGTTTGTTTGTTTGGTTGGTTGGTTGGTTTTTTTTTTTTTTTTTTCCACTTCTCTAGCTGATCTAGGCATTTGGTTTCTGGACAATCATTACATTCTTCACATGCCTCTCTAATAGAACTGACTGTGTTGTGGTCCCTTTCTCTTTCAGTTTTCCACATGGCAGTCTGGGTCTGTATTTCTTGTTCATCCTCATAAAAACCCAGTGGGCTTCTGAGCACATAGGAAGGGCTTCATAAATATTCATTAGGTGAGGTAAGGGGGTGAAGTGGGGGAGGGGGCTTAGTGAGGTATGATGGGCAAGGGTATGGGATGAATGTCAAGATTCCTGAATGATCTAGAAATACCAGGTATCTCTCCTGAGAGATATAAAGGCCACTCGAGAAAAGAGCATAGGGGGAAAATATAAGACTGGAATGCAAAGACAGCCTTCATCTGGCTATTTGCTGCCTTCTTTCAAGGTTTCTGTTGCTGTCTAGACCTTCTTCCTATCTGCAAACCCATTCACTTTCATCTTGATAAATATTTATTTTTTTAAAGATTTTATTTATCTATTTGACAGAAAGAGAGATAACAAGAGCAGGAACATAAGTAGGGGGAGTGGGAGAGGGAGAAGCATGGTTCCCTCTGAACAGGGAGCCCTACGTGAGTATCGATCCAGGACCCTGGAATCGTGACATGAGCCGAAGGTAGATGCTTAACGACTGAGCCGGCAGCTGCCCCCTGATAGGGATTTGTTATGTTACTAAAAGCATGATGGACTGGATTTGGTTTTGTACTATTTTTATTTTGTTTAAAAGTGATTTGCCTTTTATTTACTCATAAAAATATTTACATGCTTAATTTTTTATTTACTGTTTTATCAATTTGGCATTTAAAATTCACTTGTTAGGTTTGGAAATGTACACCAATTTATCTCTGATATTACTGGTCATTCCTTTTTTTGCTCTCCCGCCCCCCATAAGGGAGAATGTCTCTCTTGAAATGTCCCCAGCCTGAACAGCAAATGACTTCTCGCTCCAAAGGGAATCAGCCAGAAGGAGGAGGAAGAAGTTGGGTTAAGTCTCCTTAGCCCCTAACCACAGGGCTAGAATGCAATGACAGTAAAATGTACTAATTTATCTTATTTTACATAATTAGAGTTAGGGGCTATTGAACACAGAATGCAAATGTATGCTAAATATGCAAATCAGCCACATTTCCCAGATTCAGAGAAGGGGAAATGTGGTAGCCTTATGTTAGATGGTTTCCTCTTATCTGTGAACACAACTTTTCAGCACTACAAATGCGAGCAACTGCACCATCACAGTCGGGGCTTCTAATTTGGAAATCCAGTTTAGGCTGATTTGAAAAGACAACAACATTTTTGCAATCACTGGTGTATCCTTTATGATAGAGCTGGTTGTGCCATTTCTTCTTTTCTGAAGATAGAATTTTTTTTTTCCCCCAAGTTGGGATCCTGCCTAGATTTTTAGTACAAGGTCTGGGGCTAACAAAAAATTCAGGTGGAATTTATGGGAATTCCCTCAACCTGATTGGTTTATACAGAGATGAGATCTTCCCAGACTTGGGCCCAGATGCAGGGACTATGGCCAACAGACCACCCTCCTCACCTTCATCAGAGTCCTCTTGGTTACCCTGAAGCTGCTTCTGTGTGGCTCCACATCTTCCCAGAACAGCTCATATCTAGTGACAATGCCAGGTGGAATATAAACTTCCGGCCAGTGTGGCACATGGTGGGACATGTGTAATGGGCACTGCTGTCCTGGAACTCCCACTGGACTGGCCAGGGCTGCACTCAGTCTGCGTCGCTGGTTGACTTCCTTCCTTCCAATCCTTCTTCCTTCTTCCTTTCCCAGCTGTGAGTTCCTAAAACCAAAACCAAAAACAAAACAACATAAAAACCCACCTTGAACCACCGATTTCAATTTGGCATCTGCTTTCAGAAACCAGATCTGTTATGCAGACCTTTTTTCCCTTACCTATTTCCCCAATCTTAGAAAACTTTTTTCAAGAGCTAGGGATCTCCTCCTCTCCCAGATGTCCTTGTAAGTGGATCAGGTAAATCAGTTTCCAGGATTCACCCTAACTGAGGCTTAAATGATGGCATTTCAGACAGTCATGACCCCAGAGTGGTGAGGACAGCTTCTTTGAGCCCCTTTCAAAGCATGTCATGTGGGTGACCGCACAGTGGTAAGGTCAGGCGTATAAAGCAACTATTTTTAACGTTGTATGCCACCCCGATATTACTCTGGCCAAAACTGGCATGAGGCTGGGAATGGATAATGGGGGCGGGGGATGTTATCTGCAGGTTAAAGTAATGTCAAACTTTATTTCAAAGGTAGGGGAGGAAATAGGGAGGTCCTGAATGGGTGTCAGTGTCAAATTACTATCTGGACTCTGTCAAGGAAATTATGTACAATTACTTGCAATTGGTATGCAACATTATTATAAGGAGTAGAATAATATGGCTATTCTACTCGTAATTTGGTTAGTAATTTGTAGTAATCTCTAGTAATTACTGTAAATGCTAACCAGTTCATTTCCTGAATCACATTTCCTTTTTGGATATTCACTTTATTTCGTACATTTTAATTGACATTTTGGTAAAATGTGCTAAACAATGTTTTGCATTGCACGGCCTTACCTAGGGCTGAGAGGCAGAAATGGCAAGCCAGTATTCTGCGTTCTATTCTGAGCAGCTGTATAGTGACTGATTAATTCAAATTAATCCCTGTGTGTCTTGGTTATGGTTATAATCAAGTCAGGATTTTTTTTTTTTTTTTTTTGAACATTGAGTATCTTTGTGATATTGTAATGGGGGAAAATAAGATACCAAGTTAATCAAAGGATAAGGTCCACTGGGTTTACAAATGGAAGAGAGAGATAGACACGGACACACTTAGATTTGTAGGTTTTAACAATAGGTGATAGACACTCAAAAGAGAGTCTGTGTGTTTTCTGTATGTATGTGCAAACACAGGTTACAATGATTTAATTTCATGTTCTTAGTGACTTTACAAATTGATTAAAGAAACCTTGGGGACCTGAAAGAGAGAAGTTAAGAAAAAATAAAAAGATGAAGGGATATTAATGAGATGATGCGTGCTAGCATTTGGAAGTAAGGTAAAGTAGAAGTATTTAATGTCTATCTGGGAATGAGCTCAATTATAGCTCTGCAGGTTGGGGATACAGATTCATTCTGGATACAAGAAAACATGTAGTTGGCACGTCTTTGAAGTCTTATTTTATCTTTTAGTGAAATGGGACTCAGATTATTCCAAATGCTAGAGTTACCATAAAGAAGGTATGATGGAATAATGCGTGTTTTTGTTGATTTGCTTCTTGTTTTCCCAAAATGATCCATGCATGAAATAGACTCTTAAAATAGATTCTACTATTATCACCAATACAAATAGAAGAAAAATCTATTTACTGACCCTGAACTGGCCTTACAGTTCATTCATTACGCTTTTTCCCAGCACAGCTGTTACCTGAGAGTTAGTTTTTAGTTCTTCCGTACGAGGGTTTTAATAGATACTCTGTGCAACTTCACACTGAAGTTTGTTATTCTCACCCGTCATATTTTTATCACAGAAATGTCACTCTGAAGACAGAAGCTCACTTTTCCAGTATCTTTCCCACTTTAATTCTTGCAAAATGTAATTTGGTTCATGGGTGTCTACTAATAACTTGCAGAGTCTGACTTCTATTTTAAACCTTTCTTTCTAATAACACTCCACGTTGTTTTTGAAATCTGTAGAAGCCTATCCTTAGTTTGTTGATTTCGAAAAAGCTAAGAGGCAGAGAAGGTCAGAGTAGCCTTCAGTTCATTCACCCTCTGCCTTATCAGTCATGAGGCTATTCTAGGATTTTGCGGTATTGGTTGTATTTTTACTACTAATATTTCATATATATTTTTCATCTAGTGCCTAGTACAAGGTCTGATGTAGAGCAGAAGCTGTGAAATCTCTGTATAGCAGTAATAAAAACAGAATCAGCAATTTCCACTTTTGCTTTATTTTAGATTTTGGAGTCCAGTAAGGAGAATGGTTCACTTATCCTAACTTCGTTTACATGAAGTTCCTACCTCTGAGCCATATGAAGTGACATGTGCTAAAAAAAGGTCATTCTGATACCTCTTGTCACCCACATTAAGCAATGACTTCAGCCTAGTGCATGGGCTACTCATTCATCTCTGAGACTTTGATGCATTTATCCTTTAACCAGAGTATGCAAAATGGAATGTGCTCAGATCCTTGGATTTTACCCATCCAGTAGTCCATGCTATACTCATCATAGTACTTATAGAGAATACTTGAACATTTCAGATCTGGAGTTATGGCCAACACTTCCTATGCCAGCTGTCATCAGAGAACTACCACCAGCCAATACAAACATTCTACCGAAAGGGTGGGTAAATTAGTATCATTACTTATATTTGCTAGAGGGGAGAAAAAAAGAATAAAATAAAACGCAAACAATTAAGATAGAAGTTTCTAGGTTATATTCCTATAATCACGTGTCTATGCTTGGTCATAATTCACAATAGTCTGGTCAATAGTATTTTGGAAGTGCTTTACCTGACCCCAGATTTGAGACTAGGTAAAATCTGGGGTAGGGGGCAGTATTAGCAAAGATGCTGACAAGAGCTGTCCTGGTGTACATGAAGGAAGCAGCCACATCTCCGTTGCAGCCAGCTCCCCACAGAACAGAGAATGCCAGGGAGGAGATCCTCAGGGGACTTTGAGGGCTTTCGGCCCTTGCTTTTAATATTTCACATATTATCTATTAAGACTTCTTGGAACAAGTGCATGAAGTAAGTAGGATAACTATTCTCGCCCCTTCCTATTAAGAATAAGGAATTAAGAACTGAGAAGTCAGATGATCTCTTGAGGTGACATAATTAATTTGCAGTCATGCCAGGACGAGACTCCAGGGTCCCTGGTGCTAGGTGCTGCTCTATGCTCAGTTCGTTATTTGATACCATGCTTGAATTCTTGATTATCTGGAGGCCTCACATTTTCTTTCACCCTTATTCAAGGGAAGATTTCATCACCATTTAAGAAAACCACCTCTTCAGCGAAGGTGTTCTGTTATACCAGTTTTTTCTTTTCTCTTCTTTTCTTTCCTTTCCGTTTCTTTTTTTTTTTTTCTTTCCTTTCCTTTTCTTTTCTTTTTTCTCTTTCCTTTTCTTTCTTTCCTTTCCTTTCCTTTTCTCTTTTCTTTTCACCCTCATCCCCATCCCCATTGGACAGCTTTGTTCCCATCGGTAACAGCCATAAGAAATGCTGACCATGAATTTCAGACCTGAATGGCTCAAACCTTCTCTACAGGTTGAGAAGACCACACTCACATTTTGCACATCCGTCTCTGGAGAATGTGGCCACTGCTCCTTACTGTGTGGGGCATAGATCACTTTTAAAAGGCTGCTGCTGCCTCTTGGAACACGGAGAAGTGGCTGGTGGGGGGGGGGAGGGTTCACCAGCTTTCTGTTGCTAGTGCTAGTCAGAGAATTCCGAGGCCAAGCCCCTGCTTCTTTTCTCCCGCAAGTACAACCACTGCCAGTCATGCTTTCTGATCTAAGATCACTCCCTGGAGAAAAGTAAGCATCTTTCTGGTTTACTTTCTTTAGTAGTCTGTGGTTGCAGCCCCTCTTTAACTGTACCTGTCTTGAAAAGCAAAAGTACCACATTCTTTAGCCCCAAAGATCCAGATTGGTGTTACACACACACTCCCTTCCTGAAGCTGCTGTATTCTAATTCCTTAGAGAGCACCAGGCATAGTTACCTTTTCTTTTCATCTTCAAAACCCCACCCTCCATTATGGGCAGGGCAAGATAAAACTGGGGCACGAGCTCATTCCTAGCCTTTCCAAATATCCTACCGTCGGCACATTTATATTAGATATTGATTTCTGTTTAATAGAATAAGCCAGGAAAAATCACACTCTTTGTTGGCGTTCAAAGGATAAACCATAAAAGCCATTAAGAAGTACTGTAAGCATGAAGATGATTAATGGGACTTAAGGTGCTGTTCACCGACTATTTCCAGATAATGTCTTTGAGAGATTCCATTGCTTCTGGCTGCAGTTCAGAACTATTTATTTGCAAGGTGAAATTCTGAGTAATGATGTTTCCCGTGTAGCCCTGACTGACGGTGTTAAAGAGACGGAACTGGATGGCCCTGAACTCTGATCTTCAAGGGTTTGTGCCAAGGAGTAGCTAGGATATTTTCAGAGGTCATGCTTTGAAAGACCTTAGGTCTGCCCTCAAAACACCCCTCCTTCTGGGAGCCCTGAGTCCCCTAGCCAAGAGGACCTGCTGGGCTGAAGCTTTCTCGAGAAGCGATTGTCAAGAATTATTGATTCCCAACTTGTGTGAAACTAGTGTGAATTTTTCCTTCCTCACATTGAACTTTGTTTGGACTGAGGCAGTAGTGAACATCTGAGAACAATACCCTACTGCGACATCCCCGAATTCTACTTTACTTTTTTTTTTTTTCTCCCTATTTGGCAGAATCTTATACAAAGTACTTCATATGTTCCAGCATTTCTCAAGTTTGCCTTTTATTTGCTAAAATGATTCCATCTATGTTCATGAAAACCCCAACAGCTATTTACTGGCACCTAGGCTGCAATAATGTACATATGTCAATTTGTTTTTTTGGTGCTTGAAGGCTTACCCAAATCCCTCCAGCAAAGCAGTCAGAGGAGCCCAGACTGTCTTTATAAAAGGTGAATCCCAACTACTCAGAACAGTGTCTGTCATGGACACTTCAGTAAGTATTAGATGAGTGGATAAATGAATGAATGGATGAATGGATGGATGGATGGATGGATGGATGGATAGAAGTTACCATTTTAGGACTACCTGTAATATTGTGTAGATCACTGATTTCTATGACAAAGTACAGGGTTTTTTTTTGTTGTTGTTTTGTTTTGTTTTGTTTTTTTAAAGTACAGGTTTGATAGAATTATTTCCAATGTGTCAAAGAGAAAACCAAGACTGAGTAGTGACTTTCCCAAGGTGATAGAGACAGGGTTTAAATAAAAGACTACGTCATTTTCCAATCTAACACAGGGAAGACGGGATCAGGAGTAGGTGGCATGCATACATTTTACTTTCTACTTTAAATAAAGCAATTGATTATACATTGTTGCAAAAATGGAAAATTTCATGGATTCCAAAGTGCACATCCCCTTTCTTTGGGAATATTCCAAATACAATACTTGGCATGCTTAAAAGCTTATGTAGATTTTACATGAGGCAATCTTAACATTCCATTAGGATCTGAGACTATTCCTTAAATATTTACTTGGGCTGGGAGTTATCTGAAATCTTTTCTGGTAGTTGGAGAGGAGGGAGATTTGGGTTCTATTTCGACCAAGAAAGGCATTTTTAGTTGTGTTAAGACTGAAACCCATACTCCCAACTTCTGTTTCCACTTTGCCTCACTGTTTGAGGAAGCATCTTTGATTTCTCACCAATCCCTGCTCTCCAGATCTGCCTGGTACCCTGTACCTCACCTGAAAACAGGTCGTTAAAGCAGTTTTCTTTTACTGATCCACCTTTGGGGCTTTATTCATAAGGTTTCTTTCGGTTCCAATGTTGTTTAACCAAAGCCCATCTATTGGTGGGTTTACCACCTGTCTGTTCTGAGTCATGTAACAGCTTTGTTTTTTCCTTTGACCCAGAGGCAAGAATGGAGGGAGGCTATTTCCTAAGAACAATCCAAAAGTCCCTCTGGAGTATTCCCAAATAGCTTGTGGTTGAAATACATCTTTCCAGAAAAGATAGCTTGTCCCTTAGGGGGAAAAAATGTTAGTTCCTTACTCCTTTGGATTTCAATGATTATTTTCTCTCAACTGCCATAGGTTGCTTCAGAGTAATCAGCAATGCCATCGTTATATTCAGGATACAGATAGATTTTCTATCAACCTAGCCGGGTTCTCATTGTTTATCACTGAAAATAATAATGGTGATAATAATAAGAATAATAGTAAACATACCCACCCTGATTATGATTGACAAAATGTCATGGGGGGTATATAATTGATTGTAGTCCATTAATACAGATAGTCAATAAATATAGATAGGGACTCAAGAGGGGGCCTGTACCCTGAAAGATCGCACCCCTCTTTTCATGGAGAATAATAGGAAACCTGACCCTGGGCTGGTGTGGAAAAGTGAAGGCCTGATCCAGAGAGTTACAGGATAATTACTTATTTCTTTAGCAACCAATTTTCAAAACAGCATGGGGGCAAGGGGTAGAGGTAAATTTGTTGTATCTGAGCAGTATTTTATTTTTAAAAACAAATATACAAAATTGAGTTAATGCTAATGTTAATTAATGCTTTGATTACATTTTTAATCCATCACCTTCTTTCATTTAGAGAGTTCTTACTTGCTTTACTTACTTTTCATCTTACTTCACATTTATTACTTTTCACTGTGTTTTTAAAGATATATAATTCTTTCTCCTTTTTTCCCCCTTCAACATAGCCCCAGCCCCAGGTTAATTTCCGTCTTTCTCCTTTTATTGTTACTGCTGTTTATCCCTCTTCTGGTTTCTTTCTCCTTCCCCTTTACCTTGGCTTTGTTACCACAGACCCCCTCACCTTTGCCAGTGACACACCCCGCTCCACTGGGTGATAAGGATGCTTTGTTCCAGGATTTATTTATTTATTTTCTTTCTTACTTTCTTTCTTTCTTTTTTTTTTTTCATTTTATTTCAGTGTTCCAAGATTCATTGTTAATACCCACCACCAGGCTCACCCAAACCCCCAACCTTCTCCCCTCCAAAACCCTCAGATTGTTTTTCAGAGTCCACAGTCTCTCATGGTTTGTTCCCCCCTCAGATTTCCCCCAACTCCGTTCTCCTCTCCATCTCCCAACGTCCTCCATGTTATTCCTTATGCTCCACAAGTAAGTGATTTTCATCCCAATAAACAAGCAAGGACTTGTATCCCAATTCCTCTCTCCCAGGGGAAGCCTGTAGTGTGGAGCAAGGGACTGAGGTGGGGGGTGGGTGTGGGGAGGAAGCCTGTCTCTGTAGCAGCACCTGAAGGGTTCTTAGACCTAAAAAGAAACTGAAATGGTTTACTTGAAGGAATGCATGCCCTCTGATTTGGTTCCAGACTCATCATTGAAACATTTAAATTTACTAAGATGCCTAATTTTAATCTGCATGTACAGAAACATTGATCAAAAGGAGAAGCAGCAGAAGCTATTAAGCAGGATCATAAAGTGCTTAAAGTGGAGTTTCCACGAAATCTAAATTCAGCCCAGCTTGCAAAATGATCACGGGAATCTATTGATTGGACTTTTGACCACTCCTGGAAGGAAAAGTGAGTCTCTTTTTTGACAAGATAAGAAGAACCTCAGCCTGAAGGGTAGCCTCAGCTTTTACAAGACAACAAGGCAGAGGGTTATAAAACGGACCCCTCTGTGCTGAGGGCTTTGGTTTTGAGGAAGACCAGCAGAGCTTGCATTTCCTTGCAGGAAGATGTGTGTGTTAATTGCTTCTGCACTACCGGCCACAAGACTTCCCAGACATCGAAGCCCTTCCTGGAATGGAGAGGGTTCATCCTATGGTGTAACTAATGACAGTGAGCAGATAGGGAGCCAAGGTAGCATGACAAGAAGAGAAATTGAATAATGTAGGAAGGAAACAATATTAGGAATGCAGAGCCCTGTTCATATATTTCTCTATTCACTCATTATCATCTCCAGATATAAACTTAATTATCTCAGAATAGCAGTTTAAACAAACTGGGGATCTCAGATCTTTTGCATCTGGTAAGGTACCTAACAGTTCTGGGGCTTCAGATCCTATCTGTAGTCTGGGAATGGGCATGGTGCCTCTTCAAGTCTTCATTGTAGGATTGGGTGATGAGAATGCAAATCAGCCTGCCAGCTGCTAAGTCGGTGAACTGGACCAGATGGGCTTGCTCAGTCTTTGGCTCCTTACCTGTAGAGCGAGGTGCCTTAGTGCCCTGCCCTCCTCTGCACAGCTTGCCAGGTGTGGAGGGGCTCATAAAACGATTACATACTTGGAAAGATTTTCACACCTGTGGTTAGTTTACCAACATGCTGTTGCTGGGTTGCAGTGTTCTTTTCTCATGGAGGTAAAGAAAGAATCTCTCAGGCACAAAAGGGCGAAGTGAAGTGAAGCGAAAGTTTATTAAGTGAAGGCAAGAACAGAAAGAAAAGAGTGGGGGGGAGCCTTCTGGAGTGAGAGGAGTCCTGACTGGATTACCACTGAGGGCTTTTATGGTCTGTCTTTTATAGAAAACTGACCAGGGTACTTAATGTCACCAGTGGTAGTATCATGTTTACTTCACCTTCAAAGTTTGGTAAATTTCAGTGGCTAAATTTGTAACTAGCATGAAAATATCTTATCTCTAACATTTAAGACAAGCAAGGTGGTTTCATGATGTTCCTTCATCTCTGGTTTTGTTCGAAACTATCATGAAAATACGTGATCTGTAACATTTCTCCACATCTGGGATTTCTGTGAGCCTGTCGCTATTGACCTAGCCCCGCCTGTCCCTTACTCAATGCCAGATGTAAAGCAGCCCACCGCATGTAAGTCTCCTAGAGACGAGTCCTGTTCAGAAGGCTGATTTAATAATAGCAGAATAGTTACGAAAAAACAAGTATACTCTTAAAATGCGTTTAGAGTGTAGGTGACATTCATCTGGGTATCTTTAAAGATGAAAAGAATGCTTCCTTTTGTTCATCCTCTCAAGAAATAACTCTTGAGCACAAACTGTATGCCGCGCACTGTTGTACAAACGTGAACATGAAGAACAAACAAACAAAATCTCTGCTCTTGACAGAAACAGGTCAATAATTTAAAGCCATGTGATATGTTAGTGCTAATGGGAAAAATATTGAAGAGGGGTAGGAAGTCCTGGAAAGAAGAGATGAAATTTTAGTGTTGATGAGACTGAATTTGGAAACAAGGAAAAGTCAGCCAGAACCAGGTTTGGCAAAGGATGATGATAATCCCCTTAGGTGAAGCAGATCTGGTTTAACAGCAAAAGGAAACGAGTACATGAATGAGATGTATTCACAGAATAAGAAAAATCATCAGTTTTCTGGAGGGTTCTGCAAAGCTGAAGTCAATTCCAGCAATAGCAGCTGGATACATTCATTCACAGTATGGCTGGTGAGTATGTACGCTGAGCCCAGTGCTACTGAGGGGGTGATCCAAACTACAAGCACCCCGCCTTTGTGGTGCTCATTCCTGTGGAGGGAGATCTCAGAGGATAAATAATGAGCATAGCAAATAAGTAAATGACATAGTGTCCATTGGCTTAATTTCACTGCCCTCAAATTATATGGCAGTATTATAGGCAATAATGCCACATTTGCTGGAAAGAGCATGGGCTCTGAGATCAGGTGGATATCCTCCTAGCTAATTTCTAGTCCTCTGTCTTCAATCAAGTTGCTTAAGCTCTTCCAATGCCAAGTTTCCTATTTTTAAAATGGAATTAGCAATATTTCTCATGTAGATGCCAAAATATCGTCAATGTGGTTAAAGAATCTAGTGTGCAAGTAGGTAGAAGAGAGTAGATAATAAATACCATCATTTAAGCTGAATAATGTAGAATAATAGTGTAGGTAACAATTACAATTTCTACCTAATTTAAGTACATACTGTTTGATTGTTTTTCCTTGGACATTTTTCATTACTTTTTGCTACACTTTGTAAACGGGCATGGATATGGTTAAGTGTATCTGCTCTCAGACTTGCCAGTACCTTCTGGTATTTTTCTGAATCTTTGAGGCAGTGAAATCTCCCATATGCATTGTGGCTGGCTTTATGCAAATTATGCTTGGTACACTAGGAAAGCTGCACAGAATTAGCTAAGGCACTTCTGCCCTTCAAGAATCTAGCTGAGGAAATAGTGGTCTGCCTAAGACTACTAATGCAAAATAATACACTGTATCAGATAAGGGGTACAGATGATGCAATGGCATTTCTTCTATTTATGGTAATAAAGGTAATATCACTCATGTGAAATTACTAAAGGGAAACCTCATGAAAGTGGAGTCCCCAGACTGGAAGGGGGAGCGGTACCACTCAATGTCAGTTCAGCAGAACTGTCAATTATGGACCCCAACAGAAGAATCTCAACAGGAAATAATGGTCAGCTCCAGGCCCCAGCAAGAAAAGAAAAACATTACATCTCTTAGTAGAAATCCTCTACTCCTGCACCTCAGACAATGAGACACTGTCAACTCTTGCTTTTCTCCAGTGGACTCCTTTCAAAACAACTCCTCCCCACTTCCTCTTTCTCCATGAAGTAGTGTTTTCCTCCTCTGTTTGTTGGACTTGCCTATAGTTTTGCCATAGCTTACATGTCCTGAATTGCAGTTCTCTGCTTTTCCTAAATAAACCCATTTTTCCCGGGAAAAAAACCTTTAATTTTTGTAAAGGTTAACATTAGCAAATTACCAAATTCTGTTTAAAGATAAAAGAACTATTATTGTCTCACTATCTCATTTTTACCTTTTCTGCCTCATTCCTCCCAGCTGGTGGGTATTTTTTTTTTTTAAGACACATATGTGTATGCATATAGTCACACACATACCATGCAATGATGTACTTTTGTCAGCGACACTATATGTAATCCCAGTGTTCTGTCCCTCACCCTTGAGACCTCGGGGGTCTGCTCAATCACCTAGGTCTGCTCTCAGTGCTCCCTCCTCTGGCAGCACTGGGGAGGCCCTGGGTCTCCTTCATGTGACAACAGGATGCACCCTGGAAGGCAGAAACTAGTCTGAGATAAGCCCTTGCTCACCAAGTGATTACCACCTCCCTGGCCTCCTTAATTTTCTAACATAAAACTGTATAGAGAGGACAGACTTATCAGAATCTGGGGATGATTTCATGAAAAAGAAAGAGGAAAACAGCAACACGGTGTTAAATATTATTCCAGAGTCCTTAGGAAAAAACAAAAAAACAAAAAAAAACATTAAGCTGCCTGGGGTGAAAGGGGAAGGGGCACGTCTCCTTATGCTCCAGTTTCCTGTCTTAGCCAGAAGGAGCCTTTCCTTCATGTACTCATGCAGTGAATTGCTACACTGCCCACTAGGAAGTTTCCCCTCTCAGCTCACAGATGCAGATGCTCATCCCAGCCAAGGTTGCCTTCAGCCCCATGACCTCCAACAGCACATCTTCCCTATCTGCCTCTTGGGCAGGGAAGGGAGGGCTGTGCCCACAGCCTGCCGGCCTGCTTGCACTGAGGGCAAATTTGTGGTCGAGTTCGAACACGGGCACTCACAAATGCATGCACATGTGCATGCGTGTACCTGAATAACCCACTCGCAAAATCAAATGATTCTCCAAGACCGTATAGCCGAAATCCACAGACACCTGTTCTTAGTAACAGTGTCATCTAGCACCATCACCCTGGCTGTCGTGCAGTGAGCTGCAGCTTCAGCCCACAGTCCTTGAGACCTTAAGAAACAGTGGCCCTGTGGAGTATGGTTCCCAAAAGAAATTCAACCAGAAAGTTTTCCTTCCCCTAGGCAGAATCTTTGGTTGGGCTTCACACTTCACTCTGCTTATTCTCATAGAGACACAATCAAAGGAGGTGGCGAAGTTCATTCTAACTATTTAAGGGGCATGTGCATCGATATATAGAAAAATCAAGTCACTCATCTAAAACAACATGATGCCTCCGGTCACTCCAGTAGTGACGCTGTTTGTGATCCAAATCATTGGATTATTCATCTGCTTTTCTTCTTGCTGAATTTGATGCAGTCTGTGACCCTAACCATAGACAACACGTTCTTATTTTTTAACATCAAGGCAGAAGTAAAAAATAAGTAAGTAAGTAAATAAATACAGGAAACAGGTGTGATCTCATTGGCTAAAAATACCCTTAAAATAACCTTTCCTCCACTATTTTTTTTTTTCCTCTACTGTTTTTAATCCTTGACCTCATTGCCAAATTGGGAGAAATTGAGAAGAGATAGCTAGCTGTTGGTGCCTCAGTTGCTCCATTTATGAAGCTGAGAAAATAACACTTTACACCTCCCATTTCCCACAGAAGTAGGGAGGCTTAATAAGTTAATGCAGGAAAAGCACTTTGTACTCTCAGAGTACATTTCACTAAAGAATATCAAAGTATTACCATGCCTATTATTAATAAATAGGATTGGCCTGAGCACGGAGCCCCAAGAGAACTCCATTGTTCCTTCTCTGCATGCAGATTGGGTGCCATTTTCTATGAGCCTCTTCACTTTGCCTGCCAACAACCTGCTCATTAACCTACATAATAACACTGTTTTGTACTTTTCCACTGCCTTTCATTCAGGGAACTCCAAATGCCCTGCTAGCACTATTAAATCAAGGATCATTACATGTAGGTAAGGTGTTACAAGTGCCATTAAACTTAGCAGGTGGGTGGGTAGAGGGATCAGAGGAACGGAAAGGTGGGGGCAGGAAGTAGTAGTGACTTCTCGAGCCAGCCCTGCTCACAGGGTCTACGTGGCTGCCCCAGAGACTACTACCTCCTCAGCTCGGTGGGTCTTCCCATCCTCCCTTCCTGAAAGCCCACTCTAAAGGGTAAGAAAATTGCAGTGGATTCACAGGCATGCTCTATTTTCAGCTACTTCCATAAAGAAATCAATTCAATTTGTCTGACAGTCTACTTTTCCTGAAGCTCTGCTGGCAGAAGGTTTAACTTTATATCATCTTCCACAGCCCCAAAACAAAACAACCATTTTATTTCATCCTCAATGAAAGTAACTTCTATTTATCTTGGTGAGCTCCCATGCTAGCTAATCTACAGGCACCCGTCGGATTGCCTTTGTTCTCGGCACCTTCTGGCTGTTGCATCTTAGTGCGTGAGACTGGAAGTCCATGACAGAGGAAGCATGCTGTCATTTTAATGAATGGGGTTCTCTTCCAGTGCCACTCTTCCCAACAACGGGCCATTTCCATAGCCATCAAGATGTCAGATGCAAAATAAAACCAGTTGCAGCATAGTACTGTGCAAAAGGCAATTCAGATTATTGTTGAATTGTGTGGCTGGAAGGACTTGGGAGACGTCGCTTTGCTCCTCGCTACTTTTTTGAGATCTCCCTCTAATTGGAACAAAATTATCACCAATTATAACATAACGTTTAAACCTCAAAGGACCTGAGTAAGTGAAAGAAGATGGGATGTGTGAGGCGTTGTGTTAAGAAAATAGCTAAGCCTGGGCTTGTTTCTCTCAGCACCTCGCTTTTGGCTGCCATCTCAGACCTTTAGAAGTTGATCCATGAATACAAATGAGCAGGAGCATAACGTGGCAGGAAGAACAAGAGGTTTGCACAGATTTGGCTTCAGAGCTGTGTGATCTGAAGAAAGTTGCTTGGTGTCCCCTAACCTTGTAGTCCTTGTCTGTGAGTTGTGGGTAATGAAACCAACGGTGTGCCTCACAGCGTGGAACTGATAACTCGTGGGAGAACATTTAAAGGTCTTTTGTATATTCTAAAATTCTGAGCAGATATTCATTATTAATACTATGAGTTGTAACTAAGCCTCATTACAAGGAAAATCCACAGTGAAAAATATGCAGTGCCTCTCAAACACAGACAGAAAAGACGTTTTGCCATCCACAGTAGTCCCTTGTCTATTCTGATGACTCCCTTCTTTTGGTACAATTTGGGGTGAAAAAGTAGGAAATTGGCCAGAAAAGCAATAAGACCTCCAGGTGACTAATCAGGATTCTCTTCCTGGCACAGTGCTTTAGAAGAGAATCCTGCAGTGCTTAGAAAGTGTTACAGTAACTCTAAAGGTGCATCCACAACTTAATACCATCAGGATTAGCATTTGACAATTTAGTAATGAACTTTATAGAGTCCCCTTGGTTTTGCAGAATCCCTAGCCTCACGATGACTTCACTTGGATAAATGACTTAACCTTTTTCTGCCTCAGTTTCTTCATGAATAAAACAATTTATACCCTTTCGTACCTTTACCTCATAATGTCGTAAGAATCAAAAGCAATTATATGTGCAAGTATGCAGAAATGTTCGCTGTAATTTAGGATCTCATTAAGGTTGAGTCTTACTTTTTATGTGCTATCATTTTTAGGCTACTTTTTCTTCTTGCAGGGCAGAGAGAAAGATGGCCAGGGCTGATCCTAAGAGTGCTCCAAGGAGATGAAATTTCTAAGAGTAGCAGGATGAAGTGAAATATGAAAAATGTCAGCTGACCACCAGGAATAAACAGATTCCTGGCAATAGCCATTATTAGATGGTGGAATTGCCTCGCTCAGGAAGTGGTAGGAACATTTACTGCTCAACTGGATAAAGCACTCTCAAGGGCCAGATGACCTGCCATTTCCTTCTACATTATCGATGAGTTTCTTCTAATAATAATAAAACGGCTGAAATTGGCTATAGTGCTCTAATCACTCAAGTATAGGTTTCTAGCTACATCATAATTATGTCTGGCCACGTTCTCAGATAAGTTATCTCTATTTGGCCTTGGTCTTGGCGACTTCTCTAGTCAGTTTGCTGCTGGGTCTGCATCTGCAAAGAGCTACCTTAGTGTCTGCACTACTCTAGCATTACGTGCGTTTAACAATGTGGAGTGACTGTGCTTTTTTAAACAATGGGTTGTGTTCAAGCAGCTTCAGCAACACCAGGACAGTGTTAAGCTGTTTCAGTGCTAATACTGAGACCAAGGAGGGATGGTAGCTGACCAGGAGCCCTATTTCCTCTGCTGAGTTAAGCATATGATTCAGCTTCTTCTATTTGTTCAATTGTAGTAAACACTTTTTCGCAGACTTTTTACAGGGTGTGCAAAAAAATGCCTCCTAAGCAAAGATAGAAATGTACAATTTCTTTTTTATAACAGTTTTCGAAAATACACTTTTTGAATTGAAAAAGCTTATGGAAGAATGAGGAACTTCTCACAAAACAAACCATATTTGATATTTACAAATGTTATTTACTTGTTATTAAATTCAGTTTGTAAGAAAATATATATTAACATATACCTCTATTAGTTTTTTCTTACTTTCTAAAACTAAGTTTTGAGGTTGGGCTCTTGAAGACTTTAGCAATCCCTCCAAAGCTATTTTCCTTTCTTTTTCTTTTTTTCTGCCTCCGCTTTGGTAGGAATACCATGTTTTAGTATTCCAGCCCCTCCTTTGACTTGCCAAAAAAAGAAAAAAAAAAAAGGAAAAAGAAAATCTCACTTTCAGAATTATAAAGAAATTTTTTTAAGTGTAACTATGTTTCAGTAAATCGAAGCCTGAAATGATGACTCAGGAAAGAAAGAGGTAGCGCATGGCCAGGTGACTACTCCTAATTCTGCTTCTGCCTCACCCTTTTGTAGTAGCCAGGCCCGTTGCCCATGTTCCCACTACCATGTGACTTCTTGAAGCTGGGCCTGGCTTTCCCCAGCCTGGTATTTCTGGCTCTTAGCAGAGTGCCTGGCACCCAGTAGATGTTCAATAATTGTCTCTGGTAATAAGCTCTAGGGGGCCTTTCCAAAGATATTACTGTTTGTTTATTTGTTTGTTTGTTTTTAAACCATTTTAGGAAAGACTCTCAAAGAACCTTCTATAAAAAAAATATAGGTACCTCCCCCTTCCCAGAGAACCATTTTGAACTGAGGTGTGAAACCTGTGGTCCATCTCTACCTTGTGACTCCAGCTTTTATACATCTTTCTTTCCTTTTAATCTGAAGTACATTTCCCTGTCCTACATCAGGGTCATAATTCCATTCAAGTTTATTGAATTCCTGCTTGTCATTTCTATTAGATCCTACACTTCATAGACTACTGATGGCACAGAATTTTCAGACCCTATCTTTTCACTGCCCTTTACAGTTAAAGTGCTTTTTATTTGCACTTTATTCAGAGGGTCACTTGGGCTGCTTGAGGTGGAAACCTTGGTACCATGGCCTATATTTTATAGACGAGGAAACGGAGGCTCTGAGATATGCAGTGAATTGACTGGAGTTGCGTGGTGTGTTGGTGGCTGATTCAAGCCTTCCACACATGTCCTGACTGCAGATCCAGTGCTATTTCTGGGACGCCACTGGGACTCCAGGCGTTTGCTGACTCTTTGATGCTATTTACAGACCTTTCACATGCACCACCAACTTGCCAGTGTCCGAGGCGTGGAAAACTCACCATCTCTTGATCCTGCCATCTTGGACTGCTCTGACTTAGAAAGTTCCCCAGCTCAGAATCTGTGAAATTAACTTTCAGTCAACAAACCAATTCAAGAATGTTATTGAAGACCTACTGGATGCCGGAGCTGCCTTCGCTCTGTCACTGAATGCAGTCCAGATGCCAGGAGTGCCTAGGATGGTCCGCTGACTGAAACCTAAAGCTGCAAAAGCTGTAGCCTCTGGGTATGAAAACAAAACCCACGCAGGCTGGGGCATAGAAGTGACTAAAGAAAGAGAAGTTGGAGGAGGGAAGGGAAAGGACACCCAGATGGAGGGAGATGAACTCAGGTGGAGTGAGGGCCAGTGGGAGGATGTGATGGGGATGTGGGGAAGCCTCAGGTGGATGGAGAAAAACCCAAGGAGAGGAGGGCTTAGAGCCCACTTTTGCACAGGCACAGAATAGGATCGTTAGAATAGGATCTGCTCGCCAAAAAGAGTTCATGTGCTGAACTTCAAATCTAGACATAGCTTAACCAGATCAATTAATTGAAGTTGTTTTGTTGTTGCTGCTGTGGTCTAGTGTAAGAGGGTTGTCCACAATTCCACTTTTCTGTGTCTGGATATGAAGTGCACAGGGCCCAGACCTTCCAGCCTATGGACACAATGACCCACATTTTAGTGGAGCCCACATAGAATCATCAGAATTTCTTGCAGCTGTTCCGGAGAGGCCGAGCACATTCGCTCTGGAGCAATTCTGCGTCTGTTCTTCTGTTGACCCATCTCATTTAACTCTTCAGCCTGCTACCATGTTGATCTTGTGGCCACAGGGACACCGGGACATCAGAGCACCAAATCCCTAGCTCTGCCGTGAAGGCAGAATTTGGGGAAGAAGGCAAAGAAAAACCTTTTATGCCCTTTTATCACCTGCGCTCCAGAGCGCACTGCTTGTGTCTTTACACAGTTTCTCAGACTGTGACTCATTCAAACCCAACCTTTCTCTCTGTAGGGACTCAGAACCACTTTATCCGGGATGTGGACACATACCGTGCCCTATCCAAACCATGTGACTCTGTTTGCCACTGGATATATTTATTTGTTCCTCTGTCCAAATCTTCACTGTACATTCATTTATGCAAGGCTATCTCTGGTTGCAAACAGCAAGACTGGATGCTGGAGTGAGCTCAGTGGGTTCAGGATTCCCTACTGCAAAAACATTGAAGTCCAAGTAATGCCCCTTACAGCCTAACGAGATGGAGTAAGGGTCTGACCTGTAGTGCCTATCCTGGGAAGCACGTATTGATCCTGCCCCCAGCAGAAGTGCACATACTGTACGTGGAGAGTCATCTTGAAAGCAGTGAGAGGAATGCTTTCTACACAGAAAATATGTTCTTAACCTTAAAGAAATATCTTAGCGTAACCATGCAAGATAGGGTTTTGCATAAAGGGTTAGCTTTATGATTTATAATCTTCTTTTATGAAAGAAGAGCCTGGGAACTTTAGGTCACACTTGTGTCTAAGGATTTGAAATATTTTAATCCAAACAAAAAAGCTTTCAGGAAGAGTTTAGATGCCAGGGAATTTTTTCTGTAGCTCTCAAGGATGAGGCAAGGAAAGGTTAGCAACCTATAGGAGATGGGCCCCAATAAAATCTTATTACCATGCTTTGAAGTTACAGTAGCACCATATCTGGAGTATTTATTTTCCCATTTCCCAGCCCACTGCCCTGGCTGAGATACTGGACCACAACCAGTGGAAGGAGCCCTGTACTTGGCACTTGCTCAGTCCTGAATTCATTCCAACTAGCAGTTTGACCTAGGAGAAGCCATTGCATCTACCTGACTCTCAGTCCCCTCACGTGTAAATCAAGGACTTGGAAGGGATAGGCTGTAAGCCCTGCCCTGTCTGCATCTATGAGGGATCTGCAACACTGCTTTCATTGGTAAGAAACCCAAATACCATGGACTATTTCAAAACAAAGCCAAACTGGAAACAGATGATTAGCCCGGATTACTCAGACCTCAGTTTCCATCTGTGGTGCAAATATAGACACAGAAACAGCTTAAATGGATAAGTGCTAAAAATACTTGGGTGTTTTAAAAAATACTAATTATTAAAAGTAATAATTAGTACATTGGAAAAGTTATCTCTGAGATGCATGGTATTATTTTCTGAAATCACAGTGCTCCCTTGCCAGCTCGTTAAAAACCAGACTCTTCCGGTTTCTTGGCTGCCTTTGCTTTCATTCTAAGTTGCAAAGTTGGTAAACATATGAAATGGAAATGGTTATTAATCCAGGTTAGGAGTATATTCAGAAGAAAAGAATTTAACTTGAGGAATGATTTAAAGGAGAAGAAGAAAATAAAGGCCAAACACAGCCAGTATCCAGTAGGAGTAAATTCATTTTCAAAACCAATTTAGTTCATTTAGGGACAGAGTAACACTGATAAAACATTTGTAATTAGCCGATCTCCTACTCTGTGCCAGATTCTGTGATACACACATACAAACATGTATATGTATGTTTGTGTGCGAGTGTGTTGTGTTTACAGGTGTGTGTCTATGCGTGGGAAGACATAGCTATCTTGAGTACTCAGTGCAGCCTTAATGTATAGAAGTGATTTTCCTATTTTTCAGTTAAGGAAACTGAAATTCAGAAGTGATCCACCTGCTGCCCCTTAGCTAGTAAAATAAGAAGCCTAGAATTGAGAGTGGGTACCTGGTCCTAAAGATAATTGTTTTCACATTATACCCCATTTTCTCAAGTGACCGTCTTGTTGGAAAACATCCTGAGGGCTTGCTATTTATAAACTGTTAAATTTAACTTAAAGAAGTTACAAAAGTTATTTAACATTTTGAGCTTTGATTTCTTTATCTGTAAAAGGGGGACTAAAAATATCTGCCTCAGGCAACTGTTGCCTGAATTAAACAAGACATAGCCGATGTAAGTGTCTACCAAAATTCCTGGCACTCACCTGTTTTGCAGTGTATCAGGGACACTTTTCTCCAGCTCCCTTTGGACTTGGAACTTTTTGATAGGTTAGGGAAAACAATCCACTTGCTCCCTCCAACAAGTAAGAAAATACTTATTTTTAAAAAGACTTTATTTATTTATTTGCCAGAGAGAGACAGTGATAGTAACAGAGATAGAGGGAGAGCAGGAGCAGGGAGCGGAGGGAGAAGCAGGCTTCCTGCTGAGCAGGGAGCCAGATGCCCGGTTTGAGCCTAGAACCCCAGGATCATGACCCAAGCTGAAGGCAGAGGCTTTACTGATTGACCCTCCCAGGCTCCGCCAGAAAACACTTACTGAATGCCTCCTATCATGCTACAGATTTTGATGTGTCCACTTCTGAAGTTGGTCAATGTAATGACGACAAAATCTTGTGGGCAGGAAAATGATTAACTACTAAGTTCAGTTACTCGAACCCCAGGCCTTTCAGCATTACCCCAGAGTTCAAGCGGTGTTTTTGTTAAAATTAACTCTGGGATACTAAAAATAAGCCTCAAGTTTGCCTTTCCTACCACCTCGACTCTTCTAGAAGAGTCGGTTTTCCTCTAAGGGCTCATGACAGGAAAGTTTTCCGCATGTCAGACTCACCTTGAAGCTGGATACGATAGATTGCAGTTGCTTTCTCCATGCATCTTGGCTCAATCTAGGCCTTCGGGGGACAGGCCTGGTACATTACACAGTCTACAAGGGCAGGTAATTTAATAAGGTTATCATATTTTGCCTCTATAAAGTGACTCAAGAACACCCTTTTTGAAAAAGTCATGTCAAATGGTGTTCCATTTAAAAATCAGTTACTGAATCAGGCAGGTGGGACTTGAGTCAGTAGAGGGGGCATAACTTAGGTTTTGAGAATAGAGCTAGCCCTACAGTCCTGCGTTCCGTATCAGGTTCAGGAACGTGAAGAATCCTGTGGCTGTCCTGAGGTTACTAAGGTCTCTGAATTACAATGACATCAATTAGACAATCCTGGCGAAGTCCCTTGAAAATCCATACATTTAACTTTTTAGAAATATTTACTTGCATAATTATATCTTGACAGCCCTAAAATGCTTTGCATATGCCAAATTCAGACTTTTCAGAATTAATGCTGTCCCTTTCAAAGGATCTTATGAAGTACTGTTGGTAACCCATAGTTTAATTTCCTTCCATCTTTGTACGGTGGGTTTTTTGGTGCAATTACTTTAATGTTTTGTTGCAGTTTTCCTTTATTTCTTTAATGAATGAGAAGCAAAAAAAAAAAAAAAAAAGAAAAAAAAGGAAGTGTTTGCATTCATGTTAGGAAGCCGAGATCCATATTTATGTGTAGCTGAGCTCATAGGATAGTTGAGAGAATGAGGGAAATGAATAAGCGAGCCCGAAACAGAAAACTTTCACCCTGGAAATAAAATGTCAGGAATTGTCTCTGAAACGTAAAGTGTAATTAGGCAAATGATAACATTTTTGTTGTTTTTGTCTTGTAATCAGCTTTTACAAAAAGTATGCCTGTTTCTGACCGTTAACATTAGAATTTCACAGGGGCGTTCCAGAAAGCTTAGTCTGGAAAAGTAGGGTGCCTGCTGTAATTGTCAGACTCCTGCTTTTCTGTCTGCAGTCTGGTTCTTCTGCAGGACACAGATGCTACTCTGGGAGCTTTCTTGGACAGAAAGGATTTCTTTCATTACTGAAGTCCACACGTGTTTCCTCATTGTGGAAGAATGCATTTCAGGATGTAAAATCTAATCTACACAGCTGTAAATGGTTTGGGACCCGGTTAGCTTAGAAATTGATTCTCTTCCTCTACACAGTCCAGATGATTGAAATAAGTTGAATGTTTTCTTCCAATACAATCACCCACATTTAAGGCATGGTGACCTAAAATTTTCCCCTGAGAAATCACATCTCTGAAAATCTGTTACCTTTAGTCCTGAATGCTTATGGCCAGGGCACATCGGGAAAGCCAGCACCACATACAGAGTATGCTGGTGCTTTTGTGGTTGCACTGGGGTGTTTCCCCCTTCAGGCTGCCCTTCCCTCAAAGTGATGTGCATTTTCATTCAGCATCATCATCATCATTGCTATTATTTTAAATCACAAGAATTTCAGCTACTTTATTTAATGTTTTTTGTTAGTAATATGGTTCTAAGCAACTTGTGAAATGAAACGTGGAAAGGAAATACCCATATTTCAGAGAGAAATACAACCCGTTAGAGGGGAAAAAAGAAACATTTAATATTTAAATTAATCAAAGTCAAGTAACCTTGGCTCAGAGAATGAAGAAAGTATAGAACGTTCTATTTTGATTTCCAAGTATATATATTAACAATGATACTTAGAATCTTCTCCATTTCTATACTGCATTACCCCATGGTAAAAGACATTCACGTTTGTTTAGGAAATACTATAATGACCTAGTGAGTTAGGTTCGAAAAAGTTCTTTTAGATTTAATAACAATAACTTAGAGTGATAGAAGTTTGTATTTAAAAACACCTGCATAAGTATTTCCTCAGTTAATATGAATAGAATCCATAACCGCCATATTGTCAACGAGGCAATGAGAATCTGAAAGGCTAAATGAAGCTGGCAGAGTCAGTTCTTGGATTTAGATTTCTGATGGCAGAGCCAATATTCTTCCCATCATTGTAAAAGAAAGACCTGGAGGAAATCCTTCTGTGTGGAGCAAAGCCTCACCAGCCTTGAGTGGAGCCTTGCAATCTTCCCTTGTGGGTCCCTTGTACTGCCCTTCTCTGTTTCCCAGCAATATTTAGCCATCATTTTCAAGGACACCTGTGTTTTCTTTTATGCAGAACAAAGAAGAGATGTATGAGGAGACTGCATGCACCTGCAGCCAGATGGGAGTGGCCTGTGCAGGTGTTTGGAGGGAAAAGCCCCAGTGGCTGGGGCCATTGTAAAAGGGAAGGATACCTGGGAACCTTGCCTGAGCTGAGAGAAGTGATCAGAATATCCAGAGAAGAGCCCCAGGGTGTCATTTAGGTGAAGACCCCAGAGCCTGAATGTTGTACATAATAAGTTGTGGACCTGAATTTTCTTCATCTGTATAGCACTGCACTGGGTACCCAGAGAACTAGGTCACATGATTTCTTCCTTTGTAGCTCCCATAAGTGAGTTGCTCTTTGCACACGTGTATATTGTATGCATAGGAAGCCTGCAAGTCCTCCCTGACAATGTCTTCCTTCAAACTACCTGCTTTTTCCCCTAAGGAAGACAGTGCTGTCCACATATCCTAGGGTCCTGGGTCCCCCAACCTTGTCTTCTGGGGGGGCTTAGGTCAGCAGTTATCACACTTTTTGGTCTCAGGACACCTTTACACTTTTAAGATGACTGAAGATCCCCTCAAATTTTTGTTTATATAGGTTATATAAGTACTTCCATATTAGAAAACTGATAAAAATTTAATGCTTCATTCATTTAAAATTAAAATAAGAGTACATTACATGTTAACACATTTTCCCCCAGTAAATACATTTTCCTCCAATAAATTCATGAGAAGTGTGACATTAAAGTTTTTAAAATCTTTTAGCAAACAGCTGGATTCTCCTATGTCCTTCTGCATTCAACATATCATTTTCTTTGAAGTGAATAAAGACAACCTGTTTCACAAAGGTTGTAGTTGGAAGGGCAAGGAGTATTTTTAACAAACTTTTAAGGTAGTTGTGGGTTTTGTTCTGATACCATACCAAAACTCAACAAGTGGTAATTTCTGAAAAAGTTGTTGCAATCTGAAATCTAAAACCACCTCAACAAATTTGTCTTGCTCTGTTACATTAAAACCCATTAGTTGCTACACTGTCTTTGCCCCATCCTGTTAGTCTCTAAGTACTTCAGAATAAATGGTCTTATAAAGTGAGTGAAGAATTTGAACACACACCTGACAGAACGGCTAAAATCAACAACACAAGAAACAACAGGTGTTGGCAAGGATGTCGAGAAAAAAGAACCCTTGTGCACTCTTGGTGGGAATGAAAGCTGGCACAGCCTCTGTGGAAAACAATATGGAGGTTCCTCAAAAAGTTAAAAATAGAATTAGCCTAGGATCCACCAATCACACTCCTAGGTATTTATCCAAAGAACACAGAAATACTAATTCAAAGGGATACATGCACCCCAATATTTATAGCAGCATTACTTATAATAGCCAAGATATGGAACCAGCCTAAGTGTCCATTGATTCTTGAATGGATAAAGAGGATATGATATATATATATATATTTTCTCATTCTTTCTCTCTCTCTCATATATATATATATGTATATATATATACACACACATACACACACAATGGAATATTATTCAGCTGTAAAAAAAGAACAAAATCTCGCCATTTCTAGCAATATAGATGAAGCTAGGGAGTATTATGCTAAGCAAAATAAATCAGAGAAAGAAAAATACCATATGGTTTCACTCAAATATGGAATTTAAGAAACAAAGCAAATGATCAACTGGGAAAAAGAGAGAGAGAGAATGAGAAACAGACTGAACTATAGAGAATGAATTGATGGTTACCAGAAGGGAGGTGAGTCAGGGATGGATGAAATAGGTGGTAGGGATGGAGGAGGGCACATGTGATGACCACTGGGTGTGGTTTGGAAGGGTTGAATCACTATATTGTACACCTGGAACTAATATAATGCTGTATGTTAACTGAGAGTAAAATAAAAACTTAAAAAAATATGAATAGACTTGTCTCTATAGCAGATATATAAAGGGTGAATAAGCACATGAAAAATGCTCAACATCATTACTCATTAGGGGAATGTAAGTCATAGTCACTATAAGATTTTCACATCCACTGTGATAGCTATGATAATTTGGACAAGAGCCAAGTATCAGGGAGGGTGTGGAAAAATTGGAGCCCTCATTTATTGCTGGTAGGAGGGTAAAATGACACAGTCCCTTGGCTGTTTATGAAAACGTTAAACACAGAGTTACCATATGACCAGCAATTCTACTTCTGTATATCTCTAGAGAAATAAAACACATGTCCATACAAAGATGTGTATGTAAATGTTCATAGAAATATTATTCACAACAGCCTCAAAGAGAATAACTTAACTGTCTTTCACCTAGTGAATGGAGACACAAAATGTGGTATGTCTATGTATGGAATACTATTTGACAATGGAAAGAAACAGAGTACTCATATAAGCTGCACTACGTATGAAGTCTGTAAAAATTATAAGTGAAGGAAACAAGTCAAAAGGAACGCGTACTTTGTAATTCTATTTATGTGAGATATTCAGAAACAACAACTCTCTCTATAAGGAAAGATTGACTGATGGCAGCTTACCAGTGTGCGTAGGAATGGAAAGCCACTGTAAAAAAGAAAAGAGGTTCCTTTTGGGGGGATAGGAATGTTCTAGACTTGGGTTCTTGTGCTAAGTGCATAATCCTGCATGTATACTTCAGGGCATCAGATTGTATACTTAAAAGAGGTGAATTTTGTCATATATAAATTTCCCCCAAAATGTGGAAAGTACCAATTTTTATTTTTATTTAATTTTTTAATTTAAGTACAGCTGGCACACAGTGTTACATTATTTTCAGGTATACAACATAGTGATTCAACTTCTCTATATATCATGTTATTTTTACCACAGGTGTAGCTACCATCCGTCACCATATATCTCCTAAGGCAAGGGGAACAAAAGCAAAAATTAACTATTAGGAATATATCAAAATAAAAAGTTTTTCACAGTGAAGGAAACCAACAAAATAAAAAGGCAACCTACTGAATGGAAGAAGATACTTGTAAATGATATACTCAATAAGGGTTAATACCCCAAATATGTAAATGTTATCATCCTATCATCCACTGGCCTCTCTTGTACTTGGATATTTTATCGTGTCCAATTTTGTAGAATCACATGATCTTTTAGAACTTACGATTCACAAAGTAATACAGATCTTCCAATTACAAACACATCCCATTACCCAAAATAAAAAGAAAATAGCATTAATTAATAACACAACCAGTCTCATCCTAAAAGTGCTTAAGTACTTGGAAGCTGTTAAACTCATGGTAACAAACTCAAGTTTTCCAGAATTCTTATTTTCCCTATGAAAGTTCAAATTGTAGCACTGCAATAAATACTACCGATTGTTTTCCTTGAAGTGACACTTCATTCATTTCTGAGAAAATGTCTGAGATACCACTTCTGAAAAACGAGAGTTTGTCTGTATTCATTCAAGGAAAAATAGTGTGTCTTGAAAAATGCAGCTAGGGCAATTCATAACTCAAGTGATTACAAAATTGCTTTTCTCTTGCTGGCATTTTTTGAGAGGGAGGTAAAGGTCAGAGAGGAGATATTTTAGGCTTTGTGGGTTACAGGTCAGGCCAGAAGTGGCCCCAGACCAAAGCTTGGCAACCTCTACTTCTGGATAAGCATTGTTCTTTGGTATGCGGAAGTGTTATTTGTATGCTTCCTTTTTTGTGTTAAAAATATGTGAAGTCAAGAGTCAAGATATATATTAAAAGTATTAACTTTCAAACTATCGTTGCTTCGTCATGGATATTTATAAGTGAAATGGCATTTTCTTTCTCTCTTTCTCCCTTTCTTCCTTCCTCTTCTTCTCTCCCCTCCCTCCCTCCCTTCCTCTTGCTGCCCCCCACCCTTCTTTATCTTTCTCTCTTTTTTCTGTGCAGGCATGGTGGCAAAGCATGCAAAGTCAGCCAATAATTTCCTTTGATACTACTGGATTCATTCACACTAAGGAGCATATGTTTTAACCCCCACCCCACCTCCATTGCTTTTGCACCTTTGGTGCAAATGCTGGCACAATGAAAAGGGCAAATAATGTCATAGAATTATTATGAGAACAATTTTGACCTCATATACCCTCTGAAAAATCTCAGGGACCTCCAGGGCTCTTTCGATCAAGCTGGGAAAACCGCTTATCTAGATGTCTTCTCCTATCCTTCCTCTTCTTCATGTTCTCAAGGGTAAAAGAGTAATTACATAGAAATAACTCTCAGAATCCAGTTGATTTTAGTTGAGAAAGAGTCTAATGGGTATTATTGGGCAAGGTACTTAGGATTCCTGAATCTCAATCTTCTTATCTATCAAATGGGGAAAATAAATAGCAGACACTCATTTTTTTAAGGTTAAATGAGATTTTTAAGTAAAATACCTGGCAGAGCACTGTTTTGTCGTCGATTATATATTTTTTTCATGTTATGAATTTATTTTCTAAATGCTGTTAATTACGTGAAGAAATATCAGACTCAGAGTGAACTTTCCTGCTGGTCTACTTTCAGGCACTGTGAAGGGAAAGCAGGGCAAATCTATTTGGTGGTAGCCTATCCATCCTGTACCCGCCAACAGAGCCTTTTAGGAATAGCCATCCAACTTTTCTCAAGACTTACAGTTCTTCATCATTTTTAAGCTCTTGACAACCTTTGACATCTACATAGGATTACAAAGGAAACCAATTGTATTTGTGTTATCAAAATATTTAAAAATGTGATGTTGCTTGTGCCTCATGATTAATGCATTACATAAAGTCTAACAGTGAGTCCAACATAAATTTGAAAAAGTGTCGAGTGAAACGGGATATTGGCAACAAGTGTATTATGATATGAAAATAACTGTGATTTCTACAGTGATAAAGCCACAGGCACTGCTGACACTACTGTGATAAGTTCCCTATATTCATAAATGCATTGCAATTAGAGGGCAGTGGAAATAAAGTTGTAAGTTTCCTCACCATTGAAATTGATAGACCTCCCTGAATTCTATTCACAGTCCCCTTGGGGGGCTCATAGACCCTAGGTTAATAACCTCTACTCCATATTATCTCCTTTAGCTTTCTTGTTTGCCTATAGTTAGAAAGCATGTAAAAGGCAGGGGAAAAAATGCTGGAAAATTGTCAGTTGTCTAATGAATTTGGAAGCAGAGGCATCTAGCCAGGTCTGGTGTTTGTACCCAGATTATGATGATTTGGATGCAGAATCTGTTTGCTGAATGATTCTTCATCTCCAAGATAAATTTAAGCTCAATTGATCAAGGTTGAAGAGATAGGAAAGCTACAATATGCTTAATTACAATTTACAAAGTTACAAATACAAGCCTTTCCTGACTCTTCAAACAATAACCTCTCACTCTGTGGGTAGTTTCTGCTCCAGTCATGGATTGAATTATACAAACTGTACACATGAGTGATTTTAAATCTGAACTGAAATGTAAACATACACACACACACCCTTTCCACAGTGTAGAATCATAAGATAGACAAATTGTTTAACTTCCAACACCCTGTCTGGCCCTAATTGATTCTTCTTACCCAACTGTGCATTTTAACATGTTCCAAGTTGGAGAAATCTACCAGCACTAATTCGATGCTGCAACTGTTTATGAGCCTTTTAATGGGCAAAGGGGAATTGATCTAATTTCTCAAGATGTCTGGGGAGTATGTTAAGTGGCACCTGATTGGTGTTCTGGGATGAGGTAAGAACAGTCATGCATAACCATTGGGGGTAAGAAGTGCTTATTTTCATTCCATGAGAAGCAGATCCTCACAGAAAGGGGAGTTTTCCTGTAGGGACTTGATACTTTATTAATGAAGACGCCTCTTTGGAGGATTATTTCAGTAAGAAGGAGGGCTAAATACAAAATCTGATATGAAGTGCATGCAGTCCAGTTTGAACTGTCCTCCTCATCCTCACTTTAAATATTAAAGATGAAAGTACTTAGGGAAATTATTAATATACAAGGTTAAAATTTCTAAGATGGGCTAGAACTGGTATTTCTCCTATTCAAGTGAAAACACAAATAACTCTGGGGATGCGTGAGGCCATTTTGACTCATTCAGAATAAATTATTAGGCTGATAGGGACCTATGTATTCCATCTCTCCACCATGCTAGTACAATACAATATTCTTGTTTGGTCACATGACCTACTCTGGCTGCCTTATCCTTATTGCTGGTCCTGGAACAAGCCTGCTTGTCCCACTTACAGGTTTTGCATTTGCTGTGTGCTTGCTGATCCCTTCGCTGAGAACACTCTTCCCTAAGATATCAGCATGGCTCATTCTGACCTCAGTCAGGCTTCTGCACACAGGTCATCTCCTCACATAGGACTCCTCTGATATGTAGAATAACAGCATCTTACCCATCCTGACCCTCTCTGTTCCTCTTGATTTTCCCCCATGTACTTAGCAGTGTTTGGCAAATTGCATAGCTGTGTGTTTATTTGTTTATGACCAGGAGATCAGCTTCATGAAGGCAAAAGCTTTGGTGTATCTTTGGTTCCTAGAAGAGTGCATACAGTGGTATTTATGCTTTGAGACTGGTAAGACAGTGCAAGTAAGAGGGCTTTATAAACTGTGTAGCACCATGCAAATTAGTAGGCAAGAGCAAAAGCTCAGAACGTTCTGGTCCATGCCATATGATTTTCTGGTCTTCATGTTGGGGTTCCATTGAGCACTATCAGTTGCCCAGTTCTGTGAGTGTGTGTAAGGACAAGATAAGGACAGAGGAAATAGGGTCAATAACTATCTTCAGCAAGTTTGCCCAGCCACAGATTTGCCTTACATTTGGAAAGGAATTAGAAAATTTTTGTTAGCATGACCCAATTTGGTTTTTGCAATTACTCTGTCAAAAGGGAAGCGGTGTCATTACTACTATTTTATAACAGGATATGAAATACAGAGAAGTCAAGGGATTTGTCCAAATCACACAGGTGATAAAAGGCAGAGTAAGGACAGGAATTGGATTTTCTAAGTCAATTCCATTATTTTATTTATCTTACCTTATTACCTGGAATCATGAAAGGACTTATGTTGGGATCATTAGTATATCCTATACATGAAACTAAGTGCTCTGTCCCAATCTCGTCCAGTCACAAATTCCTCCTCCTCTGGTCTCCACAAAAATCACAGGTAGGTTGAGGAAATGCCTGTAGTTCTCACATCATCTCCTCAGAGATACCGCTGTCAGAGCATAACCACACACAGTGATCTCAAGACTTGAGGGAAATGTCAAGTATTCCATGCACACACACAGAACAGAGAATCTCAGATGATGAGCTTGCTTGGAATGTCTTAAAGGATGACTTTGTTATTTTCCAAGGTGAGTGGAAAGGCATGTGAATATATAATATGCCACAATGGAAACCATCACCTGTCACCTTTGCAGAATTGTATAAAACATGTTTACAACAGGAAGGATATTCCTTAAAGGTGGCATCATACCTTTAGAACAGTGCTATCATTTGTTACAGAAATGTGTTATCAGTTCTCATGGAAAACCTGGAACCAGTGTTTTCCCCTAGAAAGACAGAATCTCACATGGGAATATTTACAAACTGTTTCCCAATTTCCTACTGTCAACTTATAAAATCTAGTTAATCATCCTGATCCCCGCATCCTAGTGTTGGTGATTTAATGCTGTATGCTTATACAGCATTTTATTTCCTAATATAGTAAGTGTATGATCAACACACTGCAGGGCAGTCTGACTTGTTTCTTGATGGACCTGCTGTGGGACTGGGGGAGACAGTGGATTCCTCTTTCTGTCTGAATGATATCCCTGACTACTACAGAACTCTTTCTGACTGATTAGGGAGCTGCAAGTTGAAGCATCTGGTGCTTATGTACAAAACAAACATAAATAAGAAATCATGTACAGATGTGGCTCTAACAAATCCCTAGCAACAAGAAAAGAAGTAGCATCAACAAATGAAAGGAGAAAAATCAATACTAAAAGAGGAGAAGAAAAGAAACAGAATCCTCTAAAGACTAAACTTCAAAAGTTTAATTTCAGGCTCAAATGCCTGACCTCACCCTCCCCACTCCCCCCCCCCCAAAAAAAAAGAAAAGAAAAGGAAAAACAAAACAAAACAGTATTTTTAGTGGTATCTGAGATTCCTGAAAAGATAGTTATGAAGACCAAATTATAAATTTGCTATTCTACTCTCCTGTCTCCCTCTGGGGATTAGGAGAGCTACTTACCCACAACAATGGATGTGTATAGAAGAAAAATTAAGTATCACATATCATTTACACTAACATTTTGTATCCAAAGAATAGAGGCCTCATACATTCTGTGAGGGTCCAAGTTAAGAAATGTGAGGTAGGTTATTTTAGCTGTTTAATGCAAATAACAATGTACAGATCAGCACAATTCTGGGATCTTACTCCAAGAACATTGTTAGTAAATACTGACAGGAAGATACACTTTTTATTTTAATGTCATGGATATACATTTGACTAGCAAAAGAAACAAGTTAATAACATATAAATAAAGTATTTAACAACATGATGAGGAGTTTGCATTGCTGGCTCAGAAGTATCCTGTGCTTAACTATGAGAAAGTATCAATACACCTCTGTCATCATGGGTCTATGACCTTCTGTAGGGTTTGCCCTTGGGTTCTGAGATAAAATTTAGGTTAGACTCTTTGAAATGGGTCACAGTACCCATACCCCATTAAGAAGGGTATTATCTCATGCTTTTACTGGCATTGGGGGAACACGTTTATATAATCTGTGTACCTTTTTCTTGGGCCTTATACTACAGTGAGAAAAAATATACCATGTGTATCTCAAGGTATACAATTAGGATCAATGCATGGCAACTATATGAATACCTTAAGTAAATACTTCGGAGTCATAGAGTTGTCCCATGTAAGACTGGTATTCATGTGGTAAGTTTTCTGTCATTAGAAGTTTTCAAAATATGAGGGTATGATCTTTGAGAGTCCTGCTTCTGTAACTGTGGCATTTAACACAGTGCCTAGCACATAGTAACTTCTCAACAATGAATTATTGCCTGATGACTAGATATCCATTAGGCAGGTTAGGAGAAGGTGCTATGTTGCTGAACTAGATAGGTCGTGTCATCCTAAATTTGTATACTTTGCTTTTTTTTTTCTTTCTCAATGTGAATGGTGTGGTGATATAAAGTCATCTCTTAGATTGGTCCTATTTCTTGATTATTTGAGAAATTTTTAAAAATTATTTTTTCTTCCTAATGTCTATGAACGAGCAGGTATTTATGAATGGGAAGTGAAAATATTTCATAGTACCCAACTAAAGTAATTTTTTTTCTAAACTCTTTTGACTTTATTTCCTCACTGCCAACTCATTTGACCAGTAGACCTCAGGGATAATTTTAATATTAGTGTTTCCAGGCTGAAACAAGAAAGTGTTGGAGAACCAACATAGGCAGTTTGTCTTTTGCAGCTGGTTACTTTTTGTGTGGTCACATCTTAGTTCCTCAAGACATTGGAACCCTTGACTGTAAATCTTGGGCTCTTAGACACAATTTCCAGGGGGCTCACTGAAATCCTGGAAAGAAAAAAACAGATCCACAGTAGCTCTGAAAAATACTATAAATGAATTTGCCCTTAAGTGTTATGATGCTTAATGGAAATGTGTCTGCCCTTTTCTTTAATTAACTTTTAATTTCCATGATACTGTGGAAGCATGATGATGACAAAGCTATTGCTCTCGGCATTCTAGAGCATGATATAGGAGAGGTTAAAGTTATGTGTCCATACTGAGCCAGATAGCTTGGCTCATCCAGTCCCCCATGCAATCTCCAGCTAATCATGTGAAAAAACTCCTCATCACCTGGAAGACTGAGCAAGGAGTAGGGTATATGAACCTAAATTCATGACTAGGTCTGAAAAAATAGTAAGGCAAGAGAGAAAGAGGGAGAGGGAGTGAAGTGGGGAAGGAGAGCAGGGGAGGAGGAGGGCGGCTTTCAATTTGTCTATTAATGACATGGTGGAATCTATGTGGAATAGAATATAAGAAGCTTCCAAAAGGTTCATTTAGGTGTGAATAGACAGTGATCTGGGAGTCAGGACCTAGAGAAGGAATGTAGGGCCCCACTAGCGAACACTGATATTATGTACCTCCCCTGGCGACCCAGAGAGCATGTGGGGGCCTGCAAGGCAACCCTTACCCAAGTCTGTTGGTAGGCCAATCTTCAGTGCAGTGACACTGCCCTATATAGCATTCTCAACATTTTTAAAAGATATTTGATTTTGAAGTGTGATGTTTTGCTCCATATTTTCTTTCCTAAATATATTTTTCTTAAGCTGTTGTTAAAAAAGAGTTTGCCTATATCAGTTACAAATAACTGCTGTGGCCCAGGCACATGTTAAGTGACAGTGAAAGGCTATTCTACTTGCAGAAACTCAAATGCTAACTTTATTAGCAGGGGAAAAAAATTACAAATGAATTTAGCATGAGTGTGAAGTACTGACAACTCAAAGAAAACCACCAGGAATCATGCCAAGTAATGATTTTAGATTCAAGTTACAATGACCTACTTTGTGGTTTCTCAACAATGATTTTTGTAGAGCTCTAGCTCACGCCTTGGTCCTTTATCACTAGCAAAGGAATTAGAGAAGTTGTGTGGAAGTGTTTATTGTCTATACAGGGATAAATCTTTTTAATTTCTTTCCCAAACTATAATATACTTTAAAAAAAACCCATTTCCCTTTTATTTCCTGTCGCTTTCTTACATATATTTTATTGTGGATAACAGCTAATCAACTCTATTGACCCACATGGAAGGTTGTAGTACATAGTGACCTAGAAGGGATGATTTCCTTGGTCCAGGCCAAGGGTGGCAAACTTTGCCCCACAGACCAAATCTGACTCATCACAGAGTTTTTTAAATACAGCTTCAAAGGGACAAAACCTTTCTTAATTCTATTATTTATTATCTATAGGCCCTTTCCATCTACAACAGCAGAGTTGAATAGTTGTGTTACAGAGTCCCGCAAAGCTTAAAATATATACTATCCAGTCCTTTACAGAAAGCATTTGACAGTACCTGATCTAGACTCTAGACTCTTAAGTCATCATATTGTTCATCTGGATTCATTATGGAAATTCCCAAGTTGGTCTTATCTCACATATTTCTAATCTTCTATTTTTGTAGGGATCTTCTTAAAACTTGAATGTAATTATGCCACTCCCTTTCTCATTGTTTCCATAATGCAAATCCAGCCCCTGCATGTGGTGGCCTTTCCAAAGTCATTTCTCATTGCCTCCTTGCCAGTCAACTCCCTACTCTCTTCAAATGGTCCATGCCCCCTTTTCCCGAACCTGTGTGATCACAAATACTGACTCATTTGTTTAGAGTGATTCTTCCTTATCTTGGCTCACCCCTTATGTGAGACCCAGTGCAGACACAAGTGCACCAGGAAAATCTAATCACCATAGTTTACTCTCTCTTTTCCTGTAGCACCTTGTGTATATCTCCTTGTGGTGTTCATCACTTAGGACCCGTCCTTTCTTTGCTTACTGTTCTTTTCCACCAGTAGATGACAACCTCTAAAAGGCTGGACGCCAGCTGTGTTCTGAGTGGTAAGAATACATATGTTTTACATGCATTCACATACACACATGCATTCCAAACAATGCCAATCTGAAAGAGAAGTCCTCTTTCTGTTTATTACATGTGTAGCAGTTTTTTCGAACTACCCTGTGGTTCTGTTGCATCAGGAGCTTGATGGTAGAAGCTGTTTATTTTGGAAAAAAAGATTCCCAGGTGAGTTTGATACCTCCCTCTGATTATGAAACACATGTTACAGTGTCAAGAGCATAGAGGTGTAGGTTTGGTCCTTAGCAACTTATTTCTGCAAACAAATGTAATGTCTTAGATGGATTGATTAATAAATTTTTAAAAGCCAAGAACCACCCAAGCATGGGTAGTTAAGGGTTCTTTATATCTGGAAGCCAGCACCTTAGGCTGATGACCTTAAACAGATAATAGAACTTTTCTAATCCTCAAGGTCTTGACATCAGCTGAAATTTTAGGGTGCTTATAAGTCTTACGTATCAAACGAGAGGGTTGAGCTTTAAGCATGTTTGACTTTTCCCGGGAGGTCTTGGCCATGCATGCAGATGGACACCGGTGGCCAGATCGACATGAACCCTTGAGTGGGTTTGGTGGAAGGGATTGTTTCTGTTTATAAGGCCAGGAGTTGGAGACAATGCCCAGAGGTAGGAAAACTCTGACAAGCAAACATTAAATCGTTGAGGAAGTCTTTCGCAAATTCTGGGATCAGCAGGGTTTCCCCCTCAGGGCTGAAGGGGCTGCTGCCTTCCTAAACCCTATGGCTAATAATAGCGCAGAGGTAAATGGTTGCAGCTCCTGGATCCTCAACCAAGTTTGTTGAGCCCCTAAGCTACTATGAATATTACCGGGAAGCAGGAAAGCTGTGGTCAGAGCTGCTGAGTAATGCAGCGGCAGCTTCACAAAGTGCCTGCTCGTACAGACATCATTTCATTAGTGTGATCCTCCAAGACCTCTTGCAAGGATTAATAGTGGGGAATAAATCACTGGGGAGAGATTCAGCAGCAGGCCCTCATGGGAGCTCTGGGTGACTACACTGGAATCCTGGAGAAAGATGAAAGAGGGGAAAAGTGGCAATAGGGTTACAGAGAAACACACTGCATCTGAAGGGCCCTGCTGGAGGGAAGGGAAGCCAACCTCTGAATAGGAACGTGCTAGTGCTCGTTCTTTCATTCTTGTGGTTCATCCCATTTCCACGGCTCCTGAGTCCACCTGCATGATAGACACACCTTTCCCTTCCACATTCCCCTTGGGACATAATTTTAATGTTATTCTCTTTCTATAGGATGCAGAAAGTTTGACCTGGTCTAATCAAGACACTGTCTTTTTCTGTGTTGAGGCTTGTTTTATAAAACAAAGACTTATAAATTGTTCATGTTGATTGCTCCTTCTTGTCTTAAGGTATATTGTGTTTTTGAGGGACACCCTTTCCCAATGGACTTAATCCCCTCCCCCAGGCTGGCAGGCTGGGGAATTTTTCAATGTTTTCATTGAAAAATTGGACACTGACGAAGAAATCATTGTCCTCATTTGAAACCCTAGCCGGCCAGGTCATGTTAATAGTGGTCTATCTAGCCAGCCCTGTCCTTGGTCCTTGTCAGATTCTTTGAGTTTTCAATTTTACGTACACTCCCAGGACCTGGAAGTCCTTTTTGTTCTCTTAGTGGATAAGACCTTCCCCTTCCATTCTCTTTAGGAAGGGAATAATTGATGCCACTTGGGGAGGGTCAGGGAGGTCAGTGGGTGCTAAGTAAGTGAATTCTAAACTTCTGCAGGATATTTAACAAGGGAGAAAAATGGAGCATTTTGGCTCGGAGGAAAAAAACGAGTGCTTTTCCCCTAACCCCATGTGAAGTTTGGGATAATTATGTACAGGCTTCATTAATGGCTAATTTAATGGCTAAGTCTTATGAAGCTCTTACTCGTGCCCAGTAATTTATAGGCATTTTTCTTCCTCCATTTTCAAACAGCCCTATGGAGTAGGTATTATTTCCCCTTCTTTAAAGAAGAAGAGTCAGAGGCAGGGAGGTGGGAGGACCTGGCTGGGACTTGCACAGCCAGTGAGGACTGAGGGCCCATTGGTGGGCTCACTCTGGAGGCCCTAACTCCTCGCTCCACCTGGGCCCCGCACTCTTCTGCGCTGGGCCTTCTGTCTACCCTTCCCCCTTCCCTCTTTCCCTTCTGGTACTGGCTGTACTCCATCTCCCCTTGCCCTCATCAACACCTCTGCCATCAGCCTTCTCCAGCCCTACCATGTTCTTTAGATTTTTGGTCTTCCTCAAAAAGAATTCTCATAGTTTATTATGAAAAGAGGAGATAAAGTTATGGAAACAAATATGAATACCATTTTACAATTTCCTGAGCATTTAAAGGGAGATTTGTACTTTAGAGCAACTGCGTGATCGAGATTTTATCACATCTTTCTTCTAGATTAGGGAAATGAGGTTCAGGACTTGAAACCCCTGTCCCAAAAGCTCCCATCCCCAGAAGATACCAAACATAAATGCATATCTCTGGACTGTGAAGGGCTTTCCACTTACTAGCAAAAACGTCCAGCTTGAATTCTGCTGTGCTGTCATTAATGAGAGTGAGTGAAGTGGACCAGTGAGAGGTGGACACTTTGGGGACTCGTGCCTTCCACTCAGCCCCAGTCCACTGCTGCCATGGCGGAAAGAGGACACAGGGTTGCTGGATTCTTTCAGTATCACAAGGGAGACCAGAAATTGGAATGTTTAAGAACAATGTCCTGATCTCTAAATGTCAGTAGCTACTCCATGTATCTGCAGGAAACCCCACGGGCAGCCAGCGCGTGCGCACTGAGTATTGTCCCAAGGCCACTAGCTCACCAATTCTCCACCAGACCCTGTGACTCCCCCGTGTGTCTTAAATGGTCTGGCTACCACTTTGACCACTATTCTCATTTCCCTTCCTTTTCCATCCTTATTCCTTCTGTTAGCTGACCATTTTCATTGTAAACAGCCTCTCTCATCTTCTTGGAGATGCCCTAGTCCCTGCCCGTGCCTCCTCCCAGCAGCCAAGATGCTCGTGATGGAATCACGAATGGCTATTTACAAAGCAGAAGGAGGTGATGGGACAAAGGAAGCTCTGTCCACGAGGCCAGAAACCCTCTACTCAGGCAGTCGGCGAAGGGAAACAGAATTGGAAATTATTTTATTTCAATTAGATTTTAATTAGCTTCTGTCTTTGAACTATCGGATCGGTTCCCAAATAATTGAAAAAGCAACCATATTTGCATCTGTTGCTCCTAAGAATAGCAATTTTGTAGCATCTGATCCATATTTTATTCAGAGGGTGAGAGGGAGGAGGGAAGTTCCTCGGGGGGAGGATTTCAGATTAAGCAATCAGTGTCAACAGAAGCAGTGTGGTGGGTCAGCCCAGGAGACTGTATGAGCAGCCCTCTGTAGCCTTGCCCTCATTTCACATGGAATTAATATGGGATGGGTGGAAGAGAAGCATTTCATTAGCAGCTTGCACAAACTTATTATAGAGCTCTAGCAGCTCTAATTCGAGCCTGGTGGAGAATTAAGAAAAGCAGCCACTGCAGTCAAGTGCATAGCATATGGGAGGGTCAAGTGAGGCACCTTAGGGAGGAAGTCAGAAATGCGTCCTTGGGGCCCGGTGCTCAGCATTGAGAGCCTAGAGGCTCCAGCTGCAACCTTCCTCGTGAGTCACCGCTCTCGGCTCCCTCTCCTGTGATCTTCTGCTGACATGAAATGTCACACACCGAGTGGGGCCCAGACCTGTGTCCCACCTGATTTCCCGAGGCCATTCAAAGATTCTGATCATAACTTTGCAAGATCTCTTTTTTATGACAAGACAAACAGGTTTTGCAAGGCTATGAAGTTGATGAAAATGCCTTCCCCATGGGAAAACGCAAGTCGATAGCTCTGTGAATTTTCTCTTGAGGAAAATGTGGTGTTTGGGAGGCTAAGCACCTCATGCCCCTGGTTTCCTCCAGAGACCAGTTTCCTGTTCACGAAATAGTGTATTGCAGAAAAATCTCTCAGCAACATTTTTCTCTGTTCATATGTGGTTGATAACGTCTTTGAATAAATTCTTTAGGACGCCCTTCCTGCCACAAATTAACCGTCTATTTGACTCTACTGCTTCTGCCTCCTGGTGCCTGAGTCACCCCTTGACAGTTTCTTCAAAGTTAGGCAGCTTCCTCAGGCCCAGTCACAGGAAGGTCATGTGATTAGTGAGTCCAACCTCTAACTTTCCTCTTTTGCTCTGTGTACTTCTCTGGTGCCTGAATCTTTTGCAGTGGGAATGCATTCATGTAGTCCTTGCATAATGCAAAAATGAATTTTATAAAGTCTGCTGCCTGAAAATAAATTTAATATAGGAGATCGTGATTGTGTTTTATGCAATCAGAAATAAAATTATGTTAATAATACTTGAAGAGTCTTATATAATATAGTTATCGGTCCATTATCACAACTGTTAGCTCTGTCTCCAGCATTGCCAGTAGACAGGTGGTTTCTGCTATGGTGCCATAAATTACCTGTAAGCAGAATCTGCACCATTTATGCAGGACAAGTGTCAGCGAGACATACGTACATACATACATATATACTTTCTTTCAGAGCTGATCCCCTTAATACTCTATGTAACTTCATAGCCTCCACCCCTAGCCTTAATCTTATCTCATTCCTTTTATTTTCTTTGGCAAACTTATTAGTATTTAAAATAAAGACATTTTGTTTGCTCCTAACCCACTTTGTTCCTCTTGACTGTTAGTACTTCAGGGCAGGGACTGTCTTCCCAGTGCCTGACTCCAAGCAGGCTTTTAATAAATATTTGTTTAGTCATTCAGTAAGCATTCCTAGAGACCTCTCCTTTAGCCAGAATATTCCATGCATGAACGTGACACACAAGTTTCCTTCTCTCATCACGTACATAAATTAGTAGGGCCAGATGACCAAGGTGCAATCAATTAAGTGAAGAAACAAGAGATGAACCAGAAATATATTATAGAACAACAGAATCCTGAGGACAAAATACAGGGAAGTGACAGTGGCTTTGCACTGTGTTGAGGCGCTCTAGCTAAAAATGCCGGGTAGAGGAGTTTGAGCATCACGGCAGCCCCACATAGAGGCAGTGCTGTAGGCACATGTTGGCATGAAGAAGACCCCATGTGTGGTCCACAGCGTCCCTGGCCTTGGCGTGCACCTTTGTCTTGTCTGCCTGTCAGATACCAGCTTGTCCTCAAGCCTTAGGTCAGGTATAATTTCCTCTGGGAAGTTTTTCCTGAGCCCTCCTACCCCACTGTCCTCTGCACATATTTCCGTTATCATCTGTGACTTAACCTTTTTCTTTCTCTCATTTGTTCACGTGCATTTCTTGATGTCCTAGGAGACAGTAAGTCCCTGTTGGACCATAATGATTCCCCTCCATGTACCTAGAGGTTAGCACAGACATGCTAAGTTTGTGATAATTCTTCGTTAGATCAGTGGCAAAGTTGATCCTTGTAATCATGGATAAATACATAAATGAAGAATATGGAAGATCACAGGAAGGCTCTTCCAGTGCTAGGATATCATAATTCCTATTTTATTTTATTATTTTTTTAAAAAGATTTTATTTACTTTTTTGTCAGAGAGAGAGAGAGAGAGCAAGCACAAGCAGGGGGAGTGGCAGACAGAGAGAGAAACAGGCTCCCTGTTGAGCAAGGAGCCCAATGCAGAGCTTGATCCCAGGTCCCTGGTATCATGACCTGAGTTGAAGGTAGCTGCTTAACAGACTGAGCCACCCAGGTGCCCCCCATGGTTCCTATTTTACTTCACACTCCTCCTTCTCTCCATCTCAAGAACCTTCCTTCCATAACCATTGACTTTATTGTCTTTGGCTCCTTTTCTGTTTGTTTGTCTGATGGCTTGCTCCACAGTTGTCATCAAATACTTAAAATATTGTGGAGCCTACTTCTGCCTTTTGCCATCCCAGTGCTTTCCTATCCCCATCCCACCCCAGTACACACCTCCAAGCACTACTCCATTCCTTACTGTGGTCCAGAGTTTCTTGACTCCTTCCTGATTTTCCTGCTAGGGCTTAAATAAATTTCAAGTCATGCACATTTCTGCTTTCAGCTCTTTGTGGTTGACTCTATCTGTCTTTTGATGTCTGTATTAATAGAGAACAAATATTAGCAGATAATGTATTGGTGGCCAAAAGATGAAAAGAGGATTCCTGCTTAGTGTAATATTCATAAAATTCTTGACTTGAACTGTCATAATCCAATGAGGCTAAATTTATCCTCAAACAGACAACACCAGAGGTTCCTCTGAAAGTTATAACATCTTAATTATTGCCATTAAAATCTCATATGCACACATCATATACATCTTGAACTTCAGTATCGAAACTGATATGTTATTTCTCAGAAAATCCTAAGGGGACAGAAGTCACATGGGGCTACTGAAGCCTGCTCGTACTGTACAAATAATTTTTTGCAGAACACTCAATCTAACCTGATAGATAATGCTGAGCAAGCAGACCTTATTTCTTCTAACACCTATGAGATTCTATACAGTGTTTTCCTCTGTGTGTTTTTCATTTTTTGGGAAAGGCCAACATAATATTTATCTGCAGATTAGACATTGTATCTATGGGCATTAAGCCTTTTAGATATGTCTGCCTAAGTTCCCTATAAAATATATAGGTGGCTAGTGTTCTCATTGCTCAGTTTTGCATGTTGAAATACACCACTTACTACTGGTTCAGTGGCCAGAATATAGACTTGAATGTGAGCATGTTAAGACACAATTGTAGAGAATAAATTCCTTCAAACTTCCACATCCCAACCAAAGAGGGCAGAGAATATGGAACCAAAGGACATTTGTATATAAACAGTGCAGGTCAAAAGCCACCTGATTTTTGATAAGAAAATAAGAGAGAGGAAAGATAATGTTTTGGATTTTTTAAGAATCAGTATGGTCATATCTAAGTGGTGTCCCCATCAAAGAAGGAAGTGGTGTGAGGGGACAATGATTCACTTGAATGTTGTTGTATTGCATTTGGGTTGCATGTGGCCATCAAAGGCAAGATGACAAAAAATATTCTCCATGTTTCTGTGTCTCTTCTAGGACCTGGGGATTGACCAATGAGAATAACATGTGGTATCTTGTGGGGGAGAGGGGGTTGTTTATAATCTTTCTGGAAAGAAAGATTTATAAATATTCAGCTATAATGCAAACAAATGCAAATAGAAAGTGCTGCTTGGAATTTAGAAAAAGTAAACACAGAATAGGAACCTGTCACCACATTCCTGGTACTGTCTAGGAAGAAACTGACTAGCTCTAGATCACTGGTCTCAGTCTTTCAGGCATTCCTGATCTCAGATCCAGTGGGCATTCCTTTTTTTTTTTTTTTTTTTTTTTTTTTTGCTACGTAAGGCATAGTTTTTATTATAGCCAGTCTTTTTCATCGATGGATAAAAGGCACAGCAGTTTGAGAATAGATTCACTAATAAGAAATGTATAGATAATCTGTTTTATATGGGTTATTTAAATACAAGGGATTTTTATCTATAGCTAATCAGTCTACCATCTTCCACAAGTTGGTTTTTTTTTTTTAATTAATGTATAATGTATTATTTGCCCCGGGGGACAGTTCTGTGAATCAGTCTTACACATTTAACAGCACTCACCATAGCACATACCCTCTGCAAGGTCCATAACCCAGCCACCCTATCCCTGCTCCCCTACCCCCTAGCAACCCTCTTCCAGTGGGCATTCTTGAGGACTTCTTGTGTATACAGTACTCCACTCCTTAGTGAATTAGAACATTCCTGAAATGGAGAATGACAACTTTTGATACTTTGTAACTCAAGTATATTTTTTAGGGATATTACTACTTCATTTTATACTAACCCAACCCTTAACCAGTAGTCTTGTCCTCTGTGATTTGTTCTTCCCAGGATATTCATCCAGGGAAAGGACACAACCAGTGTGCATGAATTCCCCATTTCTCAAGCCAGGGAGATTCCTCACTGGTAATGAATATGCTATCATGCTAGTTTATAAATCAGTCTTCTGTCAGTTAGGTGGGCATGAATCAATCCTTCACAGCTTGATCACCTTTGTTGAGCTGATTGAATTGATTTTATGATCCTGCAGAGTGGAGGCCCTGGCTCTGGAAAGGTGATGACCCCTTGGTTACCCTATTTCCAAGGGCTGCCATCCAGGGGACTCTGCCTGAAATGGCTAATTGACCTCTTCTTGTCATTACAAAAGTCCCTGCAGCCCACTTCCAGCTCCAGATTTGCCTGTTCAGTATTCATGTCGTGCACTGGGAAAATTTCAAGCTAATAAGGTGTTATGGATTGAATTGAGTGCCCCTCAAAATATGTTGAAGTCCGAAGCACTGTTACCTGTACATGTGACCTAATTTGGAAATAGGGTCTTTGTAGATGTAAGCAAGTTGAGATGAGTTCACTAGGCTGCACCCTGATCCAGAATGACTGATGCCCTCATAAAAAGAGAGAGATCTGGACACAGACACACAGGGAACACCACGTGGAGACACAGACACAGAGGGAAGTCAGCTGTATGAAGATGGAGGAAGGCACTGGAGGTTTGGTGCCACAACCGAGAGAAGGAATGGGGCGGCGGAAGCGGCAAGAGGTTAAGAAAAAACCTCTCTGAGCTCTGTAGGAGGGAGCAGGGCCCTACCAGAACCAGTTCTGGACCTCTCGTCTTCAGAGCTGTGAGTTGATCAACTTGTTTGAAGCCCCCCAGTTTATGGTTCTTTCTTCTGACAACCTTGGGAGACTAATACAAAAGGTTATGGTTCACTTTCAAGTTGGATTTAAGAGTTCACTAAGAATTCAGATTGGATTTAGGGTTTCAAATCACACTTAGGAATTTTTCTTAAGTGTATCTTCTCAAGCAAAAAAAGGTTAAGGTGGAATCCCAAGGGCCCTAACATCATTTTGGGTTTATCTCCCATGACTCTTAATATGTTCTTTTTCTTCGTCCGTTTATGAAGAAAGCCGATTCCTTATTGAGCAGAATATAATCCAACATCAGAAAACTTCTCAGAAAAATAGAACTATGAGCTGGGAATTAATGCCTTACAATTGTAAAATAACAATTCATTAAACCTCATAAGCCTTACTTAAAAAAAAATTTAGAAGCAGGGTACCAGTAGGTTAAGAGTTACCAACTCTTTTTTTCTTTTGTACTGAATTGTTGATTGTGCTGGGATAAATGGACATTTTTGCATTTATCCTTTTCTGATTAGATCTTTCTCCAAAGTATAGTTCTTCTTAAGTACTTTTATAGAATTACCCTTAAATATTTAAATATATATTGTTATGATATATGGCTTTATATATATGGTTTTGTGTTTGTATGTACGTAGATGAACATGATTTGCATACCATTTCGGGGGCTAACAAATATTGTCTGAAGCCTATTCATGGCATATATGGGCTGAATAATTGTCCACAAAGAGAGAGTGTCTCTCCTTTGGTGGGGATAAAGATGTCAAACAGAAAGTACACATTAATTTCACCATACACTTGGTCTCTCCCTGTTGTGGTTTGAAGATTGGGCTTCTACCTTTAAAGAATGTTGGTTTGATCTCCTCTTCCTTTTTTTTTTTTTTTTTCGTGGAACTTTAAGTAGCATATTTTCCCCTCAACAGAAGCAAAGAAAGAGGTTGAGAATGAACATGCAATTAGATGCTTAATTGCCTTTTGATGAGACCAATGGTTGTAGAGTTAGGGCATGTAACTGGGGATTCTCAAGCTACTTAAAGCCTTGCCGAAGAAGGCTGTGGTTCAACAGGACCACCAGGTTCATGGTCACTCATTGAGACAGTGGCATGCTGTAAAGGCTCCACAGGAGAGGTATGCATGGTGGGAAGGACTCGGGGCATGCCTGCTTCTCCTTGAATGGAGAGTAAGAGGGTACGGAAGACCAAGAGGTGGCAGAAGTGAGAAAGCAAAATGAAGAGGGCAGACAGGATGTACACTTGGAAAGACAAAACAATTGCTATTAATGACCACATATTGTAGGAAAGGACGAAAAAGAAAACTCCTAAAATGACAATAAAGGTCTCCATTGTCACGAGGTTCGTACAGGGCTTTCCAGTGCCTACGCCAATTTGACAGCCTAAGTTGGAAGTGTTTAAAACTCTGAAGGGAGGAAAGCAGAGAAGCAGCGGTTGTGTGGGGGAGGTTGCATGGTAGGGAGAAGGAGTCAGGAGAGAGGGTCAAGAGAAAGTGACTACCGTGGTCATTTCTGGCCCTATTACCAGTTATGATGGATGGTTTTAGAGAGGAAGGAGGAACAGTGTCTATTTAAAGATGGCAATTAAGAAAATATGTGTAAGTAGAGGGAAAATGGCAGTTCCGATTCTGGCTGTTGATGTGTCTGATGAAGCAGGACTGATTCACCTGCAAACTTACACAGCTGCATTAATGTGGCCGAAAATAGCAGTTCTCATCTGCCCGTGATGGAGCTGTGCTGGAGAGTGCCTCATCACCTGTGGGCTTCTGAATGTAGATTATTCCCCTTTGACTGAAAATCATTTCTATCTGGTTTCTTCCAAGGGTGTGGAATCACTGCCTTCCATTGTCTGCTAAATGAGCATTTAAACGCCAATTTGTTGTTTGGAGTTTGGACCTCTGTTCATTGGGTGATAGTGAGGTATATTAACCTTACGCTTTTGAAATGTTCTCTTGTATTTTGTGTGAATCTTTTTTTTTTTTTAATGCCAAGTGTAATTGCTGTGATTTGCCCAATTGCTTTCATGTACATGTAGTGAGACAGGTTTATGATACTGGGATATACGAGTCAGTGAGCAAAATTAAGCCTTCATTATCTGTGTCTATGACTGTAGCTCAGTTATAAAAAAAAAATTGCAGGTGAAAAAAATTTGATTCTGAACTTAAAGAGACCTTGCCTCACACAGACATATTTTAAATATATCCTATGGCGTCAAAACTATTGAATTTAGTTATGCTTTCTCTGCATTTTCTTTCACCAATACTGCTGAATATCAGGATTGCTGAGTGTAAAGAGATGCATCCCCTTGTAGTTTTAAATTAAAACATATTTTCATTTTTCACTTAGGAGATAAAACCCATGTACACTTCTTGTCCTCAGAAAGGTAAGACACATGTACAATATAAAGGAAAGAGCAGAGAGGCAGAATTCATTAGAGGATAGTCACCCCTACCTTCTGCTTTCCATAGATTATGTTTCAGAAATGAATCTGCTTGGAAATCTCTCTGGGTTCTCTGGGTTCCATCTCTGAGCCAGAACCTCCCGGGGTTGTCTGTAATTGGGCATTATGATTTTAGATTCTGGTATTCTTTGAGGGAAGAGCACAAAAAAAAAAGGGTCTGATGAGAAAGTGAGAATTGGAGAAGGGATCCTGGTAAACCAACACTCCAGGACAGAATGTGCAAGTGCAGGGAAATGCTCACAACGTGAGCTGGTTAATCCAATCAAAGCACCAACAGGTACCTTATGTGCCCTTCTGGTCCCAGGTTTATGTGTCAAGGTGGGGGTGATCCATTCAATTAGAAGATACAGCCCAGCACAGCTTTATGAATATGTTGAGATGAAATTATGAATCACATACTTACCATTTGGGCAAGTTTAAAAACTCAGAGAAGCTGGCATAGTTCAGGTTTGCTCCCGATAGTAATTGGAAGGAACACCAGATATGCCATAACCTTATGGGCAGTTGATGAAAAACATTACACAGGCTCGACTGATGAACAGAGAGGAGGAGCAGTGCACGAGCCAGTATAAATGCAACACATCCATACGGAAATAATGCAGATTGGGGAGAAAAACGTGATTTGATCCATGTTCTATTCTGCTATTGCAAACCAGAGGTTACATACACCCTGTCATCTCTAGTGTCATCGAGCAGCTGTAAATGTTAGTGGAGAATATTTTAATTTCTCTATTGTAGAACATATCTACAGATATATTCTCTGGACTGACAGCCGGATCAGTAATATGCAGTTAATATTATAGTTAATATTAAAAATGTGTTATCAATATACAGTTAATACGAACAGATGTAGACAGGCAGTGGCCTAAAATGCAGGGATTCAGTCCATTTATGAGAAAGCCATGAGAAAAGTATGGTTTGTGAACTCTAATTGTACATCAGGGAGGTTTTTCCTAGGCAGACATAGAGGGTGTTGCCAGGTGTGAGGTGTAAAGCTGTGGATGGCGGCCAACAATGGACACCAGTTTAGAGGAATGGTCTTGGGGCTTTAGGTCTCCGATCTTTTTGCTTCTCCTGAGGAAATGAGTCAATAAGGGAGCTCAGGGGCCTTTCTCAAATGCTATCTGCACATAGTTTCCAAAATAGGTGGAAACCTCCAGGCTTGTGCTTTTTCTGTGCTATCTTGCTTTTCCATCATTCATTTACAGACTCAGTGATATTTATTCATTCATTTGTTCATAATAACAGCCCACTCGGTATCACTGAACTTTACTGTATTATTTCTGGCCCTTAGTAGGTAGACGGCCTTCAGTAAGTTATCCTTTCTTTGCTTCAGTGTCCTTACCTGCCAAACTTAGTCATATTATCTATCTCCGTGAGGATTAAATGACTTCCTCCATCTGAGGCATTTAGCATGCAGCAAGTACCCAGTATTTCGAGCCGTTATTATTTTTAAATCAAATTTCCATTTGAGTCCGTTCACTATAATCACTTGGGGCTAATTTGGCCCCTCCACAAATGCCAAATTATACTTAGGTTAGCAGGAATGGGCATAGCTTGACCTGATTCATCTAATATCGGAGCAAATAATATCCTAACTAAAACCTTCTGATGAAAGGAGGTGAGTTTTAAAGTTGGAGTAATCTGGGTTTTTAATGTCAATTACTACAGCTCCTCACTGTGCTGCCAGAAAAGTTATTTAAGCTCCCTGTGCCTCTATCTTTCTCTCTTTCAAAGATGGGTCCTCTTCAGAGGGTTACTTTATGGGGACAATGAGACCTAGTCGGTCTGATGTCTGGCCCACTGTCCAGCACATGGTCATCCACTGAAATCTGGTTTCCTGCCCACTGCCACCTGCCTACTTACTCATTTGTTAGGAAATTCACTGAGCACTCTATGATTGCTAAATAACAAATAGCCAAATGTTCTAGGCTTTCCTTGGGGCAAAACAATTTTCCCAGCCAAGATGTGACATCCAAAATTTGCCATTTGTACATGGCATGAAGACAAAACTAGGAAACAATGGAATAAAGTTACTTTTTCTTTCTATGGGCGAACAGTAGGATGATTTTCTTTTCTTGTTCCTGGAACTTTTTTGGTCAATTTATAGATTTTCATTTTAGAGCTGCTTTAGGTTCACAGAAAATTTGAATGTCAGGTACAGAGAGTTTCTACATTCTCCCTCCTTTCCCACATATAGCCTCCTGTACCATGAAGGTGATGCATTAGTGTAGTCCATTTGCTATAATCTATGAATCAACATTGACACATCATTATCAACCCCAGTTCAGAGTTTATACTAAGGTTCGCTCTGTGTGTTGTACATTCCAGGAGTTTTAACAAATGCATATTGACATGTATCCACTATTATAGTATCATACAGAATCATTTCATTGTCCTAAAAATCCTTTGTGCTCTACCTATTCATCCCTTCCTCCCCCTAGCACCACTGGTCTTTTTACTGTCTCCATAGTCTTCCTTTCCCTGAATATTTTATAGTTGAAACTGTACACCACACAGCCCGTTCAGCTGAGGCTTCACAGCTCACTTCTTTTTAGCACTGAATAATATTCCATTTTGTGGATATACCAGTTTATTTACCCATTCACCTACTGAAGAACATTCGATTGCCTCCCAGTTTTGGCAGTTATAAATAAAGCTGCTGTAAATATTTGTGGGCAGATTTTTATGTGAACATAATTTTTCAGCTCTTTTGGGTAAATCCCAGGGAGTGTGATTACTGAGTCATTTAGTAAGAGTAAGCCTAGTTTTGTAAGAGATTGCCAAACCATCTTCCAGAGCGGCTGTATCATTTTGCATTTCCACCAGCAATGAGTAATGGTTCTGGTTGTTCCACAACCTCGTTAGTATGTGCTGCTGTCAGTGTTCTGGATTTTAGCCATTCTGAGAGGTGTGCAGTGTTATCCCATTGCCCTAATGAGCAGTGGCAGTGAGCATCTTCTCAGAGTCTTAATTGCCATCGCTTTGGTGAGATGCCTGATCTCTTGCCCATATTTTTTTACACTGGGTTGTTCATTTCTTATTGTTGAGTTTTGTGTTTATTTGTTTGTTAAAGATTTATTTATTTACTTGTTAGAGAGAGAAAGAGAGCCCACAAACAGGGGAGTAGCAGGCTGAGAGAGAAGCAGGCTCCTCACCAAGCAAGGAGCCCGATGTGGGACTCGATCCCGGGACACTGGGATCATGACCTGAACCAAAACCAGGCACTTCAACTGAGCCACCCAGGTGCCCTTCATTGTTGAGTTTTAAGAGTTCTCTCTATTTTGGAAAGCAACCCTTTATCAGACATGTCTTTTGCAAACGTTTCTTCTAGTTGGTGGCTTGTCTTTTCATTCTCTTGATGGGACATAGAATTTTAAAAAGTAATTTTCTGTTCATAAGACAGACACAAAAGAGGAACAAGAAAATTTTTTATCTTAAATTAAGTTACAAAGTGTTAGGAGGAATCTGATGCTGAATGCATGGATATTTGGAGACTTGGAGCCCTATTACTCTTTTTTCTCTGCTTTGCTCTTCTGTTTACCTTCCTCTCTTTCAGGAGCTCTGTCTTCAAGAGTGGAGAATTCTAGTCAAGGCTATTCACAGACACTAAAAGTATTCAGAGAACTCCTCTTTGTGTGTGTTCATACGAGCGAATCTCGTTTCACCTTACCTCTTATCAGAGAAAAAGTAACACAAATACCACCTTCCTTATGGCTACATATATATTTTTTTAAAATCTATTACTAAGACTCCTAAAAACCTGGACTGAAAAAGAGAAAGTATGTGGAAATAATGCAGTAAGAGGTAAGTTAAGAGAAATATCCTCTTAACAGACAAGTGGACAGTTGATCATGAAAACAGCCAAGGCCATTTTGGGCTGTGCTCTGGCCATGCTTTATATAAACCAGGCTTTTCTGCTGTCTGGAGTAATCTTGGTACAAACAGAAAGGGAAGAGGACAGATCACATGGCTTTTGGACGTGTCTGTAAAAGCAGACACAGATGCTTTTTGCGTTCTCCCCCCGAATTTACCATTGCCATTCACTGGGGGCTCTCTCCCTACCTGCGTTCAAAGGAAACTGTCACCATCCCGCTCCTCCGGCAGACTGAGAGTTCAGAAGATAAGAAACCCTTCCTGGCATGAAATGCAGTGTGAAATGTGTTTGAAAATAAAGTTGTTAATGACAATTGCCATCAAAAACCAGTTCTTTCAAATGCATTTTTCATAGCTTCCAGGCCAAAAAGAGCTTGTCTTGTATTGAAATTTCAGACGGTTGGCTAACTGGGTGACAGACAAGCGGCATAGATAGTTAAGTATGGACAAGCACCGATGAAAGTGCACCTGTGAATCCAATTACCTGTCTATAAGCTCTATGCTCTCACACTATTCCCTGAGACGCCCAGGGTTTATGGAGATTCTGCCCACAAACAGCCACCAGGTCTCTGGACCTGGGTATTTGTGGAAAACACCCTTCTGAAGAGAGGATGAAAAAATATACTAGAAATAAAATACAAACGAGAAAAACCTGAGCGGGTCAGAAGATAATGGGGTCAGATATGGACAACGATGGACAAAAATAACCCCAACAACAAGAAGAGCAAGAGCAATTAATGTGAGGTGACCCCGTTGGCCCATCGGTGTCTTCCTTCACTTTGGCCCAGTATCCACACCCTGAGGTATATTCCCTTCTCTGTCTGAACTTTTTAAAAATTTTCCCTGCACTCTGTTAAACCAACAGAAATTCTACCAATTAGTAATACATTTAGGTTAATAAGCTTCCTCTGGGACGGCTGGAGGGCTAAGAGTCATTCACACATTGGTGTAAATTTGTTTAATTAGACTTGTTTTTTTAACAACCCCCCTTCAGATGGCAAGCTGAAATCATCCACGATGAGGAAAGAAGGAACTGTCATTTATTGAGAGCCTATTATGTGCCAGACCTGGTCTCTTTATATTCTGTATTTCATTAACTTTTACAGTATTTTTTTCCAAGTAGGTATTATCTCATTTACTGTTGAGAAAACAGAGGCTTGGTTGGGTTTAAAAACTGTCCAAGGAAACCTGTCAGACGGAGGGAGTGCGGTTGGAGTGCAGACATGTTGGTCGTGTGCAGAGATGGAGGAGTTGATTCTGAAGTATTTCTAGGGGTTCAGAGGAGAGGTTGAGGCTCTGGGCCACTTTCGTTTACTATGTATCTAGAGGCCCATCTACAGTCATAAAGTTAGACGCAAAATCATTCATTCATTCAAGAAATCAATATGTTTTAAATGGAGACAGTACAGGCAGGTGACTACTGCCATGGGGCTCATGGTGTAGCAAGGGGAGACAGATAATAACCAAGTGCATACATATTTTAAAAGGTGGTATCAAATAATGGTAAGGGCAGTGAAGAGTGGGAGAAAGCAGCAATGCGGTAGAGGCTCACAGAGGTAAGATGAACTGTAGTTTTAGATTATGTATCAGAGGAGCACTCTCTGATCAAAGACCTGAGAGACAGAAGCATCTTCCTAAGCAAAGATCTATAGGGAGAGCCTTCCAGACACAGGGAGAAGAAGGTGCTCTCTTTCAGCAAGTGGAGTTGCCTGAAAGCTAGTGTGAGGGGAGCACAGGGGACAGGGCAAAGTGGAAGCTTTGACAAACTTTGAACAGGGAAGCTTGACTAGCATAAGGGGATGCTCTGTTTCTCCATGAAGTTTACAGCCATTGGAAGACTTTTTGAAGGCAAATGCTCTCTGGTTTCCCTTTTAAGAAGGTCGAAGCTGGGTAGGAATTGCATATGGAGGCAGGTGGAAGCCGTAAGCAGACTACAGCATTGCAGTGCCCACGTGAGAACTGGGGTTGGCTTGGCCTGGGAAGGCAGCAGGGGATCAAGAAAGGTGGGCCAATTCTAGATACATGTTGGGCTGGAGTGGACAGAGGCAACTGGTGCAAGGGTGTGAATAAAAGGGAAGAGAGAAATCAGGGTGATGATTAGGTTTTTATTTGGAACAGTTACACGAACAGTCATTGTGTTTGGTGGGAGAATGAAAGCCAGCCAAGGACTAGTTATTTTTGGAGAGGGGTCAGTGATAGTGCAGAAAGAAGATTTTAGATAAAAGTGGCGATTTATGTTAGACATTCAGATGGGAAGATCCAGTAACTGGTAAGCACTCAGGGCTGAGCATTAAACTGGGGAGTCTCCAGCACTTAGAACTTTTGCTACTAGTACTGATAAGAGCAGCGAGGGAAGGCTGTGGGCAGAGAAGAGCTTAATCCTCAGGCACATCAAGGATTAGCTGTCCAACAGAGGGGAGGGGCAGCAAAGGACAGAGAGTAGGACAGTCAGGCAGGTAGAAGAGAGTGTGTGTCATAGGAAACACCTTTTTTTTTTTTTTTTTTTTTTTTTTTAAAGAAGAGAGCGGTCATCTGTGTGGAATGCTAGCCCATCATGAAACAAATGCTTTCAACAACATGAAGGTAGTTGATGATCTCGAAGAACTATTTCAGTGGAGTGGTAGAGATGAAAGCCGGAGGGGGTGTGTTCAAGAGCAAATGCATTGGTAGTAAGTGGAGACGGAGAGTGCATAAAATTCTCCTGTGATGTTTTACAGCATGGTAGGACAAAGGAAAGAGGTGGCAATGGAGAGACTGTGAATTAAAGGAAAAGCGTCTGTTTGTTTTGTTGGTTGTTTTTAAGGTGAGATGTTCCAGATAACGTTTGAGTGTTGATGGGAATGATTCAAGAGGAAAGCATATGTTGATGATTCAGAAGAGAGGCCATGGGAATACTCGTGAATCCCTTGAGCAGCTGTGCAGCAGGGTTGGAACCTAGGGCACGGGAAAGTTGTCGGCCCCTGAGAGTGGCTGAGATGGATCATCTCATTAACAAGAGGGAGGATGAGTGTGTGGACAGGTGGCTGTAGTTTCATAAATGTGCTGACCAGGAGAAAAGTTGGTCTCCATGTGAGTGCATCTTTGTTCTCACTAATTTATGAAGTGAGGTTCTGATGGGAAGGGAGGGATGGCAGGATGGCAGGATGTACAGGGGTAAGAAAGGTTGAGGAACACAGAAGTAAAAATGGTGTGGGGACAGGGTTTGCAAAGGGGCATGCATACCAGAGAAGCAGAGGAGCACGGCCTGGCAGAGGGGGGGAGCCCATTCAAATCTTAAGAATAAGACACAGCATTCTCTTGAGATAATTGGCAAGGCATATAATCTATGGAGAAATACATTCAGAGATTAAAAACTGACAATTTACATACATTGTAGTATAATAATAATGAATATTCATTAAGTGCACTTGGCGCGCATTATTTCATTTAATCCTTTCAACTTCATAAGCCGGATGCTATTAGAGTCTTCATTTACAAATGAGGTAATTGAGGCTTGGAGAAGAGAAGTGAGCTACAGAAGGTCCCACAGCTAGAAACTTCCAGACAGGCAGGGTAGAAACCAGTCTACTTAATGACAAAGGAGTGACCTCATGTCTTCATGCTGAGCTGCCTCCCTAGAGCACAGCGGGGCTGTTCAGAGGCAAGGCCTGCATGTGGGTGGGAACATATACATATGGCACTTTGCTATTATTAAAAATCTCTGCTGCGTGGTGCAGGTATTATTAGGGAAGGTGAAGAACTTGTTTTTGGGTTTTGTCAGCTTCATTCGGCTACCTGGGATCTGGGAGTCAAGTCCCACATGGAAGGGGGCAGGTTGAGTGGGCTATGTGCAGGAGAGCACACACAGGCAAACACCTGCTCTCCTGTCATCTGCAGCAGCTGGAAAGCCTTCTTCTTTCATCTCCCCTTGTAATCCATTCACCACCTCAGAGACTCCTGCTTCCTCAGGGAAATGTTCCAAATCTGCCTGGTATCCCTGAAAGCAAGGTTTTGCATCAGGTACTGGGAGTGGTCCATGGTGTTTGCAAATGTTAGGAAGAAATCTGGAACTGTTCTGTCTGGTGGGGAAATGTAGAAGTAGCAATCATGCTGGCAGGTGGCGGCAGGGGAGGCGTGGGGAGTGACCCCTGAGGTTGTGGAGGGCTGAGGGTCCTCAGCTACTGTGTGGCTTTGAGCAGGCTCTCCAGATCTCCCCCATGGGACAAAGTGGCTCTGCACACCATCTGTGTAGAGTTTGCCCTAGTGGAATCTCAGGGAGGTACACAAAATACTGTCATGGGATCCATAATCACACCCTGAGCCAGGCTTGCTGGCCTGAGGAGAGAAAGTTAAAGCAAGGAAAGGAAAGAGAAAGGAGAAAGAGAAAGAGAAAGGTTAAAGAAAGGAAAGAGACGAGTCTCCGTTTGTTTACTCCACGTTTTAATAATTGGCTGATTATGGCACATTTGTATTTGGTTTCACTGGCCGTCAGATAGCTGGAATATCCACTCACACCTTGTAATTACCATTAATTTCTTCCCTCTTCTCTGCACAGTCAGGACAGAGTTGGCAGACAAACCATGGGAGGTGGAATCAGACTGCAGTCAGACGCATATGCATGAGATAGGACCAGCCAAGGCTCTGAAGAGATGTTTGGTGGGGCGGGGTGGGAGGGGAGGACAGGAAGAAGGCTGGGAGATGGGAAGAGAGGGGGAAAAATACCTTGAATTGGAGACAAAGGCAAATGGAGGAAAGTGTTGAAGTCAGCACAACAGCCTTGCTAGCTTAATTACCATAATGATGTAAAATAGCCCAATCAGCAATCTGGGGCTAATCTTTCATGTATTACAGGTCTCTCCTTTCTTAGAGCTTCACAGCTTAAATGCATTTTTAATGAAGATATTCGAGGCAAGCAGATAATTTCCCCATCTTTACAAGAGGGAATCAGAGCACATTAAATGGGCTGTTCCTCTTGCCTGTAGCTGTCCAAAGTTCTTGCTCTGTCTGGCACATGGGAACAGATCGTCTTCCAGAATGGGTTGCCCTGCTCTTCCACCCCTCCTTCCCGAGGCAGCTGGGGATGCTTTGATTGGACTGACATGGAGGGAGAGCTATAGCTCATCCCAAGGGACCTGTGCTCTGTCTTGCCCAGTGCCTCAGGGATGTCTGGATCTCCTCACTAGGGATGAGAGAGAAACAACTCTGGGGATATTGCCAGCCCCATGCTGTCTCAGCAAGCAGAAGCAGCTCAGCCTATCTTGGTTGTGTTATGCTAACGGCCCAGATACCCCTAGAAATCATTTGAACATGAGGCTTAGACTGAAAAGTGCATCTGAAGAAGCGCCCGTGACCCTGATACACTTGCATGTCAGCTTGGGCAAAACAGTATTCCATCCAGCAGCTCGAACCGCGCTTCGAGCCTGGGCAGCTGGACAGTACCAGCATCCAGGGACTCATTGTTTATAACATGTTAAAGTGATGGCAGTCAGATGGATTTGACAAGTGTAGGGTTTTTGTTCAGCATTTAATGATGTTGGGTCCAGAAGCCTAAAATGGCTGGATTGAACAAAAATGCCAGGTATCTGTAATAGGAAGGACAAAGATGGGAGGAGGTGAGGCAAGAGAAAATACCAGCCACAGACTACGAATGTCCTGGTAAGGCAAGGGCAGGCTAAAAATTATCTCTTTATAATTTGGGGAAAGCTTTAATTATTCCTTTGCTAACATATCCTCCTGTCACCAAACTGGCTAAGATAAAACTAACTCTTGATGTATAGTTTCTGAAAACCCTACCCTCAACCCCAACCCCTGTCCCCACCATAGTCCATTAAACTCCCTGAATTTTGGTGGCACATATCTTCTCAGTGAAGCAGGGTAGGGCCAAGGAGGAGGGTCTGGCACTGGATAATATATTTTCAAAAGCAGATTGTATCTATGATCATCTCTCTCTCTCTCTTTATTCATCGTCTGTCTCTTTTGCTTCCTTGAAGTGGGAGCTTGAATATCTCTCTAGATGTCTGTAAGACACTGGGTGACCTAATTCATTCAACCTCAAACATTCATGTGTGGAATGAGAAGTGCTTTGCTTGTGGTTTGCAGAATGATGACAAGGTAGATAGAAAGAACTTGTAGTAATAGGATTATTGGGACTTGCATGTGAAAGCGGGTTTCTTACCATCTAGAGTTTAATGGTCTTGCCTATTATTGGTCCCTAAGAAATTAAGATGGCAGACACACTTCGTTTTCCTTAGTTCTTCCTTTGTTTGATTCATCTATTCATCTTGTCATTCATTCAAAATTTTCTGTGTACAGGCTATGTGTAAGACCCTCTAACGTTTCCAGAGATGGGAGTCTCTGGAAATCATAAGCGTCATAAAGCGTCATACAGTGACACTTTAAGTAAATGTCTTTAGTGTTTTTATCACTCCATGGTATATCTCTCTGTCTCTCTTTAAATACCTGTCATGCTTATACTTCCTTTTTTAATGTTGGTTTCCTCACTTGTGGTCGGGAACATCCTTGTCTTTTTCACCCTCGTCTTTTTAATGCTGCATAGTGTCTGGCATGTTATAAGCTCCTAGTAAATTCACTGAATTAATGGATGAATGAGTGAACCAGTGCCAGTTTGCCAAATTTATTTTACAAAATATTATACACATCTTATGCCAATGTGGTGACATTAGTCTCTTTCCATAAAGCTATCACTTCTCTTTTATTTTCTCTAACATTTTCATTGGACCACTCTCCTTAATTCCTGTAAGGGCCCTTTCTGCCTCTAAAAAAGCACAATACACATTTTCATTTAATTTTATTTTACTTTATTTTTTCAGTTTCCTTCAGCAGGTAGTAGGGTAAAATTTCAAAAGGAACACAGTGAAAATAGTGAGAAGACTCTCTTCCACCGTTGTTCTTCAGCAACCCAGTTTATGGAAACAATCCGTGTTACCAGTTTTTGGTATGGTGTATGCATCCAGAGATATTTTAGCTGTAGAAAATAAAAATACACATCTTTCTCCTTAATGTCTGATTGGTAGCATATTGTAAAATACTACACTTTGTTATCAGTTTTTCACTATGGTTATTTTCTATTGGCCTATCTTCCAGGTTGCTAATTCCATGTCCAACCACTATTAACTCCATCTCTTATAATAATGGTTTTAGATAATGTGTCTTTCAGTTCTAGAATTTCCATGTCATTCTTTTCTAACAGTTTTAAAACACTTCATTAAAATTCCTAATTATTCCATCTATTTCATACATTTTTAGCTTGATTTTCCTTTACTAATCTTAGTTATTGAAAGTCTTTGTTAGCTCCAGTGTAAGTATAACATCCATAGGTCTGCTTCTATGTTTTCTTTTTTCTTTCCTGATTAGCAGTCATACTTTCTTGCTTTAGTGATTTTGCCCTTAATACCAGACATAGCACGTGAAGGTAGAGGCTACAGATGTTATTTTCACCCAGAGAAGTTTCCTATTCCCTCTGTTGCACAAAAAAGACCTGGCATTAAAAATATGCTAGATGAATGAAAGAACATAGGTCTGGTAATCAGAAGAGAAAAGATAATGGAAATAGATTTATGTATGACCCCTGAATTGGGTTTAGTAGACAAAAACTTTAAAATAACTATCATTAATATGTATATTAGTCAATGTTCTATAGAAAAACAGAAATAATATGGTGTTTGTGTATGTGTGTATGTGTGTGTGTTTATGTGTGCATATAGAAAGATATTTATTTTAAGACACTGACTTGAATGAGACTGGCTAGTTCAAAATCTGCAGTCTAGATATCCAGGGCAAAGCCAGTATTGCAATTCAAACGCAGAATTCCCTGTTGCTCAGAGGAAACAAGCTCTTTGTTCCACTTAAGCTTTCACCTATTTAGATGAGACCCACCTAAATAATGGAAGGCAAACAGCTTTACTCAGAGTCTGTTAATTTGCATGTTGATCTTGTCCAGATAAGAACACCTTCACAGAAACACCCAGAAAGTTAGGTCAAATATCTGGGTAGTATGGCTGAGCTAAGTTGACACATATAGTTAACCATCACATTATGAATAGAGAAGTAGACAAAATAGAAAATTGCAATAGAAAATTAAAATCTATAAAATGAATCAAGGACCTTGGTGTGTATCTTTTCTTCGTAAGCACCACAAAACTCACCAATTAGGTGAAATTATCACTTGACCTTGAAGAAGTTTTTGATGTAACTTCCCAGCGTACTGTGCAGCCCTACGACACAGAAGACAACTCATAGTAGAAACTACCATGCAGTTGAAGTGACTGAGAATTTTAGTTTGGTCATCTTGCCCATATTACTAGTAATATCTTTGTTGCTTCTCTTTTTCTCCTTTTTCCTTTTTTCCCCCTTGCCTCTTTTTCCCTTTTTCATGGAGTTGTTCTACCTGAATGGAGCCAGTTTCCAGCCTAAGTTCAAATGGGGGTGGTGAGGGGAAAGAGAGTGATGATCCCCTGAATGGTTCTTTGGAAATGAGTTTATTCATTTTTATGTCTGCAGCTTTCTGGTTACCTTTAAAAATGTTATTTATGTAATTTATACAGCTTTAAAAATTATATTGGGAAGAACATTAGTCTGTTATGACTATTCTATTATACCCAGTAACACAAGTTTTATGCATTTTTTCATATAATAGAGTGATTCTTGACTATGACTGCTCATCAAAACCATGTATATGAAACTTATAAAAAATGAAATGTCCAGGTCACATACCACAGCAACCTGAATTAGAATCCATACGTCACCTTTCCAATGCCTTACTATTTGAGGCTTCTTTCTCTATATGCATCCATTTCATGTATAAATTCACATCCTATCTTGCCTACTACCCTTTCTCTACATTCACATTCTCTGGGCTGCTCTAGCAACAAAGGAAGGAGCCAAATTTTATTTATTGTTGGATTTCACCCATGTTTCACATTCCATGTGATTTTGATGCACAAATCAATGCTTTCTTATTTCCAACTTGGCTCTATTTCTTGATCCCTTTCTTTCCCTTGTCCATTTGTCTAACAAACATTTATTGAATACTTTTTACAAATGTCCTTGACAGTCTGTTTAAGGAAATAGTATGAAGATGCATAACACAGCCAAGCTAGGGAGATAGCTGTTTAACAAGTGATCACAAAATAGAGTATTCAAAACTGTCAGTTGAATGTTTAGGAACAGGACAATGCAGAACAGGATGCACTGAACTATGGGTGAGGACAGAAAAATAAAAGAAGGTTGTGCAGAGAATGCAATTATTTGGATCATTTTAGAGGTCTCTGTTTCCAGGCCTAGAGTTTCCACAGTTGCTCCATCTGTTACCAGTGGTCCTGAACCCTGTTCTTCTAGTTCTTGGCATGGCTCAACACTGTTAGTGGGGCACCAATGATCATGACATATCTATTCTTAGGGTTAATGCTTTCTAATACAAAATGTTTCTTGTATTATCCTTCTACCTCCTCTTCTATCAGATGCTATTTTAGAATGAGTTCCACACTTATATGGCTATATTTGGTCACTATATTTGGTCTCTACCTCATGATGTCTTGGTAATGGTTAAAATACTTTAGTTTACCTCTTTAAAGTTTAAAGTTCATTTTGTGTATTGCAAATACTGATAGATATATAAACTGTAGTGGTATTTTCTCCTGATAATTACTTAGGTACTTCTTCCATTACACTGTTGTTTTTTTGTTTTGTTTTGTTTTCTGTTAGATTGTCCTTACTATCTTCTAAAAATGTAGTTTTATCTAATTTTATCCCCAGTTGCCCCTGAAATTTAAATTCAGAGCCCTCCTGTTAAAGCTAACTTATCTCCTGCCAAATTCATTATTCTATTTTTGGGAATTATGAAATGTTCTCTGCCCTTGTCATGGGGTCCCTCTGTGATAGCATAAGCATATTTCTAGAAAAGTAAACCTTATTTTCCTTTAGTATCACCTACCTAGCTTGTTGTCTGATTAAAAAATCCTATTTTATTTTCTGAAGGCAAAAAAAAAAAAAAAAGGTATGGAAACAGTACCTGTGGCCCCAAGTCCATTGGTTTCCCACCTAGGACTATAGTATAGGGTCAAGAGAGATGCAAAACAAATTTGTTTGGAACTTTATATTAATAAAAGTATATATACTGGCCTCTACTGCCTGGGTTGATTTGAGTTTTAAAGAAACACTGTCCTTTCATAGTGAGTCATCTTCTGAAGCAAAGCAATATCCCACCCTACCCCACCCCAGTCATCTGAAACTCCCATTGTGTAATGACATGATATTTCTTCCTTTAAGATTGAATATGAAAGCTTCAACCATCACATCAAGCCACAGATCAATCACAGCCACCACACAGAGAAAATTACCATTTGGCAACATCCATCATCTTTACAAGTGCTACCCACATCCAATACCACCTGAGCCCGCATCCGTTGTTACTACTTAGTCCTGTTTTCAGTGAGTCTGCATGTCAACTAAAGCCTCTTACTCCCTTTTGTGAGACAGGACAGAAGTAAAGAAAGGCTTTTAGGAGGCAAAACTTTCTTTCCAATCCTAGGCATCTCTTAATGGAGTCTCTTGATGCTCTGCTCGCCTGTGATTTTTATGACATCAGTAAAGAACGGAGCTTCCTCATTTATTTGTCGACTCACTATACCTCTTTCCCCTTGTCCTATGGATTCTGAAAAAGAGTGATATAGCTATGGAAAGGAGACTCTAATCTAGCCTAGGATGAAGGAAAATGCAGGCTGCACATCTGTTTTATATGTGGGTCATAGAAATGTTATAACGTGAGTCCTACAAAAGACCAACAACTCTCTCAAGGCTCTTGAACTGCGTTGAAATTCTCAATTCTTTCATCTTCTGTGAGTAGTAGCTTTGCTCCCTGAACACCGCACTTATTGGGTATCTTTTCTCGATATAAACAAGAAATCTTTTCTGCAGTTGAAGGTAAATGCGTATGTCTTTTTGTGAAAGTTCAGCCATGAGAACTGAATGAGAAATAGAATGCATAGTCACTAAATCGATGTGAAAGTAGAAAGTAGAACTTGAATTTATGCTTTTGAGCATTTGAGATATTCTAGGGAAAGGTCAGCACACTATGGCCCATGATCTGCAAACCAGCCCACTCTGTTTAGTTATCACCCATGAGTTAAAAATGGTTTTTACATTTTTAAATGATTGACAACAAATCAAAAGAAGAATAATATTTCATAACACATGAAAGTCATATGAAATTCAAATTTCAGTATCTTTAAATAAAGTTTGATTGGTACACGCTCATCATTTACATATTGTCTATGGATGCTTTCAAACGACAGGATTGAGTATGTGCAGCACAGACCATATGGTCCACAAAGCCCAAAGATTTATTATATGGCCTCTTACATAAATAGTTTGCCAAACCCTGTTCTAAAATGGAACTTGTTTTAGAGTTCTTGGAGAGACTGCTTCTCTATGATCATGTGAATCACAGTACCATGCAAACTGGAATCAAAACCACCCCACAGGATTTTTCATGATGCTTGGAAATTTTCTGGGTCCCTAGCCCAGTGCTTCTCTCATTTGACAGTGCAGCTACCCCAAAACTTTTCATTCTTCTCCATATTGCACCCTTCGTTGATGCCCTTCAAAACCTCACCAGCTGACTTCACTTGCTATTTCTTTGGTGGGAAATTAAGCCATCAGGTGTGGACTACCTCAAGCTCCCTTTTCCCTGCATTTCTTTATTTACATCTCGTGCCCATCTAGTTCCTTTCTATACATCTAAGAATAACATGTAAGACATATCCCTCTCTCTGCATTGATTTCTTTCCCCTCCAGGTTTTTATTCCATCAAACATCCTTTTCCTCCTCTAAATATCCACCCCAATTGGCTTTTTTATGTCACAACATATAAACATGATTTTTTAAGAAAAAAATTAAAGAATAAGAATTTTTAAATAATCTCAGCCCCATGTTCCCTGTTAGCTACCATCTTCTCCTTCATCCTCCTTACAATCAACCTACCTGAAAGAGTACTCTGTATTCATTCTTCTTAACTGTCCTCTTCACTTCTCAACTCACAGAAATCTTAGAGACATGAAAGAGCATAAAATATTCGGGGCAAAAGAATCCAAAATGGGACTGATGAGTCAGGTCCAAAGGGACCTTAATTTTAATTGCTGGAGACTTTGAACTTGATCCAAAGAGTGAAGGCAGTCATTGAAACACTTCAGGCTTTATCTCTTCCCTAGTCTTTTGTTATTGTTTTTCTGATGCATGACATGTTTGTAAAGTTCCACTCATATCCTCATATACTTCATAAGTCCCCGCCATCTGAATTTTAATCTAGGATTCTGCAAATACTCGGTGGACCGGTAAGTCAAGATGATGAGCTTTATATCCTCTTAGAAAGACTTGAAAATCCTGGTGGGCCATCAATAGGAAAGACATAATCTGATACATGTTTTAGAAAAATCACTCATAAAAGAATGAAGAATGAATTCAGTTTGGTTGGCCTGGAAGCAATGGACAAGCTGGGAAACTATTAACATAGTTCAGGTGGGCAATAATGATGGCTTGAACCAAAGATTTCAACTTGCAGCAGGGAGTTTTATGGAGGTCGCTACAATCAGGTAACAAATGAAACTGAACACTTTGGAGAAAGATGTTTTTTATACTTTTTATATTTTTATTTGTTTTTTAAAAGATTTTATTTATTTATTTGACAGAGAGATAGAGAGAGAGATCACAAGTAGGCAGAGAGGCAGGCAGAGAGAGAGGGGGAAGCAGGCTCCCTGTTGAGCAGAGAGCCTGATATGGGGTTCGATCCCAGGACATTGGGATCATGACCTGAGCTGAAGGCAGAGGCTTTAGCCCACTGAGGTACCCAGGTGCCCTGAAAGATGTTTTTAAAATTAAAATAAAGGCTTCTTAATGATTAAGTATCACCTTTCTTAATTATTATTAATATTTTAAAATTATTTTTTATTTCAATTCAATTAATTAACATATAATGAATTATTAGTTTCAGAAGTAGAGGTCAGTGACTCATCAGTCTTCTATAATACCCAGTGCTCTTTTCTTCACATGCCTTCCTTAATGTCCATCGCCCAGTTAACCCAGATCCCCACCTCCCTCCCCTACAGCAACCCTCAGTTTGTTTCCTATGATTAAGAGTCTAATTTTGTCTTGTTTTATTTTTCCCTCTCTTCTCCTATGATCCTCTGTTTTGTTTCTTAAATTCCACTTAAGAATGAGCTCATATGATAATTGCCTTTCTCTGATTGACTTATTTTGCTTAGCATAACCTTTCACTTTTTTTTTTTTTTAAGAAAGAAAGAGAGCATAAACTTGGGGAAGGGCAGAGGGGGGGGGGGACAAAATCTTAAGCAGGCTCCACACTCAGCACTGAGCTCGACATGGGGCTTGATCTCACAAACCCGAGATCTTGACCTGAACTGAAATCAAGACTCAGACACTTAACTGACTGAGCCACCCAGGTGCCCCAATTTTTTCACTTCTAAAGGAGTCATATTCTATTTAGTTCAAAGTATGTATGAGTAGTTGTGTGCTACTGTACAGTGTAGGTACACTTTTGGGCAGTGTCTTTAGGATCTCCCTCATCAAGAATCCTTGCTTCTCATGGAGCTGCCACTAGAAGGATCCTCTATTCCACTGGAGTCTGAAGTCCAAAATCCTAATTTTCCAATAGTGCCCCATAGCAGTATACTCTATCAGGGTAGACAATGAATCCAATGTAGTCTCCAGTGCCTAATACATATCATTCCAGTGCCTAGTATCACTTGGTACACAGTAGGTATTCAAACATATTTTGAATGAATGAATGAAGCAAGGAAGGAAGCAACTTGTGAGCTTAGAAATGACTGCTATCATTCATCCAACATTTACTAATTATTTAACACATACTTTGTATTCAGAATTGTTGTAGACATGGGTTCAAGTGTGACAAAGACAAACTTAATGTTTTTGGCAGGTTTAAGTTCTAGGTTGTGGAGGATACTACCATCAACATAGTGGACGTGTTCTTTGAAAGGGTGTTTGTTGGTGCTGCATATAAAAAGAGTACCTATCTTAGAGAAGGGAGAGGAGCTGGCTTTCAGAATGAGATTCTGTTTAAAACTGAGTCTGAGGGCAGACAGTAATTAACCAAGGAAAGCTAATATGGAGAAGAGCAATACAACAGGGGAATCACAGAAATGAAGGTGAAGATGGAGAGTTTAGTGGACTGAGGTAATTTGGCAATGTTGGAAGGAGGTATTTTAAAGGGTCAGCAGTGACAGGCCCTCGGGTGCTTAGTCAGTTAAGTTTTTGACTCTTTGATTTTGTCTCAGAGTACTGGGATCAAGTCCCACATGGGGCACTGCCCTGAGTGTGGAACCTGCCTAAGAGTCTCCTTCTCCTTCTCCCCCTACATCTCCCCACTTGCTCTCTCTATAAAAATTAAAAATAAAATAAAATAAAATAAAGGGTCAATAAGGAGAGATGAAGCTAGAGAAAAAGGCTATCATGAAGAGTTTCTATAGCAAGGTGTTTGGATTTGATACTGACCACCCTGACATGGTGAAACTTTAAAAAGTTTCTCTCTAGTTAAAATAGAATTCAGTAAGAAAGAGATTGAAGGTAAGAATACAGAAGAGATGAGAGAGATTCTACTGCATGTACTATGGTACCATGGTACAGCTAATGTGGGTTTTTGATGAAGATGGTTTGATTTTTAGCATACATTACACATCACAATGTTAATATAGGTGGTTAGTGTCTATCAGTGACCAAACATTCTGCAGAATTAAAGAGGCTTGTGGGTTCACCTGATAAATTAATCAAATCTTTTCATTTGTTTCTCTGGGAGATATATTCAGGCTTCTAATAGTCACCTTTAAAAATGGACTACAAAAATGCTACCTTATTATAATTCAGGCATTGTTTCTAGGTATGTGATAGGTTTAAAAAAAAATAGAGAAATGTACAAATGGACATGACCTTTGAACTATATAAAGCTAGAACCAAGATTACCTTAAGACATCATTGAATTCAGCCTGCCTGGGTGTCTCAGTCAGTTGAGCGTCTGTCTTCAGCTCAGGTTATGATCCCGGGGTCCTGGGATGGAGCCCTGCTTCGGACTCCTTGCTCAGCGGAGAGCCTGCATCTCCCTCTGCATGCTGCCCCCCTGCTTATGCTCTCTCTCTTTCTGTCAAATAAATAAAATCTTTTACAAAATAAATAAAATAAAAAGACATCATCAAAATATAAAGTTATCTAAAAAGAAACTTAGCAAATACACAGAAATTAAATTAAAAAGAAATCAAATTTCTAAAAAGGAGAACAAATCTGAATCAAAAAGGGAATATTTTATTGATTTTCATTAAAGTTTCATTTTACATTAACTTGAGAGTTTATATTTTACATAGAACAGATTAGTATTTTCAGAGGTCTCATTTACTGAATTGTAGATGGGCAAACTTCTAATTATAGGACTTCCGTGAAGATTTAATCTTTCTTGCTTTCAACAAATATTTTTGAGCAGATACTATGTGCAAATCAGTATATTAAGTACTAAGGAAACATAGAAAAGTACTAGTGAAAATAGACTACTACCCTCAAGGAAAATTTAAGTTAGTAAGAGAACTAATAACACAATCTATGTAATAACAGAGTAGGAAATGAATTAGTGATAAGATAGTCAAGATCATTGTAGTTCTGAGGAGTGAGCAATTAAATTTAGCTGGAAGTGGAATATTATTTGAGTTCTAAATCTTGGACCCACTTTTAATAGGCAGAGAAAAGGAAGAAGATCATTTGGTTTTTTACTTCATCATGCCGTTGAAACTATACTTTAAAACATTTCCAATAACCTTCTAATTGTTATCTCAAATAGTCTTTCCTCAGATTTCGGTTCATTTCCTTTTTTTTGAATTTAGCTTTAAGACTTTGTCCTCCCTGGTTTCTGTAACATGAATTTTCTGAGTGCTACGGAATCCTGGTTCTTTGGTTGGATTTCTTCCTGCTGTGGTGTGGGTCAGGACCACTTAGTGCCTCAGATTATATCAAGTCTACTATTTATTGTCTCCTGTTGATCAGGTTCCCCTGTCAGGCAAAAGCAGTAAAATGGAGGAAACTGATGTGTGATTTGCAATGACCAGTATTGATGATTGTCCCGCTAGGCTTCTGGAAGGTGCAGTAGATCAGAGGTCTTCAATCCTGGTTACTTAAGGGGAATGGTTTAAATCTGAATATGCTTCTTCTCAATCCCCTTCACTCCTTAAGATTCTGAACCTGTAAGGTTGGGTTAAAAGGGCCCGTTAAGGAGCACCTGGGTGGCTCAGTCATTTAAGTGTCTGTTTTTGGCTCAGGTTATGATCCTAGGGTCCTGGGATCAAGCCCTGTGTTGGGCTCTCTGCTCAGCAAGGAGTTTGCTTCTCCCTATGTGGTATCTCTCACACTCACTGAAATAAATAAAAATAAAATCTTTTTAAAAAGAGCCCTGTGAAGATGATATGTACCTTACAATGAGAAACTTTTGGTTAAAATTTGGGAGGATCCATTCTAGGATTTTTTTTGCTGCCAGTTACTACATCTAAGTTGGAATAATGAACAAAGATATAGAAAAGATCACAAATCACTATATATATATGAGCACAAGCAACTAATTGTTCTGTGACTATGTTCCTTTAGTCCCACAACCAGGTTGATTCTTTAATCCATCCGCCTGTTGATGAAGTGTTATACCCCTAATACTCATAGGCTGTTGTTGTTATGCTTTTAAAATAGGATGTGATTGTGCTACTGTCTCTGTGTTTGAACCTGTGGTGAGCACTGACCTTTCCAGTCTCTGAGTGATTAAAGCCCTTATTAATTTCCTGTAGGGATGCCAGCACTCTAAGATAGTAGAGTGATGGGAGTTCATTAACATGTGGGGCTCTAATTAGCCAGCAAAGGAATGGTTCCTGTCCTCATTCTGATATCTAGCACAGCTACAAATACAGACATATGAGAAAAAAACATGAAACCATAACCAAAAGAAAGAGGTGTTGACATGTCCAGGGCAGATCTTTAAACCAAAACAACCACTCTGTTATCCTCCCTTGTACTTTCCTGGGGTATACTCAGGCTTTCCTGGAAAACTGCATGTGGATGGGATTGGCACAGTGTGAGAGAATATCTGAAGAGGTCTTGATCAGTGCTGGAAAAAATTATTGATTGCGTTATATTGTAAGTCCATACTGAATCTGTGATTCTATGAATACAAGTCTAAGGAGAGGTAAAAAGAAGTAAAGTTCCTTGGTGTTGAAAAGAGAAGAAAGAGAAATTTAATAATAATCTTTATGCCTGAGTAGGACTGAGAGAATGAGGGCTACATTCTCCATTGCAAATGAGAGAGGACATGAGTGTAGATTACAGCTGGGCACAGTTTGATTGGCTAGTTAATATTTTCAGGGTTCTTTCAAGATACTAAACCTCGTGTAGGGAGCTGGTAGTGCACATCGTTTGAGGGGGGGCATCTAAAACTCTGCCAGACGATGCATATAGAATTACCCTCACACTAACAGTGAACCAGTTAGTTGAGGTTCTAGGAGGCACCCTGAGGATTGTTAAATGCTGGCGTGAATTCCCAAGCAGGCTGGATTTGTTCCTTCCCCTCTGAACATCTTTATAAATGAGGAAGAAATCCATCAAACTGAGGATAAGGAACTGGCCTGGCTTGAGGTGGAAAATTGGCTCTACAGAGTTAGCTCTTAGGATTCGAGAGACTTGAACCCTCTCCCCCTCTCCCACTAGGTGCCATGCATTTGAGGTACCAAAAGGACTCATTCTGAAGGTATGACTACCAGATTCCATGTTCAACATTGTTTTTTGGGACTTTCTTCAGACTGGAGTCTAGACATATTGGTGCTTTGAAATCTCCATTATTAGAACCCTTCCTTTCTTTCCTCATTTGTATCCACGTAGGTAACCTTTAACTGGGAATAGGAATTCTGAATACCTAACAGAAAATTTCCTGCGGCAAAACTTTCTTGGTGGTCTCTGACCTACTATCATGTATCCGTGATTTCTTGATTTCATTTTATTCAAAACTGGCAGCTTACACCAAGAAATGGTCTTTGGAAGCCCTGTTGCAAAAATGGGAGAGAATGAAACCTGTTTGTACCAGTTACCAGGTGAAATACTCTGCACTTTCAGATCTGGCTTCTCAGCCAGCCCCATGCAGAATCAGTGTGCATTAAGTGGGGATGAATATGTGCGATTCAGATACCAGTTCTCCTAGAACTTAACTATAAATCATAAATAGATACTTGGAGGTGGCATTTTTTTTAATTAAAGTTTTTATTTTTTAAGGTGACATTTTAAATAAATGGGCTATCAGTGTATTATGCTTATTGGATACTCCAGTCTCTTATTAACCCTAGGGAACATTTAGAAACATAATATTAAAAATGGTGTTAAGATTTACAGTCTGCAGCAAGGAACATAAAAAATAAGCTCGATAAGCCCACATGAACTTAAATGAAATAATCCTGGTAAAGCACTTAGTGCAGATCCAGGCACACAGTGAGTGGACTGCGGGTGTTAATTACAGCAGGTAGCTGCTTCGTTCTGGTGAGGTTCCTAAGTCAGCACTCCATCATGGGGTTGGGGTGGAGGTGCCCCTCACATTTTAGCTCACTGCTTCCCTCCCTTTTCCTACCTCATTGAGCTATTTTTCTGCCCAGTAAACACCACAATCACAGTAGACAAGATAGTTCACTTTCAGTGAACAGTAAGAAAGATGGTTAGCATTATTGACTAAATTTATGTTAGCATTAATTTTTGCTTCTTCTGCTTCTCATTTTAAGTCCCTAGAGTGAGTGGCACTTCCCCTTCAGGTTTTCTAGACAGCTTCTTTTAGTACGACCTTTCAGAGGCCACTGCCGTCAGAGTGGGGAGGAATAGGGAAAGATAAAGCAAAACTTTTCTCCTTGGACTTTTAGGATAACGAGGTATTGACATCTGCTTTATATTCATAACTGAAAGCATGCACTTTGAGCAGCTCAGTGTAGTGGTCTGGCCTGGCTTTCACTAAGAGATCCTCTCAGTATGGGCTCAGAAATGTATATTAATAGGTCAAATAATGATGTGTTAGTGTGCATTAGAGTTCCTTTCTCCTGCATTCCACATACTTTGCCAAGAAAACTTCTGTGTGATCCCAGATTGTTTCAAATATCTTTCCATAATTAGTCGACAGCAAGGATATTAAAGGAGAAAATGATGTGAGACAAGAAGACAATCTTGTGTAATCACAGTCCTATTTGTTTTTCATTAACTAGTGACTTAGATACTCGGTTGCTTGGGTTATATCCAAATCTGGAAGATCTGATCACAACATTATCATCAAATTTCCCTCGAAAAAAATGTGGTGACGTTCAGGATCCCGCTTCCAGATCTCATTGCATGTGTTGTGATCCTATCACTAACCTAGGTCATTTCCATTGAGCTTTTTAATTTTTATATATAACAATCTTTTCAAATTATCCTGACCAGTTTTTTCTTATAGCTGTAAGTATTTGCACCTTCTCTTCCCACTGAGTGGAATTTATTTCCTCGTGGTTTTCCTGCTGAACTTTTACTCATATTTCATATCAAGACAGAGCAGGTAGGGATTTCCCATTTGGGCTCTCCCAGTGCCATCGTAGGGCCTCATCCTGTTAAAAAAATGCTTATCACATTTTCCTACAAGCATCTACATAGATGTCTGTCTACCTTTTCTAAATTATGAACCTCCCTAGGTAGAGAACTAAATTTGGTTCATTACTGTATTCTCAGTGTCTAAATATAAAGTTGGATCAAGGGAAATGGCTGATATTTGGCAGTCTTTTGAACCTACAGCTATATGTTGCAATAATTTCACATGGGTCAGTTTAATACATCACTGGTTATCATGTAAAATATCTCACATAAATGAATGAGTGAACTATCTATGTAATATGTAAATTTTTTCATTGTAATGTCTTTGTCAGGTTTAAAAATCAAGTTTTCTGGTTGCACAAATGAATTAGGAAACAAACTCTCTTTCCCCACTCTCTGAAGGACTTTGTGTAATACCAATATTCTTCCTTCAGTGAATGACAGAATTTACCAATGAAACTAAGCCAGGAGCTTTCTTTGTGGGAAGTCAATTTGAAAAATTTGTGAATTCTATCCTTTTATTTTTTAATGTTTTTTCTTTTTCTTTTCTTTTCTTTTATTTCTTTTCGGTGTTCCAGTATTCATTGTTTATGTACCACACCCAGTGCTCCATGCAATACGTGCCCTCCATAATACCCACCACCAGGCTCACGTAACCCCCCACTCCTCTCCCCTCCAAAACCCTCAGTTTGTTTCTCAGAGTTCACAGTCTCTCATGGTTTGACTTATCTCCCTTTCCAATTTCCCCCAACTTATTTCTTCACTCCATCTCCCAATGTTATTCCTTATGCTCCACAAATAAGTGAAACCATATGATAATTGACTCTTTCTGTTTGACTTATTTCACTCAGAATAATCTCCTCCAGTCCTGTCCATTTTGATATGAAATTTGGGTATTCATCCTTTCTGATGGAGGCTTAATACTCCATTGTACATATGGATCATATTTCCTTTATCTGTTCGTCAATTGAAGGACATCTTAGTTCTTTCTACAGTTTGGTAACTGTGGCTATTGTTTCTATGAACATTGGGGTACAGATGGCCTTCTTTTCACTACATCAGTATCTTTGTGGTAAATACCAGTAGTGCAATTGCAGGGTCATAGGAAAGATCTATTTTTAATTTCTTAAGGAATCTCCACACTGTTTTCCAAAGTGACTACACCAACTTGCATTCCCACCAACAGTGTAAGAGGATTCCCCTTTCTCCACATTCTCTCCAACACATATCGTTCACTGTCTTGTTAATTTTAGCCACTCTAACTGGTGTAAGGTGGTATCTCAATGTGGTTTTGATTTTAATCTTCCTGATAGCTAATGATGATGAACACTTTTTCATGTGTCTGTTAGCCATTTGTGTGTCCTCTTTGAAGAAGTGTCTGTTCATGACTTCTGCCCATTTTTTGATGTGATTATCTGTTTTTTTTAAGTGTTGAGTTTAGATCTTGGATATCAACCTTTTGTAATGTCATCTGCGAATATCTTCTCCCATTCCATGGGTTATCTCTTTGTTTTGTTGACTGCTTCCTTGGCTGTGCAGAAGCTTTTGATCTTGATGAAATTCCAAAAGTTCATTTTTGCTTTGTTTCCTTTGCCTTTGGAGACATATCTTGAAAGAAGTTGCTATGGCCGATGTTGAAGAGATTACTGCCTATGTTATCTAGGATTTTGATAGATTCCTGCCTCACATTTAGGTATTTTATCCATTTTGAGTTTATCTTTGTGTATAGTTTAAGAGAATGGCCGAGTTTCATTCTTCTGTACATAGCTGTCCAATTTTCCTGGCACCATTTATTGAAGAGACTGTCTTTTTTCCACTGTGTATTTTTTCCTGCTTTGTCGAAGATTATTTGACCATAGAATTGAGGCTCCATATCTGAGCTCTCTGTTTTGTTCCACTGGACTATGTGTCTGGTCTGTGCTAGTACCATGCTGTCTTGGTGATCACAGCTTTGTGGTAAAGCTTGAAATCAGGCAACATGATACCCCTGGTTTTGTTTTTCTTTTTCTTTTTCAATATTTCTTTAGCAATGTGGAGTCTCTTCTGGTTCCATACAAATTTTAGGATTGTTTGTTCCAGCTCTTTGAAAAATGCCAGGGGAATTTTGATCGGGATAGCATTGAAAGTATATATTGCTCTAGGCAGTGTAGACATTTTAACAATGTTTATTCTTCCAATCCGTGAGCATGGAATGCTCTTCCATCTTTTTGTGTCTTCTTCAATTTCTTTCATGAGTGTTCTGTAGTTTCTTGATCCTTTACCTCTTTAGTTGGGTTTATTCCCAGATATCTTATGGTTCTTGGTGCTATCGTAAATGGAATCAATTCTCTCATTTCTCTTTCTATATTTTCATTGTTAATTTATAAGAAAGCAACTGATTTCTGTACATTGATTTTGTATCCTGCCACATTACTGAATTGAGTTCTAGTAATTTGGGGGTAGAATCTTTTGAGTGTTCCATATAAAGTATCATGTCATCTGTGAGGAGAGAGAGTTTGACTTCCTCATTGCCAATTTGAATACATTTTATTTCTTTTTGTTGTCTGATTGCTGTTGCTAGGACTTCTAGTACTATGTTGATCAAGAGTGGTGAGAGTGGGCATCCTTGTCATTTCCCTGATCTCAAAGGGAAGGCTGTCAGCTTTTCCCCACTGAGAACAATATTCGCTATGGGTTTTTCATAGATAGATTTTATGAAGTTGAGGAATGTTCCCTTTATCCCTAAATTTTGAATCATTTTAATCGGGAATGGATGCTGTGTCTTGTCAAATGTTTTTTTTCTGCATCAATTGAGAGTACCATTTGATTCCTCTCTCTTCTCTTACTGATTTGTTCAATCACATTGATTGATTTGTGAATGTTGAACCACCCTTGCATCCCATGGATAAATCCCACCTAGTCATTGTGGATAATCTTTTTAATGTACTGTTGGATCCTATTAGCTAGGAATCTTAGCATTCATATTCATCAGTGATATTGTTCTGAAATTCTTCTTTTTGGTGGGGTCTTTGCCTGGTTTGGGGATCAGGATAATACTGGCTTCATAAAAAGAGTCTGGAAGTTTTTCTTCTGTTTCTATTTTTGGAAACAGTTTCAGTAGAATAGGTATTATTTCTTCTTTGAATGTTTGGTAGAATTCTCCAGGGAATCTGTCAGGTCCTGGGCTTTTGTTTTTTGGGAAGTTTTTGATCACTGCTTCAATCTTGTTACTAGATATTGGTCTATTCAGATTGTCAATTTCTTCCTGATTCAGTTTTGGAAGTTTATAGGTTTTCAGGAATGCATCCATTTCATCTAGGTTGCTTAATTTATTGACATATAACTGTGGATAATAATTTCTGATGATTGTTTCTGTTTCCTTGGTGTTAGTCATGATCTCTCCCTTTTCATTCATAATTTTATTAATTTGGGTCCTCTCCCTTTTCTTTGGATTAGTTTGGCCAGTGGTTTATCAATATTACTGATTCTCTCAAAAAACCAGCTTCCTTAATGTTTCTACTGTATCTCTAGTTTATATCTCATTGATCTCTGCTCTAATATTGATTATTTCCCTTTTTGTGTGGGGTTGGCTTAATTTGTTTTTCATTCTCCAGTTTTTAAGGTGTAAAGAGAGCTGGTGTACTCTGGATTTTTCTTTTCTTTTCTTTTCTTTTCTTTTTTTTTTTTTTTTTTTTTTTTTTTGAGGGAGGCTTGGATGTCTTTGTATTTCCCATTTAAAACTGCCTTTGCCAGACAGGCATGGATGGAACTAGAGCGTATCATGCTTAGCGAAATAAGTCAAGCAGAGAAAGACAACTATCATATGATCTCCCTGATATGAGGAAGTGGTGATGCAACATGGAGGCTTAAGTGGGTAGGAGAAGAATCAATGAAACAAGATGGGATTGGGAGGGAGACAAACCATAAGTGACTCTTAATCTCACAAAACAAACTGAGGGTTGCCGGGGGGAGGGGGTTTGGGAGAAGGGGGTGGGATTATGGACATTGGGGAGGGTATGTGCTTTGGTGAGTGCTGTGAAGTGTGTAAACCTGGTGATTCACAGACCTGTACCCCTGTGGATAAAAATATATGTTTATAAAAAATAAAAAATTAAAAAAAAAATAAAAAATAAAACTGCCTTTGCTGTATCCCATAGGTTTTGGACTGAAGTGTCTTCATTCTCATTGGTTTCCATGAATTGTTTAAGTTCTTTGATTTCCTGGTTGAGCCAAACATTCTTAAGTAAGGTGGTCATTAGCTTCCAAGTGTTTGAATTCCTTACAAACTTTTTCTTGTGGTTGAGTTCCAGTTTCAAAGCATTGTGGTCCAAGAATATGTAAGGAATAATCTCAGTCTTTTGGTATTGGTTGAGCCTTGATTTGTAACCCAGTATGTGGTCTATTCTGGGGACAGTTCCCTGTGCACTCGAGATGAATGAGTATTCTGTTGTTTTAGGGTGGAATGTTCGGTATGTATCAAATGAGGTCCTTCTAGTCCAATGTGTCATTCAATGCTCTTGTTTCATTATTAATTTTCTGTTTGGATGATCTGTCTATTAGTGAGAGTGGCATGTTAAGATCCCCTACTATTAATATGTTCATATCGGTATGACTCTTTATCTTGATTAACAGTTGTCTTATGTAGTTGGCTGCTCCCATATTGGGGGCATAAATATTTACAATTGTTAGATCTTCTTGGTGGATAGACCCTTTAAGAATGATCTAGTGTCCTTCTTTATCTCTGACTATAGTCTTCGGTTTAAAATCTAATTTATCTGATATGAAAATTGTGACCCCAGCTTTCTTTTGAGGCCCATTGGCATGAAAGATGCTTCTCCCTCCCTTCACTCTCAGTCTGGATGTATCCTTAAGTTCAGAATGGGTCTCTTATAGACAACATATGGATGGGTCCTGTCATTTTATACAATCTGTAGCCCTGTGCCTTTTATGGTAGCATTTAGGCCATTCACATTGAGAGTGATTATTGAAAGATATGTTTTTATTGACATCATGTTGCCTATGAATCCCTTGTTTCTATAGATTGTGTCTGTAAATTTCTGTTCTATGACACTCTTGGGTTATTTCTTCTTTTATAGAACCCACCTTAATATTTCTTGCAGTGCCAGCTTGGTGGTCACATACTCTTTTAAACCTTGCCAGTCTTGGAGGTTCTTTCTCTCTCCATCCATTTTGAATGTCAGCCTTGCTGGATAAAGTATTCTTGGCTGCATGTTCTTCTCATTTAGTTCCCTGAATGTGTCTTGCCAGCCCTTTCTGGCTTGCCAGGTTTCTCTGGACAGGTCTGATGTTATTCTGATGGACCTTCCTCTGTACATAAGAAATCTCTTCCCCCTAGCTGCTCTCAAGAGCTCCTGTCTAAAATAATGATTCATCGGTTTAACAAATCAGGTATCTCAAGGTCTTTCTAGATTCTGTGATCTTGGGGGCAGATCTTTCTGCCTCTAGGACATGAACACTGGTTCCATCCCCCAGACTGGGAAAGTTTTCATGGAAAATTTTCATGGAAAATTTGTTCAACTATATCTTCCAGTCTTCTTTCTTTCTCCTCCTCCTCAGGGATCCCAATAATTCTGATGTTGGAACGTTTCATGGTGTCATTTATTTCCCTAATTCTGTTTTCATGGCTTCTAAGCTGTTTATTCCAGGCCTCCTCCTGATCCTCTCTATCATTTTGTCCTCTAGATCACTAATTTTATCTTCTGCCTCAGTTACCCTAGCTGTTAGAGTTTAGATTAGATTGGATCTCATTGATAGCATTTTTAACTTTTTCCTGGGTGCCTTTCACTTCTGCCCTAATTGATTCAATGTTGTTATTAATGGTTTTTCTCCATCCTAGCCATTGCCTGGATAGTTTTTACCCTGAATTCCCTTTCTGACATACTATTTATGTCCATATCCAATAGCTCTGATGGAGAGGGCACAGTCTCTGGATTTTTCCTCTGTTGGGCATTCCTACTCCTAGTCGTTTTGGGGATGTGTGGCTGAATATATCAAATGTGATCCAGGCAAGGCGCACTCTTGAACACTTTTCAGCAATCGGAAGTTACCACCAAAAAGAAAGAAAAAAGAGGGGCACCTGGGTGGCTCAGTAGGTTAAATCCTCTGCCTTCAGCTCAGGTCATGATCCCTGCTCAGCGGGGAGCCTGCTTTCTTCTCTCTCTCTGCCTGCTTCTCTGCCTACTTGTGATCTCTGCCTGTCAAATAAATAAATAAAATCTTAAAAAACAAATGAAAGAAAGAAAGAAAAAAGAAAAAAAAAAAAAAAAAGAGAGAGAGAAAGAGAGAGACAGAAAAATAGAAGAGAAGACCCAGCCTGAGTGGGCTCCAAAGGTAAGATTTATAAGGTACATGAACAAAAACAGACAAAAGAAAGACTGACAAAAGTAAATGACAAGGAAAAAAAAAAAAAAAGAACCCAATGATAATGAACCCCAAGTACAAGATTAATAGAATACCAGAACAAAAACAAATACACAGAAATACTGACAGAAGAAAAAGATGGGAGGGTAGTTATAAATCCTCAATGTGGGTGAGAAAGGTTATTTTGGTTCTTCCTGGGTATATCTTGGTATCTTTGCTAAAGGACTCAACTTTCCAGAGATAAAGAGAAATTAAAACTGGTTTGTATATAGGGGTAGTATTGATTAGGGAAAGAGGATTACCTTGAAGCTTATATCTATATGTGCATTAAAAAAAAAAAAAAAAACAGAAAAGCAAAAGAAAAACACAGGTATATGTATGAAAAAAGTTCAAGTTTAAAGGTTATTGTGGAATTTGTTGTATTGAACCTCTCGTTGTAATGGTAAATAGGTTAAAAAATTTTAAAAGAACGAGAATAGTGAGAACAGATTTAAAATAAAAGTTGTATCTATGAAATATACAGGCTTTAGGGCAATACTGGGAGCTTAATATCTTTTTTTCCCCTGATATTGGGGTTTTACAGTTTTATGGGGACCCTATGGTGGTTGTCCTCTCATTCTTTTGGGTGACTTTGTGCGGGAGAGGCTGCCACGTTTTTCAGTCTGTCTTGCTTGGGTTGAGCCCTTTTCAGTCTGTCTTGCTTGGGTTGAGCCCTTCTGCTCCCTATCAAGGGGCAGATTTTTCAGGCTTTCGTTCTCTGGAGGGTTTTGTTCTTTGGCAGCTTTTTACGGCTTTTCAGAGGTTTAGTGGAAAGCAAACTGCCCCCGAACCTCCTTCTCAGAGAGAAACCTCAGTCTGCTCCCCTCTGGGTGGTCCAGAACACACAGACTCCCCCTCTGCAAAATCTACTGAGATGTGCAACCTCCCACAGGCAGTGCACATTCCCAGCCACTGTCTCAGGGGTTGTGTAAAGAGCCCCCCTTTCTCTGCACCCCTGTGCCCCCAAAACTGTGTGTGATATTGGTCCAGGGAGCCTGCTTCCAGTGACTGCCTTTGCCAGGACTGCGATAGACCAGATAGGACACTGAGATTTTCAAGCTGGGCTGGGAGTGTTCAGACTCTCAGCTGGTCCTAGCACACCTGCTAGTGCTCATACAGAACACTCTTGGGAAGTGTGGTTCAGTCCATGATCATGCAGTGCATGTGCAGAGTGCAAAAGGCTGTGGTTCTAGAGAGCACAGGCTGGCACACACATCAGGCTCGTTCTTGCATGGAGGGCACCTGGTCTAGTTCTGGTGCAAGCAGCAGAAAGCTGGGAGTTCAGGGACCATGGCCTGGAGGCTTTGCCACACTCTCTCTGGCATGGATAGTCTCTGGTGGTGGCCATCCTGGGTACAGGAACTTAGGCCCGTGCCTGTGACCGCCTGATTCCACCAGTTGCCCATTAAGATCTTTTGCTCTTTTTGAGTGTTTCTAACTAGACTTCAAGTTAATGCTGGGCCCCAATCATAGGGAAGTCTCATATTGGGGTCCCTTCTGGTGGCTCCCTCCCCCTTCTGTTTATTCTCTGGTATCAGTGCAATTCCTACTTGCTTTACCTTTCTACTGGTGTCTTCTGCCCCCATAGAGATCCAAAAGTGTATAATCCTACATCTCAGGCTGATTTCATGGGTGTTCAAAGTGTTCTGGTAGATAATTAGCTCAGTTTAGGGGACTAGTTGAAACAGGGTCTCTTACTTTTCTGCCATCTTGCCCCCACCCTCAAATTCTATCCTTTTAGTTGATATGGGTGATATTGTTATTCTTCTTCCCTGTATTTAAGGCGGGCTTAATATGTGGGATTTTTGGATTTTTCAATAAAATGTGTTTGTTCAAGGAATCTGTTGCTTTAATCTATAATGTCAAATTCATAAGCATAAAGTTATTAATGCTACTTCTCTATTATCCTTTTAATATCTGTGGGATCTTTACTGATGTATCTCTAGTTTCATTCCTGATGTCAATGACTTTTTGTTCTCTCTTTTCTCCATAATCATTCTTGTTAGGGATTTTTGTGAATTTTATTAATCTCTTCAAATAATCACATTTTAGGTTAGTCAGTTTTCTCTATTATTTGTTTCTTCATTGATTTTGCTCTTACATTTAGTGTGGGTGTGTATGTGTGCCTATATACTTAGGTTTAAGGTTTGTTTTTTCTATCTTCTTAAGGGTGGAGGAGCATAGATTATTGATTTTAAGTCTATTTGGTGATACAGGAATGTTAAAACTATATATTTCCCTGTGAGCATTGCTTTAGCTGTAGCCCTCATGTTTTGATATGTTGTAACTAACTCAGTTGGAAATATATTGTAATATCTCTTTGATTTCTTCATTGACCTGTGGTTTATGTGGAATTTTTAAAAACTTTAGTAACCAACTTGGGTTTTGAAATGTTCAAACTTATTTTATAGCTAAGAATGCAGTCTATCTTGGTGAATGTTGCTTATACACTTGAAAAGAATGTGTGTATTCATTCTGTCACTGTTGGGCATAGTGTTTATAAATGTCAATTAGATCAAGTTGTGTAAATAACATTGTTTAACTATTCTATTTCCTTGCATCTTGCGTCTGCTTTTTTCTAAAAACTACCAAGTGAATGGAATTAAAATATCCAGCTTTTGTTGTGGACTTGTCTATTTTCCCCTTTAGTTTTGTCAGTTTTTGCTGCATGATTTTTGGTGCTCTGTTATTGGATGAACACATACTTATGATTTGTTTGTCCTTCAAGTTAAATTTTTAATCACATAGTATTTCTCATTGTATCTTCTCATCACCTTTTCTGTATTATATTATATATGTAAATTATATATAATATACATTAATTAATATAATTAACATAAGGAAAACATACTATATATACTATATGTAGTATATAAATATACTGTCATATAAATATACTATATTATATTTAGTATATAAATATACTATATATAAAATATAAATTAATATATTTTCCTGATGTTAATTTTATATATATATATATAATATTTTCCTGATGTTAATTTGTCTGATATTAATGTATCCCTACCAGGTTACTTCCATTCACTGTTTCCATGGTATATTTTCTTCATCCTTTTATGTGCAACCTGTCTAAATCTTTTTATTTAAAATGCATCTTTTGTAGATAGCTTATCATTAGGTATCAATTTTCTATTCATTATGATAATTCCTTTTATTGAGATTTTTAAATCCATTTATATCTCCTATAGTTATTGTTTTTGCTTAAGTCTACCATATTGCTATTTTTTAAAAAATTTGTATTTTTTGTTTTTTCTATTTTTCCTTTCCTCCTTTCATGTTAATTCAGTATTTTTTCAGCTTCAGTTTATTTCTTCTATTAACTTCATAGCTATAACTTTTTATTATGATTATTTTTAGTGACTTGCCTATAACTAACAAGATTATAATATTAACATCCTTAATATTATACACTTCATTCCTTTTTTTTAAAAAAGCTTTTTATTTTTTTATTTATCTGACAGACAGTGATCACAAGTAGGCAGAGAGGCAGGCAGAGAGAGGGAAGCAGGCTCCCTGCTGAGCAGAGAGCCTGATGGGGGGGGCCTCAATCCCAGGACCCTGGGATCATGACCTGAGCTGAAGGCAGAGACTTTAACCCACTGAGCTACCCAGGTGCCTCTATATACCTCATTCCTGACAATCCTTGATTCTCACTTCCCATTGTCTATTTCATTTACCTATCTCCTGGTTTCTATGTGATTATTGTCATGTCTTTTATTTCTGCATATGTTTTGAGCTCCTCCTGATACTGTTATTATTTTGCTTGAAACAGTCAATGTTTTTTTAAGTAAAATATGAGAAGTAAGTAAACAGTCATTTATATTTACTTACCTATTTACCATTGTTGGCGTTCTTCATTCCTATTTGTAGGTTTGAGTTTCCAACTGGTATCATTTTCTTGATTTCTTTTTTTTTTTTTTTAAGATTTTATTTATTTATTTGACAGACAGAGATCACAAGTAGGCAGAGAGGCAGGCAGAGAGAAAGGAGGAAGCAGGCTCCCTGCTGAGCAGAGAGCCTGATGGGGGCTTCAATCCCAGGACCCTGAGATCATGACCTGAGCCGAAGGCAGAGGCTTTCACCCACTGAGCTGCCCAGGCGCCCCTCATTTTCTTTTGAATAGAAAAATATCTTTTAACATTTCTTGTAATGTAAATCTGCTGGCAACAAATTTTCTAAGCTTTCACTTATAGAAAAGTTCTTGATTTCACTATTGCTTGTAAAATTTTCACTGCTACTGGAATTCTGGGTTGACCTTTTCCTTTCCTTAGCAATTCAGAGAGGCTATCCCATTGTCTTTCATAGTCTTTTCATAGCTGTTCTAATGATAAGTCAGAGTATTGCTGTTCTTCTTCCTTGTATTTAAGGCATTATTTTTCTTTGATTTTCAACAGGTGAATGTGGTGTGCCTAGGTGTAGCTGTTTTTATATTTATGCTGTTGGATGCTTGCTGAACTTCTCTGATCTATAGATTTATAGTTGGGTGGAGTTTTTAAAATAAAATTTGAGTTCTCTGCTGTTATATTTTCCAATATTAATCTGTCCACTGTCATTCCCTTTTTTGGAGGGGGGCACAAATTATACATAAATTAACTAATCTAATATTATTTTATGTGTCCCTGAGGCTCTATGTACTTTTAGTAAATTTTTTCTCTTTCTGTTCTTAAAATTGAATAACTTCTATTTACCTGACTTCCAATTCACTGACTTTTTCGTGAATCTGCTATTGAGTCCATCCTGTGAATTTCATTTTAGTGGTATATTTTTCAGTTCTAGAATTTACATTTGGTTCTTTTTTTTTCCCCCAATATGTTTCATTTCTGTGTTGAGATTCTCTGTTTACTCATTTAGACCACATGTTCCTATAATTCTGTGAACACATCTTTGTTTAATTCTTTGAACATATTTATGGTAGTTGTTCTAAGTATATCCATTAGGCCCAACATCTGGGTATTTTGGGTTCGGTTTCTATTGCTGCTTTTATTTGTAAGTAGAGGTCATTTTTTTTTAACCTTCTTTTTATAAATACTGACTTTTGATTGAATATTGGAAGTACTGATTCTCATTTGAGCAGGCAGCTCAATCACTGGCTTGATGGCATCTACCTCATTTTGCAAATCTCCGACTCCAAACTCTGTATCCACTTTGCATTTTGCTGGGGCTTCATTTTAGGCTTTGTTGAGGGGCTCTAAAGTAGGTCTTGTTCTGTGCTTCTTACTCTTCAGGGCCACCCCTTTGATGTTGCAGCTGGAACCCAGTTGGTTAAAGAGTGTATCTCGTCCTTCTAATGAGGTCCAAACACCAAAATCTCTGGACATTGCTTCCCTGCTTCTTCCCCCCACACAACCATACCTGTGGTACCTAAATTGTGTTCTTAATTCCATAGCAGCTGTCATCTGGTAAATCTCTATCTTGCCCAGTTAGTGGCTCCCTCAGCCACAGATTTGTAGGGATCTCCCCAAGTGATTTCCAAGGCTGCTATTTTGTACAGGGTACTCCTCTCCAATTTCCTACCCTGTAGACCTAGCATCTAGTATCTTCAGCTTCCTGGCTATGATCTCTGCCACTTCACCTCAGCAGGAGCACAGTACTCTTCTGTGACACTAACTGTCTCCAGTGTGGTTGGGAAATTGTCTTGAAATAGAAACCTGGGCACTCACCTCACAGCCATTGCAGTCTTGTTCTTCCTGTTGTTCATTATCTGAAAACAGCTGTGTCATGTATTTTATAGCTATTTATTACCATGTGGTTGGTCTAATTCAGTTACTCCACTATGACTGCAAGTAGAAATTAATTACATAACTGTTATCAAGTATCCTTATCAGGAATGATAATTTTTCTTCTTAATAAACATAGTGAAAAATAACGGTTAACATGGCTTACAGTATGCAGTCATTGTTTTGAATGGCATGCTTATTAAACTCATTTAATCCTTACAGCTCTCCAAGTGAGGTGTTGATGTCCTTATATATATGTTAAGAAATCGAAGCACAGAGAGATTAAGTAATGTGCCTAAATTCATACAGCTACAGAGTTATTAAGTCATGCACTGGTTTTCACTCCTACGCTTTAGTAACTGTACCATGCTGCCTTTTGATAGAAAGTGGGTCATTATTAAACAAGGGGAAATGATCAGAATAAGAAGTACATTTAAATTCATTAGTAAAGGATGATTATAATGGGTTGAATCATAGCAAGTTTGGGCTCTAGGGCTTTGACTCTCTGCTACCATGTACTACCATTTTTACTCACCAGGTTGTTCTGTATTCACCATTTAGTACTACATAAATACAGAAAAAGTGCTTGGAATAATAGTGAGATTCATTCTTATTCTCTTCCACACTCCCACCCATTGGTTTTCTTTATCTTAGTTTGGATGTGAGCTCATAAATGTGCCACCTAAAGAACCCAGTTGAAAATGTAAACCTTTAGGTGGAATAATATATGTTATATTGGTCGTTTGATCTATCTGTGACTAGTGTTAAAACACATGTGCATTGATTTTTTTTTTTTTTTTTTTGAGGAGTGTATTTCTAAGGGTAATTGAATAGTAGTATTGAGCATAGCTTTTACTGCTAGGGAGGAGGAAAGGAGAACAGATGAAGAGAGGGAGCTGCTAATGGCATCTTCCTAATGCAATTGCTTAGGTCAGTGGAAAGCTGTCACAGCTTAATGCACTTGCTGTTTGAGGATGCTATCATGTATAGGATTAAGCCATTCCAAAACATGAAAACAACAGCAGCTTGTTACAGTGGGAGCTTGTTAAAGACCTTCTATCAAGCAGCTCTGATCATTTGAGGAAAGAAGCTATGGTACTTATTCCCCCCCTTTAATTCTAGGTCAAATCTAAGTCCTAGGAAGAAAAACCATTCACCTAGCAAAAGAAGGTGGAGGGGGGTACTATATATTGTTTCAAAGACCACTCTCTCTACTACACCATCTACCTGTGGAAATAAGACTTTCTAAAAATTGAGCATCTTTGCTCTAATATGTTTCTGGGACCAGGAGAAGGTTTGATCTCTGAAATGTTTTTGACTTGATGCTCTATGCTAGTACCTAGGGTAGGAAAATTGACCCTTCCTGAAACCACATATTCTAACATTGGGAAAAATCTAACTTGTAGGGTATGTTTTAAATTCCTGTCTTTTTATGCTGTTGGGTTTTGTTATGTTCAGGATATACAATTCAGAAAATCTCTCTAATGGGGGTTAACTAAGAAATAACTGGATCACAAATATGTTATTAGTAAGAAATTCTTAAGAATCAATTCATCATTCATTCCTTGAACAAATTTACACTGAGTACCAGAAAACTAGTGAGCATAAATCATATTGAGTAAGTAGGGATTGGATCATGATGAAGCCAGAAAGGTATTAAAAAAAAAAAAAAAAAAAAAAAAAGGACTGAGCAGCCAAATACATATCCAAGACTTTAGGTTTAGTTTTACATATAATAGAACATCGTGGAAAAGCTTTAAGAGGGGGAAGGGTTAAAATGATCTTGTTTACACTGAGTAAAGATCACTCTGGATTCTAGGTAGAGAATGGATTGGAAAGGAGGGGGAAAGAACTCAGAGACTGCGATGATTTAGACTAGTGAAGGTAGAGAGAGTGGACTGATTCCAGATGTAGATTTGAGTCAGAAGGAGAAGATTTTCTGCTGGTCATGAGAAAAAGACAGTAATCAAGAATGGCTTCTAGGATTTGGCTTGAATTTAGTGATTGGTAGTGCTATTTATTGAGATGGTAAAGACTTGGTTGAAGGGTGGCATGGGTGGTGATGGAGAGGTGATATAATTGTAGAGAGAGAAATCAAGAGTGGCATTTGGAAATGTTAGATTTGGGGAAGGGGGATGTTAGTTTTGAAATGTCTTAGACATACTGATGGAAAGTTTCCAAAGTTGGAAATTTAATTCAGTACAAAACGTAAGTATTTGAGGGTAGGAATATCATCTGTTCTGTATAACAAGCATATAGAATTATGTGTGACACATAATAACTCACAATAAATACTCCTTGAATTAGTGAGTCTAGAACTCAGAAGATTGGCTAGGACTTAAATATCAGAGATGACAGAATCTATTCTAAACACACGAAAAAGAAAACTTTACATAAGAGAATGTTCTTATTTGTCTCTAAAAGTAGTTTCAAATTATAATCTAAGAATTTTCTTAACTGTTCATATTCAATGCACTTTATTTATTTGGATTAGAAAGTCTCTTAGGATTATGGAACAAAATGACTTAATTTGTGTTCCTCACATTTAATTATACTAGGAAATGATGATATGTCATTCTGCTATATAATGACAGTGAAAGAGAACTGGTATTTTCATTATAGAAAATCCTGCATTCGCTACAAGCATGAAACTTTGAGACTTTTTTCAGTTGTATTATAAACAGATCAAATGAAATGATGGCTCTAAATGACTTTAGAGTCAAGGATGATTCTAAAGTAGACAAGTTGGTTCGTTTAAAAGGTCAGCAAGATTGACAAATCATTTGTTTAAAAATCTGAATATAATTCACAATATTACATTAGTTTCAGGGATTCAATTTAGAGATTTGACAAGTTTATACATTATGCTTTGTTCACCACAAGTGTAGCTACCCTCTGTCCCCATAGATCCCTGTCACATATCATAAAATTGACAAATCTTTAGCTAGGCCAATCAAGAGAAAAAGAGAAGACTTGAATTACTAAAATCAGAAATGAAAGAGGTCACATCACTACTCACCTTACAGAAATAAAAAAGGATGATAAGGGTATATGAGGAACAACTGTATGTCTACAAACTAACATAAATGGACAAACTCTAAGAAAGATGCAGACCTTTAAAATTAACTCAAGAAGAAATTGAAAGTCTGACTAAACCCATAATAAGTAAGTAAGTGGAATTAGTAATCAAAAAACTATCCACCGAAAAAAGCCCAGGTCCAGATGGCTCCACTGGTGAATTCCATCAAACAAATAAAGTAGAAATAATATCAATTTTTCACAAACTTTTCCAAAAAATGAAATATCACGAAATACTTTGTAATTCATTCTATGATGTCATTATTTTTCTGATATCAAAAACAGACAGAAACTATGAAAAAAAATTACAGAGCAGTACCTCTTAGAATATAGATTCAAAAATTCTTAACAAAATATGAGCAAACCAAATGCAGTGATTTATAAAGAAAGATACACCATGACCAAGATGTAAATTTTAACATCTGGAAATTAATTCCTGCAAGCCATCATATTAATGGAATAATGGGCAAAAAACACATAATCATCCTGTTGGTACAGAAAAATATTTGACAAAATACAGCACCACTTTTTCGATAAAATCAAGTAAGAAATGAGAATAGGAGGGAATTTCTCAATGTGATAAAGGCCATCTATGGAAAACCCTCAGTTCACATAATATTAAATGACAAACGGTAGAGGCCATTCCTCTAAATTAGAAACAAGGCAAAGATGTCCATTCTTACCACCTTTATTCAACATTGTACTGTAGGTTCCAGTTAGCTAAATTAGTCAAGAAAAACAAAGGCATTCAGATTAGATAAGGGATAACCAAAACAACACTTTATTTACATATTACATGATCTTGTATATAGAAAAGCCTAAGAATGCACTACAACTTTATTACAACTACTGAAAAAGTTAAGCAAGATTACAGGATAAATCACTATAAAAAAATCAATTGTATTTCTGTACACTATCAATGAGCAATTCAAAAATGAAATCAAGAATAATAATTCCATATAAAATAAAATTAAAAAGAACTACTTAGGAAAAAATATCAAAACAATTGTAAAACTTGTACTCTGATAACTATAACATATTATTGAAAGAAATTTTAAAAAGACCTAAATAAATGGAGAGATGTCCAGTGTGGGACTGGAAAACAGTATCTCTAAGACACTAATTTCCAAATTAATCAATAGATTCAACACAATTCTTTTTCTTTTTCTTTTTTCTTTTTTAGATTTTATTTATTTATTTGACAGAGAGAGAGCTCATGTGGGCAGAGCATCAGGCAAAGGGAGAGGGAGAAGCAGTATCTATGCTAAGCAGGGAGCCCGACACAGGGCTGCATCCTAGGGCCCTGAGACTTGATCTGAGCTGAAGGCAGCCACTTAACTGAATGAGCCATGCAGATCCCCCAGGATTCAACACAATTCTTATCAAAACCTCAGTAGACTTCTTTTCTGAGTTGGATAACCTGATGATAAAGTTAATACGGAAATATAAGGCCCCAGAATAGCCAAAACAATCTTTAAAATTAACAAAGAGGAATCATATTTCCCAATTTTAGAACTTACTACAAAGCTGCAGCAGTTGAGAAAATGTAATATCAGCTTGAGGATAGACAAAGATCAATGGAATAAAATTGAGAGTCCAGAAATAAATCTTCACATTTGTAGTCAATTGGTTTTTGACAAGGTTGCCAAGACAATTCATGGGAGAAAAATAATCTTTACAAGAAATGGGGCAGAGATCACTGAATATGCACATGAGAATAATGAAATTGGAACACTTTATCACACGATACAGAAAAATTAACTCAAAATGGATCATAGGCTATATGTAGTAGCAAACACTATGAAACCTGGAGAAGAAAATACAGGAATAAATCTTCATGACATTGGGTAGTGAAAGGAAAACTTAGTTTCTCTCTCTATTGACCACTCTACTCAGACCCAGCAAGCATTTCCTCCAACATTTCAGATGCCAGATGTTTTTCCCTACACCAACCAATTTTCCAACACCAGCTAGATATCCTACAATTTCACCCAATTCTGACTTGAACTGCTTGGTGTTAATACTTACCCCACAGTCTAAGGATTCTGTCCTATAAGATTGCTGTCCCCTGCAACAGAAATTGCAATTGGTCTTCGGGTCCACTACAACCACTGTCCAAGTTGGCTACAAATCAGAGGTTCCCAGGAATCCCTCTGCTGTTTCGATCATTTACTAGAATCACTCACAGATTTCTGCAGAACAGTTTCTTTACCAGATTACTGGATTATTAAGGGATATATTAAAGGATACAAATGAATAGCCAGTTGAAGAGATATAAAGAGTAAGGTCAGGCAGAGTCCTAAGCACTGGAGCTGCTGTCCGCATGGAGTTTGGGGATTGTACCACTCTCCCACCACATGGATATGTTCTAGTTCACCAATCCAGAAGCCCTCTAAACCCTCTACTTTTTGGATTTTTATTCAAACTTCCTTATGTAAACATGATTGATTAAATCATTGACCATTGGGGATTAATTCAAACAACAGTCTCATTCCCCTCCCTGAGAGTGGGGATAGAGGGGCTGAAAGTTTCAACCCTCTAATGACAGCTCCAGCCTTCACCCTGGGGTTACTTAGGGGGTTCCCCAAAATCACCTTTTTAATATAAACTTTGATGTGCTAGAAAGGGAGTTGTTTTGCATTTTAAAAAGACACATTTATCACTCTGGAGTTACTTCAGTAGCTGGCAACAAAAACTAAGTTACAACAGTATACACTCATCGCTTTGGAAATTATAAGGATTTTAGAGGCTGTGTGCTAGGAGGAGCCATGTACCAAGAAAAAAAGACTTTTAAATTATATCACAATATCATAGGTATGTGAAATCTTCTTATATATCACACCAAAAGCACAATTGGACAAAAGAAAAAATACATATTTTTTCAAATTCATAAATTTTAGTGCTTCCAAGGTTATTGTCAAGAAAGTACAAAGAAGGGGCACATGGGTAGCTCAGTTGGTTAAGCGTCTGCCTTAGGGTCTTGGGACCAAGGCCCACATAGGGCTCCCTGCTCAGTGGGGAGACTGCTTCTCCCTCTGCCACTCCCTCCTGCTAGTGTTCTCTCTCTTTCTAAGAAATAAATAAAGTCTAAAAAAATAAAGAACAAAGAAAAAACAATAGGACATTATGTTTGCAAATCATATACTGTTAATGAACATTCATCTAGAATATATAAAGAACAATTACCCTTCAATCATCACCAGACAAGTTATTTTAACATTCTAAAACTGGGCAAATAATTTGAATAGGTATTTCTCCAAAGAAGATATATGAAGGCCGATAAACACACAAAAGATTCGGGAGTTAGCTGTCAGAGAAATACAAGTCAAAACCACATTGAGATATCCCTTCGTACCCACTAGGATTCCTAAAACCAAAAAGGTGACAGTGAGCATCAGTGAGGATGTGGAGAAATTGCAACCCCGGCAGACTGCTGGAGGTAGTGTAAAGTGGTTCAGCCTCATGGGAAAACAATTTGGTAATTCTTGAAAAGTTTACACCAAATTACCTACCAGTTCCACTTCTAGATAAACATTCAAGAGAAATGAAAACAGATATCAACACAAAAGTTTATACCCTAAAATCCATAGCAGCACTATTCATAATAGACAAAAAAGTGGAAACAACCTCAATGGTCATCAAATAATGAATGGATAAATAGTATTTTGTATATCTATCCAACTAAAGAGTATTTAACCATAAAAACAAATGAAGGGCTGACATGTGCAACAGCATGAATGAGCCTTGAAAACGGTAGGCTAAGTGAAAGATGCCAGTCACACACACACACACACACACGCACACACACGCCAAAATCACATATTATATGAGTCCATTTACATGAAATATTTAGACAGTGGATAACTGGTTTACTAGGACAGGGAGTGGAGTGGGGAGGAGAGATGAGGTAAATGGGAATTGACTGCTTAGTGGCTCAGGGTTTCTTTTGGAGAAGATGGGAATGTTCTAAAATTTTCTATGGTGGTTGAATATACTAAAAACAATAAATTGTACACTTCATTATTTTTTATTTTATTTTTTTAAAGATTTTATTTATTTATTTGACAGAGACATCACAAGTAGGCAGAGAGGCAGGCAGAGAGGGGCACGGGAAGCAGGCTCCCCGCTGAGCAGAGAGCCAGATGTGGGGCTCGATCCCAGGACCCTGGGATCATGACCTGAGCCAAAGGCAGATGCTTTAACCCACTGAGCTACCCAGGCACCCCAAATTGTACACTTTAAATGGTTGAATTATATAATGATAAAATGGATGCAGTAAACAACAACAACCGACCAGAATTTCCACTCATTTGAAGATTGATCTAACATAAATATCTAAAGTTAATCATTACAACATTTTAAAAATTCTGGGCTATTTTAAAGAAGAGGAATTTTGAATGTATGAAACAAATGGCAGCTAAAACCCATGTACTCATCAGCCAGATATTTGATATTTGAAATGTTAACATTTTTTTGCATCTCCTCCCACAGATAGTTATATATATGTAACATAACATAATATAAATATTTTTATTATATATGTTGGTATATGAAATAAAATAAAGTGAATTGGCATCAGTAGAGCCTTTCCATACTCCCCTCCTCCATCCTGTTCCCCCATCCTTTTCCAGAGGTTACTGCAGCATATAAAATATGCAAAACTTATTTATTTTTTTCCCCTAATGATGAACATTTTAGGATGCTTCCAATATTTTGTCCTTACAAAGAGCACAGCAATTTATATCTCTGTACAGATATTATACTTATGCATATGCAGGATACTGCTGCCTATGTGTGATGGATTCTCTAGGGCATATACAAAAAGTGGAAGTGTTGCACTGTTTGAGAATTTTCAATTCCACAAGCTAATGCCAAATTCCTCTCTAAAGTGTGTGTGTGTGTTTTTTTTTTTTTTAAACCAATTAGCTCTTTCAACAGGAGCATGTAAGATTTCCTCTTCTTGTATTTTTGTGACAACTGTCAGGCATTTTCTTCCCCCTTGCTTCCCCCCTCTTTTCCTTCCCTTTCTTCCTTTCTCCCACTCTCTTTTCCTTTCTTCCTTCCTCTCCCCCTTTCTTTTTCCTGATTGTCCTTCAGTGCCAGAGTGACTGGCTTGTTTGCCCTGGGTCCATCAAGTTCCTCATTGCTAGGTATGAAAAAAAATATATATATATATGTTAATGTTTTATATAGAGATATATATATACACACATGTACATATACATATATATATATATATATATAAACCTAAGTTTCCTTATTGCAGGGAACTTTTAAAAAAATTTATTTTAATATATTAAACTTGTAATATATAAAACTTTTAAAAAATTATTTTATTTTAATTTCAGTTACTTAATATACAGTGTTATATTAGTTTCAAGTGTACAATATAGTTATTCGGCAATTCCATACATGACCCTGTGCTCTTCACAACAAGTTCATGAGTTAAGCCCCATCACCTATTTAACCCAACCCCCAAACCCCCTCTCCTCTGGTAACCATCAGTCTGTTCCTTATAGTTAAGAGTCTGTTTCTTATTTTGTTTTTCTCTCTGTCTCTTATTTTTTCCCTTTGATTGCTTTTTTTTTTTTTAAGATGTTATTTATTTATTTGACAGACAGAAGGATCACAAGCAGGCAGAGAGGCAGGCAGAGAGAGGGGGAAACAGGCTCTCTGCAGAGCAGAGAGCCCAATGCCAGGCTGGATCTCAGGACCCTGAGATCATGACCTGAGCAGAAGGCAGAGAGGCTTATCCCACTGAGCCACCCAGGCTCCCCTCCCTTTGCTTATTTGTTTCTTAAATTTCACATATGAGTGAAATCATATGGTATTTGTCTTTCTCTGACTTATTTCGTTTACAATTGTTCTCTATAGCTCCATCCTTGTTATTGTAAAGGGCAAGATTTCATACTTTTTATGTCTGAGTAATATTCGTGTGTGTGTGTGTGTGTGTGTGTCACATTTTCACATTTTCTTTTTCTATTCATCAATTGAAGGACACTTGGGTTGCTTCCATATCTTGGCTATTGTAAATAATGCTGCTATAAACATAAGACTGCATGTAGGAGGAGGGAATTTATTGTAAAATAAATGGTGGGAAGCTTAAAAGTGATATATGTTCTTTATTAATTCCAGTTGACTTACAAACAGAGTATGTGTGGTTGGCTTAAATTCTTTGGTTTTGCATTTGGCAAGTATGGACTCATTCTTTAATTTGCATTCCCTTGCTTCCTTGTGAGGACGAACATCTTTTTTGAATATTTATTCTCCAATCAACTTATTCTGCTTATTGCCTGTTCATATCATTTACCTCAAATTTTTCCCAGTTGAGTTGTTTCACTGTTAAGCTGAATATTTTGTAAAAAAAAAATATATATATATATATATATATTTATTTATTTATTGATGTACTAATATATATTAGTACATAAAAAATTTTTCCCAGTTGATTTGTGCTTCCCTGTATGGTCTTCTATATTGTCCTGTAGACCCCCTTGAACCCTTTTTAGTGCATCACACAATGAATGTTTTATGGTTCGTTGAAGCTAAGCATCTAACTAATTTCTGTGACATAGAGAATAAGTTTTTTTATTATTATTTACTGAATAGTGTATCCTTTCTGCACTTATTTTTAATGCCACATATGTGCTATATTATTTTTTTATAAATGTGTAGGTTTTTCACATTGCTGTGTTTTTCTACTTTCCATATCCATATCTTACAGTTCTTGTAGTGGTAAGGTAATTCTAGATTCTAGCATCAGAAATCTCCCTTTTTTCTTCTTCTTTAGATTTGCCTCAAACTGTTTTGGTTCACTGATTTTCCATATGCATTTCAGAATCTGCTTACTAAATTTTCTAGTGTACCAGAATCCATGATATTATGAACCAATTTTGGGGGAAATAATATCTTAGAGATATTACATCTTACCATTGATTAATATAGTATAACTTTTCCTTTTCATGCTCATTCAAAGAAATGTGTTTTTTTTTTTTGATTGTTTGTTTGTTTGTTTGTTTGTTTTATGGGTGCCTGATGGCTCAGTTGGTTAAGTGTCTGACCCTTTATTTTGGCTCAGGTCATGATCTCAAGGTCCTGTGGGGGAGCCCTGCATAGGACTCTGCACTCAGCACAGAGTCCGAGTGGAATTTTGTCTTTCCCTGTCCCTCTGCCCTTCTCCCCTGCTCATGTTCTCTCTTTCTCTCTCTCAAATAAATAAAATACTTTAAAAAATAAAAAAAAAAAGTTTTTAGTAGAAGTGTTCTCCTTATCTTTTATAGAATTATTCTTAAATACCTTTTAGTCTTTACTACCATTTTAAAAGGGAATTTCATATGTGTCACATATCATCTAAATGAAATTGTATTTTTAATGCATTTCTGCTATGTATAGGGACACTATCATTTTGTGTACTTGATTTCACATTCTTTAGTCTTTTAAGTTGTATTAAGTCTAATAGTGTGTATGTTATATTAGTTAAGGTTCTCCAGAGAAACAACACTAATAATACGTACACACACACACACACACACACACCCAGAGAGAAAAAGAGAGAGAGAGAGAAAGAAAGAGATTGCTTTTAAAGAATTGCTTCACATGAGGTCCAAAATCTTCAGAGTAGACCAGTAAGCTGGAGACCCAAGCAACAGTCTCATTTTGGGTCTAAAGTCAGTGCGTTGTCGGCAGTTCCTTTTCTTCGAGGGAGATCAGTCTTGTTCTTAACGTCTTCAACTGATTAGATGAACCATTCATTATGGAGGGCAATCTGCTATATTCAAAATCTATGGATTTCAATATTAATTGCTTCAAAAAAATTAGCTTCCCAGAAACATCTAGAATATTACGTGATCAAATATCCGGGTATCACGATTTAGCCAAGCTGACACATGAAGTTAACTGTCTCATACATTCTCTGAGATATTTCACATCATTAATCATATTCTATAAATAATGACAGTTTCATTTAAAATCTTCTTAAAAATCCATTTCTTTGGGTGTTTTTATTGTATAGACTTTATGCTTAAGTTAAATGCTGCATAATAGAGGTGATGGCAATCATAGTTTTCTTTTACCTTACTTTGAAGAAATGCTTTTAATCTTTTACCACCAAGTACTTACTTATACTTACTGTAAATTCTTGACAGAGGTGCTTTTATTGGAAGTGGAGAATTATTTAAAGATGACCCTTTGTATTTCTAGATTGCTAACAAATTTTTTTTCTTTTTAATCAATAATTGATATTTATTTTTATTAAGAATTTTACTTATAAAATTTTTTCTGTATCTCTTGAAATTGTTTTTTTCATAGCTATCTGAATATGATGAAATATAGTAAATGATTTTCTACTATAAATTATCCTTGCATTCCTAAAATAAATTCTATTTTATGTCTGATTTTATTTATACATGCATGCACACATGTTCATACATGTAGATTACTGGATCTGATGTGCTGATACTCAAGATTCTTTTACTTTTGTTTGTAAATTTGGACTGTATGTTTTCTTTTTCTGTATTGATCTTTGTGAGTTTGGGTATCAAGTATATACTAATGAATTAGTTGACCACTGCTGTCCATTAGTTTTCTTCGCAGCCTTGTACAGGGTTGCACTCAAAATGCTGGTTGGGGCTGCAGTCATGTGAAGTCTTGAATGGGATTGAAGAGTGTGCTTTCATGGCTGCTAGATCAGTGCTGGCTGTTGGCAAGAATCTTCAATACTTCTTACGTGGGTCTCAGAGTTGCTCATGTGTTCTCCTGGTATAGATTTTGGCTTCCACCAGAAGAACAATTTGAGGCAGAAACTGCAGTGTGTTTTATGAACTACTGTGGAAGTCACAGAGTGACATTTACACAGTTTTTGATTAGTCATAGACCAAACATGATTGAACATGAGATGGGCCTGAACACCAGGAGATGAGAAACACTGGCACATCTTAAAGGCTGGCTATGACAACTACCTACCTGTAATGTGTGTGTCCTTTCTCATCAGCTGGAAGAACTTGTATTACATTGAAGTTATTGATATTTGAGGAGTTCCTGAAGCCCCTGAGTCAAACCATCTGGTGCTTCATTTTAGGGAAAAAAATGTCTTTTGATTGAACATTTTACTGCTGTTAAGTCTAATCAAGTTTTTTTTTAAGTTCTTTTTGAGTCAGTATTAATCATTTAATATTTACATGCAATTTACTTATTTCATATATGTTTTGCATCATTGACATTAAATCAATCATGGCATTTTCTTATGCTTTAAACAATTGGTATTAACTTCCTAGTATAGACAATCTTTTATTAATGATTTGCTTACCTTCATTTTATCTTTATCCTTGATCAGTCTTGAACAAAGTTGTCCTTTTAATTCTTTTCAAAGAAATAGTTTCATTGATACTCTATTTTATTATTGTTTATTATATAAATACAATTACATAACACTTCTATAAATAATGTTGCATTATATAAATATAAGTAAATTTATAATAATTGTAATATATATTCATAATGTAAATAACAGAAATAGATAACATTCTTACCTTTATTTCATTTTTTTTCTACTTTCTTTACTGTTATTTCCTAATTTTTTGTAATGATTTTATTTATTTATTTGACAGATAGAGATCACAAGTAGGCAGAGAGGCAGGCAGAGAGAGAGGGGAAAGCAGGCTCCCTGCTGTGCAGAGACACCCCCCCAACCTCGACACAGGGTTCTATACCAGGACCCTGAGATTATGACCTGAGCCAAACGCAAAGGTCCAAGCCACTGAGCCACCCAGGTGTTCCTGTTATTTCCTAATATCTTGAATTGAACATTTAGATGATTTTCTTCTTTCTTTTTTTTTTTATAAAAGATTTTATTTACTTATTTGACACAGAAAGAGAGAGTGAGCACAAGCAGGGGGAGTGGCAGGCAGAGAAAGAGGGAGAAGCAGGCTCCCCAATGAGCAGGGAACCTGACGTGGGGCTCGATCCCTGGACTCTGAGATCATGACCTGGGCTGAAGGCAAACGCTTCACCAACTGAGCCACCCAGGCGTCCCGATTTTCTTGTTTCTTAATGTATACAGTCAAGGCTACACATTTCCTTTTATTTCGTACTCAGTTTTAGATGTCCCATTTCTATTGTCATTCAGGTTTATATATTTCATATTTTTTAATACAATCTTTTTTTTTAATAATCTTTTGGATCCATGGGTCATTACACCAGGTTAATATTCCATACCCAATTTTAATGATCACCTAACAATTTTATTTCACTTTTTAATGCTATATTCTCTGTGAGAGGGAGTCTATGATAATTTTTTCAGATTAAGTTTAAGTCTTAGAATGTGGTATTTTTAAACATATGAGATATGCTTGAAGAGAGTATGCAGTCTTTAAATTTTGCAGTGCAGCGTTGTAAATATGTTTAGTCAAATGTGCTCATTATATTTAGTCTAGTTGACGTCATGGTTTCTGGGAGATATGTACTAAGAGCATACACTATAATTTGGGGCCTTTTCAGTTATACTATAACTGTAATTTTGGTAGAATGTACCTCATACTATTTCCTTGAGTTAATGAGTTAGTTACTGGACTTAGTATGATAACTGACATCTAGCCAACACTCAAAAATGTTAGTTGTTTAAGTACTGTAAAGATATATCAATTTTGTTGATCTCTTCCAAGAATTGCTTCTAGATGCATTGATCTGTTCTATTGTTTTTTGTGGTTTTTTTGTTTGTTTAGTTTCTATTGCAATTATTTCTGTTCCATTTTTTATTATTTCCTTCCTTCTACTGGCTTGGGGTTTTGTTTCTTCTTTTTCTACCTCCTTTAGGTGTAAGGTTAGCTTATTTATTTGAGATTTTTCTTATTTCTCGAGGTAGACCTGTATTGCTATAAACTTCCCTCTTGTAACAGCTTTTGCTACATCCTAAAGATTTTAGACTTGTGAGTTTTCATTTTAATTTCTCTCCATGCATTTTTTAAATTTCTTCTTTGATTGTTCAAAAACATGTTATTTAACATCCATGTATTTATGTTCTTCCCATATTTTTTCTTGTGGTTGATTTCTTGTTTAGTAGCATTGTGATAGGAAAAGATGTGTGGTACAAATTCAATCTTTTTGAATTTGTTGAGACTTGTCTTGTTGCCAAATATGTGACTTAGTGTAGAGACTAAGTCTCTATACTAGAATCAAGAGACTGTGCCATGCTCATTTGAAAAAAATGTATATTCTGGTGTTTTTAGCATGTAATGTTCTGCATATGATTGTTCTGCATATACCCATCTGGTTCAATATATCCTTCAACACCACCGTTTCCTTGTTGATTTTCTGGTTGGATGACCTATCCGTTGAGGTAAGATGGATGGGAAAGTCTCCTACTATTATTATATTACTATTGATTACTTCCTTTATGTTTGTTATTAGCTGCTTTATGTATTTGGGTTCTCCCATGTTGTGTGCCTAAATATTGACAATTCTTATATCCTCTTACTGGGTTTTTCCCCCTGATTATGATGATTATGTAGAGTCCTTCTTTGTCTCTTGTTACTGTCTTTGTTTTAAAGTCTATTTCATCCAATATTAGTATTGCTACCCAACCTTTCTTTTCACTTCCATTTGCATGATAAGTGCTTTTCCCAGACCTTCACTTTCAGTCTGCCTGTGTCAAAAAAAAGGCAGGGGGAGGGAGATTCAAACAAAATCAGAAATGAAAGAGGAGAAATAACAGCTGGCACCACATACATACAAAGAATTATAAGAGAATATTATGGAAAATTATATGTCAACAAATTGGATAACCTAGAAGATAAATTTGTACAAATATAAACTCCCCAAACTGAATCAGGAATAAATAGAAAATTTGAACAGACTGGTTCTCAGTAATGGAATTGAATCAGTAATCAAAAAATTCTCCACAAACCAAAGTCCAGGACCAGACGACTTCACAGGTGAATTTGACCAACATTTAAAGAATCAATACTTATTCTTCTCAAACTGTTCCAAAAAAAGAGGAAACAAGTCTTCCAGATTCATTCTATGAAGCCAACATTACTATGATACCAAAACCATATAAAGACACTATAAAAAAAGAGAACTATGGGCAAATATGTCTGATGAACCTAGGTGCAAAAATCCTCAAAAACTTATTAGCAAAATAATTCTAAGAATACATTGAAAAATCATTCATCTTGATAAAGTGGGATTTATTCCTGGGATGCACATATGTTTTTTTTTTGCAAATCAATCAACATGATACAATACGTGATACAATACATCTGCAAGAAAAAGGATAAAAACCATACGATCATTTCTATAGGTGCAGAAAAAGCATTTGACAAAGTGCAACATATATTCATGTTAAAAACCTTCAACAAAATATGTTAACAGGGCATGTATTTCAACATAATAAAGGCCATGTATAACAAACCCATAGCTAGCATTATGCTCAATGGTGAAAAACTGAGAGCTTTTCCCTTAAGATCAGGAATAAGACAAGGATGTCAACTCTCACCCCTTTTCTTTTAAATACATAAATTACCTGTGTTTTATTTTTTATACATAAATTACCTATATTTATTTTTCTATGTTCAGTTAGCTGACATATAGTACACCATTAATTTTTGATGTACTGTTCAATGATTCATCTGTTGTGTATAATACCCAGTGCTCATCACAACATGTGCTCTCCTTAATACTCATACATGGCTACCCTATCCTTCCACGTCCTTCGCTTCTGGAACCCTTAGTTTGTTTTCTGGAGTCCAGAGAACTCTCACCACTTTAATTCAATGTAATATTGGAAGTTTCAACCACAGCAATCAGACAATAGAAAGATATAAAAGGCATCCAAATCAGTAAGGAAGAAGTAAAACTTTCACTATTTGCAGATGAAATAATACCATATATAATAAGCCCTGAAGACTGCACACACACACACACACACACAAAACTAGAACTGATAAATGAATTTGATAAGGTCACAGGACACAAAATCAATATATGAAAATCCATTGCATTCTAGACACAATGAAATAGCAGAAAGAAAAATTAACAATCTCATTTACAACTGCACCAAAAATAAGATACCTAGGAATAAACCAAACCAGAGAGTTGAAAAACCTAGACTCTGAAAACAATGAAATATTATAAGAGAAACTGAAGTTCAAACAAATAAATAGAAAGATATTCCATGCTCATGGATTGGAAATAAAAACAGTGTTAAAATGTCTATAATACCCAAAGCAATTTACAGAATAGGTCAATTCCTATTAAAGTATCAGCAGCATTTTTCACAGAACTAGAACACATAATCCTAGGATTTGAATAGAGTCAGAAAAGATCCCAGATAACCAGAGCAATCTTGGGGGGGAGGGAAGAACAAAACTAAAGGTATCACAATTCCAGATTTCAAGATATACTACAAAGCTGTAGTAATAAAAACACAAAAATAGACACATAGATCAATAGAACATAATAGAGAGCCCAGAAATAAACCCATGATTTTATGGCCAATTAATCTTTAACAAATGAGGCAAGAATATACAATGGAAAAAAGACAAGTCTCTTCAACAAATGGTATTGGGAAAATTGGACAGCTATATGTGAAAGAATGAAACTGGACCACTTTCTTCTACCATACACAAAAATAAACTCAAAATGGATTTAAGACATAAATGTGAGATCTGAACCCATAGAAGTCTTAGCAGAGAACACAGGCAGTAATTTCTCTGACAATGGCTATAGCAACATTTTTTCTAGATGTGTCTCCTGAGCTAAGGGAAATAAAAACAAAAATAAACTATTGTGACTGAATCAAAATAAAAGCTTCCACAGAGGGATGTCTGGGTGGCTCAGTTGGTTGGGTGGCTGCCTTCACCTTAGGTGACGATCCCAGCATCTTGGGATCGAGATCCCACATCAGGCTCCTTGCTTGGCAGGGAGCCTGCTTCTCCCTCTGCCTCTGCCTGCCATTCTGTCTGCCTGTGGTCTCTCTCTCTCTCTCTCTGACAAATAAATAAATAAAATCTTAAAAGAAAAAAAAAAAGCTTCCACAGATCAAAGGAATGATCAATGATCATTGATCAACAAAACAAAAAGACAGTCTACAGAATGAGAAAAGATATTTGCAAATGACATATCTGATAAACAGTATCCAAAATATATAAAGAACTTATAAAACTCAACACTGAAAAAAAATCCAATTAAATAATGGGCAGAAGACATGAACAGCCATTTCTCCAAAGAAAACATACAGGTGGCCAACAGACACATGAAAAGATGCTCAACATCACTGATCATCAGGGAAATGCAAATCAAAACTACAATGAGATATGATCTCACACCTGGCAGAATGGCCAAAATCAAGAACAAAAGAAACAGGTGTTGGTAAGTACATGAAGAAAAAGGAACACTCATGCACTGTTGGTGGAAATGCAAACTGGTGTAGCCATGGTGGAAGACAGCATGAAAGTTCCTCAAAAAGTTAAAAATGGAACTACACTAGGATCCAGCAATCACACTACTGAGTATTTACCCAAAGAATAAAAAAAAATACTAATTCAAAGGGACGCTTGCACTTGTATGTTTATAGCCAACCACATTAGCCAAGATATAGAAGCAGCCAACTGTCCATTGATTGAATTAATCATTACACACACACGCGCGCGCACACACACACACACCATAGAACATTACTCAGCCATGAAAAATAATGAAATCTTGCCATTTGCAACAACATGGGTGGGTAAAAAGAGTATAATGTAAGTGAAATAAGTCAGTCAGAGAAAGATAAATACTACATGATTTCACTCACATGTAGAATTCCAGAAGCAAATGAACAACAACAAAAAAAGACAAACAAATAAAACACCACAACAAAACAAAACAAAAACAAAGTACTCTTAGCTGTGGAGAACACCCCGGTGGTTGTCAGAGGCAGGTAGGCAGGGGATTGGTGAAATAGATGAAGGGGTTTAAGAGTACACTTATGGGATGCCTGGGTGGCTCAGTTGGTTAAGGTGCTGCCTTTGGGCTCCTTGTTCAAGGGGGGGAGCCTGCTTCTTTCTCTGCCTCTGCCTGCCACTCTGCCTGCTTGTGCTCTCTCTTTCTCTCTCTGATAAATCAATCAATCAATATTAAAAAAAAAAAACAAGTACACTTATAATGAACGCCGAATAATATATAGAATTGTTGAATCACCATATTTTACACCTAATATAATACTGTATGTTACCTATCCTAGAATCAAAATAAAAATTAAAAATGTTAGTTTTTTTTAAACTATTTTAGTTATTTAAATTATATTTTGGGTGCTGTATCAATACCCTTTCAAATTACTGACTCTTGCCGTATTTTTTCTTTCAAGTTTAAGATCTCTATTCCATGTACATTTTGTGTAAATAGCATATTGATGAATACATGTGTGTTGTGTAAATTTTTTTCTAATGAACATATATAAAATATTTTACCACAAATGTAGAGGATCCATATTCTTTCCAAGCATATCTAATACATTTTAAGAAACTAATCACATTCTAGGGCATAAGGTAAGTATATGTAAATGTAGATATATGGTATTATAATATATCAAATATTATTTTTAAAAAATACTAAATGGTAATGTGACTTTTTGATTTAATTTTTAAAGATAGTTGATGTCTCCATTCTTTCTGTAAACAATATTAGTACCACAGAATATTCTGATTCTTATCCTTTTTATATAGTTAGCTGTTATTAGTAGATATTGGCAGATTTGTAATTTCCTTTTGACCATTGTTTCTGACATCCTAGTTTTCATTCTGGGTTCAATTTCTTTCTTCCTTTCTTCCTTCCTCCCACCTTACCTCCTTCCCTCCACCTCCTCCTCTCTCCCTTCCTTCCTCCTTTCCTTCTTGGCTGGATTGCTGGTTTCTTTCTTTTCTTTCTCTCTCTCTCTCTCTCTCTTTCTTTCTTTCTTTCTTCTTTTATTTCTTCTTTCTTTCTTTCCTTTATTTTATTTTTTTTTTTTGTAGCATAACCTTTGCTCATGGTCTTAAACGAAACTACAATTCATCCACTTACAACATACATTTTGACTGTTTTTCTTAGCTGATCCATAAATATGTGCAACCATCACCACAGTCAATTTTGGAATATCCAACCACCACCCCCGCTACCACCATCACCCCCACCACCCTAGTCCTAAGCAACCATTAATCTGTAGTCTGTCTCCATAGATTTCTCTATTCTGGACTTTCATATGAATAGAATCATATAATAGGATTCTGTTCTATATCATATAACAGATAGTCTTTTGTGACTGGCTTCTTAGAACATATAACAGTACTTCATTCCTTTTTCGTAGCTAAATAGTTGTAAGAATTTAAAATTTTCTTTCTTCATTCACCATTTGATGGACATTAGGGTTGTTTCCACTTTTTAGTTTTTATGAATAAAGCTTCTATGAATAGTCACCTAATTTTTAAAAAAGATTTTATTTATTTATTTCAGAAAGGGAGAGAGAACAAGCAGGGGAGCGGGAGGCAGAGGGAGAAGGAAAAGCAAGCTCCTCATGGAGCAGGGAGCCCAACAAGGGGCTCAATTTCTAGACCCTGGGATCATGCCCTGAGCTGAAGGAATATCCTTAACTGACTGAGCTACCCGGGTGCCCCTTATGTAAAAATTTTTGTGTGGACTTATGTTTTGATTTCTCTTGGGTATATAGCTTGAAGTGGAATTTCTAGGTCATATGTTAACTCAATGTTTTAACTTTTTAAGGAACTGTCAGATGTTTTCCTAAGAAGTTGAACCAGTTTACATCCCCCTTGTAGAATTGTGCTCCAATTTCTCTGTTTACTCACCAACATTTTTTATTATTTCTTTTGTTATAGCCATCCTAGTGACTGTGAAGTGGCACGTCATAGTCGTTTTTACTTATATTTCCCCGATGAAGAAAGATGGTTATCATCTTTTCATAAGCGTCTGACCAGTTATATAACTGCTTTATTTATTATTCTTTGTTGGAGAAATGTCTTTTACAATCCTGTGCCCATTTATTAATTGGGTTATCTTTTTATTATTGAGTTGTAATTGTTCTTTATATAGTCAGATATAAGTATATTATCAGATCTATGATTCATAAATATTTTCTTCCATTCTGTGGGTTTTCTTTTTCAATTTCTAGTTTTACAAAACATTTTAAATTAGATAAAGTCCAACTTAGCTATTTTTTTCTTTGTTGTTCATACTTTTAGTGTCATCTAATTTCTTTTCGCCTGATTCAAGGTTATGGAAATTTGCCCATGTATTTTCTTCTAAGAATTTTATAGTTTTAGCTCTTACATTTAAGTCTATGATCTACTTTGAGTTAATGTTTGCATATGGTATGAAATAAGGGTTAACCTCATTCTTTAACATGTGGCTATCCAGTTTTCCCAGCACAGTTTGTTGAAAAGACTGCTTTTTCCCCATGCAGTGGTCTTGGCACCTTTATTAAAGATCATTTGACTGCAGATGTATGGATTTATTTCTGTGTTCTGAATTGTATTTCACTTACCTTTGGCCAATACTATACTTTCTTGATTGCTGTGTAGTAAATTTGAAAACCAGAAACATGAATTCTCCTATTTTGTTCTTCTTTTTAACTTTCATGAATGTCTTATGCAATTTCATATAAATTTTAGAATAAGCTTGCCAATTTTACAAATTCATTATTTGTCTGGGTGGTGACTTTATTCAGGTTTTTCTCATGTATAGTTTGTTTGAGTGTAAAATTCTGGGTTTACCAAAATTCTGCTGTGTTTTTCAATCATTATATTCATTTGATTATTTGATGTTTTTCTTCCATATGTTTTTGCTAATAAAAAGTTTGCTGCTATCGATCTAATTTTTGTCCTTTCTAAGGTAATCTGTATTTTTTTTTCTCTTTTGTTAATCTTAAGGTAAGTTCTATCTTTGGTGTAATGTAGTTTCATTATATATTCGTGTTTAGGTTTGTTTTTATTTTTTTGCTGAAGATTAAGTATCTGCTATAAGTCTAAGACCCCATTGCTTTCCTTCTGAAATTCCTGTTAGTAACAGGTTGGACCCTTGCATTTTAGTCTTTATGTCTTTCATATCCTCCACCTGTATTTATAGTTTCTACATCTTCTATCCATGAAGTGATCTGTATGAATTCTTCACTTGTATTTTCCATTTTCTTATTGTTTTCCTCAAATATAGTCAGTCTTTTGCTAGCCACTGTTTTTTTTTTTTAAGGTTTTATTTATTTATTTGTTTAGAGAGAGAGAAAGAAAACGCCCACACATACAAACAAGGGGACGGAGCAGAGGAAGAGGAAGAAAAAGAATCTCAAGCAGATGCCCAGCTGAGCTTGGAGCCCCATGAGGGGTTAAATCTTACCACCCCAAGATCGTGACTTGAGTCAAAATTAAGTCAGATGCTTAACCGACTGAGTCACCCAGGCACCCTTAGTTGCTGAGTTTTAATTTTAATGATGATTCTTTTTATTTCCTGATTCTATAGTTGGCTGCCATGATAAGGAGAAAATTCTCTGGAACAAGAGAGCCTAGGTTAAAATTTTGACCTCAGAGCTGAAGGATCTTGATCTCTATTTATATCTATGACTCCGAGTTTGCTCATCTCTAAAAATGAGGTAAAAATAGTATCTGCCTCAAAGGACTGTTGTTAAGATTGAAAAGATAGGATGAGGTAATATATAGAAAATGCTTACCACAGAGTCTGGCATTTACTAAACCCTCTGCTCTTCCCCCCCCCCCTTTTTAAACAAGGTTGTCTACATGCTTTTTAAAATAACCTTTCATTCTTTGTATTTATTCTTTTGTTGGTTAATTACCTTAAACATAATAACTGTGTTGTCTTTCACCTCTGAGTTTGGTGTGCCAGTACACCTTTTGTTTCTTCCCTGACTCATAGCACTGTGGTTTGTTTACTCAGTCCTTATAGTTTTCTGGGCTGTGCTTGTTTACTTGTTTCCTTCCTGTGGGAGTCCCACCCCTCACCTGTAGTTTGAAGTGATTACTAAGGGTACATTTTGCAGATGTTTTTTGGCCACCTCAGGTGTTTCAAAGTTCCCGGATCAGAATAAAAGTCAGATTTTAATACCATGTGGTTTTAGACACTACATCTACGTGTGACATAAGTTTTTAACAGGTTTTCCTGGCACTTTTACCCAGAGTATGGGACAGACAGATTCTCTGCAGCTCTGCATTGATGGGTGGGGTTTCTGGATTCTTTTAGTTTGTGTGTTTCCTATGACATGGACATGCCTTTGAGAGGAGTCTCTTCATGCAGTGCTCTGAGTTCTAGCTTCCATTTGTATAAGGACCCTTGGCCACATCTGCTTCTGTATGGATTTTTTTAAGCCTTGTCTTCCAGACCAAGAGTCCCTGTCAAGGTTTAAAAACCTCCCATAGTATCAGCTCACTTGAGGGCTCTGGCTTTAAGTTCTCTCTTGTTACAGTTTCCTTGGCATTAAGGAATTATTTTATCCTTTAAGTCAGGTGTATATTTAATTTTTTGTCATCCTATATTATATTAGATCTGACATTTCTATGTGTTTGCAGGAAAAGGATGTAAGTCTTGATTACCTGAGTTTGCCAAGTTGCTGATCAGTGTGCCTCCCATTGCTTGTATCTTCTGCTTCAGTTTATTGAAGTTCAGCAAACACTGGAGTGCCTACTCAGCTAGCCCTCTTCTAACTCATGAAATTGTCCTCCAAGGTGTGGAAGAACAAGTGAAGAAAGACAACTTACTTGCAAGGATCAGAGCAGGATGTTTTACTTATATTTTCAGTGTATAATATTACTACTATTCTCACCAAATAGGTAGCAAAACTAAGGCTCACAAGGATTAAGCCTGATTTTAAAGTTTAAGCTCTTTATGTTATGTCATTTGGTATCCCCTTAAAGCCAAAATGAACTTACTCACTAAATAAAATATTCAACTCTGACAAACTTTTTAAAAATGGGGTTTGTTTTAAGCTTTTATTTATTTGAGATGGAGAGAGGGCTGAGAGAGAGAGAGCACAAGCAGCAGAGGGAGAAGGAGAAGCAATTTCCCCACTGAGCAGGGAGCCTGATACAGGGCTGGCTCCAAGGATTGTATGATCATGACCTGAGCTGAAGGCAGAGGCTTGAGCAGCTGAGTCACCCAGAGGTCCCACTTTGAAATAAACTTAACACTAGCATTCATGATAATGTTGAAAGAGACTTTTTCCAAACTCAGAGCCCCATTCTTATTGTCTTTAAATGGTGCAGCCAGGCTTTGTAGTACTTTTTTTTTTCCCTAAATATTTTATTTATTTATTTGTGCAGACAGAGATCACAAGTAAGCAGAGAGGCAGGCAGAGAGAGAGGAAGGGAAGCAGGTTTCCTGCCGCCATGCAGAGAGCCAGATATGGGACTCGATCCCAGAACCCTAGGATCATCACCTGAGCTGAAGGCAGAGGCTTTAACCCACTGAGCCACCCAGGCGCCCTGTATTACTATTGTTACCCAACAAAGTGAAACTTCATGAATGCTTATAAAAAATGATTTATTTATTCTTTCATTTGTTTATTCACTGATCTTCTCTTGGATGCTAACAGTGGACTAGGATCAGGGACAGCATTGCTCTTAACTAGGCAAGAGTGACAGGGGACTGGACTCCTCCAACTTAGCCCTTCTGATTGTGTCTCTTCCCATGAAGAGAGGGATATACACATCTAAAGGACATGGCCACCTGGATCCTATGGTTTCCTTTTACAAAGTGCTCTGGGTACAAGATCACAAAATTTGTCCTCAAAACCATTCTGTTTCCTGGACAGATACCCAGGGGCTGTATGCAAAGGCTGGTGGGCCAAGCCTGGGGTTGTGGCCTAGGGTGTCCGCACGTATACACACAAATCCTTCTCAGAGCTAAGTGGATTCAGGGGAAGAGGAGGATTATGAGAGGATTATCCTCATACCATATTCCAGTAAAGGGCCTTGGGGAGTCCAGAGGTTCTAACTCTGGGCCTGGCCTTGCAGGCCATTATAAAAGAATATTTATTAAGATAACATAGAAGTAGGAACATGAGTGTGTATGTGTGTGAGTGTATATATTCTGCTGTTGTTAAAGATTTATTTGTTTATTTGAGAGAGAGAGAGAGAGAGAGAAAGCAGTGGGAAAGGGCAGAGGGAGAAAGAGAAAGAGTCTTAAGCAGACTTCCCACTGAGTGCAGATCCCAATGACTTGTACTTGATCTCACGATCCCAAGATTACAGCCTGAGCCAAAACCAAGAGTCCGACGCTTAACAGACTGCACCACCCAGGCACCCCAAGAATTTATTTTAATTATAATGTGATGGCTTGATTTATAACTGCAAAATGTTTAGGCCTGGCATGTGGGCCCCATCTGAACTCTTGCCCTGGGCCCTGCAGATGTTAAGAATACATAGGATTCAGCTCTAGTAGTATCAGAAACAGATTCTTAAAGAGAGCATTAGAATAAAATGTGTTATGTGCCATGCGGAAATGCTTGGAGTATTATGGGGATCTAGGGAAAGAACAATAATTCAGCTGTAGCTTCCATGTTAAGGAGTTTGTCTGGAGACACGAGGGATTTGGGACTGTGAATATCTTAGGCATACGAACAACAGCATGAGGATGGAAATGGCAAGGCGGGGGTGCCTGGGTGGCTCAGTGGGTTAAAGCCTCTGGCTTCAGCGCAGGTCATGATCCCAGGCTCCTGGGATCTAGCCCCCGCATCGGGCTCTCTGCTCATCAGGGAGGCTGCTCTCCATCCCTCCTTGCCTGCTTCTCTGCCTGCTTGTGATCTCTGTCTGCCAAATAAATAAATAAATAAATAAAATCTTAGGGGGGAAAAAAAGGAAAATGGCAAGGGGAAGCGGGAGGATTTCAAGAGGAGTTGTATTGTTACGACAAATGAATGAATGAATATTTGGAGTTACTCAGCAAGAAGGAGAGGCTGGAGTGGATATTGGTTCCCCCAAGGGGCTTTGAAGGGCTTGCTGCAGTGGCTGACTCTCTGTGGGTGTGGGGAGTGGCCACAGAAGGGCTGGAAGCTGCTAGAGATGCAGCCAGGCCCCTGTCACCCGAACACCACAGGGGCTGAAGCAGCAGTGTCTGCCTGGCAAGATAGGAGGCCCGGAGACTTCTTGAGACAGTTGTTAGTGAGAACTCAGCAGGAGACAATGGATGCCCAGCCAGGGTGGTGGTGCTATTGAGAGATGGGGACAGAGTTGAGAACTATTTAGGAGATGACATCGGTGTCATGTGGATGTGCTTTCGTCAGGCTGACAACTGCACGTGCTCTCAGATCTAATCACTTTTCAGGCTACGCTGAGCTTGGGAAAATAGAATTGGCATCAGCCCCAAAGAGCAATAAACACCCTCAACTAATCAGAATTGATTTGATCCCCGTGGCTGGTGCTAATCCTGCCTCTTTCACAAATGTTGAACAATTCACAGATGCATCAGATGTATTTCTCTTTGGCTTTAAGGACATAGAGACAGAATCAGAGGTCTCCAAAAGTTCCTACCCTGGGACATCTTTTAACATTTGCTGAGGAACCCACGTGAATATTTTCTCGGACAATACAACAGGGGCATACACAAGACTGTTGACAGAGCCTTCCCTTGGGAAAGGCACGTCCCCATTTCCCGCTGGTTTAGGACCTCCGTGGCCCTTTAGGCCCATGTGATCCTTTCACTTATGGGGCTCTCAGGAAAGAGTTGCTGGATCCGGCAGGCAGGGCCAACCGGCAGCTGACACCCCATCACTGTCCCTGGTGCCAGCGCTCCGAGCGGCTGGTGGCCTTTCTGTCTGGGCAGTGGGGGCGTGATGCAGCAGCAGGCGCCCCAGACTCCAATCGATAGACTCTGGAGCAGCTCAGCCCTGAGTCGGCCGCCTGCCCGTATCTCTGTGATCTAAATTCACAGTGCCTGCGTCATGTAAATGGCGCTTTATCCGGCTGGAAATGTGAATCCTGTCGGGAGCACTGGGCTCCGTCATGCTTATCAGAAATACATTATCAGGTGGGGATTAGACAGAGGCTGGTGCTACTGTGCTGTCCATGCCCGGTGAGTAATGAATAATGAAACTTCCACGGGCTGGAGACAAACACAATTGACAGGCAGGGGCTGCTGGAGCCACCCTTTCACTCAGTTTAATGTGACACACGGAGCTCCTAGAAGGCTTTCCACTTCACTCACCAGGGCTGCGGTCCAGGGGCCGCCTGGGGGGCTGTAATCCCCACCTCCACACCCTCTCCATCCTGCCATCCAGGCCTGCTTTGCTTTTCTTTCAAACTTCCTGTGCCCAGCAAAGGTGTCATTTTTAGAGGCACCTATGGAAATGTAACAGCAGAGAGGAAAACCTGTACAAATGCCCCATACACTTAATGAGGGATGTGGGGTGGGGACGGACAGGATCGACCATTGCTCTCATCTGAGGAGAGCCAGGCAGGAGATTGCTAAAGGGCTGAACTACTTCAAACCTCAAATTCATCCCTTTTTCTCATAATTACTTTTTTGAAGATTTTATTTATTTATTTGAGAGAGAGCTAGAGAGCGAGAGAGCACAAACAGGGGGGAGGGGCAGAGGGAGAAGCAGACTCGCTTGCTGAGCAGGGAGCTCCACATGGGGCTTGATCCCAGGACCCCAGGATCATGACCTGAACTGAAGGCAGACCTCAGCCGACTGAGCCACCTGGGTACCCCAACTTTTGCTCGTACTTGAGTCTGCTTTGAATGAGGTGGTTCAAGTTCTCAGTGTAATGAAGTCCTTACAATCTATAGATTGAAGTTTATTTTAATTCCTTTCATTCCTTCCCCCTTTATTTTATTTTTATTTCTTTATTTATTTTTGGCAGTGAAGACCCAGTTCGTGGAGTAAAAAGTTACAGCAATACTTGGAATACAGGAAACAGCAATCCTTGTCATAATAGCAATAATTAGCTCTCACTCCACAAAAACAATGCTCTTCATGTTTATACTGTAAAGGTGGAATAAGCAAAAGTCACAAAGCCCTATTTTAAAGAAGACAAAAAGAAAAGAAAACCAAAGGAAATGAGGAGGCTTCCCATTAGCTTTTATAACCAAGTGAAACAGTTTAGAGAGAGGCAAGGTTCTCTTATGGAGAGACATTTAGACTCAGAATCAAAGGTCTGGCTTTTATTCAGGGCTCATTTGCTCATTCATTCCTTTATTGAGCAAAAATGGGTGCTGTCTGTGACGGGATCATCATGCCTCACAGAGGCCCAGGGCATGAAGTACACCCATCACCTACCCTCAGGAAGTTTACACCCGAGGAGAGAGAGCATCTCAGCACGCATTCCAGCACAGGTCGTAGGGAACACGGAAGTCACGTCAGGCTCAGGTGAGGTGCTGAAGGAGGAGGAGCACTAGATGTCACTGGCCGCCATTATGTGATCCTGGAGAAGTCAAGCCAAATTGAGCCCCACTCTTCTCTTCTGTAAAATGTCATTGTTCTCTCCCACTCTGCCGAAGGCACAGCGTTCCCTGAGAATGACAATCTCACACCATAGCCCTGAGCTTTACCACCCCTCCCAGCCAATCCCAGGAAAGGGTGGGTCTTGAAAACTGTCATCTACCAAGTAGACACAAGGAGATATGACCAACGTTACCATCACCACTGCTGTTACTAGTTATACACTAATTACTCTTTGAGCGCTACCACCACAGCTTTTCATGATGTCCTCACAGCAGAGCCAAAATCTAAATCTCGTTTCTCCCTGGCCCTGCTTTCTGTGTGATTTCTATGGTGGATGACACTGTTCTCACTCCTGGAGTGTAACCAAAATATTGGAAGGGAGTTGTTCCAGTCAGCAATCCAAGTTGGTCTTTGTCTGAATGGCATGTAGGTGTGTGTATGTAAGCTTTGGATTTCAGAGGTAGAAACAAAGCCTTCCTAGCATCTGCAGCTTATGGCAGGCCTCTCCCACTGAGGTTCCTGCGAATTGATGCCAGATTCTTTTCAATGAAAGCCACGTGTGGCATCCTGCATGGCAGAGATCAGCTCTTGCGGTGGCCACAAACCTGCTGGGTCACAGGGAGGATCCCAGAACTACAAGGGAACCGGTACATGCGCCAGCCAAACAGAACATGTCCCCTGTTGTTTCATGGTTTTTAGATTGATTGCTTCCCTATTCCATACATTCATGAAGAATTTTGAACGCTGTGGTCTTGATTCCTTGTAAGTCCTCGCAGGCGTCTTACCAGGGTTTCAGAGATAGTGCCCCAAGATAAGGCTGCTGTGGTCAAATGCAGCTGCCCGAAGCAGCATTCAGATGGGACCTTTGGGACTATATGCCTGCAGCCACACAAGCCCTCGGCCAGATCAGGAGGGCTCGTGCCGATGTGGGCTAATTACACGATGGCCGCGGCAGGCAGCCTTGCTTGTAAGAGTGTGGAAGATGCATTTCAGGTTTCTTTTGTGTATATTGTTTCAGATCCCCTTCTTCCTGCTGCTTTGAGCTCTGTTTCTGTCTGCCCTCCCCATGGGAAGTTTTTTTTGTTTTGTTTTTATTTTTTCTGCTTGGTTTTCTAGATACAACCTCTAGGTATTAGGTCCTCTAGAGGGATCTGTGTGACCACTGCATTCCTCTTGGTCCATTTGTCCAGAACTACCTTGCATTAGTGCCCTTTCTAGGCTCGTAGCTGAGGTAAGAAACAAATCCTATCCCAGTCATCTTTTGTCTAAACCAACTCAATGGCTTCTCTTGTCAATTCAGCCTCTTCTCTTCCCAGCTCTTTTTCTGAGCCTCCATTTCCTCTCCTAACTCCTTACTTCCAATTTATCAGAGGCCTGTTTTCCATGCTCCTGTTTATTGTTTTCTGTTAGGACATTCATATTCACATTGCACTGGGCTTGTTAGATGTTGCCTAGACAGTGGTGAACAGGGCAGTCTTGGTCCCGCCCCCTTGAAGCTAGCTGCGCAATAAGCCATTGTACAAACAAATACTTAGACATCATGCTGAGTGCTATCAAAGAAAAGACAGGGTATAATAAACACAACCAGAGCAGCCTAATTTAGATGTGTAGGGTCAGAGAAAGCCTCTCAAAAGCAGTGAGATCCAGTGGAAGGAACATCATGTTCAAAGACCCCGAAGCAGAAGAGCACTTGACACATGCACATAAATGAATCAAGCCAGCATGGCTGACTCACCGCACATGGAGGAGAGAAAACATGAAGGTGAAGATAGAGAAGAATGCCAAGGCCAGGTTGTATGAAGCCCTGAAATTCCTGATGAAGATGGCAAGTCTGATCCCCAAAGCAGTGGGAAGCCATTATAGAGTTTCATGGAAGGAGTGGCATATTTGGGAACACGTTAGGTGATGTGGATTCTGTCAGATGGCCCGGGTTTCAATCATAGTTCTGTTCCTTAGAAGCTGTGCAGCCTTGGACTAGATATTTAACCTCTCTTTGCCTTAATTTCTTCATCTCTAAAAGATAAGATGATGATACTTCAAAGGTTCTAGTTCTTTAAGTTAGTACATATAATGTTCTTTCTAAAACTTCTGTCCTATAGAAAGTATTATGTAAATGTTAGATGATAATGATGACAGTGACAATAGTGATGGAGATGATGGTGAACTTTTAAAGAGATCCTAGTGTTTGTTTTGTGGAGATGAGACTGTAATGACGGGTGTGTTGGGAAGAGGGGAAATAGCCTAATTAAGGGGAAGTCCTTTCACTAGTGTAGGAGAGAGATAATGTTATCCTACGTCAGGGTGGCGGTAATGGGATGAACGGAAGTGCATGGATTAGAAATATATTTGGGAGACAGAATCCATAGATTTGATGATGGATTAGATTAAGGAAGGTGTCAGATGGTTCCCAAGCTTCTGGTAAGATTAACTGAATGGATGGAAGTGCCACTTCCTGGAGGAAGAGTATACTTCAGAGAAACAAGCAAGAGTTGGGTTTTTTATAAGTTAGAGATGCCTTTGAAATCTTTCAGTGGGGATGTGAAGTAGCTTGCTGGATGTATGGTCATGAGCACACCAGTCTGGGTTGGAGAAACTTAGCAAAGAGAATGGGTTGGCTAAATTCACTTAAGAGAAAAATCAGAAGAGAGGTACCTACATAATGTTTGACTCTTAGTGTCGGCTCCGATCATGATCTCAGGGTTGTGAGATTGAGTCCCACATTGGGCTCTGCACTAAACACAGTCTGCTTGTCCCTTTCCCTCTGCTCTTTCTCTGTCTCAAATAAAATAAAAAAGAGAGAGAGAAAGAATAATCAGAAGAGAAGAGGATCCAGGATTAGTTCTAAAGAACTTTAGCATTTCAGAGATGAGCACAAGAGTACAAAGGACAGGAACCTTCTTTGGTCAGCTATAAATAGGCACATATTAAAATAGTACCAGGGACTATTTAAAACTTGCACACTGCTTACCATGTTCAAAGTACTCTTTTCTCAGGGCACCTGGATGGCTCAGTTGATTGAACAACGACTCTTGATTTTAGCTCAGGTCATGTTCTCAGGGCCATGATTGCACAGTCATGAGATCAACCCCCATGTTGGACTCCACGGTGGGCATGAACCCTGCCTGATATTCTTTCTTTCCTTCCTCCTCTGTCCCCTCCCCCCAACTCCTGAACTCTCTCTCTCTCTCCAAAAGAAACCAACCAACCAACCAACCAAACAAACCCAAAAAACAAAAAACAAAAAGTATTCTTTCCTTAATAGCAGCTGACCTGATCCTCACAATGGCCATTGGTTAGACCAGTCAAGATTATTCTCCCCATTTAACAGATGTGAAAACTGAATAAGGGTGTGTCACTTGATCTCAGTAAAGACTGAACTGTTTGTAGAATGTACTTTTTGTTTATAGCACAAGGAATTCTAAAACAAATGTATGTCTTTTATTAATATGGTACATATTTGTGTGTTAAGAAAAGAAATATAGGCTCCGAGAAGTTGCTCACACTCATTCAGTCAAGTAATTAAGAATTTTTATGGCTAATTCTGGAAAAATGGTTTGGAGTTTCCTCAGAAAGTTAAAAATAGATCTAGCCTATAATCCAGCAATCAGCTAGGTATTTACAAAGGATACAGAAATACAAATTCAAAGGGACACAGGCACCCCAATGTTTATAGCAGCATTATCGACAATAGCCAAATTGTAAAAGGAGTTCGAATGTCCATCAATGGATAAAAAAGATGTACACACCATAGAATATTCCTCTGCCATCAAAAAGAATGAAATCTTGCCATTTGCAATGATCTGGATGGAGTTAGAGAGTATAATGCTACATGAAATAAGTCAGAGAATGACAAATACCATATGATTTCACTCAAAGGTGGAATTTAAGAAATAAAACAATCATAAGGGGGGAAAAAAGAGAAAGGCAAACCAGGAAACAGATCTTAACTACAGAGAACAAAATGATGGTGACTAGACAGGAGATGGGTGGGGGGAGGGGGGAAACAGGTAATAGGGATTAAGGAGGTCATTTGTCGTGAGCTCCAGGTGTTGTGTGTGTTTAATCACTAGATTATACACCTAAACTAATATTACACTGTATGTTAACTAACTGGAATTTAAATAAAATGAAAAAAAAATTTATGGCTCATGCTTATGTTGCATTTGGGTGCTATTTACATCAGAGTGCACGCTAGAGTAAGGATCCCTACTTACTGGAGAGTGTTGGAGATTTCATTTAGTCTAGACCACTGGTCCTTAAAGTCTGGTCCTTAGACCACCATCAGCTGCACCTGAGAACTTGGAAATGCACATTCCCAGGCTTCACCCCAGACACACGGAATAGAAGCTGTTGCGGGGCAGCCCAGCCACTTTTGTTTAGGGAGGCTTGCAGGTGATGCTGCTGCTCACTGACCTTGCAGGTTAGGTTAGTCTAGACTAGATGAACTTCCACTCTGTGCGCTTCCTGCTCTCCCTGGTTAGATTCACTCTCCCACCTGCTGCCCATACACACTCCATGAGGAACCCAAGATTTCAAAGACTTTAGAGTTTATTTGTGCCACTCCATGTGGTGGAAGCCTCTTCTGAAAAGTGATAAACAAGCAGTGTTTATATGTAAGAAGGTGAAGCGTATTTGGTTCAGCAGACACTGCTTAGGACCTACTACATATGTGTCTGGTGCCTCGATAAAGAAATTCCTGCATATCACAACGAAGTCCACAAATTATAGCAACTTAAAATCTGTGTTGTAATAATTGTCTGCTCCCTGTTGTGGCTTTTTCATGCTGATCGCAAAGTCCTTCTAAAATATTAATATTCCTGAGAGGCACAAAAGGTAAATGTTATTATCTTTCCCTTCCAGGTGGGTAAGAAAAGGTAAAGGGAATCACACTGGGAAATGCCAGATGTCAGAACCAGAGCTATTCATTTTCCTTGGAAGTGACAGCAAAATCACTTATTTTATTTGAGTTCTCCAAAAGATATCTATGACTTTAATATCATCTTCCCATTTCTTTTCATTTTAGGGATTACCTTAGATTTGTACTATTGTGTGCAATTTTAATTTAATTATTACACTCTAATGCCTAATTTTGGTTAGCACTTTAATTATGAAGTCATTTGAGCTTTTAGATGAGTTACAGCTGAAGTTAATGAACAGTATTTACTTTCATTAATGACAATTTTCATTACTCTTCCTTTGCACGATCACCACATAGTGAAAGCTTTCAAAGCTAGAGGAAAAATCCAATAAAGGGAAAATTCTACAGGCCCCCTGGTCTCCGAGGAGAGCAGATGGAGCTGAAGTGGGCCACATTGTGACGCTGTGGGGGATGGGGTGTTTAATTGTGTTTAATATTGTTTCCAGCGTTTACTTCGTCTTCCACTGTCCATGTTAGCTGTGATTGCCATTCTAAATGGAGAGCTCCACAGACATGGAAATCTGAGCATGAAGGCCTGTGTTTGCACAACTCCGAACTCCCTGGATGGAATATTTTAAAAGTTACTACTAACCCACCGTATGATTTGTTTATATGGCCAAAAACAACTATTTGGAAAGTTTAGATCTGAGGCCCCCATCCCTAGGCCTGTGTCAGACTCATCTGTGGAAATTTTCCACAAGATGCACCTGCCTACCTCATGATCCACAGATGAAGCTCAAATCCTGGCGATCTGAGGCAAGGCATCCAATTCCAATGTGAGGCAAGTGGTGTGATTCTGCAGCAGAGTTGGTTATAGAGAATCATGACATCACTTTTATTTTTATCCCTTAAAAAAACTTGTGTTCCATAGATAATTTTGGTTGCTTGTTATATATTTAATAGGGAATATTGCATTGCCTCTGGGTTTTGTTGCCATTGTTTGTCTTTCTTTAGATGGAAAATAAAAGGTGTATTTGTAGCTTTTCACAGAAACATTTCTGCAAAGCTCCTTGTCCTCTAGTCTTCTCTTACTTCAAGCCAAAACATGCTTCATGTATTTGTCCTTGTCCATAGGAGTGAAAAGCATGGATGCAGAGGGAGTCTGCTGTGTGGGACAGTGGGTCTGGTGCTTACTAGTTGGTGAGACCAAACATGTGCTTGGCCTCTTAGGCTCTCCTTTGTTAAATAAGACAGACCCTGTCTCATGGGGCTTCTCTGAGAAGTGAACAAATTCATATGTGTAGAGTGCTCTAATTCGTTCTGGGCACACAGTGCATCAAAATGAGTTGTGTGTTGCTGTGTGGTGATCACCATTAGGACACTGGAATCAGGAATCAGTATTATTACTATTTCTGAAAATGCTCATGAACTCAATTTCTGGATTTCTTTCTTTTTTTTTTTTCTTCTTTCTTTTTCTTTTTCTTTTTTTTTTTTTTTGGCACAACATAAGGAGAAGTTATCTTCTAAGCAAAACAATTATGTGTACATGATGTTAAGGATAGCGTGTAACCCATTTAAAAGAAAATAAACTTTTTAAAAGAAATTATCATTGCCGAAATAAACAAAGACCAACCAAATGAGAACAAACAAAGGCTGTTTATTCTGAGCTTGCTAAGGCAAGGGAGTCAGCCACTATCACTTGCATTTGGCAGTAACTCAAAGCAGGCAGAGGAATGGGAAAGCTTTAGAAATGATAAAGGGGGAAGTGCCGGGTGTGCCCCGATGGGAGGCTAATGGTATGGGGAAGTAGTAGGCAGACAATCGGGAAGCAGGACGTCCTATGTGACTGGTTAGGCAAGCATCCTTGGCTTTCTCTGCTTTGCCCAAAGTTGGAAGCAGGAACAAACCTGAGGGAAGCTGTCACTTATTAATGTATTCCTGGCTATTTAGGGCTGATGGTTACAAGGGCCATTGTTTGGCTTCCCAGGTTGTTGGTAGAGATAGCTGGCTATCCTCCTGCAAGTCCAATGTCTAGCATGCGGGATCCCTGGGCTGGTTACTATATATAATAGGATGGTTTCTTGGGCAAGTTGTTGTAGTTTGTGGGTCAGAAGTCTATTTTTATACATGTATTGAACATTTGGTCTCCCATTCTATTCGATGTTAGTATGCAAATGATTTTCGCTTCTTAAGACTATCTGATCATTAAATCAGAGTGGCTAAAACTTCTATTTAGACATTCTGTAAGTTAAAAATATCTACTTAAAAGTAATAAAGTTGTATTGATTTTTTTTTTTTAGAAATATTCCCATAGCAATTGCTAGATGAATAAGTATTTTGGATCGAATTGATTTCATAGCTTATTTAAATGCATGATGGTCTTTCTCCCACTGGGCTTAGAGTAAAGTTTTACTTAGATTCACTTAGACTTTTAATAATTTTAGATAACAATTCTGTGCTCTTGGAGTGGGGGGTGGTACATTAGATCATCAAAAGGGCATAATATTAGGAAATAATATACTAATGCCTTCGAATAGTATTGTACTGTTATTTACTTAATTAGTTTTCACCTGGAGTTTTTGCATTGTATGTATGTACATTTTTGTTTGGGATAATTTTATGATTTATTTATATTTTGGGGAAGTCAGGTAGAAAGAGAACTCTAAAATGCATTAGTTGATAGAGATTAACTTGTTTAGGGGTAAAATTAGGCAAGGAGCAAGCCACCTAGGAAAACCAACAGCTAATTGTTTTAATATGAGGATCCATTGTGGCATTGTTATGATGTGGTGTTTAAATCTGACCCCTTGTCTTATGGTTCACTGCCTTTTGGGAGTTAGCCTGTCATGCACATGCCCTAACTCCAGTACGGCAGAAGGTCTGATGCACTGAAGGGGTGAAGATATAGGTTAAATGAAACTTCATAACTTTTTGGTCACCAGGAGAACAAGCAAGGCTTAGTCAGTTGTTCTCATGTTGGATCCACTAGGCTCTGGATCCCCCAGTCTGGCTCTTCTACTACAACTTGCCTCATGTAAGATGAGGGACTTTGAGACATTTGAGACATTTGAGAAATTGTAAAGAAAACTTCCAAAACTCTAGTTGAAGTTGAAAAAAATGTGTGCACACACATGCACACACTTATGAAGCCATGCAAATACTCCCTGACTTTGCTTCAGCTTGCCCCTTGTTCTAAAGAGAAGGAGATTAGCATTTCCCTCTATTTTTATGGGACAGACTCTTCAGGAGAAAGTGCTTTTATTCTTCTGAGAAGTAAGGGTGGAACTTGGGAATTGTTTGATCTTTGTAACTCCTGAAACTCACCAGGAACCAAAAAAATAACAGAAAGACAGGAGTGGAGGAGCCAGAACCACCATGATCTCCTGTATAAGTGATGTACTTCTCAGTATAATTAAATGTCTTTCCAGAATTACCATTTCTCTGGCCAAGGCAACCCATTGCTGAGCTTTCATTTGACTAAGAAACATCTATCCTGTAGCGAGGAGAGGAAAGCTTGAAGCTGTGAGAACCGCAGAAAAGTCGACCCTCAACGTAATCTATCCCCGATGTTGAGCATGCAGATGCCAAGAGTGGGGGCTGATGGACTGGCCTGGGCACCAGCCTGCACTGTCGTCTCCATGGAAACCCCATTGGCAAGAGTGAAATATGAGTTTGCAGGGAGACACACCTGCAGTTCTTAAGTCTCAGCGCATTTGCTTCCTTCCCTTTGCTTCATTCGTACCTTTTTATTAAATGAGTTGATTTGTCACCACCGACTCTCTCAGACAGCAGCCCAAGGTTCTGATCTAAGGGAAAAAAATAAGACTTCCATTTCAAAAATTTGCAGACGTTTCGAGTAGTACAGTGCTGCTGTAGATAAAACTAAGGATGTGGCAGCCCTCTCTGAATTGGATGACTTAATTATTCTGGCTGTTCCTTCTCTGGGGAAAAAAAAAAAAAGTTATAGCAGAAACAGCAAGCTATCTTGACTATCTCTGTCATTTAAGTCACTGATAGAAGAAACCGTTGAACACTTTTGGTCTGTGGTCTCCAGGGTGTGTTAAATTTGTACTGAGGTCTGGTTTTAAAGTTTATTTAACCTAAAGATTATTTTCCTGCTGGTTTCAAAAAAGTTTCCCAAATGCCCTTTCTTCAATAAAGCCTTTCTGTGTTATGTTGTAAAGAAATCACTGCTGTTCTTGCCCAGACCTATCTGGGTGTGAAGATCCCCTGCTTACTTGCTCTCTCCTTCTTTGGCACCTTCTGGATGTTAGCATCCAAAATAGCCCCAACAAGGAGATTGTTTTTGATAAACTGCTCCAAATCCTTTATGGAAAAGGATAGAACATAAATAAGTACATGAAAAAATACAGCATATATATAAGTCGGTAATATGTTATCCCTTACTATATATATATATATATTTTTTTTCCACAGTATTTATAAGCCCCTTGGTCAGGAATTTAGAGGATTTAGAGTAGGTTTTCTTTCCTTGTTTACTAGTTGAGAGAGTGTCAAGTGCAATTAGTTTATTATTAAGGGTTTCTAAAATTAGATAAATAAAACGGTCCACCCCCTTCCACACTTGCTGGCATGTGTTAAAAACCAAAATGGGGCTAAGCCACACATAATTCTTACTCCCAACCCCTTTCTGCTACAGGAAAGTGGACTGTTGTTATGGGTCTCCAAAAAATCCCTACTTGCTTACAAGCTGATCTCTCTCAGACCTATCCTGAGTCCATTCAGTTTGGACACTAATGAATATGTGAGAGGCTAATGATTTTTAATCCACATTTTCCCTATCATTTACTTTTTTAAAAATCCCACAGCATTGAGCACCGGTTATAGTATTTTTCCAGAGATCAAGCTTGGAAAAGGGTGTGAAAGGGACATTTAAGAAAGAAAAAAAAAAAAAAAAAAAAACCTAAAAGGAAAGAAAACAACCCACTATTAATATACTAGAGTGAAAGCCCTTGAATGTCCCATCAAAAAGCTTCTGTACTTGGTTTTGCTACTTCTGGCACCTGCTGATCCTACTTAAAACTCCCTGCATTCATTAGAGCTAGCAAATGCTTCTCAGAATCTTACATACAATGTGGGGCAGAGATCTTCACCACTAATTAATGTGGCAATCTCCACCGAGCAAATGGGCTCATGTCCACAGTACAGAAGGTCAGGAGAAGCACATGCCCCTCTTTGTTTACCAAGCTCCACAGTGTTTAAGGCCCGATAATGCTTTTTGATGGGTGTCGTGATGACAGGTTTGGATTTTAGAAGCATTTGGACTGCTCTTGGGAAACATACACACACACACACACACAGCACATTCTATTTTTCTCACTCATCACGTGATCTACACCAGAATCAGAGCAGCAGTTACTGAATATTAAATTAAACTGCAAGGAAAAAAAAGGAAGAAGAAGAAAGAAGAAAGGAGAGTCAGAATGCATGAAAACAAGCTGGAAAGGTTAAGAGCAAAAGGAGAATTGTAGAACAGTTTCGGTCTGTTTGGAATGAATTAATCAGACCATTAAACAAATCTTTTAATCTAAAGTATCTCTTTCATTTCTGTACCCTGTAAAACAACATGATGGAGAGTTGATGGTGGATTCTGCCATTGCTCCTTATTTGTATTACACAGACTGGAGTTCTGGCCTCATTAATATTCTGCTGCAGTCAAAGACCACACATTCAGGCTGAAATGTGGACTAGAAAAGTCGGGGGGGGGGGCGCTGCTGAGGTCTCTCAGTTTGATAGAAACTGCCAAGAGGTTTCCTCCTCTTATCTTATGTCATCTACTTATTTATCATCCCCCATGACTTAGAGAATATGATATAATTTCTGAGGAGCTCTGCACCCCCCTCTCAAAAAAGTGTTTAAGACTATACATTCAAATTTTAAACAAAATTTCAGGAAGTGTGGAGATCCCCTGCAACCCATCTGTTGACACTGAGGTTAAAGGTAAGGGGAAAGCCAATATTATCTCAATATCCATACTAATATTATAAGGGATCTATCTTCAGATCTTTTCAATGGGTCTTATATTATGGCACATTTCGACTAACAGAAATACCCAACTTGAGTGAAAATCACAGTGTTACTAATTGCATATCAGAATTAGATGATTCAATTCCCCCCACACACACGCCCAAAGATCCATTGATACCAAAAGCATTAAGTGTAGGAGTCGGGAAGCCCAAAGCTAATTCTACTTCTTCCAATAACTGAGATTAGGACTCTGGACAACTAATTTAATTTTTCAGGGTCTCGATTTTCTCATCTGAGAATGAGAAAGCAACTGGGTGTCCTCAGAGGTCCATTTCAGTTTTCCATTCCTTCCTGTTTGCTACAGCGAGAGAATTACAGTGACTGTAAAAGGGGAAAATAAATAAAAGGCACAACAGAAAATATAATTAACAGAATGAAACTGTAAAATTCCACAGGAAAACGAGGACGTAAAATGCATCTAATTTTTTCTAGCTGTATGAATAATTTTCCCGTCTATATAATAGTTGCTGTTATTTAGTTCCTTGAGGTCATGCTTTGCATTTGATTCCTTTTTTAAAAAGTATTTTAATTGCCTGTGTTTCTTAGTAGGGTACCTATGGCCAAGAAGATGCTGGAGAAATAATTGTAGATGAAAAAACGGTTGTGTAATGTGGGAGGTGGAAAAGGGTTGAGAGAGCCCCTGAGGCCATGTGGGCAGGCAGGGCCCAGCACCGTGACTGCTGGGTGGCCAACTCCACAGAGTTCTTGGAAACGGAGTTTTTTGGAGCCGTTTGATTAATGTAAACAGGGAGCATTTGGCAAGCCCAGTGGAAAAGGACATTTTATGTAAAGCTATAATGACACAACATGCATTCTCTCCCTGGTTTATCTAATCACATCTGCATTTCAATGCTGCTGCTGTCCTGTGAATCTCCTAAATTATTGTCCCTCAGTTTTCCAAGAGAATACAAACCTCTCTTCTTTCAGGAAACAAAGAGGATGCTTGGCTTAGGTCTCTCCTGGAAGTTACTGACACTCATCCCAATCCAGAGGAGACGAATGCCAGATGGAAAGAGGAGAGCTTTCTGTCCCTTGAGTAAAAAGAAAAAAAGGAAAAGGTTTATCTCATTACTTGGGGATAAAAGAACTAAGCTAGCTTCAAAGTGGTAGGTCTTTAAACACCCATCAGAAACCGCAAGTGTGGGACCAGATCAGAGTAAGGGAAGCCCTTTTCCCCAATTAGCTGGCAGCCTCTCCCTCTGTCCCTTCCCACTCTTTCCTTTCCTTTCCTGAATTCAGCACGATTAAGTGGCTGTTTTATCTCCTCAGCGCTGAATTTTAAAGGGAACAGCTAACTGTGTGATCATATTATTAATATTTATACCCTGTCACTGAATGTTGACAGATTAATTATGCAACATAGTATAAAAATCAGCAGGCAGTGTGGACCAGCGGTGGCAAAGTTAAGAACTCAAGAGGGGGGCTGGCATGTGCCCCAGGGGGACCGTAAACCTCATGCTCTAGCCCCTCTCAGGTAAATGGTCTACTGACTTTATTTCCCACTCCTTACAGCTCAGCGAATCACCTTTGTGGACATAGACACGTAATGTTCCGAAGCCCTCTTTGTCTGCATTCTAGCTAGATCTCTCTGGGCATTGACCCCTTGAGCCAGTCGGCCCTAAGGCAGATGCTGTACCTGGGATGCATGTGATTGAACCAACTGAGCTGTGGGGGACACTTTCTGGACTGCGTTCTCAAAGAATAGGGGTCCTTTTCTTAGAATATACATCGTCTGTGATTGAGTCGGGACATTTTTGCGTAGAGTGCTCCACTAGATGCTTAGGGAGTACAACAAAGAGAGTAAAGTAACTGCCAATCCTTAGGAAGCTTTAACTTTAGTTGGGGAAGCAAGGCTTTGGTTCAACAAGTGGCATGGGTAAGGGTGCTACAAGATGTCCTCCCAATTTTGCCACTATTTGGTTCTGTCTGGCTAAGTGACTTGGCCTGCCTGGACTGGAGGTTCCTTTGGTGATGTTGGGGCTTTAGAGAGTTCAGTTGTGCAGGACTCTGTAGAGTATGGACGGACCATCAGGAGCAATAACATTCCTGCCACATGCCTGGGATCCAGGGTTGGCAGGTGGCTCGGGGCAAAATCTATAGCCACAGGTCCTTGTCTGTGAAATGGAATAACAAGGCTGCCGGGTTTATTATATGGATGGTGTATGTATACATAAAGTGCTTAACTGTGATGTTAATAGTGAGGACATAAAATTGAGTAACACAGTTAGGGATGTTCCTGAAAGAAATGGGATGCGTTGAGGTCGCCTGACAGCCTCAACTGTCTTAGATTTTGCTGTTTTGCCCTTCTCTTCAGCCTGGCCTGCATTAACTTGTATACATAAGGAGCAGCATTGTGTGGTTAAATACGTGGCTGGCGCCATGGTTGCCACATAGTACCTCCAGCATCCCATACTATACCTCTGCATGGAACCGTATACTGGCGCTCTTTGGAAAAGGTCAGGCAGCTATACTGTATTCCGTGAGGCTCCACAGGACACACGGGGCCAGTGTCACGAGACAGTTCAGTAAATGTTGACCGAGAAATAGCAACATGGATAGTGATGGAAATCGTAGTGGTGGGATGTCTTTGCACACACAGGAGGAGATTCTGCAGTGGCACTTGACCGGAGGCCTGCTTCAGAGAGTGGAAATGCTATCTCGGAGCGCTCAGGATGCTTGGGTGACAGATGTGACCTGTGTGCAGTTTGTCATTGTTCTTCTCACTGAGTTTGTATGTGTGTGTTTGGTAGTTATTGAAGGAAGGTGAATAGATCATTCTGGAGAGAAGTTCACTTGAACCAATCAGTTATCAGGTCACATAACAAAAAGCTGTTGCAATCACAACACATCAAATCAATTCTGGGAGTGATATACCTTATAATCACGCAATGCAAATAATCAAACCCAATAAGCAAGCAAACCTTCAATGTCATCAAGCAGAACTCCAACTACAAGTAGCTCTGATCGCTTTAAATCAACTCTTTACCCCTTCTGCTGCAGCTACGGGAGTCATCCTGTGCTTTCCAAGCCAAGCTCGATAATTCAGCATCCACAAACATGATGCTCCAGTTAACAATTTATCTTTGCTTAGCAAGTTGACTGATTAAATTAACTGTTTAATACTATTCTGAGATCATCTGTGAGTTAGGGAAAAAAAATTTTTTTCCAGTTGTATGTATAAAGGGAACTGACCATCATCTGAAGGGAACTGACCATCATTCATTCTGACCATCATCTTTTCTGGGTCTTTGCCCATGCCAGAAACCAGTTAAGGGGGTTGAATGAGGAGAAACAAAAGAACTACAGAGTGTGGTCCTTGCCCTCCAAAATGAATTGGGATGAACGGCATGCCAAGAGCAATAAGAATACACTGTGGTAAATGTGATGCTATCTCTATAGATCAAAACGAATTTCTTAGTCACCTACTGTGTGTCCACCCCTGCCAACGTGCCCATAGGATAACAGTCCATGTCCAGAAGGACCTCATAGTGTGTTAGAGAAACAGAAGAGTGGAGAACACTGTGAGACAATGAGAAAGGGAACGTCGGGTGAAGTCTAGGAAAAAGGAAGCCCCTTAATTCTGAATCCTGGAAATAAATCTCAGGAGAGCTGAAATTTTGTGCAGTATGCTTGTACAACAGATTTCCATAGATCATCTTCCTACCCGCTGGAGGTGTAGGTGGTCAAACATAACTCCGTTTTGTACGCGGAGGAGAAGAATCAGCCAAGGCTTGGGTATGGATGTCCACACTAATAAAGCAGGTGCAGGGGGACTAGGCTTTCAGTTTTCAGCACAAATGTTTCACCATGATTATGTTCTCCGTTCTTATTGGTCAGAGCCTGTATGATGAATAAGCCACCCTGTAGGTTGATGCGAGGTATTTGGGTAGGTAATTTCTTGCTTTTAAACCATTAGAATGTCATTTAGTGCATTAGTAATAAATTAATAGAGTTAACAAGAGTGGGGAATTATTTCAGTGTGCGGCCCCAAAGAGCGGAGAAGAATAGACCAGACTGCATATTTGGAACCTATTAGTGCTGCACTTGCATGTGCCAGGTAACCTTCTAGAAGGTGCTTCTTTTAAAAGGGACCCTGGTGAAGCTTAACATTAGAGTACGGTCTGTTTAAAATGACCCACACACTGTAGGTAAATTTGACAGCATGACAGAAGGTTTATCCAGACAGGCTGTGCTGTTGGACACGATTTCAGACCAGAAATCTCTGAAAGTCAAATCTTTACTATTCTACCATGACTATGGACTAGTGGGTGCTCAGAACAGAGCCTTTCCTCTCTTTCTCTTTACAAAGCTCAATTAAAATGTGCGTGAGCACTAATCTCCCTGTTCAGAGCTCCTGTGGTGATGGATAGAGCCATTTCCAAGTGTGTTTAGGCTCAGCGGAATCTCTTAACCCATTGTGGGACCTGCACGGAGGGGAAAGAAAGAAAGGCAAGAAAAATGAAAAAGCCAGAGGAGGCAGATTACACTCAGAAGAAATGGAGTACAGAAAAGGTTTGTCCACATGACCCACAAGAATGAGAGAGGTTGGAAGTGGGTCCCCTGAACTGTGCACTGTGGCCATTGTCAAAAGTGAAGAAACTTCTAGTAGCCGGGCAAGAAATCGTTTCTGATGCAAAGCTCACTGCGTGTTTACCAATGTGAAGGTTAATTGTGAGGCAAGAAAATGCCACCACGAGGCTAAGGCTTTTCTATTGCTGCTTTTTGTCAGCATCTCCAGGAACCTGCAAACACAGAAGAGGTCCTTTGATAGCCACGTTGGCAGCCCACGTCGCTCACTGAGATCCGGCAGGTTAATGTAGCGCTGCCAACCCTCCAGACTGAGGCAATCAGGAGCACTGCTTGATAGAAATAAAATGAAATGTGGTGGGAGGAGGGGGGAGCCTGTGGTTGGTATTTCAGCTACTGGCAAAGCCCTCCTGAAATCAAACCCTCCGTGGAAGGCGGGTATTAGCAGAGTGGCTGAGGGGCACCTGCAACGCCGAGATTAATCCCCTTTTTGTTTTCTTTCGGGTCTATCTAGGCACTGCTGAGTGGAAGAATTTATGTTGGCCTCCTTCCTGAAAGGGAGCTGCAGGCTGAGAAAAGAGGATGTGTCATCGTATGTCACTTCTCAGTGTGTCTCCGTAGCTGTCTGTCTGTCGCTCTGCCGCGCTAGATCCCGGCCCCTCCCTGCCAATCCATTCCACCTTCCTTCTGCTTCTTGGTCATTTGTTTCTGTGCCTTGAATTCTTATCTCCTATCAGAGCAAGGCGACCACAGTCTCTGATGACAGAGCCCCCAAAATGTGTCTCTATTCCGTCCTCCAGAGCAAGTCAGGTCACAGGTCCGGGCAGGCATTAAAGTGAATAAAGGGGAAGTAAGCTGGCCTTTGATCACCCTTCAGCTTGGAGCCCAGAGACTCTGACCAGGTTATGCAGATGTCGTTTGCAAATTAGCTAATGCTCTGGGAGATATCCCTGGGGGATCCTTTTGAAATGCAGAGCAACCCGATCTCTCACAGCAGCCTTCAATGCTTTTATTTAAGCAGAGGAGTCCTTTTCTTTAGAAAATAAAATACCATTTATAACGTCGATATATATAAAACAGAAGTGGATGTGCTTTGACTGAAAAGGGGTGTGAGGGGAGGTGCGGTTGGCCTGGAGTCAGCCCGGTGAGACTCTCCAGTCCATCTCTGGGGACTCACAGGGCCACCACACACGTATCTGTGTACATGGTGTTGTCAGCAAGCTCTGCTGCTGGGCACCCGGCTGCAGGGTCCTGCAGGAAGGGGCACCTTGCATACACTCACACAAAGGTACCCCAGGAGCTGGCAGAGGCTCTGTCTGCTCTTTGAAAGGCTTATTGGTCCCAGGAGCACTCTCACCATCCCATGTTCTAAGGTAGAGTCCTATTAGATTTTTACGGAGGAGCTGCTCTCTCTCCTGCTGTACATCTATAAGTTACCATGGCGGGCACCATTTTGTTGGGCATATTTTATGTGCATTTCCTGACAGGTCATAACTAGGGTACAATTTTAAATCTCAGAGCTTTGATAGCTACATTCTTACTATTCCAGATAAGGATTTTAGCAAAATTAGTGGTTGCGAGGTACCACTATTCCTCTTCTTACTGTAGCACATGGCAGAAGAGGTGGGCTTATCTCAGTAACTTAGGTTGCCCCAAATTCCATCCCTCAGCAATGCAAATTAGTGGATGCATTTTTGATCTAAGAGTCAGTACTTTGGAAAATGGCATTTACCCTACAATGGCTATGCCCCAGGTAGAATTCTGGGCTTTGGGTTGAGTGGCTCAAATCCAGAGAACAGAGGGGGGACGATTGCTGGCTCACGCGTGAGCTGCTTCAACATCCTGCCTAACTGAGCACAGCTATGCTCCATTTACAAGAGGCAGCGTTAGCGCGTATCTCATGTGGTTTTAAATAGATGCGGGATGTAACCCTTCTTTTCTAACAGCACAAAACTCCTTCCCGAAGAGTCACCTTGAGGAGATATGGTTTCTTGTGAAGAATTACTGTCTGCATAGTTAAGTCAGAGAGCCATAAAACAGATCTCTGAGTTTATAATCTGTGTGCTTTCAGTGACTGACTGATTCTGTGGCTTTTGGGAAGACTGCAGTTCCTCTTTGTTATTGTTGATTGAAGTCTCACAAACTTGGGAATATAGCATACACAGGAAGTGCTGTGTGCGTGAAGGATGCCGCCCACCCTTATAGAGATAGTAATGTGGCTACTGGGACTCTTATTCGGGGGTCCTGGGACCCTTGACTTAAAGAAGAAGTAATAGTAATGCGATCAGCCTCTCCTTTTCCACTTCTCACTTACTCCTTTCTCTGCCTTTGGAGTCACACGACTGGTATATTTAACTATATTCTTTCTGCTGAATAATCGGCTAATTGATTTATTACAGGCATGGCCTTTCTGGTCTCTGTTCCTTAGCATCCTGCAGTGAGTTTTGTTACCTTCTCGGCCCTGTTTATTGCATCCCCATCGTGCAAGTAACTGGAAACTTGGCACTAAGCAGATGGGAAAAAAATGCATTCTATAGATATCAAAGCTTAGTGGCTGAATGTTGATCTCTTTGGAGGTAGATGGCTCCCAAGACCCTGATGCTTTTTGAAATACGCTCTAAATAACCTATTTTTCCATGTGAACACAGGGCTCGGTGGATGGAGATTATTTTCAAGTAGCCCTCAAGGTTAAAGTTGGTTGCTCTTCCAGATGGTTTCTATCTAATGCTTTGGATTATGATATTGAACCACCCTGTGATCAGAACTCCTAGTGCCAAGAATAACAAGAAGTGGAAGCCAGCCGCAGCGAGGGCTGCTGCTTTGAGGGCATGCCGAGATGTAAGGGTCAAGGCCAGACCATATGGTCTATCAAGGCCCTGCTGCAGTAACCCCAGGAAATACAAATCAACTCCTGGAACTGCTCATCATCTCTGTTTCCTATCGCGTCCGTCACCGTATCCTCTGAACGCCCCTTTCCCCAAGTCCTTCTTCCCCTAATTTATGCCACGGGCTTCTTTCCGCTGCCATGGTTTCTAGCAGCCTCCTGAGGAACCTGTTTCTGAATGGTACATGGTTGAATGACATGACAAAGCAGAGAGGGCTCCTAGGTAACAGTTTCAAGGGTGAGATAGTTTATTGAGCTTGACATTACAGGAGGTGATAGGGACATTGGGTCCCAGCCACTTCAGCGAGAAAATCAGTTATGATTTACCTCCCCAGGGAAAAGCTTCCCATTTTTGGACACTTGAACCCTAAAAGGGGAAGTCGAGGACAGATCCCTTAGGAGAGCAGAGGTTCTTTTTAGTATGCTTTTCTTTTCTTTTTTTTCTTTCTTCCTTTTCTTTCTTATTCTGGAAGCAGTTATTCCAGCTCAAAGTTAAGTGACTTTAAATACTTGCTTTCTTTTCAGCAAGGATCTAATGAGGCTATATGTACTCACCTAAAAGAGAAGTTCCATGAAGGCAGACTATAATAATTATTCAGGAAAAGATAAGAGGACATCCAGCATTTTGATCCTTATTAAATTTTTTTAAATTTTATTTAGTTTTAAGATTTTATTTATTTATTTGACAGACTGAGATCACAAGTAGGCAGAGAGGCAGGCAGAGAGAGAGGAGGAAGCAGGCTCCCCGTGGTGCAGAGATGCGCTGGCTCCATCCCAGAATGCAGGGCTCAATTCCAGGACCCTGAGATCATGACCTGAGCCGAAGGGAGAGGCTTAACCCACTGAGCCATCCAGGTGCCCTGCACTTTAATCTTTTAACCATCAAAATCAAACGTGGGCTGTATACGCTCAGTTTTGCATGTACATGGCTTCATTCTATTTCTCCCCCCTTTCATATGTTGAGGATTTATACTCCTTGGCCATACAACTTTAACATCCACAGTCAGCATCTACTTGAGAGAAGGGGGCAGATAGTGAAATAGGAATTCCATCTTATGATGGGCAGTGGGTTCACGCTATCGGACTGCACAGCAGCCTCATGCTAAGGAGAGTGTTTTCCTCTTGTTGAGAGAGTTCTAGCATTGAATGACCAGTCCTTGCCACTCCACTCAAACTCTGGTTTGTATAGACGCCTGGATGTTTTTCTTTATGAAAACCTCTCTGCATATTTATCACTTTGTTCATTGCAGACTCCCAGCAACCTAGTGGGCAGACCCGATACCCCCACACCCCTTCCAATTCCCAGCAGCACAGCAGCCGCCACAAACCCACTCAGCAGAACAGCCTTGTTCCCCGAGAGAGCACTTTACGGAGCTGACCTTAAAGAGCAATTCGAGTCAGGAATAGAGAGGCTCAATTGTTCATAAACCTGGCATTTATTACTTGGAGATTCTTTCTCTACAGTACAAACTGCTCTTTATACAATTTTATCCAATAAAGTGCTCCTTTCCTCAGCACCCCGCTTTCCCCTTTGGGCTTCCTCCTACTTCTCGCTGCCCCCACCCACCTGTGGGCTTTGCATGGGACAACAATAGAGAAAAGGACTTACCATCCGCAAAGCCAGTGGCTCTGGGGAAGGCCGGGCTGGCATGCCGAGCACAGGGCGTGTATCCTTCTCCCTCTTCTTATTTAGGCAACAATTAGTGAAAGAGAAGTAAGATAATGATACTTTTTCCTATGTTGCCAGGTCAGACCAACACTGAGTCAATTTATTATTCGTATTCAGAGTCCCCAGATGGTTAACGAATGATAACAACACACATTGGTTGTTTCCCAGGTTGAGGAACTAGAAGTCTCAATACAGATTCGTGTAGTTCCATTAGTTTAACCCTTGAAGAGATTCCTAATGCTTCACGTCTTGACTTAATTGGACTCACGTTTTGGGGAATGGATAGGTCAGTTGTCTGGAGACAGGAGGAGGAGTGAAATGGATCCCACCAAATCCTACTACTTAGTTAATAGTCTCATATGTAAGTAGAGAGAACTGGGGGCAAGTCCTCCCCAGTTCTGGATCATAGATGGTCCATCATATAATTCAAGCCTAGGCAGACAACTGGAATGGTCTAGTCCTTTTTAAATTTCAAATAGGAAGAGCAGGCAGTATGTTATCAGAAAAAGCTCTTTACAGTGGTCATTCATAAACAATGATATGGAAACACTGTAAATTAACCAAAGCATGTAAATGTACCTTCATGAGACTTCTGACATAGTCAGTCTTTTCTCTGAGATTGAATTAGCTGACTGGAAATTGGTGTCTTCTTGTGTAGACCATATTCCTAAGTCATTAGCCATGATTTCTAGTTTGGGTTTATTTAAAGTCAGGCACGAAGGTTCTAGTGATTAGTGAACCAATCTGAGTACAAAACACTTCTAGAATTTTGTGATTTCTCCTCACCTATTACAGTTTGTTCCTGATCTAATTCAACTGATTCCGGTCTTTTCCCCTTGGTGTTCCTGAATCTTTTCAAAATATTCTATTTAGTTTTCACAGAAACAGCAATTCTCTTTCACACTCGTATTGTATCAGTTTATGAGGAATTTAGGTAAATTATGTAATTATATGAAAAAGTACATCTGGTAAGAACAGATTTGGGAAAGATGCAGCTGCCTCTTGGTAAGCATATGGCTCAACAAGTGAGTGCCTCGGTGCCTGGGTAATCCAGAGGGAAGGACTGGCGTACAAGGGAAATTCAGTGTGTCCCGACGACGTCAGACAGGATGCTGACAGGAAGGATGGAGAATGCCAGTTAACTAAGGACGCAGGTTAAGAGAAAGTTAAGCAGAAATTAGTTAAGAGAGCTTTCAGTGCCTGCTTGACTAAGATTCCAGGTTTCTGAACTCATGTGCTAATATTAGTAATCGACCTCAAACAAATTACGTAACCTCTCTGAGCTTCAGTTTATTCATGTATAAAATAAGGATATTACTAACCATTCCCTTTAACCCCAGCACTTCAATGCGTACCTTTAAATAATGTTTACTAATAATATTTTTAATATTTTAACAATTTAATAACTATTTAAATATTTAAATAAATAATTTAATAAAAATATTTTTAATAATATTCTCATACAATTATAGATTTAAGATATTTAACCTTGATATAATATTATTATATATTTTTTTAAGATTTTATTTATTTATTTGACAGACAGAGATCACAGGTAGGCAGAGAGGCAGGCAGAGAGAGAGGTAGAAGCAGGCTCCCCCCCAACCCTGAGCAGAAAGCCTGATGCAGGGCTCAATCCCAGGACCCTGGAATCATGACTTGAGCTGAAGGCAGAGGCTTTAATCCACTGAGCCACTCAGGCACCCCCTATATAATATTATTATCTGATATGCCATTATTATTTTAAAAATTTCCAATGTTCCCGGTAATGTACTTTATAGCATTTTTTTCCCCTCAGTCTGGGATCCAGCACAGGGTCACACAATACATTTAGTTGTTATATATTTTTAGTCTTGTTGGCCTGTCTTTCTCTTTCAAGGCATTGACATTTTTGGAGAATGTTCTTCAATTAGAGCTTGTGTGATAGGTCCTAACGCCCAAATTCACGTTATATAACTTTTGGCGGAAATATGTATATGTGATGTTTCCTTCTCATATTAGGAGTCACATGATGTTCGTGAGTCTCATTTTTGGTGATAATAGTAATCACTTGTTTATGGTTTATCTCCCAGGATTTTCTACTCTGATACCATTTTTCTCATTGAAATTAGTAAGCTATTTCTGGCAAGATATTTTGAGACTATATAAATGATTTGCCCTCATTAAACATTTACCTACTCGTTTTCACATCAGTTGATGATTTCTACTTAATTGAATTGTTACTAGTATGATTGCAAAGTGGTGAATTTTTTTTTTTTTCAAATTCCATGATTCCTTATATAGTTATTAGTTGGTGTTCTATGCCAAGAAAGAGATTTCTCTTTCCCATTTCTTTAGTTATTTTCTTGTTACTTTTTAGTATGGGGTCATGAAACTTTATTTTATTCAATGGATTATAATCAGTTTATTATTCGTTTTCATGTTGAAATTGCCCTTGACTTGGCAAGTTTGTATTCCATCACGCTGATTCCTCAGTCTTTTTGATGTGTCCTTGCCATTCTTTGAACACTTCCTTTCTTTCTGGCACAACACAATATTTTAGGCTCATTTTCTGCTTTCCCTTACTCCCTAAAGCCAGGCATGTTCTGTTGAGTGGAGTGGAGTATTTAGAAACCAAGAGCAGGTTCCAGATGTGCTTGATGCTACCAGGGTGTCATCATTTCTAGAGAGAAGAAAGAGAGAAATACAAGATATCTTTAAACATCTTTCTCTGGGAAAGGTGTGGGTGTCTGGGTGGTTTGGGTGGTTTAGCATCTAACTCTTGATTTTGTCTCCGGTCATGATCTCAGGGTGTTGAGATACAGCCCTGTGTTGGGCTTTGCGCTTAGCACAGAATCTCCTTGAGATTCTCTCTCCCTCTCTCTCCCTCTTCCTCTGCCCTTCCCTGCACTCTTGGTCTCTCTCTCTCTCCCCCCCTCTCTCTCCCCCCTCTCTCTCTCCGATACATAAATAATGTGAAAAATAAGAATCCTCTCTCTGTGAGGTTTTCTTCTTTTAGAGCCCTGCCTTTACACTCATATTCCTCCATGATAAGAAAGATTGTAGTAAATTCATACTCTGCTATCTAGCCTAGAAAGATATCCATGCCACTATTCTGGCTCTTCTGATAACAAGGAAATAAAGATTTCCCAGGACTAAACTCAGGAGCATGAAGGGTACGGGGGTGGAGAAGGTTTGCCCATATCAGGGATTATGGGAAACATGGCAGAGGGTCTTAACAGAAAATATTTATAACCATAATCAATTATGCCTGTGTTCTATCTAATATCCTAAGTTTAGAGATCTCGCATGGATGTTCAAAAGTTCCTGGGAGGACTCCTCCCTTAGGGGATACTTTGGATAATATAAACGTTATTATCAGATATTCCTAATTACAATGATATTATTATGGGTCATATTGAATGATTACATTCAGTTTGACTTATTACTCACATCAGCCCTCTTCTTGATGTCCTGTGACAATGGAGAACAGAAACAAGACTGTGATGATAGGGGTGCCTGGGTGGCTCAGTTGGTTGAGCGACTGCTGTTAGCTCAGGTCATGATCCTAGAGTCCCGGGATTGAGTCCCACATTGGGCTCCCTGCTCGTCAGGGAGTCTGGTTCTCCCTCTGACCCTCTCCTCTCTCATACTCTCTCTCTCTCTCTCTCAAGTAAATAAAAATAAAATCTTAAAAAAAAAAAAGAAAGAAAGCAACAAGACTGTGGTGACAGAGCAAAGTACAGCCACAGCTCCAGAACCCAGGGCTCCTGGCATACAGATGCATCTTAGGCCTTGTGCCATCCCCATCATATGGAGATCTAAGGCCTCCTCAGGAGAAGCTGGGCCAGTGAAGCAATGATTAGGCACCCTCACTCCTGCCTCTGAGCGGAAGTTTGTATTCTGCCTCATATCCTGTCAAGTGCAAAGGGGAAATAGATAATGAAAGCAAAGGGGACTTTCGGACCATTTAGAAGGCAGGTGTTGACCCCTGCCCCAGGGCTGCCGGTTGTGTAGAAGCCCTGATGGAGGACAGGAAGGGTTGCTTTGTTAGAATGTGGACTTGGCAGAGAAAGGGGAAAATACCGGGCCACATTTGAGCTTAATTGCCCTTAAATGTGGCCTGAGGAATGCCAAGCTCTTACCAATCAGTAAAATCACTCCTCCTTCATTAGAGAGGATTGAATGAGAGGTTGGAAAAAGCTAACAGATGTGTTTGTCCAATCCTGCTTTCCTCTGCTAAATGGAACAGAGTCCTCTATGGAAACAGGGAGGGGTAGAATTAGAGAATAAGTATTTCTCTTAAATGCTTACAATGTCCCCAATTCTACGATAAGAGCTTTTCATGCATTACTTGGTTTAATTCTCATGGTAATCTAATAAAGTATTATCCTATAAATTAATACCTCTATTTTATGGATGGAGAAACTGAGCCTTAGAGGTTAAGTCATATCCCAAAGCTCATACATGGTATATATATCAACCCAGGCCTTCTGTCTTCAAAGTCATGTCTGTGGTCCCGATGCTACCAGTTTTAGGGAAGATTAGTTTTCCAGTAGGTAGGATGAGGCAAACCAGTGAGGATAGGATCATAGGCTGAACATGTAATTGTCGGGTTCGGGGAGAAAAGTAGTAGGGAGGGGGGAGCTAAGAATGTCTCAAGATAAGAAACTTTAGACACAGAATTTCACCCACTCTATATACATTCACTCTGGCTGGCCCTGAGCCACCTGCATACTAGCAACTACCCTCATTCAGAGCTTACTACCAAAGAGAAGCTGATAAGAGGTACTTCTTTCATTTCCTTATGATTTTCTCATCCCTCTTAAGAACCTCTTTCTCCTGAGAGAACAATACCTCCTGCTAATCAGTTACCCAGCAGCTTAAAAAACATCTCAAAATACTCGTTTTAATTTCCTTATTATAGCAACTGTCATCATCCCTTTGGGTCCTAGAGATTTAGAACCCTGGTAGTCTCCAGCCAAAGCAAGCCCTCCAAGACTGGAAGATTGTTGGCTTGATATGCACAGGCTGATCTCTTTAACATTGGATTTATGTGTTTGTGAGCAAAATGAATTATCTTTGTTGTAGGATGAGAGATGGGAGAGGACAAAAAATGACTCCGCAGGAGCCAGGGAGACACCAACTTAATGGTGGCCATGTTCCTAGTGATGACAGCCTAATCTACTAAGCTAAGCAGTATTAATGACATGACCCAGTGACACTCTCCAATGCTCTGCAATACAGACACCTGGAACGTTTGAGCAGCATGATTTCTGTCTGCTTTTTTCCCCTCCTCTCATTTTCTGTATTAATCAGACATTTACAACTCATGACATCAGATGTGATCATTATGTATGGCACTAGTACTATCTTCCAGAAGTGACCCCTCCTCCATCTAATTCTTTCTGGGTTTATTATTTAAAAGAGTAATTTCATCATAAGGGACCACAGAGCATGTAAAAGAGCATTGCTTTTCAAGTTAATCACACATGGGCATAATCCTAATTCCATCACTTATTGAGCTGTGAGACTCAAGAAATTATCCTAACTGCTCTGGATCTCAAAGTCCTCTTCCACAAAATAAGAATAATACTTTCCTTTCAGTGTTCTTGGGTAGATTAATTGGGAAAATAGATGTGAGGACCTTGAATAGGGTCTGCTTCTTAGTAGGGTACTCTGTAAATTACAGTTATTTAAATTACTTACCTAATTATTTGTGCAATTCTGATATCTCACTTATCCCATCTTAGGGGTATGGTTTTGATCTTCGTAAGAGCCATATATACGTTCATCATTTTGTTTCTCAACCTGCCAAGCACAACACCAGAAGCATGATATACAATGAACACAGGTGTTTAAAGTGAATGAGCTAATCTTACAGGTATTCTCTTTACCAGGAAGTGTTAGACAAATTTGCATCTGGTGGTGATGACAGTGGTGATGATGGTGATGATGATGATATTGTCAATAATTTATTATGGAAGGAAGTGCAAGCCTGCAGATGTATATGCCCATTGTGTGTCTTTTTGTCTGGGTTGCCCAGACACCTGAATCAATTCAGCACTGAAAAACATTAACTCATTCCAGATTTCTCAGTTATTTCTCACCTTTTAATCACTTCTGTTCCTTCTTTGTCCTTATTATAATGATCCTGCTCAGAGGGTTTTAATATTAGGAGCACCTCTCATATCATTTTTTTTCCCAAGAGCTAGATGGGAAGGTACACCTCCACCTACCCACATACATACAATTAGTACTATTAGGCCACTGTATTCATTTAATTGATTCATGCTGTTGATTCTTGAGCCATTTAGCCTTCTCCACCATCGTCATGGGAAATAGGTGGTGACTTGCATTTGGACCACAGCATCTGACTGAAAATGAACACCCCAACCAAGACTCCTAACAGCCCACTTATAGGATTCTGAAGATGGAGGGCTGGTTTCCCAACTGACTAGTTATCCTGGGAACAAGGTGATGTTTGAATTTGCCTAGCAGCTTGAGAGACTTCCTTCTGTATGCTGTCTGCTACCCACTGGAGCACAGCTGTACCCCAGCCACCCCACTCTAGTTGAAGAGCCATACATTCTTCATCAGAGTACCTCTGCTCCAGAGATACATGAAGAACATGCATCTCGTGACAGCACCTTATATCTCCATTGTCATTTTGTTGGTGGTGGTTGTGGTTTTATTTTAACAGAGCAAAGGATTTATAAAATACTGACACATTAATATCATATCAGTTTATCTAACTGAAAAAAATGGGTAGATTTAGACTATGTATAATTCTTACTTTACAAAAGGATTTATTAGTCACAGAAATTATTCTGTCATTTAGAATATATGGAGATCTTTATTTTTATAAATAAAGCTTAGTAGATCACAAGGCTTAATCTGAAACACTATTTTAAAAGTCCTTTTACTTAGGGGCACCTGGGTGGCTTAGTAGGTTGAGCCTCTGCCTTCCGCTCAGGTCATGATCTCTTGGGGGTCCTGGGATCAAACCCTGCATTAAGCTCTCTGCTCAGTGGGGAGCCTGCTTCCCCTCTCTCTCTGCCTGCCTCTCTGCCTACATGTGATCTCTGTCATGTAAATAAAATTTTCAAAAAATAAAATATAAAAAAATAAAAGTCCTTTTACTTAAAGGGTGCAATCTATAGTTCTTGAGGGCATCCAGGTTTGATTAAATCAAGAGTAAAATAGTTTGAGGTAATTAGAGAAATTTGAATATGGACTGATTATTAGATATTGGATATTAGATTATTAGATATGGACATTTGTTGATTGTATTCGGCATGATAACTATGTTGTGTTTATGTAGAAACATACCTATATTTTAGAGACACATACTAAATATTTATGGGAAGAATGCCATATGGCTGGAATTTGTTTTAAAAATACTTAAGGGAAAAATAATGAAACAAATATTATAAAATTTTAGCAATTGCTAAACCTGCCTGTTGGATAAAGGAGTGTTCATTGTATGTGAACATGAAATTGCTTATAATAGGCCAGTTTGACCTAAAAGTGGAAAATTCATGTGGTTCAACCTTTTGGTCTCTAATTTTATGTATATTTGATTTGTTGTTCTTGTTAAAACAACAACTTAAGGTACCATGTGTTTGTAGGAAAAATTCCAGATACTTTAGTATATGGTACAAAAGACAGTTACTGGCCTGGTCTCCTCCCCCACTTCTCTACCAGTCCCCTCTTCTCCCTCCCCTCAGCCAAAGCAAAATAAGAATAAAGCTATAGTTGAACCTCCTTATTTTGAACTGTTTGATTTTCCTAAGCAAGCCAAGTCATTTCCTGTGCCTTTGCCTAAAATGTTTCCTTTCCCTGAACATCACACTTCCACTTACCAGTGACAGCTACTCACATCCATAACCCAGCTTTCAGGTCACACTGATTCCATCTGTCCCTCAGTTTCTTCCTCTTTGGTCCCCTACACATTCCCCACCCAACCTCCATCCCAACAGAATCTCTCAGTGCTCTATGCATCATTGCTGGACTATTGTTTTAAGGATTTTCCCCAATGGACTAAGTCTCTCAAAGGCAAGTCCAACACCTTACTTAGACTTTGCATCTTTGGGAGAGGTCACTTACTATCCACATTCAGGAGGCTGAAGCTGAAGGATCGACGTTCCATCTCTTCTGGGTCCTGCAGGTACATAAGAGCTGACTGGCCATCCTTCAGTAGAGTGGACATGCTTAGCAATAGGCACAGGGTAAGACCCTGATGGAAGCCAGCTCACTGAATGGATGTGCAAAGGTCAAGTTCTGACTCCAGCTAGATCTTCTGTCCACTCACCACTTACCATGACTCTTTCTTCCTGCTAGGAAATAAAGTTAAAATCAGCAGTCACAATGAGGGCAAACCCCAGGAGGACAGAGATAAATGTGGAAGAGTTGCTTGGGAATTAAAGGGATATCTTTCCCCATTCTGCCTGTGACTTATTGTGACTTAGTGAAAGTAATCTTGGCGGCTTGATAGTTAAGTAACAGATTCTTTGAGTTCTTCTTTAAGTTCTATTTCTCCATGGGAGTTTTCACCAATCACACGACCTAAAAAGGCTTTATTTCTTGAGATCCTATGTTATGTGGACCAAGGATTCAATTTACTAATATGCTAAGCATTGGTATCTACATTTTATATTATTGACCAGACTATGAGCCTCTTGAAGCAGGGATTATAATTTACTAAATTGTGTTCCTCACAGTATGTCACAGAGTGTTTTTTCTCAAATAGTAATAATAAAGGTAACAATAGCATTATATGACACTTCTGTATACCAGGTGCCTTTGTTAATATTTTATATATATTAGTTCATTTAATCTTCATATTCACTATGGGTCAGTCACCATTAGTGGCTACATTTTATACATGAGAATATTAAGAGGAAAAACAAGACATTAGTAACTTGCCCCAAATTGTTATTCAGCTAGAAAGGGGTAGAGGTAGGATTATATAACAGACAGCTTTATTAAATGTGTGTATATGTAGATGCACCATATTTGAATACAATGGATATAACATTTATATTGGCCAAATAAGAAAATGATTGAAGACAATTATATTTTCAACAGCACTCTTCAGTATATTGTTCTGTATCTTTCATAATATTCGGGAATACATTATGGAAATGAATGGGAATAAGGGAGATAGATTTTAAATTAAATGAATTAAAAATAATTATTTAATTGTGCACTGTGATTAAGTGGTCGGAAATAGAAGTACGAAGTGCTGGGAGAGTGTATCCTTCTGGTCCCTGAGATAGACTGGCAGCCCAGGAAGGTGGGTGGCCTCCACTTGGGGCTGTATGAAGGTCTGACAGTGAGGGGGACTGGTGAGTGGAGGGCTAGGTGGGTCCTAACATGTGGAGAATTGACAGGAGGGTGATCGTGCAAGCTATTGTACAAAGTGGTCTCAGATCATATATATGGAATTTGGGTTCTGTAAATTATGACCCTGGATCCACAAGTCAAGAGTGGTTGCAGGGAACAGGAGACAGGAAGGCTGCTATTACATTAGTCCCTGAAGGAGATGATTAGTAGCTTTGATTACAGAGATGGCGATGAGAACAGACACAAGTAGACAAATTGGGTATATGTTAGAAGGTCGAGTCAACAAAGCACAATTCAGAGACCTAAACAAAATCCTTCAGAACTTCTCAGGAAGTAGATTATCTCTCTCTCTCTCTCTCTCTCTCTCTATCTATCTATCATCCATCTATTGCCTTGTGAAAGCTGCAATTATGGTGTTAAATTCTTTAATATATGCTGGTAATAGGAGAAAAGCTCACCCAAACTTAAACTGAAGCTGATTCTTTTTTCAAATGCATTCAGTCAGTAGGTTGGGAGCTAAACTCTTTGTAAGGAATTAGATAGAATGCTAATGAATCTCTTACTCAAGGCTCTAGAGGATCAAGTTCCACAGATTCTTTATTTTCCCTGGATTTTAGTGGGGGATTTTTCCTACAATTCAGTTCTATGGCAGTGAATCACATTTCTCTCCAAGGCTCCTCAACAAACAATTTACACTGTAAATATATTTGTTGGCATGCAAATCACTCTGCATTATGAGTCTTGATTAATATTATAATGTGTTGATGAAAGCCTGTAAGTGGTTCTTGGAACTAAGGTTCAGACAAAGATGTGCTGTTTGGGTGCGGAATGTTTGTTGAATATTAGATTAGGTTTTTTGTTTTGCTTCTTTCTCTCTTTCTCTCTCTCTTTCTTTATTTTAAGGAGATGCTTGGTGTGAAGTGGTAACAAACTTCAAAATACGCAATTAATTAACACAACTAATCTATTGCCCAAACTGCATAAAAACACTCCTCCCCCATGCACACATTATGTCTGATCGCACCGAGACTGCTTTTGAATATGTGGGCCCTTTGGTTTAGCTGTTTAACCTCTTACTCATCGCCAACATCCTGTCTCTCGAGAAGTATTGTTCTGTAACATTGTGTGCCTTTTAAATAGCGTGCGTGCACATGGGTTGATTAGACCGTGTGCCCAATTCCCAATCTGCCCACTGAAATGCAGATACTGTTACTGGGCTTTGCTTTTCTGAAACGAGTTTCTCTTCCTTCATAGTGGGATGTGGATATGAGGAGGAACAGAACCAGACCCTTCACCTCAAGAGATGAAAATATTGACCCGCATTTTTCTGCCCCACACAGAGCTTGAATAAGCAACAATTCATTGGAAGGCGCACAGACTCAGAAAGTAGTCTGTGATTAAGAGCATTAGGTTTCAAATACAGCAGAATTTGGTTCAATTCCAGCTCTGCCACTTAATAGCTGCCTGACCTTGACCGAGTCATGTCGCCTCTCTAAGTTTGTTTCGTCATTTGGAAAACGGGGTTAATAATTTCTATTTCTTGAATTTGGAGTGAAAATTAAATGAGATCATGGGTTTAAAGTAATTTCTTGGCAAAAAAGAAAAAAAAATGCTCAGGAGATGGATTTGTTACTATAAGTAGATCCCCAGTCTCTGGTTCACTGATACTAAGACAATGAAGATAGTATTTGACAGAACTTTCTTCAAGGTTTGTGGGTTTTATTATATCCCGTCATCTCCCAGTCTTCACAACCAAGAATTCTGACTCTCATCTACACCGCACCCCCTTCTGCAGGTGGATATCAGGGGTTTCATGTCAATGGTGCATACTCCAGCAGCTCAGGAACAGAACCCTATCACCACTCTGTGAGTGAGTACCCAAATATGTTTCCTGAAAGCAGAACCAGGGGCCGTAAGGAGTAAAATAAGGAGACACAGAATGAGGTGAGGTGCAGAGGCTATGTTTGACAAAAGAAGACCCAAATGGAAGTTGAATTTGGGGGCAAATTAGACACATAGGCACACTCCCGTTTTGTTCTTGCCTTGTGACCCCAGCGAAGAGATAGCACTTGAGAACATATGTGCTCTATCTTCCAAGCAACTGAAGAGTCACAAGAGCCTGATGGCAGATCATCTGCCCCCCCCCCACCGCCCCTGGCCAATGGATATGATTATCCATCAGAAACATAGAAAATGCACTGTGTAAACAGCCCTGTGGTAGGCCTGGAATGATTTCCGTGGGAGGGCCAAATAAGACCTTTCCTTACACAGAATGTTCTGTGGCAAGGTAGGTATTCGTCTATGGGTCAGGATTATTGTTTCAGCAGGTTCACATCTCTTGTTTTCCTTTTTTCAATAAAACGTTGTACATGGATTTGTACAGATTATTCAAATCCATTGCTAGACAAATAGGTATGTGTGCATAAGTGAAATTCAATAAAACGATCCTTGGATCTCGACTCTTTCCTCTGTGTCCTCATTCCCGGCTTGTTGTTATTTCACTGAGAACATGGCTGCTGTCACAAGTGTGCACACACGTTTGCCACCAAATCTAACTTAGTCCTTTGCTTTCCTTTCTTTGGGGATGGAAGAGCACTAGGTTTTAGGTTTTGTTTTTGTTTCTGAGTCATAGAGTGAGCCTCCACTGGTGCCCTGTCTCTGGCAGTTGTTCTTTCCTGAATCATGAATATCTCTTCTCTGTTTGATGGTTCCCACCCACATACACATATGTGCTCCAATTTCCCATCTTTACAAACATGTCATGACCTTGTAAATATCTTCTTGGGAAGTCTCACTTGCAGGTGCTGGCTGATTACTAGCTTTCTGATGAGAGCCCTCTCCCCGGCTTTTAGACAGCTACCTCTCGCAGTTCCCTCACATGGCATAGAAAGACAGAGCATGTTGCCTCTTGTGTCCTCTTATAAGAGCACTGATCCCATAATGAGGCCTCTCCCTCATGACCTCTTTTAACCCTGAGTAAGTCCCAAAGACCCCACCTTCAAAAATTATCAGATTGGGGGCTGGCTTTCAGCATATGAATGCCGGGGGTCAGCGATAGCTCATACCTATCATTTTACCAAAATTGTACTTGATGATAACACTAATAATTCCTCACTTGCCAAATTCTATGATCTAATTTTACACAGCTTTCACTACTCATTTTTAAAAAAACTATTTCTTTCTGTGGTCTCTGGGATATCAACTTGCTTCCCCCCACTACTGACTTTTCTTTACTGAATTCTCATTTCCCAGTTTTTTCATTCTTTTGTCTCTGCTAACTCCCTTGGTGATGTCATTCATGTTCATGGTTTTTAAAACTATCTGTATGCTGGAGATATCCAAGTTTGTATTTTTAGCCCTGATTTCATGACCTCCTGAAATCCAAACTTGTATTCAACTGCTTACATGACTTCTCTGTTTGAGTGTCTAACACGTTTTCCAAACCTAACTTGTCAAAAACTAACCTCTTGGGTGTCTAGATTGTCATACTGCCACCACCCACTCAAACACCCTGTCAACCTGCTTCATCTTCATTCTTTCCTATCTCCTTAAACATCAACCCCATTCTACTTGTTCCTTAGACTCAAGAGCCTAGTTCTCTCTTTGACTCCTCTTTTATCTATTACTCAATGTCTAATATACCAACAGGTCCTACCAATGATACTTCAAAAATATATCCAGACTCTTCTCACTTCTTAGCTCCTTCATCCCAGCTTCCCTTATCCAAGCCCCCACAGTCTGTCCTGGAGCGAATGTCAGTATCCTAACAGGGCCTCCAGCTTCTGCTCAGCATTGATCCTCTCAGCAGAGCAGGAGAATAATCCTGAAAAATATAGAGCAGCTCATGTTTCTCCTTTTTGCTTAAGACCCACCAGTGGTTTTCCATTTCCATCAGAATAAAAGCCAAAGTCTTATCAGTGGGCTGCCAAGTCCTCAGAATCCTTCCCTTCTACCTCACAGGTGAATTTCCTCTCTCCCTTCGATGTTCACTCTCCTTCAGTCACACTGGTCTCTATTTTTACCCAAGCACAGACTAAACTCAGGCCCTTTGCATCACTCTGTCTTCTGTCTCCCTGCTTTATTTTTCTTCATAGCACTACAATCATATTTTTATTCTATGTTTTTAACCTAAGTTTCCACAACAAGAAAAACGCCATAAAACTCTGTTGACATCATTATTGGATTTCTAGTTCCAGAATAGCACATTGCAGATAGTGGGGACTTAAAAATATTTGTGTATGATTGAGGGCATAGGAAGAGAGAAAGATGTAATGAACCAGACAGAATCCCATAAAACCAGCTGCAAGCAGAATTGACATAGCTAATATTTATTTCAGAATGAACAGAACTCCAAAATCTTGCATTAGGTTTTGACAATCTGCTAATGCTTCATATACTTCCTAAAACTAATCTATTATGATAACATTTTTGGAAGAATGGGTGTTGAATAATCTCAGGTTCACTTTTGCTTTCAACTTTTTTTTTTGTTTTGTTTTGTTTTCAAAAAAGGAAAGCAGTTGGAGGGAAAAGTAATAATAGGATGGAAAAATAGAACCTGTTGAAATAAGGTAAGAGGTTGGATTAGGATGACACAAACTCTTTTGAGCACTTGCTTGCTAATCCCATTAAAATATCACTAAGTCATCAAGACAACATACTGTGTCCTCAATTAACCTGTCTGAAATCTACTTCAGAGAATGAATTCTTCTGGACAGAGCTAGTACCTCTTTATTATTCAGGTTGATCTAGTTATCTTTCTGTCTCTTTATAATTTCCCCTTTCTTCTAAAGTTTTGTCCTTTGAGGCCCTGTTGGTCTTTTACCTGTGTTATTGAGTAAAAGATGTCAGCAAACATAGAAGTTTTGAGGACTGAGGAAGATACTCTAATTGATTACACATTTACATTATCTCCTGGTGGACTCCCTTTGGTCCTGAGGTTTGCTGTAACCAGAAGTGATTTCCTCAGGTTTCTGGAGTTACCAAGAAACTCCCTGTTGGGATCTATTGGGCAAAAAAGAAACCCTACAGTGACCGGTTTTGTTCTGGGGAGCAAGTGCTAGCTAGCTTTAAGGCCTTCTGTAACTAGGCCCACATCTCAAGACAAGGTTTTCTCTTTTCATAGTTCTACAAGCACCTGTCATTGTTCTTTCACACAACTGGCCTTTCTAAACCTCCTTATTGCCAACTTCACACATTTGTTCATGAGTGCTGTAACTGCCTGAAATACCTCTTGGGTTTTTCTTTTGTGTGTCAAAAAACCCCACCTCAAACTTAATTCCTTGATGAATTTGTCCTGAGCACCAGCTCATATCAATCTCTCTTTCACTGGTAGTTCTGCAAAATGAGCCTCTTATTTTGGATTGTGTCTTGCTTTTCTATTCCATTGTTATTGTTACAAATACAATGGAAGTAAATAAAAATAAAAGCAGCTATCATTATTATCTAATATATACTCTGCTTATGTTATCTCGTTTAATCCTCACAGTAATTTGAGGAAGGATTTAATGTCATTCCCACTTTATAAATAAGAAAATTAAAGCTCAAAGAATTTACTCAGGATCACACAGCCAAGTGAATGCCAAGGCAGAAAACTATTCTTAGCTCTATAGATTGATTCCGAAGGTTCTTGTACTTACCATAGGGTTTGAGTTGTACCTGCCCTTGAGGAACAGTGGTTTATCATGCCTTTTTTTTTTTTTTCTTTTTCTTAGAATCCCAAACATATGGGAAGTCCTCAGTACCTACTAATAAATTAAAAAAAAAAAAAATGAAAACCTACTTCTGGGACACTAAATTATTGAAGTAATATAGGTCAGAAGGGAGATTCTCTTTCTCAGGTCAGCATTACTGAGATGGGTGGGTTACAAAGGCTTATTCAGATCTGGTTGTCATAAGACCTAGTCCCAGCCACTAGTTGTCCCTGCCCTTATTTGCCTGTGATAGACCATGCCGGGGAGGCAGCAAGGTCTAATGGAAACAACATGACTTTCTTAGAGTTAGGCTGACCTGGGTTTGAAAGCTCCTCCAAGACACTGTTGTATCTCAGGCAAAAACAAACAAACAAACAAACACCAAAAAAACAAAAAACTTCACCTCTGAGAGTCAGGGGGTGGGTGGGGAGGGTTAAATGCAAATGCAAATAAGAATGGTATCTACCTGGGTACCTGAGTGGCTCAGGTGGTTAGGCGTCCAACTCTTGATTTCTTCTCTGGTTATGATTGTGTCAAGTAATCAAACCCCAGCTCAGGCTCCATGCTCAGTGGTGGTGGGGAGGTGGGATGTCTGCCTGAGATTCTTTGTCCCTTTCTCTCTGCCCGTGTCCCTCTCCCCCATGCTCACTTTCTCAATCTCTCTCTCAAATAAATACATAAATATTTATTTTTTAAAAAGGAATGATATCTACCCACACAGCTGTTTATGAGATTATGAGAGCAGATGTAAAAATCCTTTTACATGGTTCCTGACACACTGTTGATGATCCTTCATAAAAAGGGGTCTTTAACAAACAGTTTAGGAATGCTAAATGGAAGCTTCCAGTCGTGGCCTTAGTTAACTGCTGCTTTGTTCTGAATATGACAGAGTCCTGTAAAACATCACATCTCTCTTTGTATGCTTCTTGGAGCCAGGACTCTTGGGGTTGGTGAGACGGGGGCATTTTCTATTAGTAAAAACATAACCAAAGGCCTGGGGAGGCAGAGCCAACATGAAGGTGCTGGACAACCACCGTCCCTCATAACAGCCACTCTTGCTCAGTCCTTGCACTTGTCCCCCAGGCGGAACTTCCTCATCCTTCATCTCTCTGAGCCGGCTCCCTTGGAGTGGCGGCTGAGAGTCAGTGTCACTGTCTTCGACACAAGTCTCTTCCACAGATGAGAAGTTTGAAGGCAGGATGGGAGCCTTCCTGAAAGCTTCTGTTGCTCTTTCTGCTTTGAGTACTGTTCTCCCCTAGTCTCAGGGCCTCTTAGCTGACCTTGAACAGCCTAACCATCATCTCAAAGAAGCAGCTTCCACCTGGCCTGGCACCCACCTCCTTAATTACCCCACAGTTGCTTGTTCAAGGGGAGATGGCACTGAAGACTGCAAAACCTCGAAGAGCCACGAAAGTGGCTGGGAAGATGGAGAAAAACCCTAAAGAAAGAAAGAAAGCTTAAGACTATTGTCCTTTCTTTTCTTTTCTTTTTAAGACAGCAGTGCCTTTTGCAGCACTTTTAAATGGTTGCCAGGGAAACAGAGCAAGGCAGAGGAGAAAGGTTATATGGATACTGGATAAAGCTAATGCACTTTTTAAAAACATGAACTAACAAGTGCTTGAGACTCTGGAGGTTCTGGTAACATCTCATTTTCAAAGTTCCCCTTCAGAGCCTCAAGTGCCTTGATATCATCATTAACAATATTTTAATCGTTTGTAAACCATAATTCATCTCCATCAGAGACTTGTGCTGATGGATTTTATGGAGCATGGCCTTATGAGTCAGCCATTATGGGGTACTTGGAATGAAGTGCTTGGCATGCTGAACCAGGAGTCCGTTAAACCAGAGTTTAACTCTTTGACTTAAAAGGGTTTGGTTCCAGATCTCCAGCCCTTCTCATCTAAGCAAGTGGGCAATCATTAAAATACAGCCAAATGCCAGGAAGTCTATTAATCGGTTAGCCTTATGTGTGGTCATATGAGTATGAGTGTGGAAATGACTGGTAGAAAGAAACAATATGTGTGTGCCCCTGCTGGTCTACTGGAGAACATTTATACTGGGGGGTGGTTCCTTGGGGAACTGCCTGCTACTCCATGTACTGAATATTTATGAGAGCCTGTTCACTTCAGTGAGCATGCTCATGAGTTTTCATTCAAACTGAATTTTGTCATTATGCCCTCTAGTGAGTATTTATAACACTTGCTCTATGGAGTATTGCCCCACTCTATATTTTCTGTGTCCCCCTAAGCATTTATTTACTCAATTTGTACCATATTAATTTGCACACGGTTATTTATTGTCTTGGGTTTTTAAACCTCTGTATGTTTCCCAGTTCAGTCTTACATGTGGTTGTTCTCAACAGTGCCTAACACAGCTCAGCTCTGAGTCAATGAGCAACAGAGACTTGATGTTTACTGTATGGTATCTACACACCTCTGGTACTCATTGATTTCTCAGCTGCAGGCAAGAGAGTCTGCTTAACCAACTGGCATTGGATCTACCCTACAACCCCCTTGTACCAGCAATTATGGAGGCCTGGCTGGCATCCGTCATGGCTAGAAGGGAGATACACACTGAATTCTTAGGAGAGGGCTGAGTCCAGATATTAGGAAGAACAAGTTGAAGAGGCTGGAGGTGGACTGTGGAATGGCAGACATTGTAGGAGTTGAAAGCAGGAAGGCAAAAACATTGAAACCAAAGTAGTATGAAGCATCCTTAGTGACTGCTGGAAAAGTCCAGCTATAATTAATGGATTGTTTTTAATGGACAAGAAAGTGCATAAGAGATGGGCCAGGAGCCCTTTTGTCCGGCACAGAGATGTTAAGTTGGCTGGTCCAAAATCAGAAGACAAAATGCAACACAGGTACATATTTTCTGTCATTAGAATCTTTGTTGATGTTTTATTACCTCTGCAAAAGCCATAATATATTTTAAAATGTAGTAGATATGAACCATAAACAAAATAGTCAAATGAGGCTTTGATACTCAGACCAGAGTAGATGTTAAACTACAAAGATCACTTAGCATGAGGTGGGTAGAATGGTTGCATATGACACAAAACATTATACACATAGGACACTATGTCGCAAGGACATGCTGCTGAAGAAAATAATCTTCTCATCTCTCATTTTCTAGAATATGAGCTGAGTTTGTGGCAAGGTAAAAATGACAGACAGTAGTCCTCCTTTATCCTTGGGGGATAGCTTTCAGGACCCCAGTGGATGCCTGAAACCACAGATCGCACTGAACCCTGTATATACTATGTTTTTTCCTACACATACAAACATGATTAAGTTTGGTTTATAAATTAGGCACAATAGGAGATTAACAACATTAACTAATAATAAAATGGAATAATTATAACAACATACAGTAATAAAATTATATTAATGTGGTCTCTCTCTCTCAAGATACTTTATCATTCTCTACTCACCCTTCTTGTGATGATGTGAGATGATAAAAGGTCCACATGCTGAGATGAAGTGAGGTGAAGCGTGAAAGCACTATGACATGACACTAGGCTACTATTGACTTTCTGACACTATAGCAGAGTGAGGCCATCTGCTTCCAGATGATAGTTGTAAAATCAAACCCACAGATAAGGGTAGCTACCACACAAAACTTTTTGCCCCTATATGTTGTGTAGGTGCTGCTGTGATATAACGGGAAAGGTCTAAGGGTACTTTTAATATGAACACGGAGGGATACCTCAGTGAGAGGCAATTAGGATTTAACCTTAGGAGGGCAAACCCCTGTTCTGAGGAAAGTAGAATGGAATGTAAAACCAGCGTGCTTGATCAATTCATACTGTATCTGTCTTCTAATACAGAAATTTGTGTTTTCCTTTTGATTCTAGGAAGAGAAATACTTACATGCTTCCAACCTCATCAAGGAGATGGGAAGGGTAATTGCTTCTTCTCCTCCTTCTTCTTACTTCTTACTTCCTCTCCCTCCTCTCTCTCCTCCTCCCCCTCCATCTCTTCCTCCTCCTTCTTCTTTTCTACTTCTGCTTCTTTTCTACTTCTGCTTCTCCTTTTCCTACTTCACCCTCTTCTTCTCTTCCTTCTTCTCTGCCCTCTTCTTTCTCTTCCTCCTCCTTCCCCTTCTTCTCTTCTCCTTCTCTTCCTCCTCCTCCTTCTTCCTCTTTTCCTTTTCTCCTTCTTCTTCTTCTTCTCCCCCCTCCCTCTTCTCCCTCCTCCTCCTCCTCCTCCTTCTTCTTCCTTCCCATCTTTTTTCTCTTTCTTTAAGCAAACAGGAGTTTAAAAACATATATACTTCTTGTATACATAGGAATAACTTAAGAAAACTGAGTAACCTCTAAAATATTTCAAACTATCAACTCAAATAGCATTTTTAGCTAAAGACCAAAGGAAGATTTGGGGTACTGAGGAGGCCAGTCAAGGAAGGTTGTCAAGCAAAGCACAGTAAACAAAGGCATTGTTTTTACGTAGATTTAAATTCACACCTTATCCATTGTTAATAACTTCTAGAGATTTAGTCATCTTTCTATTCCTGGTACAGAGAAAATATACCCTTATGAATGGAGATTTCCCTTATGAATGCTAATTTCCCTTACAAAAAAGCAGCTTATTCTCAGTTTTCAGACATTCTCCTGCATGGGTTCTTTTTTTAAAGTTTTAATTTTAATTCCAGTTAATGCAGAGAGCTCTATTAGTTTCAGGTATACAGTAATTCAACATTTCTATACATTACCTGGTGCTCATTACAACAAATGCACCCAATCACCTATTTAACCCATTCCATACCTACCTCCCTTTGGATAACCACCAGTTTGAGCTTCGTGATTAAGCGTCTGTTTCCTGATTCTGTTTCTCTCTCTTCTCCCCCTTTGTTATTTTGTTTGTTTCTTAAATTCCACATATGAATTAATTCATATGGTATTTCTCTTTCTCAGATTAATCTCAACATTATACTCTTTTTATGCATCCACATTGTTGGATATGACAAGATATCATTCTTTTTTATGGCTGAATAATATTCCATTGTATGATAATGCCACATCTTCTGTATCCATTCATCAACTGATGGATATTTGGGCTGATTCCATTTCTTGGCTATTGTAAATAATGTTGAAATAAACATACAAGTGCATGTATCCCTTTAAATTAGTGTTTTTGTATTCTTTGGGTAAATACCAAGTTGTGTAATTGCTGGGTTGTAGGGTAGTTCTATTTTTAATTTTTTGAGGAACTTCCATAGTCTTTTCCACTGTGGCTGCACTAGTTTGTATTTCTACCAAGAGTGCAGGAGTGTTTGTCCTTTTTTCTGCATCCTCACCAATACCTGTCTTTTATTGTGTTGTTAATTTTAGCCATTTGGATAGGTGTGAGGTGATAGCTCATTGTAGTTTTGATTTGCATTTCTCTGGTGATCAGTTATATTGACCATCTTTTCATGTGTCTATTGGTTATATGCATGTCTTCTTTGAAAAAATATCTCTTCATGTGTTCTGCCCATTTTTAATTGGATTATTTGTTTTGGGGTTATTGAATTTTACAAGTTCTTTATATATTTTGGATACTAAACCTTTATCAGATATATCATTTGTGAATATCTTCTCCAGTTTCATAGATCACCTTTTAGTTTTGTTGTTTCCTTCACTATGCAGAAGCTTTTCATTTTGATTTAGTCCCAATAGTTTATTTTTGCTTTTGTTTTCCTTGCCTCAGGAAACCTATCTCAAAGAAACTTACTATGGCTAATGTTAAACAGGTTACTGCCTATGTTGTCTTCTAGGATTTTATTATTTCAGGTCTCACGTTTAGGTCTTTAGTCCATTTTTGAGTTTATTTTGCATAGCCTGTTTAGAAAGTAGTCCAGTTTGTTGAAGAGACTGTCTTTTTCTCATTGGGTATTCTTTCTGTTTTGTTCAAGATTAATTGACCACATAATTGGGGGTTTATTTCTGGGTTTTCTATTCTGTTCCAATAATCTATGTGTCTAGTTTTGTGCCAGTACCATAATGTTTTGATTACTACAGCTTTGTAATATAACATGAAGTCCAGAATTGTGAAGCCTCCAGCTTTGCTTTTCTTTTTCAGGATTACTTTGGCTATTCAAGGTTTTTTGTGATTCCATACAAATTTTAGTATTGTTTGTTCTATTTCTGTGAAAAATGCTGTTGACATCTTGATAGGGATTGCATTAGACGTATGGCTTGCTTTGGATAGTGTAGATATTTTAAAAATATTTGTTCTTCCAATCCATAAGTGTCTAATGTCTTTCCATGTCTCTGTGTCATCTTCAGCTTATTTCTTAAGTGTCTTATAATTTTCAGAGTCCAAGTCTTTCACATCTTTGGTTAGGTTTATTCCAGGGTTTCTTATTATTTTTGGTGCAGTTATAGATGGGATTGTTTTCTTAATTTTTCCTTCTGCTGTTTGATGATTGATGTATAGATATGCAGTAAATTTCTGTGCATTGATCTTGTATCCTGTAACTTTACTCAGTTCATTTATTGATTCTAGTGGGGTTTTTTGGTGGATTCTTTTGGGTTTTCTACAAGTAGTATCATGTCATTTGCAAATAGTGAAATCTTTACTTCTTCCTTGCCAGTTTGGATGTCTTTTATTTCTTTTTGTTGTCTGATTGCTATGTTTAGGACTTCCACTACTGTGTTGAATAAAAGTGGTGAGAATGGACATCCTTGTCTTATTCCTCACTATAGAGGAAAAGCTCTCAGTTTTTCCCCATTTAGAATGATAGTTGCTGTGGGTTTTTCATGTGTGGCCTATATTGAGATAGTTTTTCTTTCTTTCTTTCTTTTTTTTTTTAATTAATCACACCTAAATAATCCTTTGGTCAAAGATGCATATTTTGGGGTGGCATATTCTGCTCCAGTTCAAATGGATGTAAAGGGTGATTTCTTTCTTTCTTTGTTCTTCTTTCTTTCTTTCTTTTTCATATTTTCAGGAAAGGAAATTCCATAATATCACTAATAAGTATTATGTGATATCTAAAAATATTTGCAGACAAAAATATCTGGATATGATCTTAAATTGCAAACTGAGTGATGACTGCTCTCTTTCATTGTTAGTGAAATAAGTGCTCCATTCATAGGATCTGGCTTCTTTTCAGAAGCTCAGTTTTTCTATTTGAAAGTTCAGAACAACATTTAAGATGCACAATAATGTCATAACTCAATGCAGGGTAAGATGGGATGAACCCAGAAATGCCCAGTTCTGCCCTTCATATAATCTCTCCTTGGAGGGCTTATAAGGGAGATATCAAAGGACTGATAGCAGGAGATGAGGTAGAATGTATCACTTCATTATTGGATGTTCCAATTTCTTACGAATTCCAAGCAGAAATTGGTAGAGTTGAGCTGGGGTGAGCATGTCCTTAATGGGGTCTCCTACCTCCTTTTGAACCTAAATCTTATGTATTTGCCATTTGCCATATGGTTTAGCAACTGGAAGTAATAACCAGCATTATCAAGCAGAGAGAAAGGAAGCCCAAGAAAAAGGTCTTGGCTCAGCTTACCAATTCCTGAACACAAAGTGAAGAGGGTCCCATCCAAGTGCATGACATTTTAATGAACCAGAACACTATTAGGAATATGGCCCCATCAGGGTTTTGTAATATGATCAATCATATTGATGGCTCCATTTGTCTTTGGAGTTCATAAGGAGTTGAGAAAGAAGCATAAGGGTAAGTGGGCAGAGGGCAAATTTAGAGAAAATTCTTACTGTGAGATGTTGTCATTTCAGAATTTACCTGCAATTGTGACCTAACTTATTTTGGATTAATGATGGAAATAGGCATCTTTATATATAATATTTCTGCATTATTGTGCTTTACTTCAACATTTTGAAAGAATTCTTACCTTTTTATGTGTATACATGCATATCTGTATATGTATGTAAAACATATGACTGGGAATCATGACATCTTTTACACTATTAATAAGATCACCATCCTATCTCTGTGATGATCTGTTAGGATCTGTACCTGTGGGCAGCACATTGGTGCTATCAATGACCAGACATTCACAGCACGATGAATCACACCATTATCTTGCACCACTCACTAAAGCATTTTTAATTATTACAGTGGCATGATTTCTTAAATGGATGATCATCTTAAAATACATTTAGAACAATGCCATTGTTTGCATACTTTTAGTGATTAGAGTCAAAATCATGGTATTATGTTATTAATGGCTTACATTATTATATGAATGGAGCAAAGAACATTTATTGAATAACTTCAGTGCCTTTTTCACTCCTTTAAGAGCCTCACTTAATTTTCCTAACAGTTCTAAGAGGTTAGAACTATACTTTTTTTTTTTTTTTTTTTTTTTAATTGAAGTAGAAGCCCGGTCATTTTGCTCAGTATACTACTCCAGCAACAGAGCTGGGATTTGAACTCCTATCTCTATGACTCCAAGGATCGCATTCTTTCTAGTATCCTATATGGATACTAGATACATCCTATATCCAATATGTTTCTAGATTTTTGACATAGGTATGCTTGGAAAGAGTCAAGCATTTGGGGAAGGAAATGGGTCTACTGATAAGGATGTTTTATTTGGCTCTGAGGTGCCTGGGCATGGAGCATGCAGAGTATCTGAAGCCAGAGAGAGCAAAATGAAGGTTGACTAGATCTGTTCATCGCAATATCAGTCTATACAAGAGTGAGTGCATGAGTCAGGGTAAGTTCCATAAGACTTGGGATATACTGGCTTGCTTTTATCAGAGGCTTCTTATGTAGCATTAATTATAAATTATATAGACATCAGGAAAAAATAAGAACTATAGGATAATGCATTCTATATAATTTGTGCTGATACCTAAAGGATGTTGGATTTGAAACTCTGGCTTTTATACATATGGTGTCCTCATCACACTGACCCACAAATAATAAACTCTTTCAGAGCAACTACTAGATGCTTCACAATGTTATATCTCAAGTACTTGGCACGATGTGTGACACAAATTAAATATTAATTAAATATTTGTTGAAGAAATAAGTGATCAATGAATCAATAATTGTTTTGGAATGAATGTAGATCTCTGGTTGCCAGCTTCCCTGGAAATACGGTTGTTTAGTATTATGTTCTTGGTTTTGTAACATCTTCCCTTCATAGACCATGTATATTTTTAAAAATTAAGTGGAATGAAAATTAATTTTATTTTCAGACTATTTAAAGACATTATGGCCCCACAGAGATACTCTGGGATATTATGAAACAAACTTTGGGAAATCGCTGACCTAGATACAGTACCAAGGTGATAGGTGCTACATAAATATAATAAATTATACTGAAAGGGCTCCCTAGGCCTTTCTTTCCTACGAGTACAGATGGTACAGAAATAGTCTGAAGAAACATTGAATAATGTCTCAGGGCAGAAAGACTTAACACCTTGTGCTGCTTTTTCCACCTATATTCAAGTTATTTTATTTAATATCAAATTCATTTATTAAATAAATATGCATTGATAGAATGTGTATGTTTATGATGCACCAGACATGGGGCAAGGGTTTTGGAAGGTAATGGTGAACCAAACTCATCTGGTCCTCCTCCTCCTACAGAGTCTGTAGACAAGGGGCAGGGAAGTAACAGACATTAATTAAGTGAACACATAAATAGGTACATAATAGATATGTTATTGCTCATTTTATTTCTTCAGTTAAAAAGCAGATACTGCAAATAAGCCTGTTTAACTCTTAACATTTTTTCCTGTTTATCCTTTGACACATGCTTTCCCTTCTTTTTCTAAAACATCTGATGGTTCTAAGCCCCACTAAAATGTAGAAGTGAAAGGTCATTTTCAAACACTAATTGAGTTTTTGGTTTTGGTTGTGGTTTTTTGAGAGGGGAACAAATGAAAAGAAATAAAGATATCTTATCTTATTCATAACTGTACCCTTATAAACTGAATCAGTATTTGTTGAAGTAAGTTGAAGACCCAAGACAGAGACCAAGTGACTAGGTTATATCATAACTCAGTAACAAAGCAAGTGAGGCAGAGAGGAGCTTTGATATGGATTGTACCATACAGTTTGTAGAAACTCCGTAGGTACTGTTGACGATGATGGCAATGAGCTATTTGGGGCTCTGGTACACTTGAGAGAAAACATCATTTGAGAATTCAGAAAATGATATGATGAGCACAAATTTTTATCCCCATCTTTCCTGTTCAGTTTTGTTATCATGCAACAATTTTCCCTGCCCCCAATGTACACAAATGCACAACATCGTTATCATCTGGCTATAAGCTGGGGGGTTTTTCCAGGAGACAGTTGTTAGGTTGATATTATGTTCCACCCCTGGCATTTTCTGTATCTGCAGCAGCTCTTTCCTTGGCTGTACAGAGGCTGGAGGGGTGCCCGTGGGAAGTTCTTTTCCAGACCATCACAGCTGTTTGTAAAGTTGATTCCAGAATATCAGTAACCCTTCTCGGCATTTTCACCTTTCTGAGAGTTAACAGTGTATAGTTGAATACACCACATTCCTCTATGATTATGCTTTTTTTTTTTTTTTTTGTAATTAATGTAAACGAGTTGATCCAAATGCAAAATAATTAAGGGGCTTAAAAACAGACTATCTTTCAATAAAAGACACATCTGGTATTTTCCAAACACTGGAAGCAATAAATAACTACAGTATGCCAAACTAGCTGGGAATCGGTAGAAACTGAAGGGTGCTGCTTTCTTACCTTGTGCTCTCATGGAAGCATGGAGCAAGCTGAAGGATCCTGTAGGCTGTTGGGGCACAGGCTTTATGATTCTCTTGGTGGATCATGTCAAGTCATACACTTCTTTTTGAGTTAAGGTACGCACTCTACAGAATTAGTCATTCAGAGTACTTTTGGGGCACATCAATCATAGGGAAGGCATGGGAAGATTACCCTCGTGTAGGATGGGCACATCTGTGTGCAGGAGAGAGAGTCTGAACTTCTTAGGCCAAAGACTAAACTCTGCACTTCCTTGGATTAGCTTGTAATCCTTAGGAGTGTTCTGTCCCTAAGTATGAGGCAGGAGATGCCTTGGGTGGGGGACATTTTATAGAGGTAAAATGTAGGAAAACTTCCCAACTACATTTTGAGCATAGAGATGTTAATCACTTTGATCCCACAAATGTCACATAGTTTCTCCCTGTGATCTGTGGGATGGTGGTTATGCAAGTAATGATTTCCTGCTGCTGAGCTTTCTTTATCTTCTTTTCCATTTTAGTTAATCCCCATAGCATCTCAGAGTTTATTCTAAGTCTAGACTAGAAGGAAAAAAGAAAAAAAAAAAAAAAACTTGCGTTGTTACTATTTAAAATGGCCAAGGGTCTTTGACCAAGTAATTTCAGGCAAGAAAAAATTTCATGAAGAAATAATTCAAAAGTAAGAGGAAAGTCTCTACACAGCATGATTTTTAATTGGGGGGAAAAGCAAAAGTAAAAGTCAGCAATATGAGAAGGCTAAGCAACTTATTTGATATTCATTGAAGGAATTATTTTAAATAGAAATTATGAAGAACATAGTGTTCTGTAAATGATTACAGCAGAGTAATCAGTAAAAAAAGGAAAATATGAATTTTACTTGTGCAATAACTATACAATTATCCACATATCCATAAATATGAACATGTATAAGATCTAAAAGGTATAAGATGTCTAGAAAAGATAGGATTGCATGATTTTTCATCCTTATTGTCTTTATGTTTGCCATTATTTTTGTGAAACAATAAAAATTCAGGGGAGCAAATATTATGGGGCACAAAATTATATCCTAGGAATTGACCCTTTGTCCTTGTGAAATAAAATAGGGGAAAATCCACCATTTTTGAACCTCATTTTACTAGGCTCTGTTTCATCATTTCTATAATCCTTGATCTCCTGGCAACCCACCAACTCACACTCACTGAAGAATTTGGAGACCAAAAAAGTATATTCTGTTCCAGGTCATACCCAAGTAACATTAGTGTCCACGTGGAAACAGTTCAACACTATAACTTTGAGACTTTACTTTCAAGTCCAAGTAATTATTCCCTTTTATCATTCATATTCTATAGCCACAAACTGAATATTTTAATCATTTGGGAATTAAAATAATGATCTACTGTTATATAAAAATTATGATAAAAATTAGCATCTTCAAATAATAATAAACATTGTTACTCAAATTCTGTGAGTCAGGAACTGAGTGCCTTCTCTAGGTGGTTCTCACTCAAAGTTTCTCAGGAGGTTGCAATCAATATAGTGGCTGGAGTGGGAGCCATAAAGGTTCAAATGGAGCTGGAGGATCTGCTCACCAGCACCCTGGCAAGATGGTTTGGACTGTTGGCAGGCGGGCTCATTGTCTTACCATATAGACCTCTTTACAAGGTTGTTTCACTGTCCTCACAGCATGGCAGTAGTCCAAGAGAGAGAGATCATGGGGGAAAGGGCAATGCCTTTTACAACCATGCCTCAGGAGTCACACACTCTTGCTGCATGCCCCTGGACACACAAGACAGCCATAATTCAGTTTAGGAGGATTCTACATAATTGCAAGGAGGAAAGGATAGTTGGGGACATTTCAGAGTTTGGCTACCTCAGTTCACCCTCTGGCCCTTAATGATTTACATCCCTTCAAGATGCAAAATACACTTACCCCCTCCTGAAGCATTGAAGTGACCCTGAAGTGTCACCCAAGCCTTAGCCTGAAGTTTAGAATCCCATCATCTCCATCAGATGGGTGTAGGATGATGCTCTTCTTGTGTGTTTCCTTGAGTGTAACTCCCTGAATATAGTTTCTCTCCATCTGAGGACCTGTGAACTAAAGAGACAGCTACCTGCACCCCCCACCCAGCCCCAAGCACAAGCACACACACGCTCTCAGATGTAGTCAGCATGCAGTGGTGAGGTAGGCATAGTGTGATTGATGGATTGCTCCATTCAAAAAGGGGAGACAGAATGCTCATAGGACTTACTGGTTCATAGCAATTCTGAAATTCAGCAGAGAACTGTTGACAGTTCCTTGATTTGGACTCATGGTTTGGGAATAATTGTCCATGGGTCTTGGTTTTTCCTGCTAAGTTCTTGGTTTTACCTTATGAGTCATCTTTCCTTTTTCCATAAAAGGCAGCTTATGATTGCATCTGAGTTTTTGTTGTTGTTGTTTGTTTTTTTAATTTTTTTGTTTTGTTTTTGTTTTTGTACTTCTAGCATGAAGCTGTTTAGGCATCCAAAGACTCCTTTCATTTTGTATTATCTCTGTCCTTTTCAATCCAACCAGGCAGAATTCTTTTTTTTTTTTTTAATATAATTTTTTATTTTTTATAAACATATATTTTTATCCCCAAGGGTACAGGTCTGTGAATCACCAGGTTTACACACTTCACAGCACTCACCAAAACACATACCCTCCCCAATGTCCATAATCCCACCCCCTTCTCCCAAACCCCCTCCCCCCAGCAACCCTCAGTTTGTTTTGTGAGATTAAGAGTCACTTATGGTTTGTCTCCCTCCCAATCCCATCTTCTTTCATTTATTCTTCTCGTACCCACTTAAGCCCCCATGTTGCATCACCAGGCAGAATTCTTATCAATATAATTATTTAAAAAACTTAGGGTGTCTTGTTGATATTATTGGGTTCATCATATTAGACAAAATCTACTCAAAAATCTCTTCTTAAGTGAGCCTTTGTCATCTCCAGGCTTTTACTGAGGAACAAAATATTTAAGCCTCTTAGAAACCCTATTGTCTCACTGAATGGTTCTCTGAGGCATCAACCTAGATGTTTCTGAGAACTTAACAACAGTTTTTAGAGACACACCCTCAATTTCATCTCTAATACCAAATTTTTCTGACAATTTCTTAGGCTTTATTTATTGCCAGAAGCTATTTTTAAATTTTAACATTACTTGCCATCTGGAGATTCTTGGAATATTCAAAAGCAGTAAACCCTGGCTCCTTTATCTTTAACAGTTCTTGCTTTAGGGAAGCTCTGCTGTTTCTCGTTTTGCTATAAACAACATGAAAAATCAGGTGGCACCTTCAATAGTCTGTCTCAAAGTCTTAACTAGATCACCTAGATGACTAGGTACATTTTCTACCTTGTTTTTGCAAGCAATAATGTTGCTAAACTTTCTTCCCCATGTAAAAACAATTCCACTTCTTCCCATTGATAATAACATTTCTTCACCTTTCTTTAACCTTTCATGATGGCATTGTCAAGAGCCGCAGCCTTGTGCTCTTCAGGCTTTCACTAACACACATCTCACCACCTTATCAATTTTTGTGTTACCTGTATTGATTTCATGACATGGCAGTTGACTTCCTCCATTGTGAGTAATCTAAGAGAGTCCAAGATGGAAACTGCAATGTCTTTTATGGCCTTGGAGTCAGATGCCTCACATTGGACACATTCTACTGGACATGTAGGGTAATCATGATTTAATGTGAGTGGGTTCAGTCGAAGGATGCTCAATGCCCGATTGTTAAAGGCATGTTAGAGGTTGTCCATCAGAAAGATTCTTTACCTCAAAATATGAAACTCCACAGTGTGTGTATTTTTCCTGCCATTTACTACATATTTACCATGGATCAAGAATTGTAGTAAGTGCTTTAAATGTATTGCTATGTCTAATCATCATAGAAAGCACTGAGATAAATGTTATCTTACAGATAAGAAAACTAAGGCACACAGATATTAAATAATTTCCTCTAGGTCATACGTTTAATAATGGCAAAATTAGAATTCAGTCCCAATTGTATCTAGTTCAAAATCCTGAGATTTTTAACTTAGATTTGATACTGCTTTTCTTTCCAGCCACAACCTCCTTTAGTTTTAACTTCCTCCCAGTATACTGTCTTTAATCCTAGAAATTCTAGGCCCTTCCTTCTCTCCCAATCTATCAGACTCTCCTGGAATCATTTCATTTCTTGCTCAGCTTTTATCCAATGATTGATTATCTCAGGTATTTCTCAACATAGCTCCCTCCCTTTGTAACCTTGTCCTCCTACCACACTTACCATAGTGGTTCAATATGACAGTCAAATTCTTGGTTCTATATTCTGGTTACTGATCTCAGCTGAGGAAAGCCTCCTAACACTAGATTTATGCCACTATAAATTTGTTGCCTCCAGCTTTAGCTGGGTCTTCGGGACTGAATAACAATTCTTTCTCTTGTCCTTGGCCTGATCTTTTTCCTCATCCTTCAGATTACCATTCCGAACTTTCACCTCCCTCCTTAAACCTCCAATCTCTGCAAGTGAAGTGATCTTCCAAATCAACCATGTACATGTATCAAGAAGTTTATCTGCACCCTCCTTCTTTGCTCTAGTCTCTAAAAATGATGTACATATTACTGTAAAAGATAGCATTTCTGCTTGTCTCTTTAATCTTCTCCCTGCTCATCTACTGTGGGTCACTGTTTCATCAATTATGTTCTCTGTCTTTTATCTATCCTTCTCTCCACCTTTTACTCTGTTTTCTCCTTTCAGTCCTGAGCCTCCTGTGACTTTAAAACTCTATCTAAAACAGGTCCACCTGTTCTCAGTCATCCATCGGCTTTAATTGTGTGCTCTGAAAACCATTTTATCTTTGTGGTGATTTTTATCTTTATTTGTGCTTATCTTTATTTGTGTTTTTAATTATAAAGTGAAACCAATGGTTTAGATAATGTGGAAAAGAGTGAAAAATTTACACAATCTGAAAGGCCTGCCTTCCTCCTGCCCTGTCTCATCTTCCAGAGAAACTGCCTTTTGTAATTTAGTGTTTCTCCTAGCCATGCTACGTGTCATCATTCTACTTCTTATACGTTCTGTGCCTTCTAAGCCCCATGGTACTTGGTTTCTGTTCCTCATGTAAATTTCTCTGACACTGTTCCTGCAGAGATCATCACTGCTCTCAAAATAAAGAATCCAACGGACACATTTTTGTCCTTATCATTCAGATTTGATTGCTTTATTTCGTGCAGTTCAGTTTTTCTCTGTCTCCTCCTTTCTCACAATTCAAAAGTCTCTTATGGATTTCTTTCCACATTAGACATTTATTTCTCCTGTGTCTTTTTTATAGACCACTTATTTATTTATTTATTTATTTATTTATTTATGGGAGAGAGAGAACACATGCAAGTGGTGGGGGGCAGGGCAGAGGGAGAAAAGAGAGAGAATCCCAAGCTGACTCTGTGCTGAGGGCAGAGCTTAGCTTAGAGCTCGGTCTCATGACCTGAGTCAAAATCAAAGTCAGACACTTAACAACTGAGCCTTCAAGGCATCCCCATAGACTCATCTTTTTTGAACTGCCCCTCTCACACTGGGGCTCCCTAGGGCTTCACTTTTGCCTCCTCATTGTTCTCACTCTGCCTACCTCCAGAATTCATATCTACTGTTACAGTATTAGCTACCATTATATGCTGATGACCCCTATATCTCTCTCCTGAGATGTGTGTGTGGAAATGTCTGAAACAGGAACATCAAACTCAGTATACTCAACATAAACTCATGGGAATGCCTCCCTATTTGCTGCTACATCTATAACCCCTATATTTCCTAATGACACCACAAGCCTACTTGGTCCCTTATACCAGGAACCCGAGATTTGTCCATGATTTTTTCTTTCCACTGTCCCCTACCCTTAGGTAGTTACTAAAGATAGCAGATTTGTGTCCTTAAATATTTTTTTAATCACTCACCTCTTCTCTAATTCCTTACCAGTGACTTAATTTAGGTCATTATTGTCTCTCATCTGAACTTAAAAAAAAAATTCTCTGAACTATTGTATCTGCCTGTAAACATTCTCTCACCATCCCCCTGCCATACTGTACTATGCATCCCTGTTTCCCCCACAAACAAAGATTCTATCATTTTCTTTGTACACAGAATGATCCTCTTAAAATAATAATTATAAAACCATGCAGAGCTTCCCTTGCTGCCAGCAAATTAAAATTTGTTTTCTTAGTATGTATGGTATACTTAGCATGCATGGTGATTTTTCTGTCCTCACCTTCTATTCCTCCTTTTTATCCCATCAATTATACCCCTACTAAATTACCCTGATCCACCCAATGGCTTGTCAATTCCTGCATGGTTTTGACAGTTTTACTCCTTTTTGCCATTGCTTAGTTGTTTCCTTCCTAGAAGGCTGTAGTATCCTCAGCTTGTAATCCTATCCCTGTAATACCCTCAACTCCTTAGCTAACTGCTCATCTTTAAGAATCAACTCAAGGGTCACATTTTCTAGAAAATATTTCCTTAATCCCTTATCAGTGTTAGATACCTTTGTGTGTACTAGTACGGTGCATTCTGTCACTTCAAACAAGCACACCTTCCTTTTAATGGCCTCAACCTGTGCCTAGTAGAGAGTAGATACATCAATTAATGTGTCTGTTTTAGTGAATGAGTTCACATTACAAAGACAGCTCAACTGCCAATCAAAGAGTGATTTGTCTTTTGTAGGATGTACAACAATGCACTGTAGTTCATTTCTTTGTCTTAGCCTTATCTAAGAGAATCAAGCTTTTAGATCTTTAGAGCTAGATAGACTGGGGTTGATATCACTGCCGGCTTTATTAGGTTTATGAGATTCTTCCAGTATTTTTCTTTTTTTTTTTTTTTTTTGTCTATTTGCCTTTGATCCCTGTTCATCTTTAAACCTCCAGTTGTCCTGAATTTTGGGGGTATCATGCTTGTTCTTAAACCTCTTGATTTGTGCTCCTGCAGTAGTCACGAGATATGGTAGACTATTTAAATTAATTCAGATTTAAAAGTTCTTTAGACACCCCATCCATATTTCAGGTACGCAGCACCACATGGCAATTTCCCTATTGGACAGGGCAGATTATGGAGCTTTTCATCATCCCAGACAGTTCCACTGGACAGCACAGCTCTATATGCAAACAACATCCAAGCAAATGAAACAAAACAACACTCACACCTTTATTTCCACCAAAAGCTCCTTCCCTAGATTTCAACTGTCTTGAGCACACCTTCCCAAATTCTTTCTTGACATGTGGAGTTTTCCAGACTTATATTCACCAGATGATTCTCTCTTAGTGCAAATATGGGCTTCGTGTGATGCTGTAAGACAGCTCTAGGTTTTTTAATCTTCCCAGCAGCTCACTGAATCTTGGTGTCTAGCTCCTGAAGCTCTCTTTTGTTGCTTGAGCAGATTTTCAGACACATTTTGTTCACACATTGTGTCTGTCTTAGAGTTTGGACTGAGGGACACTGTAATTTCCAGCTTATTTTTTGAAGCAGAGATAACATCCATTCTTGATCCCAGTAAACATTTCACCTTCCCCTGGTCCAGTTTATCAGATCAGCTCTCTTCCGCAGATTCTCTTTGACAATTCATCATTCAGGTGCTTCTCCAGGGAGTGATTTTCCTGAGTACCATCACCACATTTTTATACTATCAAAATTACATTTCACAGGGAAGAAAGTAATTGACATAATATCTATCAAGGGAGAATCAGAGTCGTTTTCCCATAGCTGCTATACTCTGCTTGCTTTTAGAGCATTTTAGCCCATATGTGCCATTTTATAAAGAAGAGATTATTTGTTTTGTTTTTATTTGTTGTTGTCTCTACCACTGATGTGGTAATCAACATCAGAAATAGTCCCAATTCTATATGGATGCATTTGTGTTATTTATTAACATGCATTAAGTTAATCAACTGCTATGTACCCAAATAGGCTGCATGGAAGTCACAATGGCAAATGCAACATGTACACTCTTCTTCAAGAGCTCACCATCAGTTTGTCTTCATGGTGATGACTTAGGGTAGACTTTCTTGGGAAAGCATCCATTTAACAACATATGGAAGAAGTCCTACTTGCCTTCTGTAGGGGAATACCAACGGTTTTTCCAACCTCTTTGTAGTATATCAGGGCCTGGGTTCTTCTTTGCTTGTGTTCTGACAACTGCCCACACTCATCAACAAACAAAGCTGGTCTTATGCATTCTGACAAACCCCTGACTGTTACTCAGGAGACATTTGAATGCAAACCTTATGGACTAATGGAAGCATTAAGAACAAACCTGGTTCCTTTCTCCCACTGGACCCCCATTGGTTGATTCCATTCTCCAGTGGGAAAATATGATTAATTGTAGCTAGTAAAACTTAGAAAAATAAAGGAGATAACACATCTGGAAGGGAGACTTAGAATAAAGAAGAATAACAATTAAAATCTTTTTGGCACTCGGATCCTGACTCAGGCTTAGCCTTGATTAGGTCATAAAACCTTTGTCAGACCTTAGGGTAGGGTGTGGGGGGGGGGTGTATGACCATGTGTATGTATGTGTGTGCCTAATCTGTGAAATGGAAATGTTCCTTTTTGGCTTATCACAGTCCAATGAGATACTGCAGTAGAATGCACTGTTGCCATTTTTAGATTTGTCAAATGTCAAGACATGAAGAATTGGCCAAGAGGTGCCTGGGTATGCACATAGTGTGGTTGCCTTCACCTGAGTTATATAATGATGTTATACAAAACTCATTAGGTACAGTGTGAAGTGACATGGAGTTCAAGAGTGCAGAAAGCATCCCCGTCTTTATTTGTGTTTTCCCCAAGCTGGCTTATGTCTCTTTTACCAGGCATTTGATGAGAGTGACCACCCTCAATTCCCTCATCAGCAGTTACTTCTTGTTGAACCTGTTCACTTTTCTTCTGGTTCTCTTTCATCTCCTCCTTGCCCTCCTCCTCCACCTCCTGTACCTTCTTCCATTTTTGGTATGTCACTGGGCACAGCATTGTGATAATGAAAGAGTAGAGGCTTGGTGGCTGGCAAAATGGAAATGGAATCCATACTGTGCTATATAAGGTGTTATATATTTGAGGGGAATTTATGAAATCCAGAGCCTGCTTCCTCAGCCCTAAAAGGCACTCATGTCTCTCTGTCGGGGTTATTATGAGGATTCAATGAGTCAATGTGGGCCAAATGCATGGCACGTAGGTAGTATTTCATTTTAATTAATTCAGCAAATATGTATTGGCATCTGCTCAATGCCTCATACAGTTCTAGGCACTGGGGTTACAGCAAGAACAAGTCATGCCCTGTCACTGCAGAGGTTATGCAAGAATGGGTAGAGAGCTCAAAAAACACACAAATAAATCTTATATCGTCAGCTGATGAAGAATGCTAGCAAGAAACATCATTAGGAGTTCTAGGTACTATTATTGCTGTTGTTGCTGTTTTAGGTTACCTACGGATTGGTCCCTTTCTCTTCTTCCCAGGTCAGCCTTCTGTTTTTCCTTGCAGCTCTGCTTCCCTATACCATGCCTTCACATTGATTCTAGGGCATGGGTTCCCCAGTGAGTTGACATTACTCCGCTTGAAAGAGAGATTAAGTATAAGGAAGGAATGATTTATGAGACTTCTGTCACCCAGGCAGGACATTCTCAGCATATTCTCAAATAATTCACAACTCCCTTTCTGTCTAGGGCTCAGGGAACCTGGTTGGGGAGCTGGAAATGCAGGGGGTGCCCGGACAGATTAGCTGCTATAGCATGGGCTTTCTGAGGGAGCCCAGAGGTTAAGGGCGAGTCATATGCTTTAGTTGTTCACCAATGTTCACTGTAAATCAAACTTCGATGCTGTTCTTGGAGATCCCGAGTGAGCCATGTGGCAAACATGTTTCTTCCTCCTTCGTAGGCCAGACAAGGGCTGGGGACCTGCTGCATGCAGATGAAGGCTGCCTCAGGGTTCTCTCTCAGCGTCAGCAGATTCTGCACCTGCTCTCAGCCTCAGCCCTCCTGGATGCCTATCTTTCTTTTTAAGGGGTGAAATTTTGAAAAATAGGGAACTAATCCTCCTCAGGAACTGTTTAAAGGGCTATAAATGATATTTCATTCCATGAAGTATTTTCCAGATTAGGGGTTCTAGAGCAGAAGTTTCACCTCCTGGGAGAGTTAAAAAACCTCAATGTCTAAAACGCATCCAGGGCTGATTAAATCATAACTCCCAGAAGTATTTTTTCTTTTTTTTTTTTTTTTAAAGACTTTATTTATTTATTTGACGGAGAGAGATCACAAGTAGGCAGAGAGGCAGGCAGAGAGAGAGAGAGAGAGAGAGAGAGAAGCAGGCTCCCTGCTGAGCAGAGATCCCGATGCGGAACTCGATCCCAGGACCCTGTGATCATGACCTGAGCTGAAGGCAGCGGCTCAACCCACTGAGCCACCCACGTGCCCCAGAAGTATTTTTTTTAAAGATTCCCATTTGATTCCAGGGTGCAGATGAGGTTGAGAAGCCACTTTTGTAGACTCTAGGGCTTTGGGGCAGCCATGGGAGCAGCTGGGCCTCCTTTCCATGCAGTGCATTCTAAAGACCTTATAGGGATGACCTCTCTTGAGGAGAGAAGTTTGGCACATAGGATGACACAATACCTATTTGTTGCGGAAATGAACAGATAAACCAAGGAGATCGCCAAGTTTCCAGGAGAAAAGGAACAGGAACCTCCCTTACAACAAAGCTCTAAGTGCGGGAGAGGGGTTGACTTTGATGCTGGTGAATAGCGGGCTCCAGACTCAGAACGCGTGGGTCTGCAATCCACTAACCGAGCTACGTGGCCTTGGGAGAGCAACTCCATCTTGAAAGGACGAGGAAATGAGTTGGCCGATGGGTATATACAGTGGTCATGACAGTGTCTGACATAAGGAAGTCCCCGATAAACGTTAGCGAGCAGTGTAGTGTTAAGTGCTGATGAATGTGCAGGGGGCGGAGGTATTTCAGGAGCACAGGGGGTATCGGGCTAGCTCGGCAAGGCGTCGGGAAGGCCCATCCATGTATAAGGGACATGAAACTTGGGTTTGATGTAGGATTCTTTTATACTGAAAAATGACAGAGGATGGGTGATGGGTTTGGAAGGTATTTCAGGCATGTGGGCCATGGCCTGGAAGTTTGTTGAATGAGCTGTCACTTAAAGTAACAGAAGCAGGCAAAGCAGACTGGTCATTTTCTATCACAAAAGATTCTTGTGCCCCAGTCTCTACTTCTGCTTATGCAGACCTGCTCGCATGCCATGGCAGTTGCTTTTCCTAACTCACCTGCCAGCCCAGACATGTACTTAGCCATCCAGCCACCTCCTGAGCTCTACAAGGAATCAGTTCAGTATTTCTTTCTGTAACTGGAAAGACTCTCACAGGCTGCAAACTTAGGCTAAGGCTGCAAAAATGTAACTTCGTGATAATTACTATATTTTTTAAGATTTTATTTATTTATTTGACAGAGATCACAAGCAGGCAGAGAGGCAGGCAGAGAGAGAGGGAGAGGAGGAAGCAGGCTCTCTGCTGAGCAGAGAGCCCGATGCGGGGCTCGATCCCAGGACCCTGAGATCATGACCTGAGCCAAAGGCAGAGGCTTAACCCACTGAGCCACCAGGTGCCCCCCGTGATAATTATTATTTTAATAATTAAACTTAATGTCTCCATTTTGCCCCATTTTGCCCTGGGCCGGACCGTGGTCTCTTCAGAATCAAGTCGGTCAGGTCAGGATTTTCACCTCACACTTCCAGGTGACTTTTAAATTTTGGGGTGCTGACTCAGTATGCTCTGGTGGGGAGGATTGGGTTGGGAGCAGTTCCTGGAATTATCCCCAGAATGTCCCTGTGCCAGTGAGGTCTTCAGTCATGGATCCCAAAGGCCCTTCCTCAGCTACTTACAGACCAGAATGATTGAGCAGTTCTGGGAAGTTCTGTGTGATTCTGTCAGGTCCCATCTGCCTAAACATCCCTCATGCCCGCAGCACTCTACATCCTGTGACCTGGGATGCAACCGCTCCATTCTTGCCTGGTCCCCACCCGCCACTCTGAGGCCCCCGGAACTCTTACTTCTGTGGGGCTGGAGGCAAGGGCTGAGGAGCAGTCCTCAGTCCACAAGTAGTCCTGCAGTTTTCATAAGCACCGCATCCACAGGAACTCGAAGGCCACAAATTAACTATGTTACTTCTTTTAGCATTTCTGCTCAGAACCATACCTGGAGGGCAGGGAACCTAGAAGGCTTTTGTTGCCTTAAGAGCATTGGTGAGGGAGAGCAAGGAGGGAAAAGGGAAGACACAATAGCCAGATTTACTAGGGAGGGAAATATTGGTAAATATTCCAAAAGCAATCTGCTGCACTTTTCAAAATAAAAACATCATGACAATTATTGAATGTGAACAACAATGCCAGTCTGTGATAAATGCTTTTGCAATCAGTTCTTCTCTCATTTACACTCACCATAAAAGGCAGGCATATTACTGAGGGGTAGAGGAGTGATTACTTTGCCTTGTAGTAGACAGTAGTAAGTGGCAGAGCCTGGATCCCACCCCAAAATCTGTTTGGCTTAAAGTCTTGAAGGCTAGAATGCCTCACATCACCTACAGTGCGACTTTTTGCAAGAAACCAGATGAAAGCTATCAAAATATTGCTGAGAAGTTGGCATTAATACATATTTTTGATAAATAAATGCATATTTTAAATGTGGTAGGGTCATTCTTTACATAAAAGCATCCCATGGTAAGTTCCTTTGAGGTGTAAATAACCATTTCTTAATTACCTGGCTCTTTGTTCTGTTGTTGGCTCAACCTTGTAGATCAGATTATCTTTAGACAAGATGCATTTTCAGGTGCTCTTCTTAGTCTAGAATGTTCCATTCTCTGTAATCTAGTAGCGGCAGCTCCAGAACAGTATCCCTACAGGCAGATTGATGTGATCCAACCAGCTTCCATTGCTATGGTTCTCTTGAGGCATTTTCATTTAATTATAGGGTATCAAGAGTATGCTTGTGAAATCGGCTTGAATATAGCAAATAAAGCAATATGACATTTTAGTAACTTCAGGGTGATAGTGCTGAAGCTCTTGGCCTTTAGAGGCAGGACGAGGCCATGGAGGTCAGCCCTAGGATTTGCCTCTTCCTCCTGCTCTTTTTCCAGCCTCCTGGCGGCCTGACAGCCACCTGTGGGTCTCCCTCTTCCTGCTACTGACTCTGGATGCAGAGGCAGGTGGCAAGATATATAGTGGCCATAAATGGCAAGTATATTAATTGAATATGATGTTATAATAAACTATGAGTTCTTCACTAGGAACTCTGTATTTCTCCAGGAGTCTGGACTTACCAAGAACAGGCCATGTTTGTCTTTTACCAGCTTTGCTGTCATTTCTATGGTTTTTCCTTCATTTCAGACACACAAGAGCATGCTAGGTGATTGGAATCATTTCCTGAAACGCTCATGTTTTTATCTGGTAGGATTTTTTTTTTTTTAAATGTGAGAAGAAAAAAATAAAAAAGAAGAAACCACAACCATTTTAGATTAGCATACTTTTTCAAGATTCAGGAAGTTTTTTTCATCACAATGTCCCCCTCTGAAAAACAACTTTATAAAATGGATGTGATATGAGTTTCGATACTTGTTAGAAAGAAAGATGAAAGAGAAAATACATTTTCTTTGCTGCTGCACATAAATGTCTCCCAACTTTAAAAAAAATCCCCATATAGCTTCAAACAGGTACCGTTTTCTAGTCCCTGATCTCTCTCTCTCCTTCCCTTCACCTCCAAACGTCTTGAAAGCTGGGCTATTTTTGTAGCCTCCACTTCCTATTTTATTTCCCATTCAGGCTCCATTTACTGCCACCTAGACCACCCCCTTCCAACAGCTATGCACAAACCAAACAGGCTTGCTGGGGACTCTTCCCCGCCATCTCAGAGGTGCTCCTCCCTGTTCCGTTCCCCATATTTCTACTGGGCAGCTATCCACCTTCCTACCACCATAGAACTCCTTCCAAAATGCAAGTTGGAGGATAATACTTCTGAACTTTTCAAAATGCAAGTTGGATTATAATATGATTCTTTCTGGAGTAGCCGGCCCCCAGACATGCATCCACAGCTCTTTATCCGGCATTCCAGGCCCACACCCCATTTCTCCAAGGGCCCCCTGAGCAGTAGTAATTCCCGTAGGAGGCTGGTCTCTTGCACCCTTTCAAGGCTTTGCCCTGCCTACTGATTCTGCATGTGATTCCTTTGCTCCCTTTGTTTACTGGTGCACTGAAACCACTTGAACCATCACCTGGTCTAAAAAGTTTCTCAATGGCACTCACCACTCATGTCACGCGTGACTCGAACAAGCATCTATTGGAACGTGCGTCACCTTGCACTCAAGTGTCCTGCCAGATACACACACACATTCCGGTCGGCTGTGGCTTCCTTGAGAGTTGAGACAGTATCCTTTTGTCATTTCTGTGTCTCTAAGCCCAAAGTCTCTGACTTATACTGTTGAATGCATGAATGGATGAATGAATGAATAAATGAATGAAATCAAACCACATTTTAGATCTTAAAGTGTTAATCTGTATGGGATAAGGTCAAAGAGAAGAAATCTGTATTATATGTGAGGGATTTGGAATTTAAATTTAATTGTAAATGATTGCTGATTGAATTATATATAAAGATAATTTTAATTGATTTGCCCAGAACTAAGCTATAATTTTGCCTTATGTTTAAAAACTGTACATGAAGCTATTAGGAAAAAAATACCAGACCTATATTGAATTGTAGTTATAAGATAGTCCACATGCACAAGGTAATGATATTACCGTGTGACATTTTATGAAGAATTTTACAAATAAGCCACCTCTGCCTATGCTATGTCTCCAGCTAATTTTCTTGCTAGTTATCTCAATAATTGGATCCTAGGTCAGTCTTTAGCCATGTAAGAAGCGTTGACAATAAAATGGACATTTGGAAATTGTATCTCCATAACTCCATCCAGAATAAATTCCCGGGTAAATAGTGAGCCAATTAGGGAAATATATGTGTGCTGATGAGGTTTTGAAAGCCACACCAGTGAGCTAGTGGGGACTTTTAAATGCCTAGATTCGTCAGTATTTGAATTGACAGCTCTTTCTGGCAAATCCAATTTTTAACTGCAAGTAGCTTCTTTTAGAGATTTTAAAAAGAATGTTTGGAGAAATCCATTCAGCATTTAAAATGGTGATCATTTATCTTTTCCTGGCATTAAATAAAAACAGCAAAAACAAAGGCAGCCAGAAGAAGCCTTGCTAGAGCTTTTAGGAAGACGATCTGCAGTGTCCTTTGGAGAATGGGCTGTGGCCAGGGCCTGGCTGACAGGCTGGGTCCCAGGATACACTTCAGGATGAGGAATTTTGACTATGAATCTTGGTTCAGGGTTTGATCTTTGTCCCTATTGGGCTAAAACCTGATTTTTGACAATACGCCCAGAGTGAATCAGTCTCTCTCATGTGGTCTAAATTTACAGTTTATTTATTAATTCATGGATATTTCTTTTTTCAGTGTGAGGACTTGACTCTATAGGCACCTTTAACATAGAGTAAGTTTTGTCCCCTGATGACATCTTTCTGTCCTATGACTGGTCCTTGGAGGATGCCCACATGATTCTAATCAGTTCCAACCAGTTTGCCCCATCAGACATCTGTTTCAGCCTGGCCTAAGCCTTCCTAGAACTGCATGTGTGAAAAAGGACTGTTCCAGGCCAAAACTTGCCCTGGGAGATGGACTCATTAGTAGAGTGGCTGGTAGAAGTCCATCCCTGCCTATTCTGCCTCACGTAGTAAACTTTGATGAGCATCTCCTTGGAGCTTTTGTTAGGAAAAGATACCCATTTTTCTGGCTTTTTATTTCAATATAAAAGGATTTCTGAGAGAGCACAACTTCTTGCCTCTCTCCTATCTCCTCTTTACTTCTCCCCATGGAAGAAGGTGCTATTCTTCTCATAGGCAAACTTGTCAGAAGGAATCTTTCTGTGGGAAAAATCAACCATTCCCTCTACTTTGCAACAACCTGGCTACAGTGTATGGGTATTGAGGGCTGCTCTCTTTTACACTACAAGAGACTCCACTGTGGATACATATTGTATATATAATACAGATATTACAGACCCCCCCCCCCCATACACTGCTCTTGTAGCTGCAAACTACCTCCTTTGACATCAGGAAGACAATTGACACCTTGTCCCTTGCCCCTCTGTCAATCTCTTCGTTAACTCCAAATTCAGAAGTGGAAGATGATCCTGACACCTTTCTCTCGACACTGACCAGAAACAAACAAACAAAGCATTTACCACATAGGATATACCTTCACTGCACACAGACTATGGCCTATTTCTCTTTCTGGTCAAAAAACGTAGGAGAAAATGCATGATGGAGCATCCACCGAAGCCCCCAGGATAACAGGCACACTCCAGCAAGCTGGTGCCTTTGTCCTTTACACTCTACCTGGCTAATTTGGGGTCCCGTGCTTACGGGGAAGCCCTCCCTACTATAGCACACATCCCTGCACTCTGCTCTCAGAGATGAGAGGGCTCATGGTGCTCTCTGTGGCCTCACCATCTTGGTTCCAGGCAGAGCCTCTCCTTCCAGTCAGACGGTGTCAGAATGGATCAGGTTAGGGCAAGCTGGAGGAGGAAAATGGAGTTTAGTCTCATAAACACAGAAGTATATGACCACTACAGACTTCCGCATGTAGCGAGGTCATGGCTGTCATGCAGAGGGGTGACCCCCAGGCATGATCTGACCCCTCATCCACTTGTGGCTCACCAAACGTCACGGCTCAAAACCACAGCCACATCCACACATAGAAGTTGTCACCCAGTGCCTCCTGCTGAAGGTGTGCAGGGATGAAGGAAAAACAAGCCAGCCTGGCAAACTCATCCAGTCTTTGAGGGCAAATTATCAAGGGAAGGATTCCGTTTTCACCAATGTCTAGACGAAATGGGATTTTTCTCAGGAATATACCAAATAACAGAGCATGTACATTTATAAACACACCTATAAGGTTTCAAAATGTATCACATACTGTGGTTTATTCTATCCTTCTCAATACTTATGTTTGCACGTAGTTTAGTACTCATAATCTTCCATTCTCTTTTTTTGAAAGAACTCTCCCCAATTTAAAACATTTCAGATATCACAAAACATAATTCACAAACTTGTGTGCTCTACTCCTTGAGGTAAAGGAGAATCTACTGAGATATCAGAGAGATTCAGCAGCAAGCCACGTCCAGGGACAGGAGAGGAAGGAGGGATAAAGAGTATGTCACCAAATGAGACTGAAGATGCTAAGCGCTTAAAATCTGTAGACTTGAAATGATCTTTGTGTCTCATTTCTTTGTCTCAACAGTTAGGCTGGGAAGATGAGATTTGCTATCACTCCACCTTGTGGAAAGTTTGAAAAGGGAGATTTTCTCTCTGCAATTCAGAATGCGAGAGACCATATGATGAGGTATCATCGGTGATCACAGGACCAACCATCTGTTCTTCGTAAACTTGACCCCTTAAAAATTTTCAGCCAACACCCCTCCTAGCTCCTCACACATCACAGCTCCTGGACTTTAGATTTTATTACCTTTTGAAAGTTCCAAACTTTAAAAATTTAAACTTCTTTCCCTCACACGGACGGAAGCAAACACGGGGTGTGAAGAATCCATTTTGTGGAGCTACATCCTTTAAACAGCTACATTTTTGGAGTCCTCTTCATTTCCATTTGTTTCTGAGTTTGCTCATTTGTTTTGGATGAGGGAGGATTTATATAAGTTTAACTTGTTTCTTTATTTACAATATAATATATGTTAATTTTAGATAATTTGGAAAATATGGAAAGTATGTAGAAAAAAAAATGTCCAAAATTCCCCCACCCAGAGATAAACAGCTGTTAAAAATTTCAGTATATATCCTACCAGTCTCATTTTAGGCATGTTTATTTCTTTTGTATAGTGTCACTGATAGTTGTGTACTATTTTATATCCTGCTTTTTTTTTACTCAATTCTGTGAACATTCGATAGGTCTTGAAATACATATCTATCTATCTCTCTCTCATTCCATAATATATATGTATATATATATATACATATATATATAATTTATTTATTTATTTAAGAGAAGGAGAGAGGGAGAGAGCAAGTGCAGAAGGACCACAGGAGAAGGAAAGAATCCTAACCAGGCTCCACACCCAGTGCAGGACCCCACTTGGGGCTTGATCTCACAACCCTGAGATCATGACCTGAGCCAAAATCAAGAATAGGATGCTGAACTGAACAAGCCACCTTGGTACCCCATTGTGTAATTTCTTTAGTCAGTACCTCTTGTTAAAGAAGGGATTCTTTCTTTTTTTTTTTTTTTTCACCATGAGAAATTATATTCTGATATTATACTTGAATATAAATCTATAGTCTCAACACCAATTACTTCCTTGTAATAGATTCTAAAATGTTAGACCTTTGGATCAAAAGCATCCAATAAGGTTTACAATATGTCCATCTCCCATGAATGCTCAATTCCACAGGACCCTTCTCAATATTGTGTATTATTATTTTTTATTTGATTTTAAAAGTTTTATTATTTGTTCATTTTTATTTTTATACGTGAGAAATATCAAAAGTATCTTAATGTTTTCATTGCAGTTATTGGCTCAAGAGTAAGGCTGAACATTTTTAGGTATGTTTACTGACTTTAAGTTTTTCATCTTGTGAACTTTTATCATGTCATTTATCCCTTTTTTATTAAGGTAGTTTAATAAATATATTTATAAGATAAAACTCTTCTTATCTCATATCTTGGGGACATTTTAAATGCTGTTTATGTTAGGGACTCACTTTGTAATTCCAAATGTTAACCCTGTACTAGGTACTTAATAGATGATCATTCAATTTTAGATTTACCTAAAAAATTAATTTAAAATTGTGGAATTAAACAGCACAGTGGTGGCTTTTTTTTAATAGAAATTACATCTATCTCTGTGTTGTAAAAACTAGGTATTAAATGTCAAATAGGAAGAGTGCACATTTTGTAGGGAAGTTCTATTAAATTGGATTTCCTAGAGAAGTGATTTAAATTAAAATTTCCTGACAAAGTTTTTATCCATATACAACCCTTCATAGGGCTCATTTTTCCAGGGTCATTGAAAGTTGTTATTAAGGTCATTGCAGGTAGAGAGATAGACAGGTGGATGGATAGTTAGATAGATGTCACAGATAAATGGGTGATAAATACCAAATATCATAGATTGGTAGATAGGTGGGTAGATAGGTATGATAGATGATAGACAAGCAGAGAGATGACAGATAATAGACATACAGATAGGTGGATACATAGACGTTAGGTAGACAGATGATTGATATCACAGATAGGAAGGCAGATAGATGCTAGATGAGAGAGACAGTGGGAGTTTCTGTGTCCGCACTCTTTTGGCTGAGAGCACCCTCACTGAAACACAGTTCATCTCAGCCCACAGTCTACTTCCTGGACAGGGCTGATGAGCCTCAGGGATTCACAGGTTAGTGACACTGGGGGTCCAGGATGTAGTTGTGGGTCCTACTGCACTGTCATTGCCCAACAGTTCATGGAGGTATGGGCAAGAGTGCAGACCTTCAGCTAGCTCTAGGAGTAGCTTTGTCACCTCACATGCCACGGCCCTTTCTTTCCATGTATAGATATATTTGGTATTATAAGCTACACCTGTGCTGAGTACTCTAGGGGATAGATATCTGAAAATTAATTGGCACTGACTTTTCTTCTGAGAAACATAAACTTGTGTGGGAAATCAGATCGGCCTGTCATTGGGAAAAAAAAAAAAAGCTTTCTGCTGAGTATCAGCCATGTCTTATCATCCACTTTGCATATATTTACCTCTATTTTCCCCAATTTTCATTATCCTAGTTTTCCAGATGTGAAAAATGGGAGGCTAATTGTCCAAGCTCCCTGAGCTAGCAGTGTCAGAGGTGGGAATGAAACCCGTCTCCCCAGTCTCAATGTCTGTGTCTTGACACCCTAGTATATTGTAACTCTGTATACACAGCTCATGGGCAGAAATTGTGTATTATCCCTCTGCTTGTGTACGGCATTTAATGTGGTGCTTAGCACATAGTAGATGAACCAGAGGTAGGTGTTGAACGGAGTGAGTGGGTAAGTTGAACTGTCCTCTGAAAAGCCACTGTGAAGCTAGATCCTGGTTTTCGATACAGAGTATAAGAGAGAGAGGGAAAGGAGGGGTCAGTAAGAGAGGGGAGGAACAGTGGGAGTAACAGTTCTTCCTGGGGACCCCGGTGATGTGTCTGCGGGCTGCCCACCCCTCCCTCTCCACGGGTAGTCAGGGAGACGGCACAGGACCCCATTAGGTGTCACTGGGACCAGAGCAGCCCTTCCCGCTATCTCTCCTGGGAGCCCTCCCTTCCTTTGTACTGTGAGCTGTTTTCTGCTCCATTTCCTCTCCAAGCCCTCAGCTCGCCCTCAGAGCGCTCTGCTATCTTCCACATCATCCTAGCTGGAATAAAATATAACTGTGTCTGAAAAGTACAGAAATCAAAACTCCCTTTGGGGATTCCTTTCCCCATATCACCTGTCGAACTGAAAACCGGTGTGTCCTTGAAAAGTTATGTATTTCAGGCCGCAGGGGTGCTAATTTGCAAGGCCCATTACTCAAATAAAACATTAAAACAGTCTTCGATAAGCTACTGCTCTCGGCCTGTTTCCACTCCAGCACCAACATTACCAACTATAGGTTTCCTGTCAAGCTTCAGAGCCCAAAGTCAAGATTTATCAATTGATATTTTGACTTTAACTTTTACGCTTTCATTATGTCACTGCATTGGGAGCGCGGCCACAGCTCCCTAGCTTCTGCAGCTTTCTTATTCCTGTCCTTGAAGCTACTATGGAACATGGGGTTTGGAAGCATCTTCCTAGGTCTTCTGTGTGAAAAGCACTGTCCAGATTGTATGTTACTTACTTTAGGCTTATCCACAGGCAGGAAGATGTAATGTCCAGGCTTCACAATGTTGTTTACTCAGATACGTTAAAAAAAATAATTAGAAAGATCTTCATTAGACATGTCTTCATGTCTTCAAAAGAGAACGGGGAAAAAAAAAAAAAAAAAGAAGAAGAAGAAAGAGAAGTCATTATGAACCCTACCAGCTAGAGAGAGGTAGGCAATGTGTTGCTGTATATTCTTTCAGTCTAGTATTTCATTTTTATACCTGAACTATACGGTTTTTATGCTTTTATGCTATGCACATGTAGTTCAGTGTCAGTGAACAATTTTCAAAAGTTTCAAATGGGGACAGAATGTAAGTTAACTAACCGGTCTCCTATTACCGTTTACTTAGGTAGTTTTCATTGCCATGACTAATGCTTTCATTATTTTTTTTTTTCTATAAACCTTTGCAGGGGAGATAAGAGAGAGGGTCATTTCATAGGGAATCTCCCTAAGGTGGAATTATTGGGTCAGTCATTGGGATTGGTTTTGATCTCGGTTGCTGGACAGCTTTCCCCAGGTGGAGCTCATGAGCAAAATGGTGCCTGGACAACTCTCCTTGCCTGCCTGATGTTGGTATTGATAGCTGAGGGACCCACCTGTTGACACTGAGTGCTATAAACAGTGAGACAGAACATCCATTCTCTTACCAGTTCTAGATTTCTAGCTGAGCCCATCTTGGGTCTGAGATCTGAGGTTTGAATCTATCAAACAACGTGGCTATGCTTTAGGATGGGAGATTTGGAGCAATTGTTTCCCCTTGTGTGTTTTAAGTTGTCTATAATGACATGAGATGATTTTTATAATGTTAACTATTTTTATTTTTTTAAGGAAATGCTGCACATGAGGTCCCAGGAAAGTGATTTCTATTCATAGTGATAAAAGCACGTTTATTTTGTAAACTTCTTAGAGTTTCTAATTGCACATTGGTTAAGGGAGAGTAAAGATATTCACCTTATTGATAAACGGGATGATTCCTTACCAAAACCTTCCTGGAAATTGGAAAAGTTAATTGTAATTTAGAGCAATTACCGTAAAGTATTGCACCTGTAGAATTAAAGGCCATTATCCCGGAATCTTGGATGGATTCATTAATGAATCGGCAAATAAAGCACATGATGAATTACGAAGCACAGTGTCATTATAATTTTATGATAAAGCATCTTGTTCTGGGTGACATTACATTTTCAGAATGAAATAATGACTGGCTCTCTAAAAGTCTTGAAGGAACTCCTAAGCTTTTTCAGATAACAAAGGGAATAGGAATGTAGAAAAGGAAGAAGAAAAAAAGCAGGTGCCTTTTTTTAAAATGAGAACATGCTGAGGTATGAAAAGCAGATACAGACCCTGCCCTGGGAAGAGAGATGAACTTTGTTTAAATGCTACATTTAAAGAGAGAAGAGCATCTCCTCCACCAGTAATGAAGACAGGTGTGCTTTACGCTGACTCGGGCTAGTAGGATTTAGAATTTTATTTTGTAACTTTTTTTTTTTTTTTTTTAAGCTGCATGTTATTTCCCCTCCATTCCCTGACCGCCAGGCTGCCCAGTGCCAGAGCTCCACATCAGAACTGGAAAGCCTGCAAGAAGCGGGACCTGAAATTGCTTTTTGGTGGGCCCGATTTCATGCTGAGCGGGAAGCGGCAGCTCAGAGATGAATTGGAAGGCCACGCTTGTCAGCGAATGAAATGTGATGAACCTCACATTTTATTGACATGCGGCGGCAGAGCTGGCTATAGCAGCTGGCACAGCGTCTTCTTAATCCCGTGTTCTTGAGGTGGGAGTTTGACCCAGTACTTTCTGTTTGAAATGATACATATTTATTAGACTATGCTGCTTAAAAGAAAGAGAAGAGTGTGCCCGGTGTCAGACACTATTGCAACCAAACCTTTCTTTTATTAAAATAAATACAGACAATTTCACTATGACAGCTCTTCCACCAACGGGGAGCTTTATTAAGTAGTGACCTTCAATCTCTCCATGGAGACAGGCACGTTTGTGCCGACCACTTGTTGGGGAGGAGGGATGTGGGGGAAGGGTCGGGGCACCTGTGGAACATTTTACGGGTTTTGAGAAAATCAGCCTGAAGTCCAAGTAGCCTGCAGCTCCATTAATTACATCCATCCTCCCATTCGCCTCTACAAAATCAATTGCAAACAACATCCAATCTCATTTTCCGCGGTACATTTCTGCAAGATATAGCTGTACTACCAACTCTTTCCTTCTCTCCGGGAATAGCTACCCGCCATCACCTTATAGCACAGGAGCTTTAAGAGTGAAGGAATATGAAGGATAGACACATTATAAACAATATAAGTCCTCCAGATTTTTTTCAAATAGGCTTTGCCACTTGCAAGAGCTAGAGCTTGTGTATTTAAGGCGGAGTGTTGTTGGTTGAGTATGCGCTTCTTAAGCTACTTCTTGTGTGTACCATTATTGATGTACATTTTGTTATTTTAAGGGAGAGATGGTGAAATGGAAAGAGTAGGGAAGAGAAGGGACGATCACTTTGCTTGTGAATATGTGTACACAATAAGTTTGGCATATACATTCATATATATACATACACACTATAGATATGTACATATACAAACATATATACAACACACACACACACAGTGAGGCTGCATGGCCTTATGAGTCCCATTTGATGTGACATCAGAAGACCTCAGTCGCCAATTGTTAGCTCTGTTTTCTTGGATGAGTCACTAACACTCTCTGAGCCTAAATCTCTTCAGAGTTAAAATGAACATAATATCCAGTTCAAGGGACTAGTGTGAAAATCCGAATCAGGTAATGCGTCTAAAGTTGATTGAAAAAATTTGTGTCTGGTTCAGGAAGCCCTAATAGTCATATGTAGGAAACATCCTCCATTCTATGTTTTGGGGAGTCTTACCTCTCTTTTAAGTGTGCTCACTTGTATTTGTCCTATTCAAATGTCATTCTTTTGGGTTCTTTCCATATTTTCCATTTGCTGAGGTCATTTTGAGCCTTCATGTCAGTTCATCATCAATATTAATTGAGTGTCCTGGTCTGCAGAGACATGTTTGAGGGTTTTTTGAGAAATAAAAGTAGTAAAAGATGGATTGGTTTTCCATCAACAAAACAAAACGAAAAAGCAAAAAACAAAACAACAACAACAACAAAAACCCCTGTCATTTGGCTACACTTTTGATGCTGTCTTGTTTTACCCACATCAAGGTCAGGTATATTACCTGGCTTTCAGTGTCCTCCCGGCAGGTCTCATCCGCCCCCCTCTCTTTCCTGGTGGTGCCGTGGCTCAAACCTTTCACTCAGGCTCTTCCTTCTTCCTCATCTTCCCCCTCCTCCTCCTTGATCTCTACCACATTTAAAGGCCATCTTTGATCAGGCCTTCTTATGAAGGCTCTCCTGATTCCTTAGACCAGCTCTCCTTTCTTGATTCTTCAGTTACTTTTAAAGTCAGTCCCAACATTGACCATGTGACTATTAAACAGTTAATGGACTCATTGTTTTATCTTTCCAAGCAGACTGGGAGCAACTTAGGGCAGAGCCAAGTCTATGTATCTCCTTTATAATGTGTGTGGGCATACTGACCGTGGTATAGGTATTTGACTTATTGATTATGTGAGCGGTGGAGCAGCTTCTACCTTCAGGAAGTGTGTATCAAAATGAATATCATAAATCCTATAAGTACTATGCTATTTGATACTCTGTTATTGATTACAGGTTCAAATTGAAAGAAAAAAAAATGGATTCTTCCTAATAGACAGCTGTCACTCTCTTGGTTTCCATCAGATTCTAGCCCATGTAAATATGTTCTACATGAACAAAATGTTCAGCAAAAATGTTTGAAGCCAAGGTCTCTGCATTTTTTTTAATTTTTTATTTTTTATAAACATATATTTTTATCCCCAAGGGTACAGGTCTGTGAATCACCAGGTTTACACACTTCACAGCACTCACCAAAGCACATACCCTCCCCAATGTCCATAATCCCACCCCCTTCTCCCAAACCCCCTCCCCCCAGCAACCCTCAGTTTGTTTTGTGAGATTAAGAGTCACTTATGGTTTGTCTAATAAGCTCCATATATGACTCAAATGTATACTGAAGTTGGAGAACCATGGTACAATATATTTATTGTATCCTACCTTTCAAGTGGAGAAGATTTACAAGATTACTGGCTATTTTACAGATATTTAGTAAACAGTCAATATTTGCTTCTTTAGTTGAGATAATATTATATGATACTTTATTTAAAACATGTATATTTAACCCATTAAAGTAAACTTGTGCTGAAAATTATACTGGCTTAAGGCAAGATAGACTGATGAGAGCTCAAATTAGTAGGTGAAACTTTAAGGAGAAGCAGGGTAATTGCATAGTTTTAATGTAACTTAGCCCAATGTATGTTATTCATTGTGTTGGTTTTAGCAAATCACAGTTTTGTTTTGTTTAAGATTTTATTTATTTATTTGACAGAGAGAGCACAGCAGGGGGAGCAGCAAGGAGAGGGAGAAGGAGAGGAGGAGGGAGAAGCAGGCTCGCAGAGCAGGAGCCTCATGTGGGGCTCGATCCCAGGACTCTGGGATCATGACCTGAGCTGAAGTCAGATGCAGGTTGTTTTAAACAACACATGTTGTTGTTGTTGTTGTTTGTTATTTTGCTATTCTTCTTTCCAAGAAGTAAAGCTCAATCCCCCCCGCCCTTTCAGTGTGGACAGGATTTGCTGACTATCTTCTAATGAACAAAGTGTGGACGGGGAGTAACTAACTTTATAGCGAAGAAACCTTACCGAAACCACCATCCCAAGTGGCCAAAATTGCCATCACAAGTAGTGTCACGTAGATTTCCTATTTTCCCAGTATGATGCAATAAGAAGGAACATCAACTCTGCAGTATCCTTACTCAGGGTAATCATCAGAAAATATCAAACAAGCCCAAATTCAGGGACATTCTACTATCTATCTGCCACTACTGTTTTAAGTCAGAGTCATAAAAGAAAAGGAAAGACCAAGGTACTGTCACAGATTGAAGTGGACTTAAAAAATGAGTCAACTACATGCAGCGTGGGATGACCGATGTAGTGCTGAACATCCACGAGAAAACCAGGGAAATGAAAATAACAATCTGTAGTTTAGTTAATAGTACTGTACCAATGTTAATGTCTTCATTTTGAGTATTGTATTGTGGTTATGAAAGATATTAAGAGAAGCATTTGCAGGAGCTCTCTCTATTATCTTTGCGACTCCTCTATAAATCTAAAAGTGTTTCAAAACAAAAAGTTGGGGATTTTGTTGTTGTTGTTAAGAACTTGAAAAAAAAAACAAAAGCAGTGCTTGCTTAAAAGGCTTTACTTTTTATCACAAACCAAGCTGGATGCTGACCTGTTTCCATCAAACAAGAAAAAGGGGCTCCACAGATGCAGGTGGAGACACCAGGTTATCCACTGTGCATTATTGATGAATATCACTGTAGGGGGTTAGAACGCAGCTTGTCAGAGAATTCCGGAGAAGGGAAGTGACAACTTCGTGAGGTTCCCTTTATGTTTCTTAAATACCTGCCTCTCTCATTTGAAGGAAAGTGGAAAGTACATGACCTTTGAGGCTAAAAATTAGAAACTCGCATCAAAGGACAAATGACCATTCCATTTAAATATCTTCAATATGAAATTAAAGAAATTCAGAAAATAAGAAATGTTAAAGTGTTAAGTCTTCTTCACTCTCTTCATATTTTGTGATATTGATGGCTATATTGTATGTGTAAAGAAAAGGAATTATTTTTGTGTCTAATATTTAGAGCTATCTGGAGCTGTTTTATTCTGATTCATTGAGAAAATTTCTCGGCTTCACTCCACCTTTCAATTAATGAACTTTAAATGTTTCCTGAGGAGGAAAAAAAATATATTCATCTTCTCTGACCTTTTCTTTTGATGGAGTCTGAGTAAATCACTTATACTCCAATAACACCGATAAAGTAGGAGAGAACCAGGTGAGTTTTAGTTCGGTTACCTATTTTGTCTGATTTTCAGTTCTTTAGTTAATAGTAAATTTTGCCCTTTGGTTATAGCTGAGTGTAAGGAAATAACAATGATTGTTTTAGCATCTCAAATTATATCCCAAGTAAAGAGACCTACACATATGGAAGTGATAATTGACTTTTAAAAGTGTTTTTCTTATTTTTCATGACACTCTTGTGGAAACAAAATGTTCTCACTATATTTGAGGGATTTGGGACTACAAAGGGAAAAAAGATGATGTGCTTGGGAAAACAGAAAATGCTAATTCCTGTCAGTGAAGTCATTAGCCTTGTGATTTTGAGAATTGGTAGTCATAGAATTATAACTAAAAAGTCAGAAGGAGCTAGAAAGTTCCTCAGTCTACCTATTCAGCACGGAAAATCTGTTTTCCAATATATATTACACCAATGCTTATTTAGCATCCACTTTAAGAATTCATTGTGACAGGAGCACACAATAAATGGTAATGTCTCAAAATAGGAGGCACATTCCATCATGGCATATCCCAATAGTTAAATTTTGGGTGAACATAAATTTGCCATTTCTATCATCCTGGATATTCTGCCTATCAGTTTCACTTATTTCCTCTTAAGAAGTCTTCTTTGTGTTGAAAGAAAGACCGTCTATTTGAAGAGAACTGGCTCACTTTGAAGTTCAGGCTCAACATCTCCACTTCCCTCATGAGTGCTTCCATAACATGGTTTCTAGACACAAGAGTGTTTATTCCTCATTGAAAGTGCTACCCAGACCTGAAGACAATCTGAATCATCACTAAGTAGTGTGTGGTATGTTTGTACATATCAGAATTGAAAGATTCATATACACTTAGAGCATGAATAAAGAAAAGGCCTATAAAGCATGCTATAGATGTTATATTAGGGCGATTGATCTCACTCCATTAAATAATTCTGCAGATTGATTGAAACAATCTCCCTTTGAACCATTTCTCAGACATATCCCTGAATAATGTAATAATATAGCTATATAAAAAGTCCTTATTGGCATTCCTGATTTTTGCTCTCATCAGTTTGCAGTGACTAGAGAGATATCATTTGATATATTCCTGTAAAAATAAAATATGTATGTGAGATACTGTACCTAAAGTGCCTGGCAAGAAGCTGGAGGATACTAGGTATTAAATAACAGTTAGCTCCTTTTCCCCTCCTCAATCTTTCTTCTTTGAGCAATAACATCATTTATTCCTTGGTCTCCCACAGTCTGCTGGAGCTAACAAAAGGCTAGAGCATATGTGTGTGTTGCCGTCTGATTCTGGCATTCCAGTGGGCCTTGGCTCTCAAGCTCATGGATACAGTTCCACATATTGCTGTGCCGAAGTTCTCTCTCATACAATGCATCATCTGTTCCATTAGCTCTGTCAACTTTCTAGTCATCTCTCCCTCAAAACCCCCTTGATCCTTTTACCTGTGGAAACAGTATCTGACTATTTTATCATCTGGCTATTTCAATTAAATTACATTAAAAAAGCATACAGTAAGGTTAAAAATGATCACTATATCACTCCAACTTTCTTCCATCCCCAGAAGGTTAATTGAAAGGCGGCCATCTTGGCGACGTTTAGACAAATGAGGATAATTATGTGTTCTCCAGCTCTTTGAGAGGTTAATTGCTTAGATGTACGAAGCCTTGAAGAACAAAGAAGGAATAAATCAGAAGCAGGACTATGATCTGATAATGTAATTTGGTATATTCATGTACAACTCAAACAAATAAACTCCTAATTAGATGAACTCATTCGGTTGCATGGACACACTGCCAGTTTACAAGGGTCAGGCACCCCAAATCTGTGCACTTTATTCAGAGGCCTCTGAGAGGGAGGCGTAGTGCCAAGGTGAAGAAGTGTTGAAGTGGGAGCTCCCAGCGTGTGGGACAGGGGCTTACATGATGGAATTTTACTATATTATATGTCATTGTCAGTAAATTTGCATCTTTTACCTCTTAATGAGAAGGTTGATTTCTCCTGACCTTTGTCAAATATAGCATCTCTTCTTCTGGAGGCATCATTTTGAAGACCTAGAGAGAAGCAAGGAAGTAGCATGAAAAAATTGCTCTAAAAGCAAGGAAAGAGCACCTGTGTCTTGTGGGGGTGGGTGGAGTAGGCCAGGACTTCCCATCACTTGTGTTCTGGCCTGAAGAAGGCTTGGAGTCCCAACAGGGGTCATGTGATTCACTCTAGCAAGTTTGTACACTGTGTTTAACTTTTTTTTCCTCCCTTTTTATCAAAGCAATACATGTACGTGGTAAAACATAATCTCTGGGTCTCTATTACTAACTTTCAATGAGATCTGTTTACTCACCACTTCCAAGATAGAGTTCTGAACATGAACTAGTCCATTCAGCATCCTTCACTCCGTGCATCTCCAGGCCTCCGTCTGTGAACATTAACCCTCTGTTTGTAACCATACTTCACTTCATGTGTTTTGTCTCTAAGTTGATCTGAAAGATTTAAAGACCCATTTACATCATAGTTTTATAAATGGTGCTTTCTGTAGGATGACTTTCCTTCTCAATGGCTTCAGTGTGACAGTCTCTAGGCCATTTGACTTAAAATATTCTTACCATCTAGGTCAAATGGGTTGTTTTTCCTACTTTATCAATTGCTAAATTTATTCAACACTTAAGTTTGCTCCTTATTTGAGCCTTACCCCCCGCTTTTCTTTGCTGTTTTTATTTGTTTATTTTATATGGACTTTAAAATTTATGGACTTTAGTTTTTCTAAGAAAATACATATATTATAAATATAAATATACAAATATATGCATATCTACATGTATAATCTATGCAAAGTAGTATCTTCATTCATTATATTCATGTTATTCCATTCTAATGCTGGAATCCATTTATTCTTAAAGGCAGTTTTGAGTGCCCTCTGGCTTCTGGTTCTTAGTTGGATGACTTGCTTTCTAGGTCTGTCACTGTGCTGTTAATTTAGGATTTATTTCCATTAGTTCCTAGTTTAATTCCACCCTTTCTTCTATCCTGCATTATTAGTCCTCAGAAAACTAATGTGGGAGTTAAATTTTCTGGATTTTTAAGTATACATCAGATATTTTCCTATAGGCAGTTATAGGAATTTAGTTTTAAAATTTGTTTTGCCACATTTAGCTTTGTTAATTCCATAGTTCAGAATAAGAAAACTTCTCTTAGTCTGGTGATTGATCCTGTATAGAATTTTATAACCTGTGAACACAGGTTATAAAACCTGTGTTTATATTTATAAAATATAAATATAAATTTATATAAATATATTTATAAAATATATCTATTTATATTATAAAGTATAAATATAAATTTATATAAATATATTTATAAAAATATATCTATTTTTCTTTATAAGCCTTCAGGACATTGCTTTATCCTTTGTGTTTCAAGCTTTCACATACATGATGAATTTATAAATGAGTTATTTTTTCATTCATCCTACATAGTACTCATCCCAAATGATTTATTTGAAAATTTTTCTTCTATTATTTCTTCAATAATAATTTCCTCTTTTCTATTTTTCCATTTTTTAATGCTACAACTTCTGTGAGTCAGTGTTAGACTTCTTGAGCTCATGTATATGTGTGTATGTTTGTGTGTGTGTGCATTCATGTAAGTTTTATAGAATTTACTATCTGACAGGAACTGTTCTAACCAATCCACTTACATGAACTCATTAATCTTTACAACAATCCTAACAGGTAAGAAATTGAAGCACAAGGAGACAGGGAAAATTCTAAATTCCAGCTGTGATGTGATGGACAGTTTTCTTTCTTTCTTTTTTTTTTTTTTTTTTCTTTTTAAAGATTTGCTTATATTAGGAGGGTAGAGGGAGAGGGGGAGAATTTCAAACAGACTCCCCACTGAGTATGGAGCCAGATAGGAAGGCTGAATCCCAGAATACTGAGACCATGACCTGAGCCTAAATCAAGAGTCAGATGCTAAAATGACTGAGCCACCCAGGTATCCTGTGATGGGCAGTTTTTTAACTGGTGGTCTAGCTCCCCAGTCTGTTCTCCTGACCATGTCAGGTTTTGCCCTTTCACACATATTTTCCTTCTGTCTGTTTTTGCTCTGTGTTCTAAGAGATTCCTTGTACTTTATCCCATATACTATCTATTTTATTTTAATACAATATTTTTAATTCTCATGGGTTTGCTATTTTTTCCTGATTATTTTTCATAATATCTTATTTTTATTTTATTGGGACAGTATCTCAAATCCTAAATTCCTGAGAATACAAATGAGAAGCACTTAAAAATACTTCCTTTTTTTGTTCCCTGTTTCTTCTGAGGCCAATTCTCTTTGTTTATCTTGGCTCTTTTTTTTTAAGCTGGTTTTCATTTTATCATTATCATATATACTTAATCAGCCATAAGTGTTTATGAGGAACTGGAGTGATATTATAGGATAACCAGTGTGGGTTTTTTCTGCTCTTGGAAGTGTAAATTTTTTTTCTTTTTTCTTTTTTTTTCTTTTCCACATTAGGTTTTGGCCATGAGACCCAAAGTTGCTGCATATGATTAAGCTTATTCACTGGCAGGTCACACATTTGTTAATACAGATACAGAACTGACCTTTAGTCTTAGATATTCCCAAATGCCAGAATGCGACAAACTTCCTGGCAGCTTGTTTGATTTTCTTAAAGAGAAATCATGTGTTCTATTTGTCTGGGATAATACTGGGCTGCCTGCATTCTGTATGTGTAAGGGTGTAAAGGAAAGTCTTGGGGAACAAATTAGTACAATTACTTTGTGGGCAAGCAATTTCGTCCTCTATTTTCAGCCCCGTTCCTCATTCCTGCCCTCCATACCTCTGCCTTCAATCCAGAGCCACTCTGGCATTCTGCTGGAGAAGCTCACACATCTGCTAAGAGCCCCATTCTGAGGTGTGGCTGCTTCTACTCTTGTTTTCCTCTTTTTCTGTACTAGGGACTGACTGAAATTCTTTGTTTTCTTTAATGTGATGTGGCTATTTCTTTATTTTTTTCCTTTACTATCATTTTAATGAGGTGTCAGAAAGGAAAAGTAACTGGTGCATATGCTTAGTGAGATCAGCTAGATTTAGAAGCTCCAAGTACAGGTTCTCCTAGCTTGTCCACAAAATGATTCCTTTCATTCAGAGTGTCATTGAATAAATATACTGTGCACCCAGATCTGCCAAGTGCTTATTCTGATGCATCAAATAAGCTTAGCTTTGACTAGTGAAGTCACTCAGCCCCATCATGAAAACCCTCCAGTATCTTACTAGCTCCTTCAAAATAAAGCCCATGGTTCTTACTGTGTTATACAAGATCTTAGCGCTTTGAGCCCACCTACCTTCTCTGTTCCCCCGCCTCATTCTAATTATCCATGCCCCGCTTTGAATTGCATAGTTTTATAATACTACTCATTCCTCCACATCTTTGATTATGTTCTCTCTCTCTCTCTCTCTTTTTGGCTACACTTTATCTTTTCTTCCTTCTTCACCCAATCAACAATACCATCCTTCATGGATCACCCAACATATTATATTTCAGGAAGATTTCCTTGATGACCACACCCAGAAAGGATAAGTAATGTGCCAAAGTGCTGTTCTTTCAAAGAACAATCTCTTTTTCTATCTCTTTATCTTTCTTGACCTCTCTTAATCGTTTTCTCTGTATCTTTCTGAACATTTACCACATTTTACTCTAATTGATTTGTGTACTGTCTGCGTTCCCCTAAGCATGTCAGGGCATGGACATATGGCATCAGTTGAAGTTGTATTTAGCTACAAGTAACAAAATCTGAATCCTGTGGCTGAATCAAATAGGAGTTGATTTTTCTTAACAAACAATTATAAAACTACACTTTGTGGAACTAAGCAGAGACTTTTTTGTGTCATTAATGTCCCAGATATTTCCTCCTCCCCCTCCTCCTCCTCCCCCTCCTCCTCCTCCCCCTCCTCCTCCTCCCCCTCCTCCTCCTCCCCCTCCTCCTCCTCCTCCTTCTCTTCTTCTTCCTCTTTTTTCCTCTTTATATGCCACCTTGAGTCTCTGGTTTTTATTCTAACTCTTGTCATTTCTTAGTCTCAGAATGCCTGCTCCAAATCTAATTTTTTATCTTCGTTCTACACTAGAACAAGAATAAGGAAGAAAGGAGAGTAACAGCATCCATATCTGGAAAGTAAAAGTTCATATAAAATTCAGATATATGCAGTACAAATGCCAAAATTCCTTGGCCAACTTCTTTCTACTTCTTATTGGACAGAATTGAATCACATGGTCAGCCTTGGCTACAGAAAAGTCTAGGAAGACAAGAGTTCTAGTTAGGCACATTGCCACCTTGGGCAGCACTGGGATTCTCTTAGTAAGAAAGAAGAGAAGACAAGATATTAAGAAGCTATTTGCAGCATCTTGCACACAGTGGTGGCTTATTTTTATATCTTCTTTACTTAGCATAGTATCTGGCACATAGCAGGCACTCATTAAATATTTATAGGAGATGTTGATTTAAGGACATAGAAGGAAACTCATTCTTTAGCAAAGGGAAGTTGAACTCCAAAGAGTTTAAATGACCTCACCAAGAGCCATTGCTCCATGTGGCAAAGCTGTGAGAAGTTCTAGGAACAAAATCAAACCTGAGCCTCTAGCAAGCTTCCTGCAGTGAGTTTACTTTGCATTCTAATTTATGGAACTAATCTGGTATGATAAACCAGAATAATGAATCCTGTGGGCTTTTGTAGTTTGAGTTTAAGATTCTTATTATTGGGTCACAACAATCTCTAGCCAGACCCACATGACTCCTATTTTCATGCTGAAATAAAATCACTCAGAGACTACTCTTCAGATGTGTCTGGCTCTCTCCCTGCTGGCCTTTGATTATTTCTAACCCAATAAGAGAGAATGGAATTTCAATTTCTAAAGGAAAATAAAAACAAATTATAGTAAACCTTAACAAGAAGGAGAAGGTGGTGGCCTGTTACCACTCCACTTCCTCAAATGGGTTATTTGATTTTGCTTAATTGTTGGTGAAATTTTCTCAAATTGGCAATTATAATCTGGAGCTGATTGCTTACCCAGGTAATTTACAGATTTCTCATTTGGCAAGAATGCTTCATAACACTTCCCATGAAGTATGGCTTCATCATATTTCAGCTGAATTTTCCTTTTTGTATATATTCTTTGTTTGGGGGATCTTATGACTTTTGCCCACAGGAAGTTTAGGTGCTAATTCTGTTAGCTGCATGTTTCTGATGAAATCAAGTGGTTGCTTTTTTACAATTTGTTTTAAATCATTCAGGGCCCCAGTGGAATTGATTAGGTGTTTCCCAAAGCATACTAAGTAACTGTATTGAGAAAGAAATTTATCAAGATTCGTTGCAAAATATTAACAAAAAGTTATACTTTTTTTGTCTCAATGAGGGATTGTATGAGATAACTACTCTGCTGTCTCCCTCCACCTATTTTTAACAGTCTCCCCACTCAGTCTCCTTGTCAGCCTAGTCTGAAATCAAAGTTTAATTATCCTTATTTGCTCTTATACTGTGCATTAAGATAGAGTTTATCCAGTAGTCCAGCTGTTTTGAAGATAATTAGTCGAGAATTCAACCTGCTGTAAAATAATCCTTCTGGACAAAGAGCTGGTGACTAAGGACATGTTCTCTAGTGATACTAAATTCTCCATTACTTGTAGGAGTCACATATTTTCTTTCTCTAGTCAAGTACTGTGAATTGTCCTCTCAAGTTAACTGTTTGAATGACAGAGAACAGTTTCCATTCTTAATAAGTGTCTGCTTTAGGAACATTATATTATTTCCATTTGGGGGAATTTGAAGCCAATAAGAAAAGTTGATGCATTGTCAATTTTAATACAATAGTCAGTGGGCATTTTTAAATTACTGTGGCATGAACTTGAATGGTAGAAGATATCTTTGCACATGAAAGTTGGTATTTTTGTTTTGTTTTGTTTTTAATTATCCACTCAGCAAACATTCCTGGAGCACCTATTATTAGCCAGTAGCCATTCTAATTATCTAGGACCAAGTTGTGAGTAAGCCTTACTAGCCCCTGCTGCCTTCAGGATGCTTAAAATGTATGGGAAGGGAAGGGAATTTTCTGTGGTTTCTTTCTGATAGCACTGAAGATCCTCACTTGGGTGAATGATTTGTTGATTTTCCAGAAAACTGGCCAGCTGGCTCTTGGTCTGATCCTGAATAGAGAGCAATATGGTCAAGCCCCTTTTAATGCAATTGAGTAGTCCTATGCATTCTATGCTGTAGTTTAGAGGGAAACCAACCAAGCCTCAAAATGTGACTGATCCTATAGATGCAAGAGCTGGATGGCCAGGAATGCTAATTAGCAGCACCAAATTACTGCACTCCTTTTTTATGGAGTATATGTAGCACTGGACATGCCCAATCTTCTCCCACTTTCTTTGAGAACAACAGCTTACTCTTTCTGTAGCATCCCAATGAGAAATAGAGGAGCAAAAGGCGAACTTGATCTTCCTATTGAACTTCAGGTTCTTGAATTTTCAGGTCTGCTAACATTGCTTGCAGTAAATGATGCTTTTCTTCTGCTGCTTTTGATTGAAGAACACTAGAAATCAGTCGGGAAGCAGGTGCTGCATTGTGTTAGATTAACGATGATTGAATTCTTACACAGCCAGCTGATTGAAGCACGTGTTCTGCAAGCTTATGATTCTGCAAACACTAGGTTGCAACCAGGAGGGTATTTTGCTATATCATGTTCCTTAATCAACACCCTCGGATCTATCAATACTGTCAACTGGGGTTTAGATTCCTCGGCCTGCTCTGTGAAATAACACCTTAATCTGGTCACAGGCACAAAAATGGATCTCTGGGAGAAAGAGTAGAGTTGGTTTTGAATTCTGTTTCCTTCTCATGCTGAGTTAGATGAACATTTAAATCATGAAAATAATCAGATGTTCATCAGACTTGGTAATGACGAGGGATGGGCATGGGCCTTTATTCTCCATTTCACAGCATCCAATTTGCTAACAGGATGAGAACACTATAAGTTATTGTGCAAAATGCTTGAAGCCCCCCATGGGAGTTCAATGGGTGCTGTCACTGGGACAGTCAAGCCAGCACCAGATATGCAGGAGATGCTCAATAACTGTTATCCCACATTTTAAATATGTGCCTGTGTAAGCTCTAGGACCCTTTAGAGGCCATCCTGCTGGGGAGGAAATGGAGTTAGTTGCTAAGAGAAATAATGCAGAGGTAACTGCAGTTGCAAAGAGGACTATGATAATCCTGTGAAAACCATCAGATCATTTTCCACAGGGACTTTTATCTAATTTTAAATTAGCCCAGAGGTCCTCCAGCAGGCTCATGGGAGTTTTGGCTGGATAATGGAAGACTATGATATTATCAATGAATGATTCCCTCTGACCATTGAAAGCATGCCCATCCATCATTCACTCTTTTTGTTATTCATACATTCATTGATATTTTTTCTATTCAAATGTTCTTCATCAAGTATATATTTTGTAACATATAAAGTTACCTTAACAGTAAAATCAAAATTGTTTCTGTTTCTTTACATTTAAGTGGGGATTCTAATAACACCTTACCACATATGGTTGTTGCGAGGCTAAATTGACCAATATGTGTAGATCAGTGTCTGCCACGTAATAAGACTTATGTAAATGTTGTGTCTTTTAGTGCTTAGAAAAGAGAATGATTCAACCTTAAAGGTTCTGTAATGCCTATTTCCCATGTTTTCTTTATACAAATGCATTTTTATACATGGAGCTCTCATAACTTCTTATGACATTTCCTTTTAAATTAACAGTTGCTTTCCAGCTCAGTCTTACATCACAGTCCAAAAAACTGCTGCTAAGGCTAGAGGTGAAGCTAAACTATCATCAGCCCAATGCCATGACCCTTGACTCTCTTCTAAGCTATAAGTCAGAATCTAGAACTGTGCCTGGTATACGTACACACATGGGCCTACATGCACACACACAATCAAGGATGCTGTACACACAAAATATTTAAATAAATGACTGAATAGATACATGCATTAGCAGTGGGATTTAAAAAAAAAAAAAAAAGTTTGCTACACTAGCCACTCCATTTCTCTTCTTCTGCCTTAAGCATTCAGAGAGAAAGAAGTAAACCAATCCATTTCATACAATATGCTCTCTCTCAATTTTTTTTTTTAAGATTTAATTTATTTGTTTGACATAAAGAGACTCAGCAAGAGAAGGAACAGAGCAGGGGGAGTGGCGAGAGGGAGAAGTAAGCTCCCCACTAAGCAGGGAGCCTGATAGAGGGCTACATCCCAGGACCCTGGGATCATGACCTGAGCTGAAGGAAGATGCTTAACAACTGAGCCACCACGCTCTCCCCCAGGTCTCCTGTAACACACTCTCATAGTCCTCTTAGTATGCTAACAGGCACTGGAAGATTTCTATGCATTGTCTAAACCACTGGTCCTCAAAGTGTGCTCATCATGCCAGCAGTATCAGTATTACCTGGGAACTTGTTAGAAATGCCAGCTCTCTCTTGGGGCACTTGGGTGACTTAATCAGTAAAGCATCCAACTCTTGATTTCTGCTCAGGTCATGATCTCAGGGTCACGAGATTAAGACGTTGAACTGAGCATGGAGTCTGCTTGGGATTCTCTCTCTCCCACTCCCTCTACTCCTATCCCTGCTCACACATGCTCTCTCTTTCTTTCTCAAATAAATAAATAAATGAAATCTTTTTAAAAAGAGAGAGAAAAAGAAAAAAAAAAAAAAGAAATGCCAGCTCTCTGGCCCCACTGATCCCCAAACTCTTGAAGTAAGACCCCAAAATCTTGTTTTAACAGTCTTGCAGGTGATTCTGATGCAAAGTGAAGCTTGGAAACCACCTGCTTAAGTGAAATCTAATCCTATTTTGATTGTTATTTTGATTGTTATTTTGAGCCTGGGCAAGTGTGATCCAGTGCTGTTGGATACAAGGTCCATGAAACTCACCTAGAGTGATACTTCTGTTGATTTGCCCATCACATGTCACAGAACAAGTCCCTTTCCCTCAGCATTAGATATGAACACTCCTATAAATTTCCTCCCACAAATGTTAACTAAAGGTCCTCTGCAAATTTTAATTCTCTCAACTTCTTGATAAAGTTAGCTTTGCAAAAGGAAAATTTGCCCCATCCCATTGATATATTTCACAAGGCATATCTCATGAAATAAAAAGTGTTTAAGGTTCAGCAACTTGCACAAGATCTCACAGGTAAAGGAACAGCCAAGTCCGGTTTGAATACAGATGATCTGACCCCATAGACTTATGTATTCTTGAATTCTGTGCAATTCTGCTTTTCATAGCTCATGGCACCTCCTTGCTGCCCTTCAGAATCTGGTTGTTAAATATAATTTTATGAAATTGAACCATCTCAGTCAAAAGTACAGTTACTCAAATTTTCTTCTGAACCATCCCTGATTCTGAGTCTACTTTTGATCCAACAAATAAAGACAGTTGCATATACATCTCTCTTCCAGTACCACTAGCTAGGAATGGGATTGGTTTGGCTTCTAGAATCACAATTTTCTCAATACACAGAGAGTCTTTGCCTTTCTATTCAGAACAAAACCATTTCTGTTAACTGCCAAATTTGGACTGTTAGTCATCCAAACAATCATTGCTCTTCATAAACTCTTCAGTCCAAATCAATGAAAACACAAAGAGGGGTCTTATTCTAAATAAGGAGACCTCACCACATAATCCAGCAAAAATCCCAATGTAATAGGCAAATTACCCTTCACAATTTAAATGGCGTTTTTGAGAATTTTCTTTGTATATTCTGAAAGTGGGCCTAGAAATGTACTTAAAAGATAATTGTAGAGACCTACATTAGAGACTGAGATAGTCTCAGGATTTATTGCATGTTGTGTATAATCTGTGGGGCAGCTCAGGAGCTCAAAAAACTGTCAACTCATTCTACTAACACTTTCTTTCTCAAATACACAAAAAGGAGCTTTTTTTTTTTTAACATCTCAGACCTATTAGGCAGTATGTTCTCCTGCTGAAATTGTACTCCATTTCTACTTAATGTAAGGTTATCCAGTACCAAGTCTATCAAAAATACGATACCATCATTATTTTCAGGCTGCATTAAATATAGTTTTATTCCTTAAGAGAGGTTAAAAAGACAAATTCTAAATGATAGCCTCCAATTCAAAAGGTCTTGGCAATCATTTCATCTAATATCCTGGCATTCCAGATTGGATAACTGAGGCTTGGGATTTCTTTTTGCTTTCCGAGGGACACGCCTCTAGTTTGTGGCAAAGTCTGGACTGAGTATGACCACCAGTTCAGTGGTCTGTTCTCCTCTCATTTAATGCCTGATCAAAGACAATGAGTGATGCAAAATAAGTTATCCATTCAAGCTTTGTTTCCCCCGAGGAAAAAAGTTCATGTTGTAACTTTACAATCCTGGAGGAGTTTATAAAATTTAGTTTTTGACAAGAATGAAAAAAAAATCACATGATTTCTCAGCTGAAAAGCAAGAATATAGTAATTATTATAAATGTTCTTTATCCAAAAAGGGCAGCATTTGCCAACATTTCTTTTAAGAATCCTCACTAACTACCTTTTTTCTGAAGAAATAGGTGGTAGTATCATCCTAGGAAAAGTAAAAACCAGAATGGTTAAGTGACTTTGTGTGAATGGCCCAGCAAGCTATCTCTAGATTTGCAAAGTCTCTTAGAATGCATTACACATGAAATCACAGAGAGCTCAATTTGCAAAGCAAATTAGTGGAATATCTGTTTTATATCAAACATTTAACTTAAAAAAAGTCTAGCCTCTGCTTTTCAGAGTAAATGGAAGCAGTTGCCTGCAAAAGAAAGTGACTGATGTAAATTAGACTAGAGATATTACAAGAACCAAATCACTTTCTAAATACTCGGTACTTAGTACTTCAATTTGGAAGTTGATTTTGTGACAAACAGGAGAGTTGCTTTCAGATGGAAAACACCATGATATGACATAAAATGGTGAGATTAAGATGGGAGAAGCTGATTTAAATATGAGTTTGGGTTTTAATTCCTCTAGTATTTGAGAGATTAAAAAAGGAAAAAAAATAGAAAAGAAGAAATTTTTAAAAAATAGTTTTCTATGTTGAAGAAAGGTTACATTTTAACCTTTGCAGAAGAACGTAAGATTTGTGTCAGGGATCTCAAATCACAATCAATGCTGCAGTACTTCTTGCTATCTAGATGGAAAAAAAAAAAAAAAAACAAAAAACAAAAAACAAAACAAAACCGTATCTCTATAAGTAGCTTAAGGGACAGTAGTTTGTAAGAATGACATAGATTGAGAAGTAGAAGTCCAAGCCTTTAGCAGAGCATTCAAATCAAGAAATTATTTAGAACCACAAGATTATTTAGAACCCTTAATGGGATAAAGGTAAATCAAGGAAATTTGGTCTCATAATGAGGGGGAAATTTCTTAGCAGTGATACAGATCATACAGTAAAATAATTCCCCAAGGGGATTGCCATTCTTCATATTACTCAGTTTACCAAGTGCCTACAACATTCACAGATCCTATTTAAATTGGGTTTGAACTGCATGGGTTCACTTATATGTGGACTTCTTTCAATAAATACAGTAGAGTACTGTATCTGAAATCTATTTTTCTTCTTTATAATTTTCTTAATAACATTTTCTTTTCTTTGTTTTATTTTATTATAAGAATACAGTATAGAATACATACAACATAACAAAGTAAGTGTTAATCAACTGTTCAGGTTACCAGTAGGGTTTTCAGTCAATAGCAGGCTATTAGTTGTTAAGATTTGGGGGGAGGTCAAAACTTAATGGGGATTTTTGAGTGCACAGGGGATTGGTACTCCTGACCCCTGTGTTGTTCAAGGGTCCACTGTAGTTACAGTCTCTACCCTGTGAATCTACAATATTTGTATGGCTGATGACACTGCAGTAGGCTTCAGCTAGCTAGAAGTATCTTGGGGGGACAGGTGAGTAGTATTGAAAAATACCCCTGATATCCAGAATGGTTATCTATCTTCCAGCAAGCTGTCAACAAATCTGCTTATTTGTCTGATTTTCTTCACTACAGCATTTTGTCTCTGATCTCCTTCAAGAAGGTGCGTTCCTCTCTGAAAATGAGGTTTGAGTGGGAAGAAGGCATCCTTGATGGACTTGGGGGAGATTTGTCCAATCTAGGGCATCATAAACATCTATATGAGAGAACTGCATACACAGTGACACAACTATAAGTTTTTGAAAGTCTTAGAAATTTAGGGTAAATGGACAGCTTAAGGAACTTTGTTAAACCACTGGAGAATAATAACAGAAAGTGCCCCCACTGAAGTGTTTTGAGTACCAAAGGAATTGGAATAGTAAGAGATAGCTACAGGTTTGGTCTAGAGAATTCAAATGATGGGTATAGAATGAAAGTGTTTGCATAAAGAGTTTGGTGTTCTGGAACAACTTCACTTTGGGGGTAGGGGTTTGTGGAGGGGAGAAGTATTTGTTCAGTGAAGTCCCATCAGATTTCACTATTTGCAGCTTAATGTGGTGTCTGTTTCAACAAATTACAGTGTGCTTTCTCCACCTTCCTCAGTTGTTCCTTTGGTGGAGACAGATCAGACTTTCACTGATTCAGCTAGTCCTGGGCTTTCAGCTGAAAAGCTAGAAGATCATTCATTTTCTAGTGCAAGGCATTGCAATTTCTGTCTTCATTTTCAGTGTTATTGTATTTGGAATTGTCATGTTCCCCAAAGGCAAGTTGCACAGTCTGAGTTAGAATTGATGATCTGCACACATCTGCTTCAGGGAACCTGGGGCCAGCACCTGAAGGACAGCCTGATGCTGATCAACCGGAAATAGACCAGAAGGTTTGGAGAGAGATCACAGATGGACCAGAATCAAGGAATGGGCAACTCTATAGGTTAGGTAGACAGTGAAATGTAAACAGGCAAAAATGGGCATGAAATGAACATGCCCTGTTCCTGTGACTCAAAATAAATACCAACTAGAACAATGAGAGGCCCAAAGGAAGTTGCTGTTCCTTTTGGGATCCCTGTATAAAACCTGGAGTTACACCCTGCAGATGCCATTGAACCCCAGGCTAATTTAATGATTTACATTGTTGAGAAAGGATTAGTGAAACTTCCCATTTCGATGGTCTGTTCCTAATTTGCATCTTTAACGAGCTGGGATCCAAGCCAGGTTCTGTTCCTTTGTGTTTATTTTGCAGGAACTGTGTTTATTTCTGATAATTACAAATAAATCTTGCTTCCTTTTCTCAAATTGACTGAATAAAAGATGTTGGGAGTATGTTAAGTCCATAGCTAGAATAACCATCAAGAAAAGAAGAATTAAAAATCCAATTATAACTCCTTCAAAAATGTAATTAATGTTTTCTTCCCAAAGAGGATAGTTGCTACATTTCATTTTAAAACATTTGTCTTCTTCTTTGTAGTTTCTTGCAGCTTGTCTAAGAAAAACTTACACCACAGGGAACAGTGACTCCAAACCAGGATGTCATGACCGGGTGTGTCATGAAAAATGATAGAACCAGGGAAAATGTAGGTTAGAAAGAACTAGAAAAAGCCTAGACTTTAAACTTGATAAAGAAGTTTTGTGATTCATCTTCAAAGAACTCAGAAAACCAAAGCAAATCTCTCAAAGCTGACTAATTTTAAAGGTCTGTCAAACAAGCAAGGGGGAAATGTCATATGTACTTCTGAATTCAGCCAAGACTGACACCAGTCAGAAGTATTTAAGAGCCATTTCAGTGACCACAGAAACTGGAAGGGAAAATCCAGTTCTCATCTATTACAATAGACTTGGTGTAGGGGTGGCAGAGCAAGATGAAATATCATTATGAGTGTTTCTTGGAGCAAATCTAATCCAAAAATACTCACTTAAAATTTCCATCGACAACAGGTAATTTAATCGGGTTTGGGCATTAAACTTGACATAAAATTAAAGATCAACCTTATATAAACAAAATGATCACAAAGGTAATTCCATTATCTTTTACAAGGTTAAGATGGATTAATAAGAGAGCTATTAGTGAGAACAGGGGAGACTGTGACTTTTAAGTATCTAGTAGTTGTATTCCTCTTGAGCTCAAGCTGTTATTTATTTATTTATTTTTTCCTATATCTTTAAGACAAATGAGAAATTCAAGTGAAGGAAATCAAGCTGGGAGAGACATTCATCATCTAATTAGAGTGACCACAGAGTTATTTATTTGTCTGGCTGTTTGTTGGTGTTTGAGAAATACGTATTAACAGTCAAACTCCATGTGAGAAGACTTTTGCCCATTTTTCATTGCTGATTCTCTGTGAGTACAGATGTTATTCAGCACATAGTAGGCACTCAAGATATATTTGTTGAATTAAAGACTCTATTAGTTTTATAATCTTTATTTTCCTGATAGGAATAGAGTCTTTTCTTATTTCTATTGAAGCAGAAATATATAAAGTTCATAGAAGCTAACCAAGAAATTTAATTTATATTTAATATCTTTGTCCCCTACAGAAACGTCTTTATGTTCTGTGTGACAATATATGCTGTTTTATATTAGAGTCATGGGATGTAACATGAATGAGGAATTACACATGAGTTTTATAGTCAAACTAGCTCTACCACTTAGTAACTGTATGACCTGGGACAACACATCAGACCTTTCTGAGACTCAGTTTACTAATCTATAAATTAGGAGTAAAGCCACCTGTCTCATAGTTCTTGAAAGTATGTATGTAAAGGATCTGAACAGTTTCTAGCACAGATACACTGAGCCCCTAAATCCTGACAAGTAGCTAACTTGGTTTTTATTATCATCAATATTAAACGGCTGGTTTCCCCTACTAGTTTATGATTCATTAGGGACAGATATGTCAAGTTCTTTATTTTTAATCTCTCTGTTGTTCACTGCTCTGCATTCTGTAGCTGTGGAACACATATTTATTTACAAAGGTGATTTTTGGAAAATAGAGCTGAACAGCATTGTATTATTGGCTACTTAACGAAGGTTGGTGAAAACAGAAGAGCAGAATACTAAAAAGGTTTAATACTAGTGTAAAATTGGAGACATTAAGAAAGAGACAACTCAGGGAGACAAAATAAAAGTAGCAGGGACAGAACTGAGAATCACAGCTGCCAGGGACGCGCGATACAAGGTAATACCACTCATCCTGTCATACAGGGAGTCGCCCAAGGCCCTTCAGGGACCTGCTTTGCATTTTCACTGGGGCGGCTAACTAAGCCGATCCTCGATTTGAAACACATGTGTTTAATATCACTCTGAGGGACGAGATGTTCTACTTCCTAAAGATGGAGGAACAATGACAGGAACATTGAGCCATGGTAATTAGCAAATTGGGTTCATGAGTTCTGGCTCACAGCCCTCTTTCACAAGCTCCTCATTTTATTGTCACAACAGTTCAAGATAAGGTCACTACCGTTTTAAAGATATGGAAGTTGAGGTTGGAAGAAGTTATTTAACTTACCCAAGATCATACACCTGATATCTGGTTAATGTGACTCTAAATGGCCTGCTTTTTCCAGAAAGAGAGCTGTATTTTTGGAGGTATGAATCATCTTAAGGTTTGAAAAACAAACCAACAGACTATTTTTCTAAAGAAATTTCCTACTTATCGATTTCTACTTTTTTTTTTCTTTTTCATACAAGTCAATTCAATACCCTATTAAAGCCTAGGATCATTTAACTAAAATCTCCTTCAACTAACTTAGATCTAAGTTGGTTGTAGAGTTGACAGGAAAGTCACTTCTAGAATCAGAATGAATGAGTGTGAGGCTTAGTTCTTTGGAGTGACCGTGAAGACATTCTTGTGCCCCTATTCCTGGTCTGTGTGATGGGGAATCTTTGCAAGGGTGGTGTGTGTCAGCGAAAAGTTGAAGAGGTAAGTGGCACCTTCAGGGCACAGTGTGAAAGGGGTCCACTCATCAGAAGGGTCTCTAGAATGGAAATTAGAACTAACATTTGCTCTGTTGATAATGGGAAAAAAATCGTCTTGGGGAGAGATATTTTACTTTTACTTATGGCTGATTTAGGTCCTTTACATAGGTCCTGGCCCAGAAAATTCCCTTCTCTTCCTGGTTGCTCTCTCAAGGAAAGGTTAATTACCTCCTTAGCACCTCTTTATAGCTCTGTGAGCACAACTGCACAGACAGACCTTGGCTCTGAATGCACTTTCTCAATATGCAGGTGCTTAATTAGTATCCCAAAGTTGATTGCTTTCTCTTAACTCAGATTCAACTCCCTTTAGCAAGTGTTTTAAAGAGGCTGGCTTCTGTTCTTATATCTTACAAATATTAAAAAACAAAAACAAGGGACGCCTGGGTGGCTCAGTTGGTTAAGCGGCTGCCTTCGGCTCAGGTCATGATGCCTGTGTCCTGGGTTTGAGTCCCACATCGGGCTCTTTGCTCACCAGGGAGCCTGCTTCTCTCTCTCTCTCTGTGCCTGCCACTCTGCCTGTGCTCACGCGTGCTCTCTCTCTCTGACAAATAAGTAAATAAAATCTTAAAAAAAAAAAAAAAGAGGAAATGATTTCAAAAAAAGATCATGTGTTATGAACCATAAGCAGAATGTGGAGTTCTCCTCAAGGCCTTCCTCTGAATTGCATGAGTTCCTGTGGTCTTTGCTGTCTTCTGTTGGTGATCCTGTCAACTCAGGTAGAAGAGCCACCTGGAAATGAGATCTGGGGCAAGTCGTTCAGCATCAAAGCATGATGGAAAATTTTTTAGCCTCACTTGTCCTTCAGGCTTGGGAAGGACCCCTAGACTTGCGGGCATTCCTGGCTGATGAATCCCAGTGGTATGGGAGTTTACTTGGCAGCTTCAATGATGCTCTACCTTCACTAGTGCCAGGCTGGCCCATTGCTTGCCTGAGAATGGAGGCCACTGAGCACAGACAGGGAGGAAGCAAGCAGCCTGGGAGGGAAAGCAAGCAGCCTCTGCGGCTGAATCCTCCGTGTCAGGGGCAGCTTGTCAATATCATTAATGAAGCCCGGCACACACTGCCACAGTGATTCAAGCGGGGGCCCAGCTAATAGGCCTCCAGAGTGGCCACTGACCAGTTTCTCTACTGGAATAGAAAGAGCTTATCATCAGTGTTATCTGTATTTTTGACACTAAGTAAAATAATTCCTTGGAAAACTTCAAAATTAGTATTTAAGAATGAAGGATCGTTACAATTACAGCCTCGATAGAGGTGCCACTGCTGTCCCCCAGCTCTCTGCTCCATGCATCTTCTCACTCCACTGCACTCAGAGCCAGAGCCCTTGTCTCTTTAAGGTTCCTGAATGTAAAATTTTTATTCTTCTGCTCTGAGGAAGATGTATCGGGTCTGTCTTTATGTGGGCAAAGGGAGCAGCTGCCTACATGGTAGGCTGTCTTAGAAACTCGCAGAAGACTGATTTCTTCTCCTATTTGGGAGGAAATCTTGTTCATTAGTATCATTCCTTTTCACCAGGTAATTCTGGTAATTGCCCAAAGAAGATCATTACTAAAATAAACAGGTTACCTGTTGTGGGTTAGTGAGAAAGACCCACACTAAGGTTTGAACTGAGGTCCTTGCAGTGTTTGGAGACCAGCCTTAATGGGACGGGTGAGAGGTGGATCCATTACCCGATGGCTTGACCATGACCGTGCAGCTCCAGGGATAAACCAGAGAGGTCCACGGCACTCCAAATGACCACACGTACACATAAAACTGCAGCCCGTAGACCTGGACACATTCCTAAAAATGCATGGGTTTGTACAGCATTTAGATTCTGCAAAGTAAAAGAAAAATTGAAAGAAGAGGAAATTGAGACAAAGTTTTCCCTACTGTTGAGTCTGCTAAAAAAAGTGTTTTTGAGGATGCACATTGCCTCCCCTGCTTCCCCAAACAGTTCCCTAGGATAAGCATCTAATAAAACTTACATGTTCACAATCGTAGCATGAATTTTGATTACCTAAAGACCATATTAAAAAAGCAATAAGAATCTGTCTTTTGATAATATCATCCTTCATGGTTTAAGCATGTTCTCCCCTTTTAATAATCACTTTATTGAAATATAGTTGATACACCATACAATTTATTCACTTGAAGTGTACATTCCAATGCTTCTTAGTATGCTCATAGAATTGTGCGACTATCTATGCAATTCAATTTAGAATATTTTTATCACCTGTCTAAATTAATGCATCTCTTAGTGGTCAGTCTCCATTTCTGCCTACCTTCCCTTCCAGCCAATTCATTTTGCATCTCTATAGATTTACTTATCCTGGATCTTGCATATAAAAGAAGTCATACAGTAGGTGGTCTTTTGAGACTGGCTTCTTTCATTTGACGTGATGTTTTCAAGGTTCATCTACATTAGAGTATATCTTAGTATTTCATTCTTTTTTAACAGTGGAATAACATTACATCATATTGTATTTAATGGGCATTTAGATTGTATCTAAATGGTGAATAATGCTACATAAATATTCCTGTACAAGCTTTTTGTGGACAAATGTGTTTCATTTCTCTTGGGTATGTACTAGTGGAATTGCTGGGTCATGTGGTAACTCATGTTTAACTTTTTGAGGAACTGCCACACTGTGTTCCAAAGCAGCTGCCTCACTTTACATTCCCACCTGCCCTGCAGAGCTGTTCCAGTTTCCCCACATTCTCCTCAATACCTGTGACTTTCCTTCTTTTTCTTTCTTCCTTTCTTTCTCCCTCCCTCCCTCTACCCCTCCCCCCACCTTCTTTCCCTCCCTCTCTCCCTCCCTCCCTCCCTTCCTTCCCTTCTTTCTTTCTTTTATTATAGTCACTTCAGTGGGTATGAGGTGGTATTTCACTACAATTTTGATATAGATTTCTCTGATGACTAATGGTATCTCCATTCTTCATATGTGTCTATTGGCCAATAGTATATCTTCTTTGGAGAAATGTCGATTCAGATCATTTCTAAAGTTTTCGTTGTTGTTGTTGTTGTTCAGTTGTAGGAGTTTTTGATATAGTCCAGAAAGAAGTCACTTTATTATTTGCAAATATTTTCTCATATTCTGTGGATTTTCTTTGACTTTCTGATTCTGTTCTTTGAAGTACAAAATTGCTTAATTTTAATGAAGTCCAGCTTGCTATTTGTGTTTGTTTGTTTGTTTGTGCTTTCAGTGTCACATTTAAAAAACAATTGCCTGGGGGCACCTGGGTGGCTTAGTTGGTTAAGCCTCCAGTTCTTGAGTTCAGCTCAGGTCATGATCTCTGGGTCATGAGATAGAACCTCCTGTCTGGCTGTGGGCTAGGTGTGGAGCCTGCTTACGAATTTTTCTCTCTCCCTTTGCCTCCTCCTCTCCCACCAACCACCACTCAGTCTCAGCTCTCTCTCTCTCATTCAAAAAAAAAAAAAAAAAAAAAAAAAAAATTGCCTAATCTAGGTTTTACACCTATCTTTCTTCTAAGAGTTTTATAAATTCCTTTTTTAAAATTCCAATATAGTTAACATACAGTGTTATATTAGTTTCAGTTGTACAATATAGTGATTCAACTCTTCCATACATCACCTGGTGCTCATCACAAGTACCCTTCTTCATGCCCATCTCCTATTTCACCCTTTCCCACCCACCTCCCTTCTGATAATCATCAGTTTGTTTTTCTAGTTAGGAGTCTGTTTTTTTGTTTGTCTCTTTTTTACTTCGTTTGTTTTATTTTTCAAATCCCACATATGAGTGAAATAATAGGTGTTTGTCTTTCTTTGACTGACTGACTTAGCATTATACCTTTTAGATGCACCCATGTAACTACAAATGGAAGAATTTCATTCTTTTATATGGTTAAGCATTATTTTATTATATATATCACATCTTTCTTCATTCATTTATCCATGGACACTTGGCCTGCTTCCGTATCTTGGCTGGTGTAAATAATGCTGCAAGATGAACACATCTTTTCAAATTAGTATTTTTGTTTTCTTTTTGTAAATACCCAGGAGTGAAATTATTGGAACATGTAGTAATTCTGTTTTAAATTTTTTGAGGAAACTTCATACCGTTTTCAACAATGCCTGCAACAGTGTGCATTCCCACCAATAGTGCACAAGAACTCCTTTTTCTCCACATTCTCACCAACATTTATTGTTTCTTGTGCTTTTGATGTTAATCATTCTGACGGGTGTGAGGTGATATCTCATTGTAGTTTTGATTTGTATTTCCCTGATGATGAGTGATATTGAGCATCTTTACATGTTCTATTGGTCATCTGTATATCTTCTTTGGAAAAATGTCTGTTCATGTCTTTTTGCCCATTTTTAATTGGATCATTTTGGGGGGGGTAAAGTTTTTCATATGGATACTTACCCTTTATTGGATATGTCATTTGCAAAAATCTTTTCCCATTCCATATGATGCCTTTTAGATTTGTTGATTGTTTCCTTCACTGTGCAGATGCTCTTTATTTTGATGTAGTCCCAATACTTTATTTTTGCTTTTGTTTTCCTTGCCTCAGGAGACCAGTCTAGAAGAAAGTTGCTACAACCCATGTCAGAGAAGTTACTGCCTATGTTCTCTTCTAGAATTTTTATGGTTTCAGGTCTTAAATTTATGTCTTTTTTTTTTTTAAAGATTTTATTTATTTATTTGACAGAGAGAGTTCACAGTAGACAGATAGGCAGGCAGAGAGAGAGAGGGAAGCAGGCTCCCTGCTGAGCAGAGATCCCGATGCAGGACTCGATCCCAGGATCCTGAGATCATGATCTGAGCCGACGGCAGTGGTTTAACCCACTGAGCCACCCAGGCACCCTTAAATTTATGTCTTTAATTTGATTTTACTTTTGTGTATTGTGTAAGAATGTGGTCCACTGTCATTCTTTTCTATGTGGCTATCTAGTTTTTTCCAACACATTTATTGAAGAGACAGTTTCCTATTGAATATTCTTTCTTGCTTTGTTGAAGATTAATTGACCATATAATTGTGGGTTTATTTCTGGGTTTTCTATTCTGTTTTGTTGATCTGTGTGTCTGTTTTTGTTCTAGTACCATACTGTCTTGCTACAGCTCTGTAATATGACGTGAAGTCTGGAATATGAAGGCTCTGGCTTCAATTTTATTTTGCAAGTTTGCTTTAGCTATTCAGGATATTCTTGGTTCCAAACACATTTTAGGATTTTTTGTTCTAGCTCTGTGAAAAATTCTGTTGGTAGTTTAATAGGGATTGTATTAAATGTGTAGATTTCTTTGGGTAGTGTAGAAATCTTAACAATGCTTATTCTTCTAATCCATGAACATGGAATATCTTTCCATTTCTTTGTGGTGTCTTCAATTTCTTTATCAATGTTTTATATTTTCAGAGTCCAGATCTTTCACATCTTTGGTTAGGTTTGTTCCTAGATATGATATTATTTTTGTTGCTGTTGAAAATGGGATTATTTTCTTAATGTCTCTCTCTGCTGTTTCATTATTGGTATACAGAAATGCAATAGATTTCTGCATATTGATTATGTACTCTACAACTCTGCTAAATTCATTTTTTAGTTATACCAGTTTTTTAATGGAATCTTCTGGGTTTTCTATATATGGTTTTAATTCATCTGCAAATAATGAATATTTTCCTTCTTACATACTGATTTGTATGCCTTTTATTTCCTTTTTTCTGGCCTACTTGATGTGGCTAAGCCTTCTGGTACTGTGTTGAATAAAAGTAGTGAGAGTGTACATCTATGTCTTATTCTTGACCTTAGGGGCAAAGTTCTCAGTTTTTCCACATTAAGGATGTTATTAGCAGTGGACTTTATGTATGACTTTTATTATGATGAGGTATGTTTCCTTTAAACCCACTTGGTTGATGACTTTTGTCTTGAATGAATCTGGTAGTTTGTCAAATGTTCTTTCTGCATCTCTTGAAATGATTATATGGTTTTTAACCTTCCTCTTATTGATATGATGTGTCACACTGATTGATTTGTGAAGATTGAACCAACCTTGCAACCTGGAAATAATCCCACTTGATCGTGGTGAATGATTTTTTAATGGATTGTTGCTTTTACTTTGTTAATATTTTGTTGAGGACTTTTTATATCTATCCTCACCTGAGATATTGGCCTATAGTGTTTATTTTTTGAAGCATCCTTATCTGGTTTTGGTATTTGGGTATGCTCATCTCATAGAATGAATTTGGAAGCTTTCCTTCCTCTTTACTTTTTTGGAATAGTTTGAGAAAAAAATGGTATTAACTCTTGTTTAAATATTGATAGAATGCATGCAACCACTCCCCCCAATATCAGCCTCCTCAGGCCACGGCCTGACCTTCTAGAGGGCTGCTGACACCTTCAGAGTTCTGGAAAAATCCGTAATTCTTATGGTGCATTCATTCTTATGGTGATACTGGACATTCGTTGGCAGTTTTTTTATTCCTAGTAGTTGGTCTGTTCAAATTTTCTATCTCTTCTTAATTCACTTTTGGAAGGTTATGTTTCCAGGAATTTATCCATTTCTTCTAGACTGTCCCATTTGTTGGCAAATGATTTCTTTATAATATTCTCTTATAATTCTTTGTCATTCTCTGGGGTCAATTGTTATTTCTCCTCTTTCATCTGATTTTGCTAATTTGAGGTTTTTTTTTTTTCTCTCTCTCTCTCTGTTTTTTATGAGATTAGCTAAAATTTTATCAATTCAGTTGAAACTTTCAAAGAACTGAGTTTGAATTTCATTGATCTGTTCTATTTTTATTTGTTTATATTTTTTAGTTTCTAACTTATTTGTTTCTGCTCTATACTTTATTATTTCTTTCCTTCTACTGGCTGGAGTTTTGTTTGTTCTTTTTCTAGCTTGTTTAGGTGTAAGAGTAAGTCGTTTATTTGAGGTTTTCTTCCTTCTTAGGAAGGTTTTATTTGAGGTTTTCTTCCTTCTTAGGATTGGCCTGTGTTGCTATAATCTTCCCTCATAGAACCTCTTTTGCTGTCTCCTGAAGATTTTGAACCATTGCTTTTGCATTTTCATTTTTCTCCATGTATTTTTTTTTCTTTTTGATTTCTTGGTGGAGCCATCCATTGTTTAATAGCATGTTATTTAACCTCCATGTATTTGTGTTTTTCTGTATTTTTTCTGATGGTTGATTTCTAGTTTCATAACACTGTGGTCAAAAAAGATGCATGGCCTGACTTGAATCTTTTTGAACTTGTTGAGATATGTTTTATTACCTCATGTGTGAACATTTTAGAGAATGTTACATGTACACTTGAAAAGAATGTGTATTCTGCTCTTTTAGGACAGAATTTTCTGAATATATTTATTTGTTAGATCCATTTGGTCATTTGTGCCATGCAATGCCTTTATTTTCTTGCCAATTTTCTGTCTGAATGATCTGTCTAGATGATCTGTTGCTGTAAGGGGGACACCTTACTCTTATTATATTACTGTCAATTACTTCCTTTATGTTTGTTATTAGCAGCTTTATGTATGTGGGTGCTCCTATGTTGGGTGCAAAAATATTTACAATTGTTATATCTTCTTGCTGGATTGTTCCTTTTATGATTATATTGTGCCCTACTCTGTCTCTTTTTATAGTCTTTGTTTTAAAGACAATTTTTCCCAATATAAGTCTTGCTACCCAGACTTTCTTTTCTGTTCTATTTCTATGATAGATTCTTTTCCATTCTTTCACTTTCAATATGCATATGCCTATAGGTCTGAAATGAATCTCTTGTAGGCAGCACATAGATGTGTCTTACTTTTTTAACCATTTAAAAAAGTGTCTCCTGATTGAAACATTTAGTCCATTTCCATTCAAAGTTAACTATTGATAGATATGTACTATTGCCATTTCTTTTTTTTTTTTTTTACTAGTTTTATGGTTGTTTTATAGTTCTTCTCTGTTCCTTTCTTCTTTTGCTCTCTTCTCTCACAATTTGTTAGCTTTCTTTAGTGATATACTTGGATTCCTTTTTCTTTATTTTTTTCATATTAATTACCAATTTTTGATTTGTGGTTACCATTAAGTTTTTATGTAATATTTAATGCATATAGCAGTCTGTATTAAAGTGATTGTTGCTTAAGTTTGAGCCCATGTTTTAACCCATGCTTAAGTTTGAACCCATGAACTCCTCCTCCATGTTTTAGATTTATGTCGTCAAACTTTATATTCTTTTATTTTGTAAGTCCCTTGACTGATTTTTATAGATATACTATTTTTACTGCTTTTGTGCTTCCTGCTTTTCTTACTCCTACCTGTGATCTTGTCTTTCCATTCAGATAGTCACCTTTAACATTTCTTATAGGGCTGGTTTAACAGTCATGCATACTTTTAACTTTGTCTGAGAAACTCTATTTCTCCTAATATTCTGAATGACAGCCTTACTGGATAGAGTATTCTGGGCTCCACGTTTTTGTTTTTGTTTTTGTTGTTGAGGTTGTTGGTTTTGTTTGTTTGTTTTGTTTTGTTTTGTTTTCAGCACTTTAAATAAGTCTTGCCACTTCTGGTCTGCAAATTTTCTGCTGAAAAATGAGCTAATAGCCTAATGGGGTTTCCCCTCATAGGTAATTCTTTTCTTTTCTTTTGTTACATTCACAATTCTCTTTTTATCACTAGATTTTTCCTTTTAATTACTATGTGTTTTGATGTGGACCCTCTTAGTTAATTTTGTAAGTTTCTGTTTCCTTCTTACAATTAGGGAAATTCTCAGCTATTACTTGTTCAAATAAAATTTTTTGTGCTCTTTTCTCTCTTCTCCTTCTCAGAACTCTATAATGGAAATGTTATTACACTTGAAGGTATCACTGTGTTCCCTAAGTATGTTTCCAATTATTATTATTTTTTCTTTCTCCTGTTCAGCTTGATTAGTATTCATTACTCTGTCCTCCTGCTTGCTGATCCATTCTTCTGCTCCTTCTCCTTCTTCTTCTTCTTCTACTTTTTCTTCTTCTTCTTCTTCTCCTTCTCCTTCTTCTTCTCCTTCTTCTTCTTCTTCCTGTGGTCTACTACTCATTCTATCTAGTGCATTTTTAATTTCAATTACTGAATTCTTCATCTCTGATTGGTTCTGTTTTATGTTTTCTACCTCTTTGTTAAGTGCCTCACTGAGGTTGTCCACTTTTTTCAAGTCCTGTTAGTATCTTTCTGATCATTGCTTTACATCCTCTATCCGGCATATTACTTATCTCTGTTTCATTTAACTCTCTTGCTGTGATTTTGTCCGTTCTTTCATTTGGGACATATTCCCGTGTCTCCTGATTTTGTCCAATTCTCCATGTTTGTTTCTATATGTTAAGAAAGTCAGCTTTGTCTCCTGCTCTTGAAAGTAGTGGCCCTATGAAGAAGATAACTGTAGTGCCCTGCAGTACAGTGTCCCCTGTTCACCAGAATCTGACACTTAAAGTGTCTCCTATGTGTGTTGTGTACATCATACTGTTGTGACTGAGCTGCTTTTGCCTCAGTCCAGTCTGTGTTGGCTCTCTTTGCCTTTTGTGGACAGAGTTTAGTCCCTGTGTTGCTAGTGGACTAGTTTGGTCTCTCTTCTTGAAGAATATTGTTTAATCTACACACAATAAATGATATATGAGTAGCAGCTTATTTTAAAATCTAAACAGAAAAAAAGCTTAATTTCAAAATGAAATAACTTAGAGTGAATAACATAATTTCTTTCATCTTCATGAAAGATTGTCATAGGGAAGAGGTACAGGATTTATTTGTGTAACAAGGGTGAGAACTAGGACCAGTGGGTAGACACTAGAGAGGTAGATTGCAACTCAGTATAAGAAAGTCTTTCAAAACCCAGCCAGTCCACATAAGAATGAGCTCTTTGTTGGTTTAATAAACTCCTTTTCATAAGCTTCCTGAATCATCCATATAAAGTGAAAAATTTTACTCAGAAGTATTATGATCTTAAGAATGTAATAAACTTTAATAAAAAAGCAGCCATTATTACCCCTTAAGTTATCAAAAAGTGTTTTTGAAATTAATTTGATTTTATAAGACAAAGGCCACCCCACCTTGGGCCTCCTGGAGTATACACATGGATTTGGGGAGATTTTTCATCTTTGTCAAGAGATCATCAACTTAAACTGGCCTATTTTCCATTTAAAAAATACAAAACAAAATAAGTCTGATTATTCACTGGGGCTATCCCCCTGCCAAAAAAGTTCAGCCTTGAACTATGATGCCAGGCTTCCTCCAGGCCATCTGTTGGGCCTGGCTTAGCTTCCTGCAAATTTAAATGTTTCAGAAGCTTTTGAATTTCCGTTCCCTAGATGGCCCTTCCACTCCCAGCAAAATTACAAGCCTCTCTTGCTATCTATGCTTCTGCTCCCCCTCTTTGCTCTGACACTAAGGTTTCTCTTTTGGATTTACAACAATAAAATTTCTTCAGAGGTGAATGTGATGCCTTGAGGAGAATGTTAATGTACATTTGCCTTTGTTCTTAATTAGATTCCTTCAAGGGAAAACCTCCTGGCCTGGTTTATTATCTAGCTTTGTCAGAGCTTGTATGCTTTATCTAAACACTTTGAAGAAGTCTCTTTACCGATATACCGCCTGTATGCTTACAATATAGATTTTCATAATACCGGTCAATTGGAGAAGGGTAGAAGTAAGTAGCACAGATAAAGGAATGCCTTAGGATAAATTGTTAATTGTTGAGAGGGAGGAGGGGAAGCAGAGAGAGAGGAGGAGGGAGAGGTAGTAGGAAAGGAAGGAAGGAAGAGAGGCAGGAAGGGAGCGGGAAGGAATACAATGAAGCTTTACAGAATTCCAGAGACCACTTCCCTTTGGACTCATACTTATAATAGTACTAAGTTTTCGAGCCAAACTCTTTTTCTGGGAAAATTTAAGAACTCTGTTTTGACAAGTCATCATAAGGTAGGAAAGTATGGATGAGAAAATTCTCCCGGGCTCCTGGGTGGCTCAGTTGGTTAAGCTGCTGCCTTCGGCTCAGGTCATGATCTCAGGGTCCTGGGATCGAGTCCCGCATCGGGCTCTCTGCTCAGCAGGGGGTCTGCTTCCCTTCCTCTCTCTGTGATCTCTTCCCTTCCTCTCTCCTACTGTGATCTCTCTCTGTCAAATAAATAAATAAAATCTTAAAAAAAAAAAAAAAAAGAAAAAGAAAATTCTCCCTTGTAAAGTTCTAAATGGTTAGTGAGAAGTGTTTCTTCCTGTCTCCATCATAGTTCCCAATATCTAATGGTCAAGCAGATCTGACTTCCCTCTGAGGACACTCTCTGCCTTTTAAAACAGGTTCCTCCTATTTTCTCTAGCCCCCACTGTGGAATGAATGAACCAAATAAACCTACATTTAGTTGAGTTGCTTAATATGGTCTCTTGTTCATCAGTGTCACCTAGAACTCTTGCTCAGGTTCTTGACTCTTCCCACTTACAACTTACTCTTAGTTGGTTTCTTCCCTGGGTTCTGAAAACAGTCATATAGATATTTTCCAATATTTGATATCCCACCCACCCCATCTCTCTTTGGTTTATTTCTCCCTGTATGTTTCACTATTTCATCACTACCATCATCATCATCATCATCAGCAGCAGCAGCAATCTTCTTATTTCGTTTTGTTTTTATCTATGAGGTTAAATTCTGAGCCTTGTCCATGTCCTCTAAGGTCTAGCCAAAGATATGATTAGCTGGTCCCAGTCTAGGAAAGGATGGAATCCTTCACTAGGGAACAAAGGCAAATGTCTTGTGCAAAAGGCAACTTATGAGCTTAAAACATTAACTATATTATTAATAGTATGAATAATTGGAAGTATCATGAGGACAAATGACAATTAGGACTTTATTTTCTATAGATGAACGTATGAAGGCACAGAAAGAGCAAAATCTTTTGTTGTATGAAGGAGAAGTGTTCATTTGGCACACAAGTGATAGCAAAACTCTTGGTGAGAATTTTCAGAATGTCTCAGCCTGTTTGCTTCTAAGCATGAACACAAAACAGTGACAGTTAAATCTACTAGGAAGCAGTGAAACACCAACCTACATATGTAGTCTTCCTCAGGACAGGTTGGATCTACCCTTAGTAGATAAGAATCAGGGCTTTGGTGAACATGGTGGGTACAGGGCCCTGGGGAACTTTATTGGCTTGGAAACAATTCTCAGTACCCTAATTACCTCCTGACGTTGGCTGCAGAAAGCAAAGCGGAGGTCCTGCTGAGCTCCTCAGGTTGCTTCAAGGGACTTTGGAGCTACAATAAAATAACAAATATGTTATAAACAGCCTCAGCTTTACGGGGAGCTGCACACACAGAACAAAGAGGGAGGTGGAAGTGTCTGATTTAAGTCTCTTATTTCCAAAATCCCCAACTACCTAGTCCTTAATGAGGAGAGGAGATGGGCCTTTGGATATGCATTAGTCTGAGTATTTATAGGAACCCAGATGCACCAGTTGTCTCCCTTACGTATTACCGCCCTGATTCTTCAGTGCATAAGATGAATAATTTACCAAAAAGCACATGTAAGTATCTCTTTATTATTCATTATAATGAACTGAGACAGGAGTAATTCTCCACTCTGCTGGAATCCCCTAGGGCTTAACTTAACCAGACTGTGCTTGCTTTCCCACAGTTAATTTGAGTGAAAGAAAACTCTCTCGGACAGGTGGCCTATCTAAGACTTGTGCTAGGTGAGGGGTGTGATAAGAGGAGAGTGGGATGCCTAGGACCATTGATGGCAAGGAAAGTGGAAGGTTGGGTTTTAAGAGCAGAACTGTTGGGTGCCAGGTAATGAAGTATTATAAAGGAGCTGTGAAAAATAACTGGGGTCCTTAGTCAGTATGTGCTCGGAAAGTGAAAAATTATTTTCAATATTCATCTGAATAGAACACAATTAAGAAGGCACATCAATTGACTGAAAAATATAAAGTAAATTATATATATATGTTTTCAGCCAATCTACAGATTTATTCTTTTTTTCTCTTTCTTTTTTTTCTTTTTTTCTCCTTTTTCCCCCTTTTCCTTCTTTTATCCCTCCTTCTCTCCTTCTCTTTTTATTTCTCTATCCATTTATTTATTTAAAATCCTTGGTAAGGAAACTCAGCCTTTCCACATAATGATGAATAAATAATTGTGTTTTCATGGCATACCTTCTCAAGTTCTCTAAATAACAAACGTCAGTGAGATGATGCTCCTTTATACTGAGCTTTGTAAGCACAGCCTGTATTAGTGTTCTGCACAAGTGTTTTGCAGAAGTGTTTTGCACAAGTGTTTGGAAGATTGCATACATGTTTCTGCTCTTTGCTTAACACATGAGTAAAATGGGGGAGGGCCAAAAAAATTCAGGTTGTTTTCAGGTCAGACTCCTATTCTTTTGGTTCTTTCAAAGAAATCCGGAGAGTCCCAGGATTGACGACTACCCACTTTATCCCAGACTGGAAACTTGTGGGACAGAATTCTAGCTGACAAAAATTAAAAGCAGCAACTCTGGGGGCCTGCACAAGAACCATTTGCAAAAGTTAATCCTGTGACTTTATTGCCCTCAAGGAGTAGCTCTCCCTGGGTCTCGCATGACCCAAGGAAATAGTTCGTCTGCCTTCTATTTTATTTTATTTTATTTTTCCCAAGGGGAGTTCATTCTCATTATATAAAACAAGCCACTATTCTGGAAAATATGATTGGCTTATTAAAAATATATGGCATATATTTTTAAACAGGCAGAGTTGACATTCTACAGGAGAAGACTTGTAAGAATGGAGAAGCATTGGAAAAGTATCACTTCCCATCTCTCATCCTCCATCTGTCCCTGCCCATCTGTCTGTTTAATAAGGGTTTTATTTTTAGAAACTCAAAGTTTTGTTCAGATGTGTAGTCTGTTTGGGATGGCACAAGATGAATCAAACAAACTTATTGGCCTTCGAGTTGGCCATGAAGCCACAATCATTTGAGCACACACAATCTCTACGTCTGAACTTGAGACAGCATGGTCTACGGGCTGATATCCAAAAAGGTGGACTCCCTACTTAATTTTCCAAACTTTATAACTGACATTTGTCAGTTTTATATATTGGAAAATGAGCTCTAAGGGAAAGTCAAAATTACTATGTTTGGGGTATCATTACTCTTTAGTTTTGAGTAATTACAGAAATATAATACCAAACATTTATTAACTACTATGAACTCAGAATGGTGATGATATTAAAGAATTTCTTTACATAATTTTTACCAAAATCTATGATTTTAAATATTATTTCCACTTTATATAATAGAAAACTAATTGCTCATAAAAGATCAGGAGTTTAGTAAATTCTAGTCCTGTGATGAAATTAATATACCTCTTATTAAAATATTTATTCTCTTAACCACTGTATTACACTGAAATCCTATAGGATGGATCCTATAGAAGCTTATCAATTTCCAGCATTTTTTGTTTGTTTGTTTCATAAATAAGTCAGTCCTTTAGCAGTTTCGGCTAAGTTTCACCTGAGCCCAGAAGGGCAAAAGTTTGCTTATGCACAATTCTGGAAAAAGAAGAATGACCTTTGAGGTTTTGCCTATCTTTGGGATTCTGTGAGATCCCTTACATTATATGTGGGAAGGTATTTGCAGGGAAATCCGTGGGCTGTAATTTCTGCCTTGCCAGAGTCGTTGCTCCCACGATACTCATGCTGGGAGCCTGTGGCTGACTTGCTCCATTCTTCAAAAAGATATCAAGCTCCCCAGACTCTCTGCTTTTAATTTAAAATTTTAATTTATACTTTTCCATGGATGATACTGAGACAGACATGGCCGTGAGTAAATATGTCAGGATAATCTATTGAATGGAATTAAAATGGTGTGTGCTTGGGAAACATTTTAATTTCATCTTGCTCACTTCTTTTGCCAACTATAATGAACAAATCGGGAGGCTGGGTTTTAAAGCTGTTCAGGATGTGGAGGAAGGGACGCTGGAGTGGGAGCCAGGCAACAAATAAATAACATGAATTGTTCTGGGTAGCTTCTCAAGGCATCCCTGACCAACCGCAGGGCAGCCTCTGAAACAGCTGTCTCTGACAAGCAGGCAGGTGTGAGAGCAAAAGCCCTCATTGCCTTTTACAACTCCACATGGAATTCTACACCATTGGCAAGGACCAGAAGGGCAAGGGACATGGGGCTGGGTGATAGAAAAGAAGTGACTTTACCATTCTTATCTTAAAAGACACTTTGCTTCTTTACCCAAGGGCTCTTTGCTTCTGAAACGGCCTGGCCTTATGCTGTATGCCTTAGGTACTTTTAAAATAAAGTTGCAATGAGGAAGGTGAATAAAGAAGGCATCCCAGAGTCACACGGTGATTCTGACTGGGAGATGACCATGCACTGATTATTTGCACGGTGCCCAATTCTGGGGAGAGACCCTTTCAAAAATCTGCACTTGATCTTCATCTATCTTAAGATTCATACTTAACTACTGACTCTGAAAAACTCCTGTACCAGCTAATGGTGTGTCCTTGGGCTGGAAGTGAAACCTTTCGAATAATTATTCACTTTTCCTCAGTGTCCCGCAGTATCTGGGCAGTAAATATCTCTTAAAAGAACTGAATGCATTGCCCTGAAGCTCCTGACCTGAAATAACCCATTCGACTGTGATCCTGACTTCAGTAGCCCACCACTCTCCTGTCCTGCAGCAATTCCACAGCTTGCATGCTTCAGTCTGCTCTAGTATCTGGTTCTTCTAGACCAGGGGTTGGCCTGTTTACACAATGAGGCTGCCCGAGACAAGGACACCACCACATGAGCTACAGGGAGACTGTGAGCCAACTGAATTCTCTTGCAGGTGTGCACAATTGTATTGATTGATCTTTCAATTATGTATTTTTAGAAATACAGCATTTTCCAACCACTGGTCATCAATCTAGAAACTAGCCCATCAACTACTGTGTCAACACACTGTGGACAAGGCCTGATAAAAATACAAAGTTAAAGTTGTCTCAGTGGCTATAGCTGAGAAAATAAACCTTAGAGGGAAATAAAATCCTATTGTACAGCTGTGCATCGGTCATGTACAGGAAGGATACTTCTGGAATGAGAAATTTTCAGAAAAGAAGGAAGACCTTATTAGAAGTGAAAGAATTTAGAGGTAAACTGGAAATGCACTGGATTGATTTGCTACGTAATGTTATAAATGTAAATCCCATGTCACTTCTGATCTATTAGCCAGAAGAATGACTTGTTCTGAAACTGGGTTCAAAAAACCCTAAAGCAAACACCATTCTTTGTGGATTTGAAGATACAGAAAGAGAAGCCTTCACAACGCCTTAGAAAGTAATAAGCAAATGGATTCCATATCGCTTGGTTAAATTAGCAGACACTCCCAGATAATAAAAGTTGAATTATAGTTTTCCAAATGAAGCAAGAGAGCTCTTTGACAGTAGCAATAGAGCAGTCTCTGTTTATAGAATGCTTCTTATTTGCCAGGTACAATTCTGACTCTTGCACAGGTATAACTTCATTCAGGCTCATAATAATATCGAATAATGCTGTGAAGTAAATACGTTCATCCTACTTCACAGATGGGAAAATAATGTTCTGAATAGTTAAACAAAAGGCTTGTTCTAGGTCATCAGCTAGTAAGTAGCACAGCCCTTATATGTCTGATCCCAGAGCCCTCTCCTTAACATCATAAAATACTGTGTCTACAGTGCTCGGTTTACATATGTCACTGAGGCACATAAATGAGCTCCTGACTCCCACCATCCTTCTCAATATTGTTAAGAGCCACCTAGATGATCCACTAGGTCTCAAAGTTAGTTTAATCCCTCATTGACAAAGGTCACGGTTGCAAGATCACCAAATATTCCTCCTTTCTCTCATGTACACTCTCTTTCATTCCAGCTCATTTATTCAAAGACCTTATTAAGTCTCCCAGTGCGTTGAACCCACCTGGTTCTCTCTGTCCATTAACCCGTTATCTTCTTTATTCACTCAATAATTTTTCAGTTCCTTTAATCCTCAGCTTCTTCTCTCTCGCCCATCTGGCATACTCCAACACTGGATGAACCAAAGTAACCACTTTCTGTGCCTGCAGCAGGGCAGTGCTGGAGAATCTCTTCAAAACTGGGGCAGAGTATTGTGGTGATAAATCCTTGGCCATCAACTACAAATGGAGCTCAGCACAACCTGTGTAACTAGTAGAATTCCCCAGTAATTTTGCTCTCATTTTGGGCAATAGCTATTCATAATAGCAAATAGCTATTTCACTTTGTCTTGCATCCCCCTTCCCCTGACTCCTATTGTCCCATTTACTTTCAGCTGATAATTTTGCCCTCTCCTTCAGAGAAAATAGAAACCATCACTCAGTAGCCTCCTTATTTTCCTATGACCAGATCCACAAATGCTCCTGTGTTTCCATTATTTTTTTTCTTCTCCTAGGAGTCAACAGATGAAGCATCTTTTTCTTCATGCATTCTAGATCTGTAGTTTTTCAACTTTATAGTTATTTTTCTCTGTTTTCCCCTTTCTTTAGCATCACCAATTTTCCTATTCAATAAGGTCAGCCTCATCAGCATATACTTATATATTGGAATGTAAGAAGGTCGTTGTCTTATTCACAGTTGCATCTGTAGTACCTAAAATTGGGCTGTGTGGAGTGTGGTCCCTAGCACGTCAGTATAATTACAGAAATTGTTGGAAATGCAGAATGCTGGTCCTCAACCAGATCTACTAAATTAGTAAGATGTACAGGTAATTTGTGGGCATATAAAAATTTGACAATTCCTAGCACCCAATAGGTATTCAGTAAATATTTATAAAATGAATAAGTTCCCAAGTATTTCTAGTCTTAAAAGAAACAAACTAACAAATAAAAACCTCAGGAGACCCTCATGTCCTTGATGGCTCCATTTGTCTTTCTACCTTTGCTGCCAACATTCTTGAAAGTGTTGGCTGCAAATATTTTCAACACACTTCACTGTCCATTCATGCCTTACTCCCTTTCTTCATTTATGGCTCCATTACCCCTTCCTTGGGCTGTGGACCCTCTTGTCACATGACTTCTCTCTCATATCTACAGGGATCCAGTAGTTCTTCTGCATCCTGTCTTGCTACACTTCATTCTTCCATGGAAGTCTAGCATTTTCTTATAAAAGGCATCACTTAGATTATGCCATACCTCCACATAAACATATTCAAGGATTCCCCATGACAGCTCGAGTAAAATACAGACTTTTTACAGTAGATATGTGTATGTCCCAGTCTCAAAGAATCTACCCATTTTCCCATCTTCCTTGCTTGGGCCACTCTAGCCTCCATTCTGTTCCTTACCTGAATCAACCTTTTTCTCAGAGCCTACACATCTTCCCTCTCCTCCATCTAAAATGCTCTCTGTACCCAGCACGTGTGACTGGTGTTCTGTCTCAGTGTTCAGCCTTAGGCTAATTGTTAAGAAAGGCCCATTTCTATACTGTGTTTCCAGGGTTTCCCATGCCATGCCCGGTTCATGGACTGTCCCAGCAACCATCCCAGTTCAGTTTATAGTAAGTATACAAGGGTTCTCACGGTTTATTGATTACATATTTCTTCCACCATCTGAAAATACCTTGAGGGCAGAGACATGGCCTAGTCGAGTGTCTGCCACTTAGTAAGTACTTAATAAATATTTATGAATAGGTGAATTTACACTTTTTATTATGTCCATGCATATGAAGAGTATCTCTATAATCCTCTTGTATTCTATCATTCACCTAAGATCATAAGAATCTTGAAGGCAGGCACTGGTCTCTTTTGATGGTTTTAGCTGCCATTTTTATTTTGGCCTTACCTGTGTGTTCTTAGGAAACCAATATACTTATCTTCCCAATATACTGTGAATTTACAGAATATCTTGAAGTCCAGGAAGAAGCCAGCTCAATCATTCATTATTTTGTTCAGAGAGCTTCCTCTTGCCTTTCTGCAGACCCTTTCTCTTCATAATTACGTTTAGCTACCCTCTGCTTTGCCTTCTGCTGGCATGATAGGAATTCTCCTCTTTCCTCCCACAGCCATGCTGTTTAACCCCCTTTGCGGGTGTAAGCAATTTCACCTCTCTGCAGAGCCGTCTTTCCACATAAATCACTCCCTTCATTTTCTTTCATTCTATCAGATGCTCTGTTCTGAACTGCCTTCTGCCTGGCAGCCTCACTTGGGTGGTGAGGTGTGTGAAGTTGCTCCCTACATTCAGTAGAGCCCTCATTGTGCTTGTGGGGAAGGGAAGATCTCCTTGCTTGCTTGGGGACACAATGAGCACCGTTCTGATGGACTCATATATCATCGGTCATGGCTGAAACCACAACACATCATCATCCTGAAGCTGATTTTCTGCTTCAGGTGACACCATTTTCAGGATACCACACACTTCCTTAGTTTGGTTTGAAATGCTCACTTTTCTCAAGGGCCCAATTTTGCATGCATTTGCATATTTTTTTTCCATTTCTCTGGATGACACCCCACTTACACACATACACACACGCACACAAACAAACTCATGCACTCTTTCTGTGTATTAATGTAACCCCCCACCTCCAGATGTTGCTAGTGTTGCACCATCTTCCAATTAGGGACAATCTGCAGGTGTCATGTATCTGTCAGCCTTCAAAGTCAGTCTTGTGTTGGACTGAAATATTTCCATACTGGACACTATCTAAGGAGCTCCAATCCCCCCCAACTCTTCTGCAGATGCTCTCATATAGATTTTCCACCAAAACATTATCAGCAAATATTAGCTCTAGCAGAGTTATTACTCTCGTTTAATTTTTCAACTATCTGAATCATAAATTTTTCCCTTACATAATTTAGGGTCCTTGTTGATGCTCTAGAGTTGGCTGTATTTGTAACTCAGGAAATAACTGAGTAGTTAAAGCTTCCCAGGAGAAAAGCTTTGTGCAATTTAAAATACCCTGGGAATTGAGCTGCAAATATTTCATTTTGTTTTGCCTCTTCTCCTTTCCTTTAAAAAATTCATTTGCTATTGGTCTTTGAATTTTCTAAAGCAAGTTCTTCTTTCCATTTTTCAAACTGGTATTATTAATATGTTTTGATGCATGTAAGGTTCCTAACCAATATTCAATTAACTCAATTTATATTTAGGGCAAAGATATTCAAAAGCAAAAACAAAAAATTGAAAAGGAAATTCAAGGAAAATGCATATTGGAGCTTTAACATTCAACTCTGTCATCTTTATCAGCATTTCTTAAATTGAGTATTCTCTAGAAGGCCATTTTATTTTATTTTATTTTTAAAGATTTTATTTATTTGAGAGAGAGAGAGAGCGCACAAGAAGGGGAGGGTCAGAGGGAGAAGCAGACTTCCTGCTGAGAAGAGAGCCGGATGTGGGACTCCATCCCAGGACTCCAGGATCACGACCTGAGCTGAAGGCAGTCTCTTAACCAACTGAGCCACCCAGCTGCCCCTAGAAGGCCATTTTAAAGACAGGGGACATAAGCTAGCTCGTTCCGCCAGTGCAGGGTGCGGAGTCAGCGAGGGCAGCTCTCGCTGGGCTGTGTGTGGGCCCCCTCAGGGAGAGAGCAGGGCATCAGGTGGCCGCGCCAACCACTCGCGCGCCTTCGGGAGGAGCTAGAGGAGCAGTAGGGGGACGTGGCTCGGAACCTGCAATTCACTGCCTCCGGCTTGGGAGGACAGCACTTTGTACTGGTCCCACTACTTCAGCTTAGAGCCACACCCCAGGTCATCGTGGGGAACCTTTCACGACCTGAAAAATGTCGAAAGCAGCCATTCCTATTTTTGTTTGTTTTTTATTAAATCTTGCACAAAAAAAAAAAAAAAAAAAAAAAAAAAAAGACAGGGGACATGTGTCGACAGAAACACGATTTCAGGGATTCCCAGTAGTTACATTAGGTAAAAATAAATAAATAAATAAATAAATAAATGTGTCTGTCTATCTATCTATATAATTAGGTATAAATCCCTTAACCTTTAAACATTCACATGACTCTAAAATCTAAAATTATAAATCACATGCATATATAACCACTAAAATTAACAACATTAATTTAATGGAGCAGATGATGTTTTATTAAAATTAATTTCCACGTTGCAATGTGAATATGGTACTGACTGCTGTCAGAGCATCAGTTTTGACTTCAGTATGTCCCATATGAATTCTCTTTGCACATCATTTCATTTCAACTTTAGAGAACCTTTGTTACTATTGTGGACCCTGACATCCTTTAGCTTTCCTTGGCAGAAATGTACTGCTGAACCCTAAGTCCACCTCTGTATTTTCTCATCAGCCTGAGGCAACAGAAGAAGTACTCTTTGATACCGTTGTAATAATAGACACAAATCTGAACATTTAAATCTAATTGTGGTCACCACTTGCAGAATAGGTATATATTATTTTTTTCAGAATATTTTACAAATGAAAACACTAAATTAAAAAATAGAAGTAAAGAGCCTATGGATGTTGTGTATGTGTGCCTATCCTACAGAGACATGCAAACACACAAATATCTCCGAGGATATCTACTTCACCTTCTATAGGTTCTTTTTTTTTTTTTTTTTTTTGCCCCCAAGCTTTATTGAGATATAATTGGCTTATAATATTTTTAAGTTTGAGGTGAACCACATGTTGATTTGATGCACTTATTTATTGCAAATGATTACCACCTAGCAAAAGCTAACACCTCCATCCCATCACATAATTAGCATGTCTTATTTGTAGTGAAAACATTTAAAATCTACTCATAGCAACATTAAAATATATAATACCACATCATTATCTATAATCTTTGTGGGTTCTTTTGATACCAGTTTGAAAAATATTGTCTCACTTTTGATCATTATAAATATGTACTGATCACCTAATAGATGCCAGATGGACTCGGCGAGGGGCTGGTGATAAAACGAAGACCACTGACATGGTTCTGATCCATGTGGTGTACATAACCCAAGTGGGTAAAAAAAAATCCAGTGTTGTACCTTCAATAAAGAAGTCCGGGATATTCTAAATTAACATTGCATTTACAAAAAGAGTGAGTGGAGGTTTAGAATGATGCGTTTGTATTAGAGGTTAAACTCAATTCACTACTGTCTACTCATTAAGACAGAGACGCATGCAAGGTATTTTAGGTATTATCCCAGTAAAAAGGGCAGGCACTTTCTGGTTAACTTCAGTTTCTAAAAATGCCAGTTTTCAATTCTCTGAACACTAACATTTACAGAGTTAGCCATGCAAGAGAGATTTAAACCAAATACATGGTTTAAAATACTTGTTCTTGGGACACCTGGTTGGCACATTCGGTTGGGCCTCCAACTTTTGGTTTTGGCTCAGGTTGTGATCTCAGGGCCATGAGATTGAGCCCTGTGTCAGGCTCCAGCCGAGAGTGGAACATAAAGCTCTCTCTGCCCACCCATCTGTGCTCCTGTGCCCATGTACTCTCTCTCTCTCTCTCTCTCTTAAATAAATGAATAAATAAAATACAATACTTGTTCTCATTAATTAATTGATTACTTGTTCTCTAGTCACCCATAATATCTAAATGTTCCTGCAGCTATTTGCGAATATAATTGAGATGTGACTTCTATTTTAAATTAGATGTGATTTTCAGACATGCATTGGATTGCATTCAGATTTAAGATTGTAAAAACTTCAGCATCTAGTATGCAGGTCCCAGAGAGCATTTCCTGACCCCTCTGTCTCAGATATGCTCCCAGGACCCATGGCATTCACCATTTCTTAACCTGCTTTGCTTTTACTCCTTGCCATTCTCTGAAACTAAGATGCTTATTTACTTATATGCTTTCATTGTCTCACTGGACATGGCTTCAAGGCCCATAGCCTTTGTCTGTTTGCCAGCCAGCATTCTCGGTTCCTGGAACATAATCTAGTATACATTAAATATTGATTAAATATCTGTAATATGAATCATCATAGTTTTTTATATTGTATTTTCAGAGGCAAAATATAAAAAACAAAAGCAAACATGAAGAACACGGACAAAAACCTTAAAGCTGGCTGATTTCACTTTTTAGGAAGATTTTATTATTTTGATTAAATTCCAAGTTGTCTCTTGTCTGGTTTCTTGAAGGCAGTGGTTCTTAAAGAGAAGTCCCCAGACCAGCAGGATGGATTTCACCTGCAGATTCTCAGCCCACTTCCAACCCACTGAATCAGAAGCACTTGGGAGCTGGACTCAGCAATCTGTGTTTCAAAGAGCTCTCCGAGTGAATCCAATGAATGAAGTTTGAGAACCACTGCTTGAAAACATGGATTTCCTTTCTTTGTACCTCCTCCTCGAAAACAAAGCAAAATGACTCTCATCTTAATCCCATGTCCCATATTCAGTAGAGTCAGAAATGACAACTTTGCCTGCAAGATTCCTTTCCTCCAATGTTTTTTTTGGGGGGGGGGCATTTCTTTGACCTTTCTGAGTATTTTCATTCTTCACAAATAGCTTGAGGTGGTTTAAGAATGCACAGAAGTCATTTCCAAGTATCTGTCCATAAATTTGTGGGAAAATGTTTAGATAATGCCAACCATCTCGTGCTGGCCTTATTACTTGGATTCTTGAGACACAAGCACTTTCTTCTCAAGGAGAAGACCACAACTCTTTTTTTTTTTTTTTTTTTTTTAAGATTTTACTTATTTATTTGACAGAGAGAGAGAGAGATCACAAGTAGGCAGAGAGGTAGGCAGAGGGGGGGCGGGGAAGCAGACTCCCCACTCAGCAGAGAGCCCAATGCGGGACTCGATCCCAGGACCCTGAGATCATGACCCGAGCTGAAGGCAGAGGCTTAACCCACTGAGCCACCCAGGTGCCCCTGAAGACCACCACTCTTAAGTGCAGGAATTCTACAGCAGGCTGCCTAGGTCTAAATTCCTTGCTCCAGTTGTACCAGCTGTTAGAGTCTGGAGCCTCTCTGCGTCTCAGTTTTTGATCTCTAAAGTGTGATAGTAATAGAATGTGTCTCAAAGGGTAGTTATGAGGATCAGGTGATTTAATATATGGAAAGTTCTTACACTGTCCTAGGTAACTATAAGTACTATGTAATTTTAGACATTACAATAGAGTTGTAATGAGTTCTAGCTTATCAAGGAGCACTAGATAGGGTTTGTATAAAAGTAAGAATTTGAGAGACTTAAAAGAGTTTTCAAGAAATTAGAAAGTTGTCATTAATGTTTCTTAACTTTCTTCCTGGATGCCCTTATTTAACATAAAAATTTCTCCTCTGTGTGCTTCTGGTTAATGAGAGTCCAACACAGTCATAAACAGCAGGGAAGGAGTCAGGTTTGGAAGAGCACTTAAGCATTTTTTAAAAAAAATTCTTCTTCCTACTGTTCCCTGTTATGTTTCTTTCTTGTCCCTCAAATAATACCATTATTCTTACAAGTGTCTTTATCATTCTTTAGGTTCTAGGACCGCACAGACTCAATGAACCAGCTCTCTCCCATTCAGAGAGATAGATTTATCCATTTAGCCCCTATGTTCACTAAATGAGGCCCAGGTTCAAGAGCAGGTAACTTGGGCCATAGATATGTTTAAGGTATGTCTACCCAAGGAGTACACAAGGCTTTCCAAGGGCTGTGTGGTAGGGCACTGAGAGTATGTTTTGCCTCTGGAGGATAGATTTTAACTGACCTATTTTAAAGTCAGTCCCTGGAACCCCCCCTGGTAATTTGAGCCAAGTTCCATGCACTCCAACTTGCAGTTGTAGATCTTATACACGCACTGAAAGGCTTTGTTTTGTTTTGTTTTGTTTTGTTTTGTTTTAATTAACTTATATTGTATTATTTGTTTCAGGAGTTCAGGTCTGGGATTCATCAGTCTTACACAATTCATAACGCTCACCATAGCACATACCCTCACCAATGTCCATCACCCAGCCACCCTATCCCTCCTACCCCTCAGTTTGTTTCCGGGGATTAAGAGTCTCTTATGGTTTGTCTCCCTCTCTGGTTTCTTCTAGTTTCATGGAGCACAATGAAAGTTTTAAGAGAATGCATTCAGGATCTCAGATTTCCTAAATCAGTTACCTGAGAAGGTGCTCGAAATTAAATTGTAATTCTGGTTCTTCTTTCAGACGGTTCCCACTTTCTAAGTTGTCCAGGAAAGAATTTACTTTTACTTTCATTGTCATTTACACCATCCAACTATTTTAAAAAAAAAAAAAAAAAAAAAAGCTTCCCTTGGAAGGGGGCCCCACAAAAGGAAGCAGAAACATATATTTGTAATAAATTCATGGTAAAGCGATGACTTGTCTACCTTGGAATTAGAGAGAGAGAGAGAGAGAGAGAGAGGTGTTTACTGGCAGAGGACAATGTGATTTGGCCTATTAAAATAAACAGCATTCAGTTTTACCTACCTTTCTGGCTGTATTGGGTTAAACTACGTGCTTCTAAGTAAAAGAGAAACGTATTTTTAATAGTCATTTGATAAGACCCGGTAAAATGTTAGCCGTATACTGTCCAGATATTGTGAAATTGAATAAATTTAATACTGAGTTACAAAGTCTTTTGCAAGTCAGGTATTTTTCAATTCATTGCTTTGAAAGAAATTGAAGGAGGAACTAATTGAATTGTCAGCTGTGAGATCATTAAAATAATTTTTGAAGCTGTATTACTGTGTGATTGTTGGCACACATCTTGGAAGGGGTTCAAAGAATTGAGTGGCACTGCTATACAAGATTCTCCCTTGCTTATGTGAACTAGGTTTTTCTCAAACAAAAACAGGAATCAAATGGGTACTGAGCTCTATCTCATTCTAGCAGCAATGGTATTTATTCAAGGTACAATTTTAAAAAGCTTCATCTACTCCATTAAGTACTAGATTTCCAGTAAAAGTTTACTTTTTATGTTTAATTATACTTAAAAACATGGACAATATATTTATGTTGTTTTATTGATATTGTCCTTGTAATGATAACTCATTCTAAAAGAAGATAGTATTACTCAGAGCTTTATGATCACAAGACATAAAAGAAATCTCAATTTCAATCTCTCTCTATATATTTGCAAATAAATATGAGAGCTGATCAATAGAAGATTTTTAAGTCTCAAATACTACATCAAGATAAAATCCTACAGAGGACATATTGGAAACACAAAAGTTAAGGTTTTAAAAAGGAACAATGCACATTTTATGACTAATTAAGAAGAGCTTGTTCATAAATTTTGAAACTAGACAATCAAATCACTATTGCATTTTAATTTTATTGAAAAAAAATGGATATATAAAGGAATATTGTGACAGTTTAACTTTAAATCTGAGTATTCTCCACAGGCCAGTAATGTATCCTTTTAATTTAGATTTTAAAAATTATATCAACTTAAAAATGTGCAAGAGGTTACATAATTTAGCAAAATGAAAGCAACATATGTGTTTGTACCTTGTCACCTGAGTTTGTGTGGTCCTGAGGATTAAAAGGTGACTCTCTTTACTCTGTCCCAATTTACCATCCCCTTCTAAGCTTGCCAGTTCCTGGCATTGCACAATTAGAACTTCAATGTTAGGGGTTACTCAAACAGGGATTTGGTGTTTATGAAAACACAACTGTTATGAAGAAAGGTTGCACACTAACCCTTATCAATCATTTGCAACTGAGAGCAAATGAATGAGCTTATCTTTTTTTGGGGGGGGGGGTCTGCTAATAAATGCTTTAGGAAATGTAGAGTGGGGAAGGTTCTTTAAGGCTTTTTGATCTTCATAAAGGAAATATAAAGTTGCTAGAGAAGGAAAAAACTACATAGAGACTGAAGCTAGAGTTGCAGGATATGGAGGAAACAGCATGGCTTCATTTTTTTTTTTTTTTATCACCATGACACACCTGTGAAGGTGGCAGTCACTCAATAATACTTGAATTATCATATTCTAATGGCAAATAAGGTTGGCCCCGAAACTACTGGTGTTCAGAGAAGTCTGTGTCAAGTTAAAAAGCAAAGAGACAAACAAACAAACTGATTCTAGGAATGTTAGTGTATGATTCTATTTCAGGTAAATAAATCAACACAGTCTTTACATATGTGAATATATGTATGTAAGGAGTGAGATGTGGAAGAAATAGCCAGAATGTTACCAAATTAAGGGCCTCATTTGTTCACATGTTTAATCATGCTTACTTCATTTTTGTAGTTTGAAAGACAGCAAATAAAAGAAGAGAAAAATTTCTTCTTGTCCTTTGAAAGCATCTAATTATCAGCCTAACCCCAAGGTTGCCAGGACCTGCTGACTGACAGGTGGACTTATGCATAAGACTTCTGGGATTGGAAGCTAGTATTATTTCTGTGTGCCATACCATCCAGGGAGAGTATTTTGCTAAACCGAGTGCTGTCCCCTTTCTCTTCTTCCTCTTCTTCGTCTTTTTTTTTTTTTTTTTTTAAGATTTTATTTTATTTGACAGAGAGAGACACGGGAGAGAGGGAACACAAGCAGGGGGAGTAGAAGAGGGAGAAGCAAGCTTCTTGCTGAGCAGGGAGCCTGACGTGGGGCTTGATCCCAGGATCCCAGGATCATGATCTGAGCCAAAGGCATCCACCAAATGACAGAGCCACCCAGGTGGTTCACACTTTTCCTCTTTCAACAGAAATTTGTTATTTTAGTGCTTCAGTATTATTCTGCTCCTATGGCCATTCAGGATGACTACCTTGTTAAGGGAAAACAGTATGTTCAAATGTGCTTGATCTCTCTCCTTCATTGCCAGCGTCCTTGGTGCTTTCATCACCTGAGCCTTGTCAGAAGGCTCTCTGCTTTCAGTCAAAATGGGATTAGAGGGGCACCTGGGTGGCTCAGTGGCTTAAGCCTCTGCCTTCGGCTCAGGTCATGATCTCAGGGACCTGGGATCAAGACCCTCATAGGGCTCTCTGCTCAGCAGGGAGCCTGTTTCCTCCTCTCTCTCTCTACCTACTTGTGATCTCTCTCTGTCAAATAAATAAAATCTTTAAACAAACAAACAAAAAGGAATCAGATTTGGTGAGATATGGCAATTTTTTTTTTCTGTTTTTTCACGTGGAGGTGCTGGATTCATGTTCCTTGTGCCCTAAGGTGGGCCTCATACCTCTTTGCTAGAATGTCTGCAGAGACCGGCACAGGTATAATTGTACTTTCCTATTTGCCCAGATACTGCACTCAGGTTCAGACTAAAGCAACAAGTGGCAGGTGGGCGTATCTAGGGCCTTTAACTACACCCATCTTTGCAATCCACATTTATAAGGGATTCCCTTTTATTTTCTTTTTATTTCTCTCTTTCTCTTTCTTTCCTTTCCTTTTTTTTTTTTTTTTTTTTTTTTTTTTTTTTTAAGAGAGAGAGACAGTGAGAGTGAGCAGTGGGGACAGGCAGAAGGAGTAAGCAAGCTCCATGCCCAGCACAGAGCCCCATAGGAGGCTCAATCTTATTACCCTGAGATTATGACCTGAGCTGAAACCAAGAATCAGACACTTAACCTATTGATTCGCCCAGGTGCCCCTCTTTTCTTTTCTTTTCACAGATTATAGGATCATGATGCACATATGCAAATTTTCTTTCTGACCAGCAGGTTTATTTGTTTCTGCATTAAACTTGAAAGACTGCAAGTAATACATACCAAAAAAGAAATTCCATAGTTTCCAGTTGTAGGGAAGAAGGGATGTGAGGTTATGAGGGAATAAGAGGTTAGCTCTTTACCATGATGATGTCTGAGGTGACATCAGCTATATTATTCTCTTGGAGGGGGGTGGCCGTAAGAGGGAAAAGGAACACTAACTGACCACTTTCTTATTCTTTCTGCTGACATTTTTAGAGGTAGCCCTGACTTCCTCAAAAATTGTTGGGTTTCTAAGGTGAATTTTATCAATCCGTGTTATAAATCGTAGTTTGCAGGCTTTGGGTAGCTTAGGGGTACAAGGAGATTATGGATACTAGGGAGGGCTGGCAGTAAAAATGTTCACTTTTTGACTAACAACAAGTTAGGTATTTGCTTTTTGGATTATCTGTGACCTTATTTGAAATACTGATCTACTTTTCTCTCTCCTATGCCCCTGGGCCACTTCTCCCACAAAGTGGTAAATGTACTCAAGAAATATAAACTAATTTTCATATAAGCCGAGGGGGAAAAATAAGATGGAAAGCAAATATACAGCAAAGATATTCACATAATATGTTCCTAAATCAAATAGGAATGATTTTATATCATCGGTTCTTCAAGATGATTCAGGCCACTGTTACCCTATATTTAGGAGGTTTCATCAATAATTGACTGTTTCCTTTAACATTGGGTTATGTTGTTTCATTTAGTCTTCAAAATATAGCAACCACATTTCTAATACAATCTCTCAACACTCTCTTCTTCCCTCCCCACTTCCCTTTCTCAATGTTTCCCTTCCCCCTTTCCACCACCCCTCCCCTACGTCCCTCCTCTCCTTTTTCCACACCCCTCACTTACAGGTGTACCATAGATGACCGAGTCACCAGGGTGGCCTGGCTAAACCGTAGCACCATCCTCTATGCTGGGAATGACAAGTGGTCCATAGACCCTCGAGTGATCATCCTGGTCAACACTCCAACCCAGTACAGCATCATGATCCAGAACGTGGATGTGTATGACGAAGGCCCGTACACCTGCTCTGTGCAGACAGACAACCACCCTAAAACTTCCCGGGTCCACCTCATAGTGCAAGGTGAGTCACAGCTGGATCTGGGAGTTAGTGGTCTTGTCAATGATGGAAGGGAAGCATAATCTCAAACTTGGCTTTTACTCATGTATGAAGACATGAAAAACATTTTCCTCTATGGAACCCCAAGATTGAGTGTTATGTTTTGGATTCCTTCCCATCTGCTGGGTTCTTTACTAAGTACTGAATATCTTCACAGTTTCTCAATTTTATCTTGGTCCTTCTGTTCTTATTAATAAATTGCTTGGCATGTGCTAGTTAAACTTTATTAAGTTATTTAGTACTCTGGAGTTGGACAAGAAATACTAAAAAATAGTGTTGTGCCTTTTAGTTACCTTTCATAAGATTATTCCATAATAAGAGGTTAATAACATCGATGTGAAGTTATGTGCCTTGTGACTGGTTTTTGGATGGTTGCTGGGTGTGTGTGTTCCAGAAGGGGTTCTGGGTGCTGTGGCCAAGTCCTCCCTGGCATGGACGCTGGATCTTTGCATCTCTTTAGCCTCACAATGGAGCTGAGATTAAGGAGGATATTAATCAAAATGCTATCTCCAGGTCAATGTCAGAAATACATTAATAAAATTTTTTGAAAGGGGAGATGTTTTCTAACATCGTCCCGCATTCTCCCTTTAAAAAAAATCTGTGTCAGTGTACCCAAGCATATTATTCAATAGTTTTTCATTAGAATTTCACAATGTAGGAAAAAAAATAAGGGTGAGAAATGGCAGATTCCCAGATATCAACTATCAAATATTAAGAATTAAAAATACGTTCAGGTAACAACTGTGAGAATTTGGGAGCCATTTTAAAACAAGGCAGCAATATAAATGGACTTATTTTAAACTGTCCTGCCTAACCTCACTCCCCCTTATCCCTCATCACCATGTAAAGCAGTTTCTGTCAGGTTTTGACTCATGGTAGCAATGAAGTACTAAGGAGACTACTTCCCACCCCCATAGCCTTCCTCCACTAAAGGAGAGGGTTGGGTAGACTTTTCTCACTGTTTCCACGACTGACCTGTTGGAGTCAACCCTGAGCTCTCCTCAGTGTTTGAATGAGTCCCTGGGTATGATTCAGTCTTTAGTAAGTGCCTTTTATTAGATCCCATCTGCAGTAGATTCAACTTTTTTTCTTTTTTCAAATTGTAAAATGTGTGTGGCATCTTGGCTTAGTTCATGTGGATCCCCTCACCCTTGCCTTACTAAAGAATATAATTTTTCTAATTTCTGTTAGTTTCATGGAGAGTTTCAGTATAGATTCGTGTTTTTTTGTTGTTGTTGTTTTATACTTTAATCACTTGTAGAATTCAGGATAGATATCCTTTTCTTTTGGCTAGAAGAGCTCTTTACCAGATCTCCAGTTCTGTGGGGCCATTTGTAACAGCTTGTTCCAGACCAAAGATCAGTCTTCTGCAGCTCTGTTCCCCATCCAGACCCTGGTGATGCCATATTGCTTGAAGCCCAATCTCAGTTCAGCCTTCCAGCCCTTCTCTCATCTCTGAGGGCTTTCAGACGCCCACATCAGCCTGCATATGACAGATGTCTGTACACTCCGCTGTTTCCATTCTCCATACATGTCCCACCCAGGGGTATGGCTTGGTGATGATCTCTGCTTTGGAGCTACAAGACGGCTTGCCATCTGGAGATAAAGACAACTGTCATGCCTGTTGCTTCTTCTCAGAGGCTGGTAGAGGCACTTGGTGAGATCAGTTATCTGAGATGAGCTGGAATGTCTGTTGAAAGTTCCTGGGGTGCAGAAAACAAGGGGGTGTGAGTTCTCACTACCCCGCCTGCCACCTGGGCTTGGCTCCAGAGGAGCTGAAATTCTCAGCATTGGAACTGACGCCTCCGTGGCACCTTCGTGGCCTTGACAGCAAAGTTATCTTCAAATTCAGGAAATGCAGCACTGAAATAAAAAAGAACTGTCAGGCACTGTACAGAAACAGACTCAAACAGAACAAGGCTATCACTTTTCAGGAAATAAGACAGATTGTGTAAGCATGTCAAAGTCAATACAGGCCATAAAGGGCTAGTGATGTAGAGCTTCAGGGATAATGTGCTTCATAAGGCTCTTGGAGCAATTCCTTGGGATGGATATGGAAGTCAGTGGGGTCTCCCTGTGGGTCTCATAGGTTTGAGTCAGAAAGAGTCTGAGAACAGGCAAGAGCAGAGCAGTGGAGTGACTTCAATTTCAGAGGTCAGTTCCTCACAGTCTCTACATTTCAGGCCAAGTGACTATTGTAGCTCTGGGTGGCTGAGGAGGCCTGTGAAATCAAGTGCAGAAGATCAGGAAAGGTGGGGGTGAAAGGAGACAACCTTCCCTTGGAAAACTCAGCAGATGGTCTTTCCATTTACTGAGAGGTAAAAGGAGGGCACGCAGGGAGCTGCATTATCTTCTGTCTTGTTTAGCAATGGAGCAACTTATTCTTTCATTGGAGACCAGTTGAATTTCTAGTAGGTAGAAACAGAGACCCCACTGCTCAATTAGAAAGAAGTCTAAGAGTCCTCCTTCTTCCCAGCACCTATTGGCTTTTGTCCAGTCTATAGATTAATTTTTCAGACTTAGTGTTAGTTCAGGTTAGATAAAGATAATGAAAGTTTCCTAATCCTCTTAAAGAAGATTTATCTGACTGAGTAGAAAGCTTTTGGAATACAATAAGGCATGTATAAAACTGAGGCCTAATCTTGCCTTTAATTTCAAACTGCTGATGGGTATTGATTTTGCAATGAGAAAAACTGAAAAATTTCCGAGCTGCAACTTGTCTGTTTAGAGAGAGAAAGAGAGAGAGAGAGAGAGAGAAGGGTGTTTATTTATCTTCTGTCCATTTGAGGATGCTAGAATCTCATCACTTCTGCCAACCAAGTGCCATTAGCAGAAGGGAGAGCAATCCCACAGGGTCCTGGCTTTGTCGCTCCCTGCTGCTGCAGTGTGAGGAACTCAGATATGCTCTGTCACTAACCTCGGAGCCTGTCCTTTGCTGTTTTATAAGGTGGCCTTTGCCACATATCTGATGGGATTAATTTCCAAGTTTTCTTCTTGAGAGAAGCTTTGTTTAAAAAAAAAAAAATTATCACTGATTCTCAAGACACATTTGGCCATGGAGGAGATAATTTTAAAGCCCCATGTGAATATGTATGATAATGTGACCGGGACTGTGTACCTAGGTTTTAAGAAAATCCAGAGCAAGAGAGAAATGTTTCTGTGGATCCAGATTAGTCAGGTAGGAAAATCAACCTGGCAGCCCTGTACAGCCTGAATAATAGGGAATAGGTTACTACCATCACTGAAAAGCTGAGACTTGAGTGGGCTGGAGGTCTACTTATGGAGATGGAGAAGGTTCCTCCAGGAGATAGTGTCCAAAGGAAATTGGGAGGATTAATCTTAATTCCTTGAAAGAGGAAGGATTAAAAGGATATCACCTACCTTTTTGAGTCTGGGGAAATGCTGAAGACCTGGCTAGTAATTATTAGGCACAGAATTAGGATCCTGTGCCACTAGGATGGGAAAGCATTAGTCTTGCTAGATTTAGGGATAAGGAAGTCACAGACATTACACAGGTCCTATAGAGCTAAAGTGTAACTCAGGATCAGATGAGTTATATTTGAGATTCATCATGAATCTTCTAGAAGGAGAGTAGGTAAGATTTTTGAGATTAACTCTTCCTACACAACTGCAGGGACCATAGTTTATATATCTATTCCCAGCACATAACACGCTGTGTGGGGCATGCTGGGCATTCAGCAAATGTTTGAAAAATGAATGGAGGGACAGATTGATACAGCCAATGAAATGGCAAACGAAGGCAGTGACCATAAAGCCCCTTCAAGCAAAGGGGAGTGGGGAATGAGTCAAACACTGTCCAGATGACTTGGAGTGGGCAGTAATTGGGAACAGTTCCCTGGAGGGATGAGGGTCTTCAGTGTGACAAGTTAAGAGATATACCAGGGATAACATGCATTTATTTAGCACTCCACAGCACCGGTCACAATCTTTGTCTCATTTGACCCTTAAAACAAGCCCTGGAAAGCTGCAGTGCAGTGACTGTTCTCTTCATTTTGCAAATTAGATAACTACAGCTCATGGAGGTTAAGAGAGCAGCCAGGGCCCCTGGTGAGTAAGTAACAGAGCTGGAGCTTGAACCATGGCCGTAGGACTCTGAGATCAATGTCTCCAGCGGACTCCAACACATCCTCTCCCAACTATATCTAAGGTTAGTTCTCAAATTCAGATCCCAGGGAAATTTTCAGTTATCTTTTCTTCTTTTCCCCCCTTTCCCCTGCTACTGATGTTGCATTGCAGCAGAAATTGAGGACAAAGCGTAAGAAGAAAATTAGCAGTGGGGGTGGGTTGCCAGTGCTGCAATAAATGGTGTAGAGAGGCAGAGAGAGGCAAAGAAGAAGATAATTAATTTACTAGTAGCTCATCCCTCCAGGGATACACGTTTTAAATGTTACCTCTTTATCCTATGTAAGTACTGAAAACTCTGCCCCTCTGAGAATTCAGTATCTAATTGTGATTCTAATTGTCATGAAGTCTTCAGGACTCTGAAACTCCATGGATATCCTTGTGTGGCCATGGCTGCTGTCCTTGTCCAGGATAGACTGGCAAGAAGATAAACTGGCTATTCCCTCCTTGGATTTTGACTTTGTCTGCCTGCTCTCTTGGCTAGTTCAGAAATCCATTTACTACCAGGTATTTATTTTCATGGATTCGACTCCTCTTGCTCAGCCTGATTGTATGCAAATGGCTAGAAATAATGAATTATGTTTATTCCTTACATCAGAGACTCTAAAACAAGCTCGTGCAATTTCTGTGTCTGCAAAAGACTTTGAGTCTTTGAACCTGGAGTCCATTCAGGTGAGACTGTTTGGTACCCAACATAGAGTTTAGAAGGTGGAGAAGTCTGATCTGCCAACCAGTCCAGCCCTAGATTCTGCTGAGCACCAGTCAACTTCTGCATTAGGCACATACAGCGTAAACCTTAGTTCAGTTGATCCTTGCACCATCCCAACAATGTCTACATCAGATTCACATTGTAAAAATAAGGAACCTGAGGCTTAGAGAGATTAAAACTTTGCCCAGAGATGATGGCACTATTACATGCTTTAAATTCCCTTCACTCAATTTGTCTCTGTAAAACAGCTATCAAAATACAAATAAAGTACTTTACTTGAGTCATCTCTTTTGATTATTCTTCACAACAGCCCTGGGAGACAGAACAGAAAGTCACCACATTCTAGGGTTCCTGGGTGGCTCAGATGGTTAAGAATCCAACTCTTGATTTTCGCCCCTCATCTGCTGGGCTCCACACTCAATGGAGAGTCCACTTGAAATTCTCTCTCTCCCCTTCTTCCTCTGCAACCCCCCACTTTCAATCTCTCTCTAAAAAAAAGCCACCACATTCCAAGAAAAGAAATTGAGATTCAGCGTTGAAATCATTTGTCCCAATTCCACTTGCCATGCCTTCAGGCCTGGTGATGTGATTCTAGATCCGGTATGTTTGCACACCAGACTGCTAACTCCTAGTTAAACAAAAAGGACAGGTAAATGTTACTATTTGTGAGAAATAGAACAAGTTCTGAGGTGCTGCTAAGAAGAGTGGACACCTTGGAGTCTTGCTGGCAATGCTGAGGCCAGGGGACCAGGGAGCAGATGGGCCAGGCACCGGTAGAGTGTTTCAAGCGGGCAGGGGAGGCAGGTCTGCCCACAGGTAACAGTTTTGCCAAGGACTAACCTATTTTCAGATCTTCCTTTGCAACTAACCTCTTTTTTTCTGCTATTTTCTCCTCTTCTCCCAAATATTATAGTCATTTAAATTAACATGTGTAATTTGGGGCCTAAAGAGAAGCAGGCATTCAACCTGAAATAAATTTAATTTATTCAGCCTCTATTTTAAATTATAATCACATTTCTTCTTCACAGAGGCAGGGTGGAAAAGTGGAAAAGAACATGACGGGGCATCAAAAAAACCCATTTTCCAGCCTGAGTTCTGTTCCTGACATCGAGGCCTGAATTTGTAGGATGTTCCCTTCCTGGTTTCTTATCCCGGGGTGATGAATAAAATGCAATGTACTTGATTTTATTTAGGTACACATATGCATACCTTGATCTTATACATTATTCAAATGTATATTTTTGCGTTTGAAAGTAAGGTTCTGCAAAAGGGTCTATAAGCTTCAAATTCTATGCATATGTGCAAATAAAGCACATAGGCCAAAGGGTCTGTAGTACAAAATAAGTATAAGTCTTTCTCCAGACTTTGTTTTGTTGGTTTTGAAATGGAAGTGTCGAAGAAATGGCAAGGAAGTCCTTTCTAGTTATTACATTTTATGATTTATTAATGTAATTTCTCTGGAGGATTTTTGTATAGTCAAGTATCTCGGCTTTCACCCACTGATGGGGAAATTAGAGGGTTTACTCTTAGTCTCCTTCTCATTCTTATTTTCTTCAGAGCCCTTAAGATTTGAAGTCTTCTTGCTAACACCATTTTTAGTGGTTACTCTGAGCAAGGCTCACCCACACTGGCAGTGGCTCCCTTTTCCGTTACGGAAGGTAGGAAAGAAAGACATCTTCTCCTTCCCTGTTCCACTCTGACATTGGTAGCCTCTGCAAACCACATCAAATATTGTTAAACATGCTAACATTCTTAATTTTGGGGTTGGGTAAGCTGAGAAGGCCACTACAACTTAAAGGGAACCGGGAATGAAGTTGTTGCCCTCAGAATGCCCCCATCACCTAATAAAGGAAGGTTCTCAAGACTCACATTCCACCAGAGGGGTATCCCCACACTAGCTTCCAGCACACATTCTTGCCTCAAGATTGGAATGAGGCGCACATTCCCCACTCTCCATTCTAAGATCCTATCTCTTCCAGTCTTCAGATTGGGTCACTCAGCTCTAACCTGAATGTGACAGCCATGTAGCTGGGATAGAATTCATGTTCACTCTACCCACTCTACCTCTCATGTGTGGTTGGTAGCAAAACAATCAAGCACACATTCTGTAAAAAAGAATATTTCTCCTTTTATCAGTCCCTACTCTTTTTGTTATAGGGAGAAGTATGGGGCTTTGTTCAGCTCTGTTTAGAAACTAATATTATCTTGCACACACACACACACATACACAACACAGTCAAACATGCTTGCACAGACAGTTTGCACAGGTTTCATGGCTATTTCTAATGTGGCCTGTGGAATTCCATTCCGTCCACCATTAAATATGTAGGTCCAACCTCTCTCTAGAAGGAAATGAGGGGGGGGGGATATGTAACTCTAATAATAAGAACAATTCCTTATGTAACTCTAATAATAAGAACAAGGAAGAGTTAGATTTTCCAAGGGGAATGAGACCAAGCAAAATTTGATGTTGAATGCACACATTGTCAGAGCTAGAGGTGGTTTAACCAAGTCTGCCAAGGGGGCAACATTTTCAGTTGAGACACCTGGCTTTAAAATTGTGTGGGTTTAGGGGCACCTGGATGGCTTAGTCACTTAAGCATCTGACTCTTGGTTTTGGCCCAGGTCATGATATCAGGGTCCTGAGATCAACCTCACATCAGACTCAGCTCAGTGAAAAATCTGCTTGTCCCTCTCCCTTTGCTCTAACCCCAACTCTCTCACTCTCTCTCTCAAATAAATAAATAAAATCTTTAAAAAAAATAAAAATAAATAAAAGTATATGGGCTTGTATTGAGGCAAAGGCAAGAGACTTACACATGATCTAAGATGGTGCCACTTCTGGCACCTAGCTTGGTGACATACAGAAGCCAGAAACAGAAATGGAAGGGTCTGGGGCTGTCATCTGCCTTATTTTTAATAGAATTAAATAAACGGAACAGTCATAAAGCCTGTTCTCAAAAATCATCACTGATGTGGAGATAGAGGAGAAAATGAAATGCCTGTTATATTCTACTCAATTTACATGGTGATCTCAGCTCATTTCCTAGGAGTCTGGTCTGTCAATAGCTCAAGTAAATACAAGGATATCTTTCCTGTCGTGAGCAGAGGAAGCAATCACATTTTAGAAGAAGGTAAATTATTAATGTTCTTAAATTCCCCTAACAGAGTAAAGTTCTTCGTGACCCTTGTATAGTCAGGATCCTACATAAGGTTTCAAATTTCACCACCTACAAGATTAGTCACAGCTTAGCCTCAGAGTAATCCAGACTAGTGATGTTTTCCTAGATGCAGCATAGGTACACATATTTGGAGAGACTGACTTGTAGTCCAAACCTGGAGTTGAGTCCCTGGTTAACAGGGTTTACCTCAGACACACAGTCTTAGCAAAAATAACTCTCCTTGGTACTTATATCAGTTCGGCTTCTCATAAAGGTATCAAAGAGCCTTCAACTATTTACTCACTAGCAATTTTCCTCTATAGGTATAGAAAATGAAGAGTTATAGAAGTGAACTAAAATAATTGCTTTTTTTTACAATTATTTATAATTGTTATAATTATATTGTCCTATTTTATAATATATTATATTGTTATAATTGTTTTATAAGAAAAACAATGATTGTTTTTTAACAATCGCAAATCATGTCTGTCATACATGAGTCCCTAGAATGGCAGTTCATTTTACCAACATTGTCCAATTCTGTTTCCCAGTTAGCCCCTGAAGGTGGAATGTATTTTTCTACTTTGTTGAATGAGGAAATGAAGTTTCAGAAAGGCTAAGGAAGTTGCCTTATGTCACCAGGTGATAAGGGGGGAGCTATGATTTCAGCTGTGCTTACTCTATAGGCAGAGCCCACACTGTACCTCCACGTGGAACTTCCTCTTGATTCCATCTCTTTTCTATAGGCAGGCCAGCCTGCCACCACAAGTCATTTTTAATACACAAGCTCTCCTGGCCAGGTTGTTTCTGGTTGAAGGATTTCAGTCTAGTGTCTCTGCAGTTAGGATCTCTCCTCCTTATACCTTTTTCTCTCCTTCTATTTGTCTTAGTAAGTACAATATCCTTCTTAAAATAAATATCAGGTTTATATCACCCTGCTAAATTGACATTCCTGGTTTTTAATTGTTTCCATAATTCCTGCGTCCAGTTTCTGCTTCTTTCCAGAACTCTTCAGTTGGGCATCTGTAGATGTCTTTGTTTGTCCCATGTTGCGCTTAGCTTTTTTATTCAAAAACTGCTTCCTCCTCTTTTAGTTCACATTCCTATTCATGCACACACAATCCTTGTATAAAACTTTTGCTAGAGGTTTTTTTTTTTTTTTTAATGAAACCTTTCTTTTCTTTTCTTTTTTTTTCATTTCTTTTATTAACATATAATGTATTATTTGCCCCAGGGGTACAGGTCTGTGAATCATCAGGCTTACACATTTCACAGTATTCATCATAGCACATACATACAATGTCCATAACCCAGCCACTGTATCCTTACCTCCCCACCCCACAACAACCCTCATTTTGTTTTGTGAAATTGTCTCTTATGGTTTGTCTCCATCTCAACCCCACCTTGTTTGATTTCTTCCTTCCCTACCCACCCACAATCCCTTGTCCTGCCTTTCAAATTCCTCATATCAGAAAGATTGTATGATAATTGTATTTCTCTGATTAACTTATTTTGCTCAGCATAATACCCTCTAGTTCCATCCACATCATTGCACATGGCAAGCTTTCATTTCTTCTGATGGTTGCATAGTAATCCATTATATATACATATATGGCATCTTTATCCATTCATCTGTTGATGGACATTTAGGTTCTTTTCATAGTTTGGCTATTGTGGACATTGGTACTATAAACATCCCCTTCGGATTACTACATTTGTATCTTTAGAGAAAACACCCAGTAGTGTAATTGCTGGGTCATAGGGTAGCTCTATTTTCAACTTTTAGAGGAACCTCCATACTGTTTTCCAGAGTGATTGCACCAGCTTGCATTCCCACCAACAGTGTGGGAGGGGTCCCTTTTCTCCACATTCTGGCTAACAACTGCCCTTTCCTGACTTGTTAATTTTAGCCATTCTGACTGGTCTGGGGTGGTATCTCATTGTGGTTTTGATTTGTATTTCTCTGATGCCGAGTGATGTGGAGCATTTCTTCATGTGTCTGTTGGCCATTTGGATGTCTTCTTTGCAGAAATGTCTGTTCATGTCTTCTGCCCATTTCCTGATTGGGTTATTTGTTCTTTGGGTGTTGAATTTGAGAAGTTCTTTATGGATTTTGGATACTAATCCTTTATCTGATATATCATATGCAAATATCTTCTCCCATTCTGTCAGTTGTCTTTTGGTTTTGTTAACTGTTTCCTTTGCTGCGCAAAAGATTTTGATCTTGATGAAGTCCCAATAGTTCATTTTTGCCCTTGCTTCCCTTGCCTTTGGCAATGTTCCTAGGAAGAAGTTGCTGCGGCTGAGGTCAAAGAAGTTGCTGCCTGTGTTCTCCTCAAGGATTTTGTTGGATTCCTTTCTCACAGTGATCCATCCCTTCATCCATTTTGAGTCTACTTTTGTGTGTGGAGTAAGGAAATGGTCCAGTTTCATTCTCCTGCATGTAGCTGTCCAATTTTCCCATTTATTGAAGAGACTATATTTTTTCCATTGGACTTTTTTCCTGCTTTGTCAAAGAGTAGTTGACCATAGAATTGAGGATTTATTTCTGGGCTCTCTATTCTGTTCCATTGATCTATGTGTCTGTTTTTGTTCCAGTACCATACTGTCTTGATGATTACAGCTTTGCAATAGAGCTTGAAGTCTGGAATTGTGATGTCACCAACTTTGGGTTTCTTTTCTTTTCTTTTAAAGATTATTTATTTATTTGTTTGTTTGACAGAGAGATTGAGATTACAAGTAGGCAGAGAAGCAGACAGAGATAGAGGGGGAAGCAGGCTCTCTGCTGAGCAGAACACCTGACTCGGGGCTCACTCCCAGGAACCTGGGACCATGACCTGAGCTGAAGGCAGAGACTTAACTCACTGAGCCACCTAGACATCCCTGGTTTTCTTTTTCAACATTCTTCTGGCTGTCCGGGATCTCTTCTGGTTTTATATGAATTTTAGGATTATTTGTTCCACTTCCAGGTATTTTGATAGGGATGATTGCATTAAATGTGTAGATTGCTTTAGGTAGCATAAATATTTTCACAGTATTTGTTCTTCCAATCCATGAGCATGGAACATTTTTCCATTTCTTTGTGACTTTCTCAATTTCTTTCATGAGTATTCTATAGTTTTCTGAGTACAGATTCTTTCCTTTGGTTAGATTTATTCCTAGGTATCTTGTGGTTTCTAGATGTGATTGTAAATGGGATCAACTCCTTAATTTCTTTCTTCTTTCTTGCTGTTGGTGTATAGAAATGCAACTCATTTCTGTGCCTTGATTTTATATCCTGACACTTTACTCAACTCCTGTAAGAGTTCTAACAGTTAAGGAGTGGAGTCATTTGGGTTTCCACATTAAGTATTATATCATCTGCAAAGAGGGAAAGTTTGACTTCTTCTTTTCCAATTCAGATGCCTTTTATTTCTTTTTGTTGTCTGACTGCTGAGGCTAGAACTTCTAGTACTATGTTGAATAGCAATGGTGATAGTGTGCATCCCTGCCATATTCCTGACCTTAGGTGAAAAGCTCTCAGTTTATCCCCATTGAGAATGATATTCGCTGTGGGTTTTTCATAAATGGCTTTGATGATATTGAGGTATATACCCTCTATCTCTACACTTTGAAGAGTTTGATCAAGAATGGATGTTGTACTTTGTCAAATGCTTTTTAGGCCTCTATTGAGAGTATCATATGGTTCTTGTTCTTTATTTTATTTTATTTATTTATTTTTTTTAAAGGGCAGGGGCCCATACTTCTTTTTTTTTTTTTTTAAAGATTTTATTTATTTATTTGTCAGAGAGAGAGTGAATGAGAGCAAGCACAGGCAGACAGAGTGGAAGGAAGAGTTAGAGGGAGAAGCAGGCTCCCTGCGGAGCAAGAAGCCCGATGTGGGACTCGATCCCAGGACACTGGGATCATGACCTGAGCCGAAGGCAGCCGCTTAACCAACTGAGCCACCCAGGCGTCCCTTGTTCTTTATTTTATTAATGTATTGTATCACATTGATTGATTTGCAGATGTTGAACCAACCTTATAATCCAGTAATAAATCCTGATTGTTTTTGGCAAATAATATTTTTTTATGTACTGTTGGATCCTATTGACTGGTATTTTGGTGAGAATTTTTGCATCTGTGTTCATCAAGGGTATTGGTCTGCAATTCTTCTTTTTGATAGGGTCTTTGTCTAGCTTTGGGATCAAGGTAATGCTGGCCTTATAAGATGAGCTTGGAAGTTTTCCTTCCATTTCTATTTTTTGGAACAGTTTCAGAAAAATAGGTATTAATTCTTTAAAAGTTTGGTGGAATTCCCTTAGGAAGCCATCTGGCCCTGGGCTCTTGTTTGTCAGGAGATTTTTGATGACTGCTTCAATCTCCTTACTGGTCGTAGGTCTGTTCAGGTTTTCTACTTCTTCCTGGTTCAGTTTTGGTAGTTTACATGTCTCTAGGAGTGCATCCATTTCTTCCAGATTGTCAAATTTGCTGGCATATAGTTGCTCATCATATAATCTCGTAATTGTTCATATTTCTTTGGTTTCGTTTGTGATGACTCCTCTTTCAATTATGATTTTATTAATTTGCGTCCTTTCTCTTTTATTTTGGTAAGTCTAGCCAAGGGTTTGTCAATCTTATTAATTCAAAGAATCAACTCCTAGTTTCGTTGATTTGTTCTACTATTCCTTTGGTTTCCATTTCATTGACTTCTGCTCTTATCTTTATGATTTCTCTTCTCCTGCTGGGTTTAGGAATTCTTTGCTGTTCTTTCTCCAGCTGCTTTAGGTGTACAGTTAGGTTGTATAACTGAGACCTTTATTTTCTTTCTTTCTTTTATTTTTTTTCAAAGATTTTATTTATTTGACACAGAGAGAGAGAGATCACAAGCAGGCAGAGAGGCAGGCAGGGGGGCAGGAAGCAGGCTCCTCACCAAGCAGAGATCCCAATCCAGGGCTCAATTTTAGGATCCTGAGATCATGACCTGAGCCAAAGTCAGAGGCTTTAACCCACTGAGCCACCCAGGCACCCGGAGACCTTTATTGTTTCCTGAGAAAGGCTTGTATTGCTATCTACTTTCCTCTCAGGACTACCTTTGCTATGTCCCAAAGATTTTGAACAGTTTTTGTTTTCATTTTCCTGTGTTTCAAGGGAATTTTTTAAATTCTTCTTTAATTTCCTGGTTGACCCATTCATTCTTTAGTAGGATGCTCTTTAGCCTCCATGTATTTGAGTTCTTTCCACCTTTCCTCTTGTGATTGAGTTCTAGTTTCAGAACATCGTGGTCTGAAAATATACAGGGAATGATCCCAATCTTTTGGTACCAGTTGAGATCTGATTTGTGACCCAGGATGTTATCTATTCTGGAGAATGTTCCATGTGCACTAGAGAAGAATGTGCATTCTGTTGCTTGGGATGGAATGTTCTGAATTTATCTGTGGTGTCCATCTGGTCCAGTGTGTCATTGAAAGCCTTTATTTCTTTTTGTTGAACTTTTTTTTTTTTTTTTAAGATCTTATTTATTTATTTGACAGAAAGAAACCACAAATAGATGGAGAGGCAGGTAGCGAGAGAGAGAGGGAAGCAGACTCCCTGCTGAGCAGAGAGCCCAATGTGGGACTCGATCCCAGGACCCTGAGATCATGACCTGAGCTGAAGGCAGCGGCTCAACCCACTGAGCCATCCAGGTGCCCCTTTGTTGAACTTTTGTTTAGGTGATCTATCCACTTCAGTGAAGAGGGTGTTAATGTCCCCTACTATTATTGTATTATTGTCAATGTGTTTCTCTGATTTTGTTATTAATTGGTTTAGATAATTGGATGCTCCCATGTTAGGGGCATAGATATTTAAAATTGCTAGATCTTCTTGTTGAACAGACCCTTTAAGTATGATATAGTGTCCTTCCTCATCTCTTATTATAGTCTTTGGCTTAAAATATAATTTATCTGATACAAGGATTGTCACCCCACCTTTCTGTTGATGTCCATTAACATGGTAAATTGTTTTCTACCCCCTCACTTAAAATCTGGAAGTGTCTTTGGGTATAAAATGAGTTTCTTGTAAACAGCATATCAATGGGTCTTGTTTATTTAATCCATTCTGATAACCTATATCTTTTGATTGGGGCATTTAGCCCATTTGCATTCAGGCTATCTACTGAAAGATATGAATTTAGTGTCATTGTCTTGCCTATAAGGTGAGTGTTACTGTATACTGTCTCTGTTCCTTTCTGGTCTGTTACTTTTAGGCTCCTTTTTTGCTTAGAGGACCCCTTTCAATATTTCCTGTTTGAAATATTGGTTTGGTGTTTGCAAATTCTTTTAATTTTTGTTTGTCCTGGAAGCTTTTTATCTCTCCTATTTTCAATGACAGCCTCACTGGATATAGTATTCTTGGCTACATATTTTTCTTGTTTAGTGCTCTGAATATTTCATACCTGTCCTTTCTGGTCTGCCAGGTCTCTGTGGATAGGTCTGGTGCCAATCTAATGTTTCTACAAACCACTTACCCCAAGCCACTTTCAGGATTTTCTCTTTGTCACTAAGACTTGTAAGTTTTACCATTAGATGATGGGGTGTGGAGCTATTTTAATTCATTTTGAGGGGGGTTCTCTGTGCCTCCTGGATTTTGATGCTTGTTTCCTTTGCCATTTTAGGGAAATTCTCTACTATAATTTGTTCCAATGTTCCTTCTGCCCCCCTCTCTCTTTCTTCTTCTTCTGGGGTCCCAGTTATCTAATATTATTTAATCTTACGGTATCACTTATCTCTTGAATTCTCCCCTCATGGTCCAGTAATTGTTTGTCTCTCTTTTGCTCAGCTTCTTTATTCTCCATCATTTGGTCTTCTATATCACGAATTATCTCTTCTGCCTCATTTGTCCTAGCAGTAAGAGCCTCCATTTTTTTATTGTACCTCATTAATAGTCTTTTTTAAATTTCAACTTGGTTAGATTTTAGTTCTTTTGTTTCTCCAGAAAGGGATTTTATTTCTCCTGAAAGGGATTCTCTAATACCTTCCATGCTTTTTTTGAAGCCCAGACAGCACCTTGATAATTGTCATTCTGAATTCTAGTTCTGACATATTACTAATGTCTATATTGATTAGGCCCATAGCCATCGGTACTGCTTCTTGTACTTTAAAAAAATTTTTTTTTTGTTTAGTTTTTCCACCTTGTCATTTTATACATATAAGAATAGATGAATGAGAGAACAAATACTAAAAGGGTGGCAAAGACCCCAGAAAAATATATGCTAACCAAATCAGAAGAGACCCAAAACCAAGGGGAGAAGAAAGAGGGGAAAAATTAAAAAACTAGAACAGAGCCACCCATCCACTTGATTTTGGGTGTATTCTGGTCTCTTAAAAGAACCTCCCAAAATTTTAAAGAAATAAAAACTTTTATACACACACACACACACACACACACACACACAAATAAAAGTAAACATGATGAAGTGATGGAATATGACTGTAAAGATGAAATTTAAAAAGTTTCTAAAAAGGGAATTGATAAGACAAGAAGTTAGCTCACAAAAGGAAAAAAATAAAAATAAAAAGAGTAGAGAATGTGATCAGGCTGCCATGCGCTAGATTTAGAGTGTATTTTGATCTGTTAGAAGAAATTGTATCCCAGAATTTTAAAGGAAAAAAAAAAACCCATATGTATACAAAAAATAACATTAAATGCAATGAAGGGATAGAATATGACTATAACAATGAAAATTTTAAAAATATATTTTTAAAAATGTATTGATAACACAAAATAGTTTAAAATGTTAAAATAAGAAAGAGGAAAGGTTAAAAAATAGAAATAGAAAAAAAAAACAAATTTAAAAGTTAACTTTGAAAGACTAAAGGATCATGGGGAAAAAGCCATGAATTCTATGTGCTGCATTCTGCTAGCTCTGGAATTCTGTAGGTCTCACTGATAGGTGAAATTGGTCTTGGCTGAATGTTCTCGTTGATCTTCTGGGGGAGGGATCTGTTGCAGTCATTCTCAAATGTCTTTGTTTGAGGTGGTATTTCAGCCCCTTTGCCAGGGGGCAGGCTAATCATTTGCTCAGGTTCACTCTCTCTGTAGCTTTTGTTCCCCAAATGCTTTCTGCAAAGCTTGGAGGATGAGAATGAGGATGGCAGACTCCAAATCTCTGGCCTGTAGGAGACATGGCTTGTGGCCCCACTCCTCTGTGTGCCCTCAGAGAAAAGCAGTCAATCCCTCCTGTCTCCCTGGTCTCCTGCCGCACTCCATGCCCACCCAGCCTGTGACCCAGCATTTCTATCTCTGGAGCATGGTCCCATTTGGAGTCTCCAGACCCAACAGATTCCTGCAGCACACTCTCGCACTGCCCCTTCCCATTGGAGGAAGGAGAGATTCTCCCTGGATCTGCTGTTTATGGGGTCCCTAGTCAAAGAACAGTGGACTGACTGTGCCTTAGATCAAGGTTTAAGGTAACCCCAAGCTGAGAGCATACTCCTCATCTCTGTCTCTGTAGCCAGCTTTCCTGCTCCAATACATGGTAGCTCTGCCACACTCGACGCCCCTGGTCTTTCTGTAACCCTGTGGGTCCTGAGACCGCACTGTCCCCATGAGGGCTCCACTCCCCACTTAGCCTCTGGAATGATTTCCCTCAGTGGAGCAGACTTCTGAAAGTTCCAATTTTGTGGTGTTTCAATTGCTGTGAGCTGGCCACTCCCCTGAGATCTAGCTTCTCGTCACTTCGGATTCACTTCTCCGTACTTTCTGCCTTCTGAAAAGTGGTCTATTTTCTGCTCCTAGAATTGCTGCTCTTCTGCTTGTCTATCTCCTATTGAGTGTGTAGGTGTTCAAAATGGTTTAATAACTGTCTAGCTGAACTCCTGGACCTGATGATATTTCAGTCTCCTACTCCTCCACCATCTTACTTCCTCCTAACTTTTGCTTAAGTTTTGACCCTTCTTTCTCTTTTGCTTTTCTCTTTCTGCTTCACAAAGCAGATGAATCCAATAAAGTTTTCCCCTTCCTTTCTGTTCCCACAACCACCACCATCAAAGTGCAGAATCTCACTCCTCAGTGACTTTTTTCACATCCTAATTGCTACCCAATCTTTAGTCTCTGCCTCCTTATAATCCAATTTAATGCCATTGTCTCAATATTCCTGATGTACCACCTTATCATGTCACCTCCCTTTCCTCATAACTTTAGTGATTCCCTATTGATGATAAAGTCAAATTTTCTTAGATCACTTTTCCAAGTGCTAAGCAATTCATGGTCAAACCTACTTTCTACTATTCTGTCTGCGTATCTCACACACCACATAGCCAGACTTGTCCTTGTAAAACCCTCACCCACCATGTTCTGCCTTCTTTTTAATTTCTTTAACTATCTATCTATCTTGAATATATTTTTCTTTGGATTTCCAAATTCTGCAGACCCTTTCGAGCAGCATTGTCCCACAGAGCTCTTACCTGTCCAATAGCCCTTTTAGTGATGATGGAAATGTTCTATATATGCACTGTCCAACGTGGTAGCCATTAGTCACAGTGGCTTTTGAAAATGAGATATGGCTAGTATGACTGATGAACTGAATTTTTAGTATTATTTCATTATAATTAATTTAATTTAAAATGACCACACAGGCTAGTGGTGATACTATTGGACAGCACAGTTTTAGATTTTAAATATCCAAAGCCAAAGTCTTTCTTTGGAATTCTAATGCCATTTTACCTACACTTTCTTAAGATAGTTGAAATTTTTTCTCTTACATTTCAGCTACTGGTGGATTTTACTCTTTTCCTCCTCTAGATTATAATTTCCTTAAAAGCAAGAGCTAGAGTTAGCGTCATAATTTTTTATATGGGTTCAGTTTAAGGATTGTAATCTGAATTGGCATGACCAATGAACAAATTTATATTAAATGTTACTAATCTGTAAAAATAATAGCAAAATATCTTAAATTGGAGGTTACTAAAGACACTATCACAAAAAGCAATGTCTACCTTGGATTCCTTACCTTTGTTTCCCTGTGCTTAAGATGGATTGCTGTCCACTGTAGGCACTGAAAGCATTTCTACTGAGTTCTTAGTGAAACTTATTATATTTTTTTCCTCAGAATTTAGAGTTCCTAGGGAAAGATCTGATACAACTGCTTTCATTTAGGACATTGAAAATCATCTCCAAACAAGATGCCTCAGTGGGCATCCCAGGCAAGTGGAGCTCGAAATGCATGCACCCAGCCTGTTGCAATAAACATAATGGGATGAGGGATGTCTTCTGATTGGCCAGCAAGCAGACATTAATGGCCAGTTAGCAACTGTGTTCAGGTCAATTAATTTATATTTGTATTTTGCAAACTAAAAGTTGCCCTGTTAGATTATTGATTCTTTGTCCCTGTATTCAATTTGTTTTTAATTGCACTATTGCTGGGCCAAGCCCTCCCTCCTGGAAAGCTCACAATAAATCTGCCACCATATCAACAATCAACAATAAATGTGTCTCTTCATGTCATTATTAATATGTCTGTTGCATTGGTTCATTACCATGGTTAACAGTTTATAAGAGCTGAGTGGCACACTGCCAGGAGGATTCCTTTTCCCAAGGGCTATTTTGTCGTGATAGGATTGATGTTCTCAGGGCTGCATGTGTCTGAGGAAAGGGGCCTGGTACTTAATATAAGTAACAGGAATACTGGCTACCTAATCCTCTTTTTATCATAAACAGCTTTAGAAGAAGATATTGTTGGAATAGAGATTTTACCCTCTTACAATTCTTCTTCTCACTTCCTATTCTCTTTTTATCTTCTTAATTTCTGTCCAGATAGACTTTCCCCGCGCTAAAATGATATACTAGGTATGTGGGTGACTTAAAATCCCCAAAGAAGGGAACATGAGTTCCCCAGGAGCTGGAGTTTTATGATCGTTATCATTGTTAATTGAAAGCAAAGGGGGGGACACCTGGATGGCTCAGTGGGTTAAGCCGCTGCCTTCGGCTCAGGTCATGATCTCGGGGTCCTGGGATCGAGCCCCACATCGGGTTCTCTGCTCTGTGGGGAGTCTGCTTCCTCCTCTCTCTCTGCCTGCCTCTCTGCCTACTTGTGATCTCTGTCTGTCAAATAAATAAATAAAATCTTAAAAAAAAAAAAAAAGAAAAGAAAAGAAAGCAAAGAGGGGATCCGTATATTTGATGTGTGAATGGTGACCAACAGACCTAGAGAAATACAGAATATCACCTCAGTTAAGGTCAGTACTGGGGGGGGGGGGAAGGTAGCTCTATGTTAGACTAGAGATAATCATTAATTATCTTATTGTTATTGGCTCTTGTAGGTAGTAGAATTTTTTCAGAGGAAAAGTGCAGATTTTAAATGAGTTTAGAAGTTGGCAGAAGAGATTCTCTGTGTCCCAGAAATGCCAAGTGAGAAATCTGGATGGAGCAGAGAGTGCTTTATAAAACCTCCACAGTGGCCTGAGATCTAATAACAGTTCAGATGTTTGTCATTTCCAAGGCACAAGTTGCTCTAGGACAAGAAATGTGGTCTCCCTCAGACACAGAATTAACAGTCAATTTTGGGTTCTGGATATAGATTTTATACTTAATTTACTATGAACAACATCCACATATATAACTTCTGTCCTTTGCACAAAGTTCTCCCAAACAGATCAAACAGAAGTTGTTGCAGAATGGGACATGGGGGAAAGGGGTGACACCTGTTGTTTCACTGGATATGTGTTCAAGTTGCCCAGCAAAGTGTAGGGCAGGGGGTGTGGGGCCTGGCCCAGGAAGATTTAGAAAACAAGGAGATAAGGGAAAGAGATGGAAGACCTGAGAGGTGCTTGGGGGAACACCACAGAGATGCAGGGAGGGTGCCACTCAAAGTGTAGGGAACAAAGGTGGAGAGGGGTCAAGAGAAAAGGACAGTGCTCACTTCGGCAGCACATATACTAAGAGAAAAGGACACAGGGGACAGAGGAGTACAGTCCCTAGGTACTGAGGACGTCTGCCCAATGGAGGCGGGAAATCCATAGGCCAAACTCAGCTGCTCTTGGCTCCTGAGGCTCTCCATGTGGGCTTCTCTAGCGCTACACACATTGTAAGTTGTTTGCAGGACCCCCACACTCTTTCCACAAATGGCCTACCCTCTGCTTGTCTCTCTGCTACTCTGCTTGAGCTCATTCAGCACATCCTCTGCAAGAGGCTGAGAGAAACTAAGTCGTCACCCAGTGGACCATCAGGCTCAGGCAAGACTTTAGAATTCCACCCTCTGCCCTATTCTTGCTCCCCAGACACCAACAGTGTGAACTGGTCACAGCTCAGGCAAATGAAGGTTGGGTTTATGTTTCTAGGGTGCTCTAATACCAGTGGCAATCTAGCAAAAAGGGCTGTGTTCATGATAACCAAACCTTAATTAGAACATACAGAAGAGGAACCTGGTCACCTAGCTGCTCCCAGGTAGGAGGTGTGCACAACTTATCTTCTGCTTTGGTCCCTTCTTCTGGCACTTTAAATGAGTTACTTAACCTAAGTTTCAGTGTCTTTACCTATAAGTTGTAGGAAATAAAGCCTGCCCTACCTCCTGCTTAAGACTGTTGTGTATGAAGTAGACAGTACTCCATACTTGACTAGGTCTTATACTAAGGAAATACTAAAATTAATTTGTTTTAGGCTGCTAGGTTAATTTCTGAAAATGCCTCTGAGTTTGCATGACAGGCATGAAGTTAAGGTAATTCAGGAACTATTAGAACTATTCACATCTACTCAACCTAATACAGTTTTAACATAAAAATACAGTTACTGGCCTCATAATGTTTTAATAAATTATACTGGATTTTTGTGGATAATGATCAAACTATGTCATCTTCTCAATATATATATATATATATATATATATATATATATATATGTGTTAGGCCCCCTATCCTTGAAGTTTTATGTCTTTCTCCTTATTATTTTTGAATCTTCTTCTCCTATTTTTGATATTGTCATAATATAGTCTCACGTCCAGGAGGTATTTCTGAAAAAACTACATATAATTACACTTAGTGAGAGAGGATTAAGAGATGACATAGACAACTTTGAGAAAAAAAAATAATCACTGAATCATCATTAAAACTTTTGTCTAAGACTTTGTTTTAAGAACCTTCCATGCTCACATAAATGTCACTTATGTAAAGAACACAAAACTCAGATACTTTCTTTTTTTTTTTTTTAAGATTTTATTTATTTATTTGACAGACAAAGCAAGAGAGTACAAGCAGGCAGAGCAGCAGAGGGAGAGGGAAAAGCAGGCTTCCTACTGAGCAGGGAGCCATATTCAGGGCTTGATCTCAGGACTCTGGGATCTTGACCAGAACCAAAGGCAGACGCTTAACAACTAAGCCACCCAGATGCCCCAAAACTCAGATACTTTCTGAAGATTACCTCTTTAAGGGGCTACTACCACATACGAAATGACATAGCCTTATCTGGAATAAATTCCCCTTACTGTTATCACATCCAAAATAAAATAAAATAATACAATAAAATAAAAAAAAAATCCAGTTTAAAAAAAAAAAAAAATCCATGGCTACAGCACAACCCTCTCCCCACCTCCAAGTGCCCACTTTAAACACCCTACCGATGTGAGCGGTGATGACAAGCCGTGAGCCCTGGCCATGGCTAATCCAAAGCACCAACAACTAATAACAGAATCAGAAAACTCAAAATATCTACTTGAGGAATAAAGCCTTCTAGTCCCTGGTTCCGCAACAGCAGGGTGGAAAGTGAGGGGACAGGAAAATCAAAGTTTCTTTAAAAAAAATTATCACACATAGAGGCAAAATGTCCCCACAGCAGGAAGGAAAGTGGAAAACACACCAAATCAATCACCTTAAAAATAAGGTTTAAAATCTTCTACTACCTAAGATGTAGGTGGGGAGGGAAGAATGGGCCCAGCAGCTTAAAAGTCTTTTATTAAACTGCATGCTGACTACGTGGCACAAACAGGAAAATGCAATTAAGGTCAGGCCATTAAAAAGACGCCCAAGGATGGCTCTGAGAAAGACCAGAGGGTCAATCAGCAGGCTCTCAGGCGACTTGCAAAGGAAACTTGGAGAAAGTGCCAGGCGGAGGGTGGGAGCACCTCAGATGGGATATTCCAGAAATAAGAACTCCCTGGGGCCTCGCATACCCGCTAAGAGGTGAGAGTGTGACTGCAGTGGTGGGAGAGAAGGCGGAGGTGAGAATGCAGGGCTGCCCAGTGACCTGACTTCCAACTGCTGCAAGACAGGTTCTCACCAGTATCATCAGAAGCCTTTGGATCTATCATTTCAACTGCAGTGGCGTCGACCTCTTTTTGGCTAGTATGTAAGGAACAAAGGGGAGCAGGAGGCAATGCCATTTCAAATACGAGTCACTTGAGCATCCCCATAGTCCTGCGGTTGCCCTTCCTCTCCCTCAGACTCCGTCCAGGTCCAGGTGGTACCTGCTGACCATGAACTGGCAGGTGTGGAGCCCTGGGGAGCGCTCACACAGGTCTGCTCTGACCGCACTGAACTAATCCGTTAATGAGGAGCTCGACTTCTCATTAGAAGCTTCACAGAAATGGTGTCAAGAAAAGTCTCCGGGTTCAGGAGCCTTCACTAGGCAGTGCTGATTCCTTGGCTACTTACAGAAAGCTCAGGCTTGTGGGGACCACCTCCCCCCTTCTCTCTACATCCCATGCAGCACATAATACCCCCACTTGTGCCTGCTTAGTTCAGTGACTTCTCCTAATCTGTACTTGCGAGTGTTATAGGAGCCCAGACTTCCTGAGTTTCACCCCCCACCACCACCCCAGGCTGTGGCTCTGTCACATTGGACTGTAACCACGGAGTTACATAGCTGATATCCCCACCAAAATGTAAGCACCGTGAAGATGGGGACAAAGTTTTCACCTCCCTGTCGATAAAAATATTTACCTCCCATGTATGGCACAGGAGCTAACACAGATTAGATGCTCAAAATGTTTAATAAATGTGTCTAGCCTGTAATAAGCAAATCAATAAGTATTTAAGTGGTAAGATGGATGAAAATATTTGATTGAGGGAAACTGAAACAAACTGATTTTGGCATGTTGTGCATACAAAAATAATCTACAGATCCCATATTATTCAGGGATAGCGATGGTGTGAGTCTGGTGGTAACTACACATTCTTCCTTCCTCTGTAGGCTGTAAGAGAATTCTTAACTCAAGACTGGCTAAAACAGTGTTAATTTCCATTCCAGCCCATCCTGTCTCTAATCTTGTGCTGGTTCAGGGCCTCCTAATTCTTTCTTCGTCCTACAGAGCCCAAAGCCACTGGCTGAGATTTACTGTCCCACCCCACCCCACTCATCTCCTTAGCTGGAGACGGTGTGCTAATTGCTGTGGGGTTTGTGTGTCCTCAATGCTCAGCCTTCATGACACTCCAGAGTTCATCTATTACACATATCCTGTGCTAGTCCTTTCTGATTCCCATTTGCTGCTCCAGAAGTCTGTGGAGTGCTTATAGGACAGCCCTGCTGGTGTGGACAGGTTCTATAAGGTTTCTAGCAGAAACAACATCAGCTACAAAGTGCCCATTCTGGCTGCAGCAAGAGGGGTTTTTAGAGACTTCTCTGACTTTGGGAAGGGGAAAATAATTTCTAGGTATAATTCAATTTGGAACATGCTCCCATTTTCCCCCAGAAACAATTGCCTTGCAGTGATTTTCTGTCTCTGAGAGTAAATGTTCCCTGGGCTGCTGCTCCTGTGAATCAAAGCATTCCTGGTGCTAGGTGAGTGGGATTATAGCTCAGTCAGTTCTGGCTACTCACAGGAGGCCTATGCTAACATCTCCTTCCCTCATTCTAATGCCTTCTGAAGGTACCATTGTTCCCTTTCCTCTTCTACTGCTTTTCTTAATCTTCTTCCTTAATCCTCTGCCCTCCCAGCAGGTGGTGCTCACCTACATTTTGCAGCTGGGAGAGCCTCTTTGCAAAGGCCCGAGGGCCAGGCCAACTTTGCCAGTACATTTGCATACATTTACATTTAGTTGGCCTGCAAACATGATGATTATGCAAAGTTCTGCTCCAAGCAAGAAAGGCTTTTGTTTGGATTCAGGAACTCTCCCATTCCATAGGACACGACGAGGTGCTAGCGGCCCTTGAGTTAGTCATTGCTATTCCGTGGAATTGTGCCTGAGTGTGATTGATGGTAATGAAGGCTGGACCCCGGTGTCAGTGGGACAGTTCCAAGTACAAAAGTCACCCAGCTGGGCTCCTGCTTCCAAATCCACATCTCCCCAGTGTCATCTTGCCCATAGTTAGGCGAAGAGTTAGGGGGCTGCCTCTCACATTTTGATAGCATGCCCTCTGGCAAACTGCTTGAATGGCTTTCAGTGGGCCTGTGTTCTCAGGGCTCTCCTCTTCTCTACTAGTAAATTCAGCACATCTCTGCAGAAATCAGCTTTCAGGCCACCAGCCTCCGTGTCCTTCCTGTGTTGAAAGATTTACTGGGTCCCTGATCCAATAAGGAACGTAAGGTCCTTAGGTTCAACCATGATGCCAGCATCATTTAAAGGCAAGGGTCTACTGCTTGGTTTTCAGAAAATACTCACTTGGTTATAAGATAACAGTATGGTGAGTCAAAAGAATAGAAACTACTCTAGCATCCATTACTTGCGCTGTTTTAGGCATACAGATTAACTTATATCGGTTTCTTGCTGTTTAAAATAGGGGAGAAGTCTATGTTCTGTGAAATCCATGCCTGCTCTGAAGTTCCAGATTTTTATGCCTGGGGTTACATATTTTATAGTACATTTTAGTAGTTTTGCACAGATAGCTTTATACTGTAGTCTACCCGTTGATTCATCTGCTAGTTCACTAAATATTTAATACCTACTAAGTGAAAGCATAATCGTAAGAATATGCTGAGCGTCATCTCTGCATTAAGTGCTTTGTGACAATCCCAAGGATAAAAAAACTGTAAATCATCAGCCTGCTTTTCACAGGATGATTTCCACATCTCCTTCCACTATTTTATACTCTGTCCTTGGGGGGCAAGAGATTGATTGTGTCAACAGGAACACCTAAAATACGCAATGTGCATAATAGCACTCAATAATATTTGCTTGAATAGAATTAAGTTGAACCCCACTTGAATCCTAAAATTTGTTCTTATTTTTACATCTATAGTGGAGGAGCGAGGGCAATGACAAGAGAGTGGTCACAACTGCATTACAGTTTTCTTTTGTATTTATTCAAAGTGTATTTTGGTGGGCGGGGCACCTGGGTGTTTCAGTGGGTTAAGCGTCTGCCTTTGGCTCAGGTTATGATCCAAGAGTCCTGGAATTGGGCCTCTCAGGTCAGCAAGGAGTCTGCTTCTCCCTCTCCTTGCCCCTGCCCATGGCTCATGCTCTCTCTCGCTATCTTTCTCTCTGTCTCAAATAAATAAATACAATCTTCCTAAAAAATAAAAATAAAAAATAAATAAATAAAAATGTATTTTGGGAAGTGTTGCAACAGGTAAGTGGCTAACCACCAAACTTGTCTTACCTTAAACATTCCAAGGTAGGCTGTGTTGGTCTTTGGCCCTTAGATAGCAAACAGTCAATTCTTAAAAAATAAATTCACCTACATAATCATTTATTGAATGTTGATTATATTCATGATATGGTAGGAACTGTGGAGAAGAATGGAGGAAAAGTCCAAGGAAGTTTTCGTTCCTGAAGGGAGACAGAACATATCCTCATAAAATAATTAGAGAAAAATTGTTTAAACTGAGCAATAGGTAAAACATATTTTAGTAAAATGTGTATTCAGTATTTAGCATTAGACTATCAGTGTTTATTTACTGTACAAAAAGACCAATTTGATATTTCTTCTTGGAAGCCTTAGGGGACCTCAAAGACAAAATGTCCAGAATTAAACTCAAATGTTGCCTACAGCAGTGTTTCCCTTTAGTGTTTGGCATCATCATACACTGAGTTCCATGAACCGGAAATATGACCATTCAATCAGATACTTCTCCCCACAGTCCCTTTCATCATTGGTACTATCTTAGTTGGCTCCTACTACATAACAAGGTATGACAGGCTGGGTGACTTCATAGAAAGTAATTTTCTCACAGTTCTGGTAGTTGGAATTTCAAGATCGAGGTGCCATTAGGGTTGATTTGTAGGGAGAACTCTCTTCCTGGCTTGTAGAAAATGGCTTTCTAGCTGTGTACTCACATGACCATTTCTCTGTATGCATGTGTAGACAGAGAGAAAGAGATCTCTTGTCCTATCCATTTATAAGAATGCTAGTTCTATCAGATTAGGTTGCCATGCTTGAGACCTTATCATTATTACCTCCTTAAAGGTCCTGTCTCCAAATACGGTCCCATTGGGGGTTAGGGCTTCAACGAATGAAACTTGGGAGGTCATAATTCACTCCTAAACAAGTACCACATAAAGTAACTCTAGCTTCGAACATCTCAAGCTATTAGTAATTTAACACAATGAAATTGTATTGCTTGCTCAGATATTCCAATTATCTGAGATCTAGGAGAGGGCAAAGTGCTCAATTCCATGCAATCATTCAGGAATAAAACCTGACTGAGGTTCTGCCTCTTCCAAAATGTGGTGACAAGGTCAATACTGGTCATAGACATCTAGCAGGCTGACTGGAGAGAAGGAAAGATTGAGCATAAAAAGATGTGGGTTTTGTTTGTTTGTTTGTTTGTTTGTTTGTTTTTGGTGGGGGGAAGCTTGTTTTCATCTGTTTGGTTTTCGTTATGGTCAGGGTTCTTGGAAACGGTACACACAACTTCTGCTCACATTCCTTTGGCTAGAACTCCCAGACAACTAGAGAATATAGTCTTGCTGTATGCCCAAGAAGAGAAAAATATGTTTGGTGACTAGCAAGCCTGTCTCTGCCATACTAAATCCAGTTCACCATTCTCCAAAAAAACTCCCTAACTGTACCCACCTCTTTCCATCTCTACCACTCAATAATCTAGAACAAGATACTGTTGTCACTCGAATTACTACAAAAACCTACTAAGTTATCTACATCTTCTCTTACAATTTTAAAATGGTAAAATATACACGAAATCTACTATTGTGACCATATTTAGGTGTATAATTCTGTGACAATAAGTATATTCACAGTGTCGTGCAACCATCGCTACTATTGATCTCTATGTAGAATTGCTTCATCATCCCAAACTTAGTATGCATTAAACAGTAACTCCTTATCCCTTCTTCTCCCCAACTACGGATAACCTCTCTGCTTCTACTCTTGACCACCTCAGATTACTCCTGCAGCCCAAATGATCTCCTAAAAAAGTCTAATCACACACACATGCACAATGTTTAGATCCTTAAATGACTTCCTATTGGTCCTAGCAAAATTACAAAAGTCCCTAATGTGGCCTCCATTCCCTGATGACTCTGATCCACAGCTGCCTCCTGGCCTGATGTCAACAGTGTCCCCTTCACACTCTGTGCTCCAGGCACCCACCGTGCTCTTCATTACAGCTCCCTGACTCACTAGCCTCCTTTCACGTCTGGGTCTTTGTATTGGCTGCTTTTCCTCTAAGTGTTCTCCCTCCCCACTTGCCTTGTCAACTCCTATTAACTTCCAGATCTTACCTCCACTGTCACTTCCTCAGCAGTTTGCTCTCAACCTCCTGACTATGCCAAACTGGCCTATCATAGAATTTAATAGCATTTTCTATCTCTTTTCTGAGTACTCCTTTTGTTATTCTACATACTTTCAAAAGTTTGTAGTAAATAAGTCTCTTCCCACAGGACCTCAAATTCCATGTATGGAGACTGTACTGTTTATGTTCACCGTTTTATTTCTAGTATATAATATTATATATACTAGAAATATATCTAGCATATAATAGGCATTTGATGAATAAATAATGAATGAACAGATGAATGCTATCAGCACCAGAAGGGGTTGAAATCAGAGTAACACAGAAGATGACTTGGAAGAAAGGAGCATGAAACATTGGTAAAATTGACCTACAACAAGGAAGAAGACATCTCCTGCTGGATGGAATAGCATAATTAGTTTTTATTTTAAATTTTAATATTTATTCATTTGCCATAAAGTCTCTTTAGCACATCACTTCTTTTTAAATCATAGTGATAATGATATGATGATCAGGCTAATATTGAAGAAGATTATTTCTTAATTTTAGAGCATTCCTTTTTTTGGAGGGAAGAGAAAGAAAAACCAGTATTGTTGAATGATATCTACAGAACAGCAATTTCACATGATCCTATATTTGATATTAAAGTTCCTTTAATAGAGTATCTTTGACATTTCTACTACATCCTTGAGAGCTTTAAAAAGAAATGAAACTGAGTCTCAGGGCTATAGAGTAAAGTACTGAGATCACAAATAGGAAAGCTGAATGTAGAACTTAGACATTCAGATTCTCAGATAGGTTTTATCTTTTCTAGTCCTGGTATCTCCCATTAACACCTTCATATTTCAGTTCTCCAGAAATTGAATGAATTCAAAATATATATCAAACCCATTTAAAAATCTTAAAATATATATATATTAAAGATTTTATTTATTTATTTGACAGAGATCACAAGTAGGCAGAGAGGCAGACAGAGAGGAAGGGAAGCAGGCTCCCTGCTGAGCAGAGAGCTGGATGGTGGGCTTGATCCCAGGATCCTGGGATCACTACCTGAGCTGAAGGCAGAGGCTTTAACCCACTGAGCCACCCAGGCGCCCCTTAAAAATATATTTTAACCAAGCTCTTATTTCCTGGTCCCTAGAAAACAGATCCTGATTAAATGCTGATGTTTTATTTTTGTGGTGAACTCCCAGAGCAAAGTGTGAAGGCAAAGCGAAGGTGCAAAGAGAAGGATGAGAAGCTATAGGTGATGTTGCCTTATCAATACTAGCTGCAGATCGATGATGAGTAGGGAGCAGCATAGTTGGCCACTTGGTAGGTGTTTCTACTCATCCATGCAGGAAGTCTATAAACCAGCTCCAGAGAGACTGTGCCTTGAAACTATCCATGATCAGGAAGGATGGAAAAAGGACTTATGCCCTGACTCCCTTGCCTCATTTCCTATCTTCCTTTGATGTAAGTTTACTTAACAGGCAGTGAATTCCTCAGACCTCTGGGTTGCATTGCATGGGCCCTGCAGTGACCACCAGGAAAGCTACATCCCCTACCCTGAAGGATGGCATTTTATCTGTAGTGGGAAGTGGTGGACGACCTAGAGACTTAGGGTGGTCAGTAGGTTAGCTTCAGATGGCAGAACTGCAGGGGGCATGCCTGGATCTGGCCAGCCATGGGGACTGAGGAAGCTGTGGAAACAGCCAAAGATTTGGGAGTCAAGGAGGCCAAGAGAATTTGAGGAGCAATGTAAGACGTCTGATATGCCGGCTTTTGAAAGACTGCAGTATTTGGTGTAGTTAGCTTTTCAATTCGAATCTTCTCTCACACTGGCCAGATGGCGAAAATGTAAAGACTGACAATATTGTCTTAGTGGGGATGGGTATCAGCTGACACATTAGACGCTGTTGCTGGGATTCGCCTCATCTACATTAGAAAGTTGTTTGGCAATTTCTATCAAACCTAAACATAGGGCACCTGACTCAGTGGGTTAAGCCTCTGCCTTCAGCTCAGGTCATGATCCCAGGGTCCTGGGATTGAGCCCCACATTGGGATCTCTGCTCAGCAGGGAGCTTTCTTCCCACCCCCTGCCCCCCTGCCCTCTGCTTGCCACTCTGCCTACTTGTGATTTCTGTCTATCAAATAAACAAATAAAATCTTTAAAAAAAAAAAAAAAAAGGTGAGGGGAAGAGGTGAATATTAAAAGAAAAAAAACCCAACCCAACAAACAAAACAACCCTAAACATACATCTATTTTATTTCCCCTCCCCAATTCAACTTGTATTTTCCCAAAAGAAATTTGTATAGATACACATTAGAAGACACGAAGAAGAATGTTCACAGTGGATTTTCTTTTATAATAACCCAAAACTAGAAACCACTCAATGCCTGTCAAGATAATAGATTAACAGGTTATGGAATAAATACAATGAAAAACTACACAGCTATAAGTTGAAGAACAAATTGCTAATACAGATGACACATAGGAATCTCAGAAATCATGGTGAGTGAAGGAAGCCACACACAGAAGAGTACCTATTAGAATCTTACATATGAATTTCAAGAAAGTCATATTAGTGGCAATTTTTTGGGAAGGTATTAAATGGGAAAGGGCATGATGATGTACCCTCTGGAAAGAGGAATATTTTATCTTAATCTGTGTGGTGGTTAAATGGTTGAATACACATATACGAGGTCACTTAGGTATACATTTGAATCTATACTCTTTGTTGCTTCTAAGTCACACCTCAATCACACACAGGCACACACACACCTCAGTCTTCCCTTCCTGAGATTTTATGAAGCAAATCTCAGTCACTATGAAAACATATGGATAAAAAGCATCAAAACCCACAGCTTTGGAATTTGTTCATTAAAATCTTTTGTGTAGGAGACAGAGTAAGTTTGTCCTCCATGGAATTTGTAGATTCTACAAGGAAAAGACTGTTTTCAATTGCTGGGGAAGGAACCATCCATTGTCTTCTTCCACCTCTAGAGCCTTGACAGCTACAATTAAAATAATGAATGAGCAAAGGAAGAACAAACATTTAGGTCAAAACACAAGCCACCAAATGGATCATGTAGACTGCTAAGAGATATTTTCTTTTTGCTCCAAGAAAAATGATGAGGAAAAAAATTGACTCACAAAGAAAACACAGAAGGATGACAAAGCTTTAGTCCAGCAGTAAAGATCAAAATTCAAGTCCCTAGAGCGACAAGAGAAGAATCTCAGGGAGAATAACAATGAATAGAGGGGAAAGGCATCCTAGAAAGAGGAGTCAGACAAACAAAGACAGGAAGAAAGAGGGCCTCTTACAAAAGAATCAAACATGAAAAGAAGAGAGAGGTGCGGAAATCTATAAAAAGGCCACTGAAAAAGCAAAAAGCACCAAAAAAAAAAAAAAAAAAAAAGGACTTGATATGAAAAATAAAAATAAAAAAAGATTAAAAGGAAGGGGTGAAAAAGCAGAGGGAAAAGGACTCACCAATTGCTCTGAGGAAAAACATGGCTATGCTAGAAAATTGATGTTTCCAGCAGCAGCAGGGGCTGAGCCTGAAGTGGGTCAGGAGGCCAAGCACCATCCACTCTGCCTCTGTTGTGGCTGGTCAGCCCTGGCAGCTGGACCACAGGATTACTGCTGAGAGGAATCCCAGGGACCGGAGCCAGGACCGTCCACAAGATTTCACTGGCCTTGGGTTGAAGCCTAGGGTGTTGATCAGAGAGTTCTCTCTCTCTCTCCAAGGTTCCACAGTTTGGGAGGTGATAATGATGGTCTCCTTGGCTTCTGTTTATCAAGGGTGGAAGCATTCATCTCAGTGAATTGGTATTGGAAATCTTTATGCAGTGGAACAAGAAAAGGAGCCAGAAACCTGGGCTTGCTATCTAGCCCTCTTCTTACTATGGAGCCTCAGGCAACTGATTATACCTTTTTGAGCCTCTACTTTCTCAACTGTGGATTGGGAATAATATCATTTGAGCAATGGTTCAAATGGGATAGAGTTGAAGAAAGATGTTTCATCAATCATATAGCACTATGAAAGTTTTAGTTATTTACATTATTATATTTATACTGTAGTTATAGTACTACATAAATTTGGTTTTCATGACGAGTTTTGTTATTGAAGGATGTTAGGTGGAGACCTTAGGTCATTAGCTAATGAATTTAACCAGGAAAAGCACATATATTCCGCAGGTGTGTCTGGGATTTAATGGTTGCTGCACAAGGGAAAAATCTGGCATCTGTTTCCGAGTGGTAAAACCCCTGAGACAGCATGCATAAACCCAAGTTTATTGAGAAGCGTGACTACCTATGAAACGTGAAACAGCCTGGGCTCTAAGCTTCACTTTGCCTGGAAATTTTAAATGGCTCCTTCATGGCCTCCAGTCGTGCCTGCCTAGTGCATTTTGAAGAACTGAAACATTAAAAACAACAACAACAAAACAGAGCTGATTAATTACTGCAAAAGCTGTTTTAGAGGGAAAAAAAGAGAAAAGTTGTTGTCCTATTATATTTCTGGAAAAAATGAGCATTTTATCGCTTCTACAAATTGCTCCCTGGAAAGTACTTTCATTTTCTAATTGTTCATAAATTTACTGACAGGTGGTTACACAGTAGGTGTAACATCGTTATTTTCATTTTATTATATACACTGTTTTAACGAGAAAATCTGGAAAGGCTGGGTACTGTATATCATCTGATGTACCCTGAAAATGTGTGGGTGGGCAGGCATAGCCCAAGGCTGCCACTTCCCCATGTATCCCTACATGTCTTTTCCTTCACAAAGGGTCAATCTAGACAGTTGTGACTGGCTAGAATACATTAAGGTGGTGACAGTAAAAATAAATCGTTTTTCTATGGATACTCTTTTGCTTAAAAAAAATAAGATTTAAGAGTCACTTTCACTGAAGGATCTGTCATAAGTTTTCATTACCAGAAACAAAACAAATCTCAGAGTTCATATGGTCACTGAAAAGTTGGTGTTTGGTGACAATTAGTTGTGTTGGACAGATTGCTCTGTTGAACTTAATGTATGTTGGTACATCCACTGGAGACTCTTAACTCTGTGTAGCTGGGAATTACTCCAGCATTGTTTAGCATATCTGTAGCACCTAGCATTTTGGTAAGATCTTTGCAGGCACTCAATAAATATTTGAGCCTTGCTGTTGCAGTTGTGAATCATAATTTATTTGCAGAGCTTAATATATTGATTAATAAAACTATCCTCTCATGGAAATAATAACCTCATGATTTACATAAAGACAACTACAGGCAAATGAGTTCAGCAACTGGGTTCAAGTGTTTATGAGCACAGAGCAGGTGCAAAGAGCATGTATAATTGGCTTCTACCCCCACCTTATTGAAACTGCTCATATCAAGGTTATCGTTAACATCCAAGTAGCTGGCTTTATTTCTTCACACTGCTTCCCTCGATAGATTTTGAAGCTGTTTGCCACTCTTTCCTTATAGAAATACTCTTTTCTTGTTTCTGTGATGTTACTTCACATTGTCTGTATGCCTCTACCCACTCCCCAGTCTCTTTCAAGGATGCTTCCTCCATGTTTAACCTTGCATGGCAGGGCTGACAAGGATTCCATCCACACCCTCCTCCATTCACTCTCTACTCCCCTATATTGATCTCACTGATCCTAAATTTCCATCCTAGCTCAACAGTCTGGATGTTTCTCTTGAATTCCTGAAGCAACCATCTGAGTGCCATACACACTGAGTATCCTGTCAGTCACCTTTACTCCACAGGTCCAAAATGAAGTTCTTTATTTTATTATTTTATTATTTTATTTTTCAAAATGAAGTTCTTAGCTCTCCTTATCTACTCCTGTTCTCCTCATTTAATTCTCTATTTTTATCTCTGGCTCCATTAGAGTGGCCAGATTAAGGGGAAAATAGGAAATTGTTAAATTTGAAGTTCAGAGGAGAAGCAAATAATTTTTTAGTATTAGTAAGTCCCACTCAATGTTTTCTTTAATTTTCATTTTTTTAAAATTTTATTTCTTCCAGCTTTGATTTATAATCGACAACAAAATTATATATATATTTATGGTATAAATGTGACAATTTGACCAACATTGTTAAATGTTTAAAATCAAATTTAACTCAGTGTCCTGTATTTTATCTGGTAACCATACATCTTCACTAGTTATGGAGACTGAAACAACGAGATTATCTCTGACGCTTCTCTCTGTCTTCTTTTTTCAAAGAAAAATGATCACCAGTGTGTTAAAGTCCACTTTTTCTAGTATTTTTAACCACCTGACTATTTTCTTTTTTTTTTTCCACCTGACTATTTTCTTTATGTTCAAAACCAACACCTTAATACAAGTTCTTATCACTTCTTGCTTAATACCCCATATTTCCCTGTTCTTTTTCCTCCTGCCTCATATCCCTTCAATCTATGCCCCACAAGACAGAGTGGCCTTTTAATGTCATGTTAAGTTATATGAGCAGTGACCATCACAGGTGAGCTAATGCAGGCTTTTACACAGAGCAATGGTATGGAAAGCACGGGGTTTGAGGACTTCCATCAGCTCATATGTTTCTTCTTCCACAGACTCTAAAATCAGCCATGCTATTTATTATACAGTCTCTAAATCACCATCATGATCTTCGTATCTCCAAGACTTGGCAGTGACTTGTGACTTTGGCAGAAACACCTCTGTTCATGCTCTCCGAATACAGATTAGATGTCATGTCTTCGGGAAAGGTTTCTTAAATTTGAGTGTTAAATAAGGTGTCTTTCTTCTGCGCTGCCACATCATATATATCTACCACTGTGGTGAAATTTGTGTGCATTATCATTGTCTGTTTGTTATTCTGTTTTCAAAATCAGGCCATAAGATGGTCTGATTTTGGACTCGGACATCGTCTTTAGTCTCCATATACCCAATACCTGACAAAGTGCTTGGCATCACTGAGCTCTCAACTTGTGTTTGCGGTATGAATATAACTTATGGAGGGCAAAGTCCATGCCTACAACTATCTTTCACATTCCCTGTTAAGTCCTTTGGAGTCCTCACAGCTCCTAGACATTTTGAAATGTCCTAAAGATCTAGAACTATAGGCTACCTTCTCTATACATATTAGGCATTCTTCCATACTAGCATTTATTATATTTTATTTTATTTATACATTTAAATACCTGTCTGAATTTATTTTTTTCAGGAAATTTTCATTCAGTTCCTAAGGGGTAGACATCAGGTCCTAGGCAGCCCCTTTCTCAAGGAGTTTATGATCTTTTGTATAAATAAAACAAACCAAAATACTAATAGTTAACCCATCTTAGACACTGTAATATATGTACAAACAGGGTACAATGGGACTAAAAGAGGAAGTGGTCTCCTTCTTATAGGGACAGCCAGAAGCATTTGATAGAATGGTTGATGCTGAACAGACTCTGGAAGGACAGCGAGAAATAAACCTAGCTGACAAGGGAGAACAGGCTAGGACCTATGGAATAGCATGACCTATTCAGGACACTCTAAGGAGCTTTGGATGGCTGGAACATGTGGGGAGAGATAAAGCTGGACAGAAGGCATTAGTCAGATAGAGTGGGGAGCCAAATGCAAAGATAAGGAATTTGGAAACCAGAGAAGGATTTTAAGTTGGGAGAGAATTATGATTAATGTGACCAGATTCTGATTTAGAAACTATACATATCTTATCATGAATGCAGATAAGTCATACAGAAGATATGGGAAAGGCTGGTAGAAAATGAAAAATCAGCTTATCTGTATGAGTAGGCTAACCTCTTAGAAATAATGATCCACTAAGGGCATCCTGACATGGCCTAAATAAATGAGTCTACCATAAGAAGTAGGAGTGGGCCTAGGATTCAAATAAACTGGTTTATTGCTCTGTGGTATAAGATTAAAAAAAAAAAAAAGAGCTACTAATCAAGCCACCTGAGTTTTAGATTATAGACTTTCACATTTGTCCTTTTGCTGAAAATATCTCTTGTGTACAGAACATTTTTAAGGAAACATTTTCTCTTTCTCTCTCTCTCCACACACACACATACATGTATATAAATACATATATCTTTTTTTAAAAAAGTTAATTTATTCAATTGACAAAACATCACACCTGCCAACACTGAAAAGCTATAAATAGAGAGTAAAGCATAAACCTAGAGAGAAAAATAAGCATATCCATTATATATCAATTGCAATTAGGAGAGTATTTTGATGGCAGACTTAAGAGAAATGGTTATTGAATTGCTTTAAATAATGTAAGAACATGAAATACAAGACAAAGAACAACCAGAGAAGCTATACATAATGTTGAAAGCATTATTATGGAGGTTATGTGAATTATCCAGTAACTCAAATATCCGAGTAAATTTATTGGATTTATTAATTTGCAGGCAAAATGTAGTGTGCTTTAAGGGTAAAAATTAAAAAAAAAATCCAAACTGAACTACTATAGCAATTTTTATAGCAAGAATATTAGGGGTAGGTGTTGTAATCAGGATTTCTAGTCTTAGCTATTCATGCTTCAGATATAGAACACCTCTTGAATACTCACATCCTGTCAGGCTATAAATGTGGCCATGTATAAATTGTGGCTTCTGCTCTTGCACAGTTTACACTGTGGTAGAGTCAGACATGGGAAGTAAATAACTTTAATCAAATATTGAAATACAGTTGTGTTCAAGGAGGACATTACCACTTCATTGTTGTTGTTGTTGTTGTTTAAGATTTATTTATCTCTTTGAGAAAGAGAGAGCACAAGTGGGAGGAGCAGAGGGAGAGGAAGAGAGAAACTCAGGCAGACTCTGTGCTAAGCACAGAGCCTGATGCTGGGCTTGACAAGGGGTTCAACCCTTGTCGATCATGACCTGAGATGAAATCAAAAGTCAGGCACTTAACTGACTGCACAATCCAGGCATCCCACATTATGGCTTTTTATAAAGGAGAGAATGAGTAACACTCTGGTGTGGTCCTAGAGATCTTTTAAGTTGAGATTCAGATAATAGGTGATTTCCAGGTTGATAAACTCTAGGAACAATATTCTCTGGAGAGACAAAGTATGCAAAATTGCAGTTGTGATAAAGTATTGTCCTAGCTTACAGTGGCTGAAAATGCTACACTTGCCTTCAAGGAGCATCCAATTGGAAGAAAAGGCTGATGCATTCCCAGTAAACAATAATGCAGAAAATTTAACAAGAGTTAATTTCTATAACTGTGGGAGAAGGAATTTGATGAGAATAAAATAATGCTCTGAAATAGAGATGGAGCTTGCACTGGGCCTTGAAGAATGCATAGTATTTGGAAGGAGGGTGAAAATTAATGAAAAGTGATTTACAGAGAAAGAATATTTTAATCATTGGGGACTTTGGCTTGATATGAAAGAAAATAGGGGGACAATTAGAGATTTGCAAGCAAATGAGTGGCCTGAGGGAAAAAACAAAACAAAACAAAACAAAAACAAAACTCTTTAAAGATTAGGCTGTCCCAGACCAATATCCCTGATGAATATGGATGCAAAAATTCTCACCAAGATACTAGTCAACAGTACATTAGGAGGATTATTCACTACTACCAAGTGGGCTTTATTCCTGGGCTGCAAGGTTGGTTCAACATCCACAAATCAATCAATGTGATGCAACACATTAATAAAAGAAAGAACAAGAACCATAATCCTAAAATTTGTATGGAATGAGAACAAGATGATAATCACAATAGATGTAGAAAAAACATTTGACAAAGTACAGCATCCATTCTTGATCAAAACACTTCACGGTGTAGGGACAAAGGATATATACCTCAATATTATAAAAGCTATCTGTGAAAAAACCCACAGCAAATATCATCTCAATGGGGAAAAACTGAGAGCTTTTCACCTAAGGTCAGGAATACAGCAGGGATGTCCACTAAAAACTCTGCTATTCAACATAGTACTAGAAGTACGAGCCTCAGCCATCAGACAACAGAAGGAAATGAAAGGCATCTGAATTGGCAAATAAGTCAAACTCTCATTCTTCACAGATAGTATTATACTTTATGTGGAAAACCCAAAAGTCTCCACCCCAAAACTGCTAGAACTCATACAGGAATTGAGTAAAGTGTCAGGATATAAAATCAATGCATAGAAATCAGTTTCATTTCTATACATCAACAATAATATAAAGAAAGAGAAATTAAGGAGTTGATCCCATTTACAATTGCATCCAGGAACCATAAGATACCTAGGAATAAATCTAACCAAAGAGGAAAGAATCTGTACTCAGACAACTATAGATACTCCTGAAAAATTTGAGGAAGACACAAAGAAATGGATATATGTTCCATGTTCATGGATTGGAAAAACAGATATTGTGAAAATATGTATGTTACCTAGAGCAATCTACACATTTAATGAAATCCCTATCAAAACACCATTAACTTTTTTCAAAGAAATGGAACAAATAATTCTAAAATTTGTATGAACGAGAAGAGCTCCCGTAAAGGCAGAGGAATGTTGAAAAAGAAAACCAAAGCTGGCGGCATCACAATTCTGGATTTCAAGCTCTATTACAAAACTGTAATCATCAAGACAGTATGGTACTGCACAAAAACAGACACATAGATCAATGGAACAGAATAGACAGCCCAGATATGGCCCCTCAACTCTATGGTCAACTATTCTTTGACAAAGCAGGAAAGAATGTCCAATGGAAGAAAGACAGTCTCTTCAACAAATGGTGTTGGGGAAATTGGGCAGCCACATGCAGGAGAATGAAACTGGACCATTTCCTTATACCAAAAAAAAAAAAAAAAAAAAGACTCAAAATGGTTGAAACACCTCAATGTGAGACAAGAATCCATCAAAATCCTTGAGGAGAACACAGGCAGCAACCACTTCAACCTCAGCTGCAGCAACCTCTTCATAGAAACATCACCAAAGGCAAGGGAAGTAAGGGCAAAAATTAACTATTGGGACTTCATCAAAATCAAAAGTTTTTGCACAGCAAAGGAAACAGACAACAAAACCAAGAGACAACTGGCAGAATGGAAGAAGATATTTGCAAATGACATATCAGTTAAAGGGCTAGTATTCAGAATCTATAAAGAACTTCTCCAACTCAACACCCATAGAACAAATAACCCAATCAAGAAATGGGTAGAAGACATGAACAGACATTTCGGCAAAGAAGACATCCAAATGGCCAACAGACATATGAAAAAGTGCTCCACATCATTCAGCATCAGGAAATGCAAATCAAAACTACCTCATACCAGTCAGAATGGCTAAAATTAACAAGACGGGAAAAAACAGATGTAGGTGAGGATGTGAATAAAGGGGAATCCTCCTGCATGTTTGGTAGGAATGTAAGTTAGTGCAGCCACTCTGGAAAACAGTATGGAGGTTCCTCAAAAAGTTGAAAATAGAGCTACCCTATTACCCAGCAATTGCACTATTGGGTATTTACCCTAAAGATACAAATGTCATGGTCCAAAGGGGCACATGCACCCCAATGTCCACAATAGCCAAACTATGGAAAGAGCCTAGATATCCATCAGCAGATGTATGGATAAAGAAGAAGTGGCATATATATAAAATGGAATATTATGCAGCCATTAAAATTGAAATCTTGCCATTTACAATGACATGGATGCTACTAGAAGGTATTATGTTATGCAAAATAAGTCAATCAGAGAAAGACACTTATCATATGATCTCACTGTTATGAGGAATATGAGAAACAAGATAGAGGATCATAAGGGAAGTGAGGGGAAGAATTAAATAAGAGGAAACCAGAGAGGGAGATAAACCATAAGAGACTCCTAATCTCAGGAAACAAACTGAGGGTTCCTGGAGTGGAGTACAGTAGAAGGAATGGGGTGGTTGGGCAGTGGATATTGGGTAGGGTATGTACTATGGTGACTGCTGTGAATTGTATAAGAGTGATGAAGCACAGACCTGTACCCCTGAAGCAAATAATACATTATGTGTTATTAATTTTTTTTTAAATAAAGATTAGGCTGTCCCGATATGCAGAAGACTTGAAAAAGGAAAAAAGAAGGCAGGGGTGTCTCATGGGAGGATGAGCATTACAAAGCTGTGACAGAAGTAATAAACATTGCAAAGAGAGGTGAGCAGAGAAAGAGAAAATGATTGGAATAGACCATTGTTTGGATAAGGAAGTTAGAAGGACATTTGGAAACTGTGTGAAAAAGACTATTTTTCAAGTTTTGTTTGCAACATAGAGATATTTGAGGAAGGAGTTTCTGTTAATATGTGTATTAACCCTGTTTTTATTTTCTGTATTTGGATGCCTTGACATCTGGGAACTTGCTAACCCTTAAGGAACTGCCCTGCCTAGGATTAGCCAACTCCTGGAGACAGTAAACCATCTTACTGCAAGCCAGCGCACCTTTCCTGTGCAAATTAACCAGTCCAGAGCCCACACTTCCAACCACCTCTTTTACTGAGCTCTCAGACTTAGGGCCACCATCTATCCGCCCTAATAACCCCAGGACTAGGTACCAGACATCAACTACACCCTAGATCCTGCAGAAATTATTCAAAATAGCCAATCAATCCTGAACCTGCTTTCCCTGCTTTACTTTGTCTTTTTCATGGAAACCATAATAAAGGCTCTTACCCACATTTTCCCTCACTCTGCCTCCCGACTAACCATGGTGCTTCCCCATATGGCCTTACATGCTGTGCTGCAACCTCCAAATCTCTGGGTAGAATCAACTTCCAGGGACCTGTGAGTATAATAAACTTTTTTACCTTCAAGTCAGGCATTTCCATGTCTGTGTGTCTTAACATAACTGATCAAAATAAGTCCCAGTTACCTGATTAAAACAACACATCGCATGCAGTTGATAACTCTGGGCTTGCTTATACAGCCTCACCGACCAGAAGAAGAACATAAATACCTATGAGAAGTGTATACATCTAAAGTGTTGCCTCCATTTTCCACTTGGACTCTACAGCTATGACTTTAAATATGATCAAATAATTTATGTTTAATTCTTAGTGTGTTTTTTACCTGTATTAGTAATGTTTTTATTGTATTTAAAAGTAGGGGTAACTCTAAAGATGCTTTCAAAACATAGTAACAAAATACTGCTATAGCACCATTCTTTTTTTATACCAATGAAATCCTCTTTTACAATGTCAGAAATACCCAAAGATGATTTTTTGCTTTCTTTTGCCTTTTCCTAGTTGGCTCCAGGTGCAGCATTCAGTTTACCATATTCTTCAGTTTATGACATGCTGTCATCTTTGTTCTGCAGAAAGTTGTTCTACTTAAAACAAAATCGAACAGTTAAGAAAGCGAGAAACAGTACTTGACTGCAAATATGTCAAGCAGAGGGTTAGTATCATTATTCTATAAATGAGTAATAATATTTAATTTAATGAAAATAAAAATAAAAAATAGAAGACACTAATAGGTTCAAAAAAAGAATAGACGTTTCAAAAAGAGGATATAAAAATATCAATACAAGAGTCTTCACATTATTCTCCTATTTTGAAGATACTACACATTCAAAGGCCATTTTTCAATTTATTATATTGACATTTCAGTTACTATATTGGGATCAAAGCTACATTAGAACACTCAGTCGTAGTGGGGAAGCTATGATAAAAATGTCATGCATTATTAACTGGGGTGCAAGTTATTGTAGAAAGTAACTTGCAACATGCCCCCAAAGCCCTCAAAACATTCTTATCCCTTAAGCCAGTGATTCCACACCTGTTAATTTTTACTATAGAAATAACTAAATACCAAATAACAATGTATAAATATGCTCCATACTCTGTTATTTATGATTAGTGAAAAAAATGTTATCCTAATTAGTTAAAAAAAAAAAAAAGGATTCTATACAGCCATTGTGCTTATAAAGAATTTGGTAATATGAGAGAATGGGTGTGTTACCAATAAGTAAAAATACAGGATGAACAGATGATGTTTACTTTTATGTATGTATAGATGTGTGTGTATATTCATGTGTGTGTATGTTCTTATGGTTGGAAGAATATACCTCTAGACACCTACTAGAAAAGACTGGTATTATGAAATGTTGGTGAGGATGCAGAGTAATTACAATTCTCACACATTGCTGGTGGGAAAATACAGAAGTATAGGGATCTTAAAAACACTCACTATTTTCTTATAAACTTCAATGTACATCTCTTCCATGACCCTGCAATTCTACTCCTTGATTTTTACCCAAGAGAAATGAGAAAAAAAAAAATGTTCACATGAGACTGGTAGAAAAATGTTTATAACAGTTTTATCCATTATAACAAACAAACAAACAAAAAAAAACAAAACAAACAAAACAAAAAAAAAACCCTGGAAATACCCCAAATACACATTGGAGAATGGATAAAGAAATTGCAATATAGTCATACAATGAAATGCTATTCCACAAAAAAAAAAAAAAATTAAAAAGAATCAATTATCAGCATATGCAACGCAGGAAGAAATTTCAGAAATATTATGTTAAGTGAAAGAAGCCAGACACAATAAGTATATATGCTATATGAGGCCATACATATGACTCGAATAAGCAAAACCAATCTGTGGTGAGGCGCCTGGGTGGCTCAGTGGGTTAAAGCCTTTGCCTTCAGCTCAGGTCATGATCCCAGGGTCCTGGGATCAAGTCCCACATTAGGCTCCCTGCTCAGCAGGGATCCTGCTTCCCCCTCTCTCTGCCTGCCTCTCTGCCTACTTGCGATCTCCCTCTCTGTCAAATAAATAAGTAAAATCTTTAAACAACAACAACAACAACAACTAATCTGTGGTGGTAGAAATCAAAACTATGAGAGACAACAGAGGAAAGCCATGAAGGAAATTTTCTACAGAAATATCACTTACTTGTTTTAGATGGTGGTTATCTGAGTATTTAAGTTTTCACAACACATCAAATTGTTCATTTAAGATCTATGTTATATAAATTTTATCTAACAAAGAAATCCAGATGCATTTAAAATGGATTAAATCCTTATATATAAAAATAAAAACAAAAAATAACCTCAAAAGAAAATTTATGTATATGTTTACCTAGGCTATATATATCCTGAGTTTTAGGAAGTCTCCTTTTTTAACCAAGCCAAGAAGACGTAAAATGAATTTAAAAAGGAAAAGGTATTCATATTTGGCACTGTTTGTTAGAAAAACTATCCTGTGACTAAGGTATTATAAAATTACTAGACCAGTAGTAGGAGGAAATATATTTAAAAGACTAAAACAGAAAATCTATGAATTATATAGTATAGTGAGATGTATCAGAGTATTTGCTAAGAGCACGGGTCCAATAATCCTTTTTTCCTATTCATGATCAAGTCATTCTTGAATGTGAAGGATGTGTCTATGGAAGACCACTGAATCATAACTTTCTTCCAGGTTTATGTTGGCAACAAAGCATGTCACTAGAAATGAACCTCTGGTAGTCTTATGGATCTGGATAGAGCTGTTGAAATGAATTCCACCCTGAATGAGTCCCTCCTGTAAATATCCCTAGCTTAGGGATTCTGGATCCAGATGCACAAAACAGAAGAAAATTATGGCATGAGTGTATCATGTAGAAATCTAGGTAGTCAGTATCCTGTTAGGGCCCTGAGGGAACCTTTGACATTTTATATGAGCAACTGTGTGTGTGTGTGTGTGTGTGTGTGTGTGTTTAGGGGACTGGAAGGGGTCAAGAATGAGATCATAAATTTTTGGAACTGCCATCCCTGCAACATTTGACATTTATTTAATACTTTATGACTTGAAAATTTCTTTTGCATTCATTAACTCATTAGACCTTCACAACTCTGTGACATAAGAAGAGCAGGCAATACTATTTCCATGTTAAAGATGAGAACATTGATATTCAGTAAGATAAAGTAATGTTTGCAAGGTCAGATATATTTTAAGTAATAGAGCTGGAACTTTAACTGAGGTCTGCCTTTCCTGGTGGCTATAGTATTTCCACTGTGTTCATCTTTCTCCAGGACAATATCATGTTGCCTCAGAGAAGTCTTCCTGAAAGATCCCATGATCCTCAGCCTGAAAGTGTCTATTGCCTTCTGTCTTGTTCTGTTTCCCCACTTTCAGCAAGGCTAGGTAATCACTCTTCTTAGTATGTGAAACATATATCTATCCTGTCATATCCGCCTCTCAGTTGTCACTTAGCCAAGCTATGCAAATCCCTCTGTCTCCACACCTCTGCATCAGCCCTTGCCTTCAGCAGCACTGTTGTTCAGCTCTGGACTCCTTCCAAATGTTCAGATGGGCAGGGAGGAGTTTCACCATCAGAGAATATAAAGAAACATGACTATTCAGCCCTTTCATGCACCTATCAGACACCTAACTAACGATGCTCTAGCCATATTGAAAAAAAAAAAAAAATCTAGGATGACGAATTTATTTGAATTGCCTTCCTGACAAGCAAGGCAGTTCATCAGCAGCCAGAATTATGTGTGAGCTGGATACTGAGCTCTGAGCTCATGTGGCAAGGGAACCCAAGGAAATGACGTTCCTATCGGCTTTAAGGGTGGTCCTCATCTAATCACAAAACCGGTACAAACAACATAACGATAGGTTTTCTGCCGCAAGTAGCAAAACACCCAACTGTTGGGGTTCAGAAGGGCCTATTAGTAACATCTCTTTCTGCTGTACAACTTCCGAACAACTTAAAGGATAGGCAAGGGGAAAATAGAGCTAAAAATAGCACCTTCGTTTCTGAGAAAAGCTGAAAGTGATGTTGTTTATATCTTCAGGCAAATGGGTATTTCAGTACTAAATCTAAGTATTAGATGCCTATAACCCTAGTCACGGGAAATGCTAGGAAACTCCAAGCCACCTCGGCCAGACCTGGTCTCTTCCACTGCACAACCTGGGACTTCTGTGTAAATGTCCATTCCCAAGGGAAAAGAAAGGACTGATTGTTCCTGCTTTTTTCCTTTCCAAAATCACTCATGAGATTAAGATAGTCCTCCTTCCCCAGTGGTGAGGAGTGTGGGTGGGAAAGGCAAAGGGTTTCCCTTAGACAAACAGACAGAACATCAGTAATGCAAAGGAGCACTTCCTCCCCAACACCAGCTGGAAGGGATTTAACCAATAAAGACATGTGTTACCTCAGGTGAAGTCAGAGGACAGGTGCAAATCAGGACTACACCCATAACCTCAAGACCCAGGCTTATTCTGTGGGTCTTGAGGTTATGGGTGTAGTCCTGATTTGTGGATTTGGTCCTCAGGTTTGAGCCATCTCAGTGAAGAGATGGCGGTAGCATTTACAGACAAACCTCCAGACATAACAACGCATAGGGAAAGAAAAAGGAATGGGGGTTTTCCTCTTACATCTCTTTTTGTTAGGGAGAGAAGGTTTCTCCAGATATCTTCCCTTAAACTTCACCTCAGATCCTGCTAATTAAGATTTGGTGACCTCCCATGTCCTGCCTAGATGCAGGGGAGGCTCAGAAAGCGAGTTTCTGGTGTTTGAGCCTCTTTAGAGGAAGATGGCCTTGGTTGTACAGAAAGAAGGCAGTTGGTAGTAGTGGTGGGAACAGTTACAGAGTAAGTAAGAAACAATGTTAGCCTTCACTACATGTAAAAGTTATAAACACACACACACACACACACACACACAAAACAATCTGCAAATGTGGGGGTGCCTGGGTGGCTCAGTCGTTAAGTGTCTGCTTTCGCCCCAGGTTGGGATCCAGGGTCCTGAGATCGTGCCCCACATCAGGCTCCCTGCTCAGTGGGAAGCCTACTTCTCCCTCTCCCACTCCCTCTACCTGTGTTCCCTCTCTCACTCTCTCTCTTTGTCAAATAAATAAATAAAATATTTTTTTAAAAATCAACAAATGTAAAAAGTTTCTGCATGACAGCTCTCTATATAGAGCTCCTAATAACTAAATATGTTTTTTTTGTTTTTTTGTTTTGTTTTGTTTTGTTTTTTAGCTCATATGACCTTTCCAAATTAAAACACAAGGAAATCCAAACTTTAATGTTATTGTCATTCCTGGGCCCATGACCTACTGCTTACTTCAAGAGTGGGATCATATGAACTGATTGATAGGGTGTTAGATAAATTCCTAGAAGGTTTTTAAATCCTGCTTCCTCATCTATAAAGATGTCCACATAAGGCTCCAGAAAGTTAAATCACTTTTTTTCCCCCCCACTGTTACCAGCGTGTTAGTGAGGGTTAACTGGGCCTGTAGTGTGCCTTTACATGCAAGTTAAGAATGTAACCCTCCCTTACTTTTGTAGAAGTTCTTCCTCAGAGAAGCTCATGTTCAAAGATGAACATTTTCCTGGAGATCTCAGTGGTTTGGGATCCATACAATTTTCTTTGGCAACCCAGTATAACTAAACATGAGTATTGCAATATATAACGGTCCTTCGGATCAATTTTGGATGTAGAACAGTGAAGAGTAACTATTTAAAGGCCTTCCTTCCTCTAAATGTCTGTAAACACTGTGAAAATCCAGATACTCCTTTTTAAAACCGTGGGGTCTGCTGAATTTTCCAGCATAATAAAACTCCCCCTATCTTTGCAAAACGAAACCTGGCATAGGTTTGCAAAGTGCTAAGAACACTTAATTTATCTCCAATCTATTTTCTTACATCCCTTTTTCTTGCAGGTGGAAGAAGAAGGGGAAGGAAACAACTTTAGACAAATGTTGATAAGGTTCAGGAATGATTGATGGCTCGTATAAAAAGTCTTTGAAGCATATGAGTTTGAAAGAAAAGTGACTCATTTTTTCTTCCAGGATATTTTGTCATGGATTTTTTTTTTTTCTTCCTAAAAGGGTGTTTTATTTAAAATAATAAAGGCAAGGATTCATAATATATGTCTTGCCTCACAAAGAAATTTGACAAAAAGTAAAAATAAAAATTTTGTTGACCAAAATCTAGCTGTCAGACATATTTAATCTAGTATCTTGATAAAATCAACTTCAAGGAAGATCTCAAATTGTGCTCTCATCAAAACTGATTTTATCAAACAAGATAATCCTTGCTGTCAACAAGCAGCATTTTCTTGAAACTCTCAACATTTCTTCTATTCACTCTACTCCATTGTCCTTGGAAGCCAAAATGAAGGTTGCAAGACAATTATGATCATAAGTCATCACTTAGATTCTCCCAAACAGAAACAAGCAGCAGGAGGTTAAACTTGAGGTAGCAGCTTGCAGACACACTCACACTGAAAGGAAAGAAAGCTGAAATGGTAAATGTATAAAGCTACATGTTGAAAATAGACCCCCAGGATACAGGATGTCCATTGTTTGAAGCAATCAAGTGCAAATGAAACCTGCCTTTGCATGCACAATTGGGCATTTTATTCCAGAAATGCCTGATTGTGTATGCAAATGAGCGTTTTGTGCACCCAGTTACCTGTTTGCTATATTCATATTTTTAGGGTCGATGTAAGTGCTTTTATTATTTTGTTTTAATAAAATTGTTCTAAATTGTCTGCGGAAGAATGATGCTTTGGAAAACTGTTATTTTCTTAAAATCCAGGTTTAAACAAGCCTCTCTGAATCCTTTCAATGAAGAGATCTGTGTTAATAAAGCAAAATACAGAATTAAAGCAATTATATGGGTGATTCAAGGTAAACATACTACCATGCATCTATTTGCCAAATTATTCTGGGATTTTAGGTAGAAGAAAAGCCCTAAACCACGCTATTCATGTGGCTTTACACTTCACTTAGTAGGTCCAACCACACCACCAGTGGGACCTGGGTATATGAGAAGCTTCAGACTCCTCTTAGAATATTCTGGCATAGAGAAGTGGATCCATTGCCCCGCAATGATCATATGTCCAAGCAAATAAGCTTCCCATATCATGCATCCTGACTTGCATTTATTCCAGCTTTTCTCAGAAAAGAAATAGCAAATGTGAGGATACACTAAATTAGGTTACAAAACTCTGAGTTGAGAGAAAAATTTCTGAATAATTTTCTTGACACTGCATTCAACTCCTTCAGGACCCATGGTGATAAAGCACTGAAGATTTATTTTAATGTGTAAAAACCCTGCTCTCTTCCTCTGGGAGATGGTAAGGAAGACACTGGGAGGCTCTAGGAATGGTTTATATTTATCAACTAAAGTGCTGTCTGCTCACTAATAAGCTTCATAAATATTTCTCCCTTATCCTGAAAAGAACTAAAAAAAAAGAAAAAAGAAAAAAGTCCAATATTGTAATCTTTAAGATTTTTTTTTTTAAAGAGAGCGACAAAAGAAAGAAATAATCCCACCTTCGAAAGGTTCTAATACCTTAGTAGAAAACTATAGCTGAGTTACTGTTGCCTTCTTGGCAAGACTATCATTTATGTAATCCTGGCTTCATCAACACACCACTAACTAGCCAAGCATTTCAGTGCCGAGAGAGATGACTTGCTCAGGCTCATGGTATATATTTATGTATTTCTTATCTCTGTAATTATTAAACCTAGAAAAAGAACTAGATTTTTTTTTTTTTTCTTCAACTGGATTTGAAGCTTATTTCTTCTTTGACTCTGCGTGGTGAAAATCTCAGTCTCTGAGATGTACAAAATAGTGCCTTTAATGATGTTCTGTTTTTTTCTAATAGTAGCAGGTAAGATCTTCTTAAGCCTCATTACTGACAAGAGTCTACCTCCATATTTTATGCACAATTCTATCCCTAAGTGAGAGTAATGTCTGGAGTTGTATGCCAGTCTTTCTCTGAGTCAGTATCAAGTCAGCCTTGTTGATAAGGCTGTCCAGCATGTAGAAATCTCCATCTTTCAGTGGCTATAGTTATCACCCTTGAACCTCAACTCCAAAAAGAATTTAGTCCTACAAATCTATATGTTATGCTGTGCTCATGATGAGTAGAGCTACCATCTGTCACCATATAAGACGACTATTACAATACCGGGCACCTGGATGGCTCAGTGGGTTAAGCCTCTGCCTTCGGCTCAGGTCATGATCTCAGGGTCCTGGGACTGAGTTCTGTATTGGGCTCTCTGCTCAGTGGGAGCCTGCTTCCCCCTCTCTCTCTGCCTGCCTCTCTGCCTACCTGTGACCTCTATCTATCAAGTAAATAAATAAAATCTTAAAAAAAAAAAGGGGGGCTATTATAATACCATTGACTCTGTTCCTTGTGCTGTACCTTTTATCCCTGTGACTTACTCACGTCCTAACTGGAGGCTTGGGTCTCCCACTCCCCTTCATCCATTGTACCCATCAGCTTGTCCTCCATATCCATGGGTCTGTTTCTGCTTTTTTCGTTGTTATTTATTCATTTGTTTTGTTTTTTGTTTTTTATTCCAGTAATAAGTGAAATCATATGGTATCTTTCTTTCTCTAAGTTATTTATACTTTGATTAAAACAAAAAAGAAAAGTAATTTAGCTGGTAGTTTTAGTCACACATGTTCAGCAGATTTATCTCCCTGATTTTTACTGCCAGTTTTCTCTGATGCTGATTTTTATTATCTTACCTTGTTATTACTTCTAGATTGACATCTTAGCTTTTGGTCTTTGCTTAGCTCTTTGTTTATGGTATTTAAGTTCCACCTACCATTTCCCCTCAAAATTAATTAATTTCCTCACATTTCCACAGACATTTATTAAGTGCCTTTTATGTTCCAGGCAAGTATTAGGGACCAGTAATACCCAAGACAGACAGGGTCTCTGCCTGTGTGTAACCTGCTTCCATCTAGATTCACACTGATTGATCAGATGTTTACATTTATAGGCAGGTTCTTCCAGGATCCATAGGGTTAATTTCCATGGACAGGCTGGGAGTCACGCCATTATTTGAGTCCCATTCAGGATATTCCATGACTTCAGGGGATTTGTGATCTGGCTCAGGAGATCAGAAAGGCTCACTTTATTGGAGTAGTTGCTTCTGTACCACCCATCTCATTGGACATGATGTTGGAGAGGTGCTTGGGTCCCTCAAGTGATGAGTAGCATGAGGAAGCACAAATTTCTATACTCATTTTCAATAAGGAGCATTAAGCAGAATGATGCAGAGGTAGATAACAGATGGGACCATTCTTCTTCAGAAAACCAAGTAGGCACACAATGCAGAGTGTGGTATGGGATAGACAATGCTCAGAAACTCAGCAAACATTTATAGAGTGTGTTCAGTTAGTATGGTTATGGACTAAATGTTCAGGAATACAAAAATACAAAATCGAAAGCTCTATCCTTGAGTTACTAGTAATGTAGTTGTATCATACTTTTAATTATACTACTATGTTTAAAGGCCTACAGAAGGAAGGTATGTCTGGGATGCCTGTGAGTGACTCTGTCTATACATAGCTTTTTAAAAAGAGGGGTACATAAGAAATAAGTAGGTTGCAAGCCATGTTTTTATATTATAGAAATATAAATTAGGCAGGATGCTCCAGTCCAGATATTAGTTCTGAACTTCTAACTTCTGTATTTAAACCTCTACATTTAACAGATACAATAGAAATCATCATGGCTGGTAACAGAGGTCATGTTCAATGGCTTTATGTCTAGACAGACCTTTTTTCAGTAGTACAACCTATGAAATTTCTTAACAGTTTCTGCATCAGTTTAGCCAGTATGTATATAAAAATCTCGTCCACTCTACGAGGAGTAGGTGGGTTTCCTCTTGCTGCCCAAGGCCTTTGTTTAGCTAGAATAGTTCACATCCCATTTTAAAACATGCTGCAGGTCATATCTTCAAGGATGAATATAGAGCAACATGGAAAGTACAACCCGACAGTTTTATTGTATGAAGCATAGGTAGAATTACTCTGGGTTGGTCAGTGTCCTAGAAAAAAAAAAAATATATATATATATATATTTTTATATATATATATATAGTAAGTGTTTTCTTTATTCCTGCCCAGCTAGGTGTTAGAAAACAAGGTGCTGTGAGTAGACCTACTTCTTCAAGTGTACTTATTGGCTCTTAATCTGCATATCACTTGCTTTTATACCACTCCTAATTGTGGCTTTTGTCCTCAACAATCTACTTTCTATTTCCTCCCCACCACCCTCCCCCTACTCTCTTGGCTGCCAACTTCTTTTCATTCCTGAAACACTGACTTTGCCTAAGGTTCTTTTCTGTACAGACTCCATTCTTAAAACTAATAATAGCTAACATTTATTGAGTGTTTGCAATGAACTTTGTGAAGTACTTGCGTGTATTACCTCATTTAATCCTTACATCATCAGTTCTTTGAGGACAATAACATTATCAGCCCTATTTTACAGATGAACCAGAACTTAGAGAGATGAAGCAATTTTTCTAAGATTCCACTACAATAAAATGGCAGAATTAGGACTTATGCAAGTTCTGATGGGCCCTATAACTTGGGACCTTTTCCCTATGTCATGATTCACTCAGTCCACAAATGTCAACTTCTTAGAACTATGGCAGAAGCCAGTAGTTTACTTATTCTTTTAAAATTGTTATTTTTTTACTTATTTCATCTCTTCTACCCTATACCATAAACATAATAATTTTTTAAAAAAGTAAGCTCCTTGAAGCTCAAAGACTATTTTTCCCACTTTAAAATTCCTTGTAGAATCTAGCTGTCCTTTGAATAAAATATATGTACATTATTCATATGTGCAATAAATTTGTCATATTTTAATTTGACTTGAACACTCTGGCTAATCAGCCCCTTGGCAATAAGAACTGTCAAACACTCAGTGCAGTGGTAAAAGTTAGGAAATGCTTGTTAAAGTAATCAGATTTAAAACCTAAAAATGGAAATCTCAATATGCCGTTGGACTATACAGTTTATGACAATGAACAAATAGTTTGCAGACACATAATTTCTCTTATTTGTAACCTCTAATTTTTGAGATCTCTAAACAGTTTTTGTTTTTGTTTTTTAAATACTTGTGCTGTTATCAATGCCATTCTAAAGGTCAATTTTGAGAGAAAAATTTTTGTTCTCTGTCCCAATTACATAAGCTCATATGTATAAAGGTTTTCCTCTAGGTTTTTTTAAGAAACTAACATTTCAGGTAGACCTTGTCCTAAAGAAGCATAGCATTTGTGATAAGAATGCAAGGGATATGTAGAAGATAATAGCAAAATTAAAGAAATACAGTGTTAAGAACACTCATTGCCATTGACTAAAGAGGGCCAGCAGAGGAAAATGTTACTGCTGCCAGCTGATTATGTAATCTTGAGCAAGTGCCATGTCACTGGGTTTTAAAGGATTTTTAAATGAGGAGTATGGCTAGGGGATCCCTCAGACTTCCTTTAACTCAGAAGCAGTATGACTCTGATGATGACAGAGTTTCATCAAGGAAGTAGAGTTTGTGTTGGAAAGATCTAATGTGGAAGATGCATGTAGAGTTTGGGTTGTTCAGAGCAAAGGCACAAAAAAAGAGAGCAAGTCAAAGAGGTAGAAAGACATGGACTTGTATCTAGGAAGCACAAGAACAGCTTCGGCTGACTGAGTAGATGGTCTTTGAGGAAGGCAGCAGGAGGTAGGCATGGGAAAGCTGGTAGGGGTCAGATGTTGGAGGCCTTGAATGCTTTTTTTCCACTTGGGCACAGCCATGCAATACCACTTCAATTTTTATCAGGGCCATTTTAAAGTAAAATTGTGTTGATTTTGTTTACTATTGATCCAGTTACTAGATTAAAACAAAACAAAACAAAAGCCAAAAACTTGTGTTTTGGTAGTACACTTCACCTCTAAAATTAAGCAATGGAGAAGAACTCAAAAAACACCTTAGTATACCCCCAGAAGAAATTTCAGGAGACTACCAGTTCTTACACTACACGCAAGCATATCCATATACCGTGTGTGGCCAGAAATCTCACCGGAACCATCATTTGCTTTTCCTAATTTTTTTTTTTTTGAGATTTATTTATTTATTTGACAGACAGAGATCACAAGTAGGCAGAGAGGCAAGCAGAGAGAGGGGAAGGGAAGCAGGCTCCCCGCTGAGCAGAAAGCCCGATATGGGGCTCAATCCCAGGACCCTATCATGACCTGAGCCGAAGGCAGAGGCTTAACCCACTGAGCCACCCAGGTGCCCCTCTAAATTCTTTTTTGTCCAGATATCCTGCATGCCTTCATAATTCTATTTCTATTTTCCTAGCAGGGTGAAAAATATGTCTATTCTCTCAATTCAGTGCAAGGTGTTATATGCTCCCTTTCCAGCCCCATGAAAGGCCGTTTACCTTTGCTATTCTTTCAAAATTTACAGATACCCCTAATAAGGAGGTGGGACCAAAACCTAAGATTCTAATATCTATTTATTTGACTTTCTCTAGGGTATTTAGGAACATTTTCAATTTGTTCAGCAGAGACATTTCCCAAAAGAATTCTTATAGGTGAAAGCTTAAGTACTTAAAATCAATTAACTGTTTTGTTTTGTTTTGTATGCATGTTTTGAATTTATGCAGTTCTTGCAACACCCTGAAAACATAGCTGACTTTGATGTTTGTTGGAATTGATCCAAGGTTCAATGAAAATGCCCTGATTTAGATTCTTGAACAAAGAGATCCTTCTTTTGTAATAGAGTATGTATCCTGTATGTAAACTGGCAAAAGATTACCCAATGTGCTGGGTTTTTGTTTTTGTTTTTGTTTTTGTTTTAAAGAACAGGATTATGTTATCTTTTGCTTTTCTTTGGGATAATAGCAATTGGCCAGGTCATATGAGGCTCTTCAGGAGGCCTAGATGTGCATAAAGTGGAACATCATTGAACAGCAGCTCACCCCATGCTGTTGCCTCTGCAAGAGAAAGGGATGATTTTTCTCCAGTTTCTTTTCATCTGCTCTACCCTGTCTAATTTTAAATGACCCTTTTGGAAATGGGATATTGTCCAGGAGTAAGCTTCAAATGCATTGCTTGGTTACAGATTTCCTCTAGCCATCTTCTTGTTAGCTGTCTAGAATGAGCTGAAGCTGTGCCTTGAAACCTGTGAGAAGCCACTTCTGGAGCATTTATGTCTCTCCAGGGCCAGAATTTCCCATACAAAAAAACAACAAAGAATAGGAGAGTAGACAGCAGAATCCAACCAGTTAGCAGTACTGCTGTAGGCCCTACGCAAACACGTTTGCTCTGGCTGTGAGTGAGATACTTCTCTGGGGTTCATCTCATCTTGATTGCCTACAGTCCCTCAGCCCCCCTAGGATCCTTTGTTTCTGGCAGTGCTTGCTTTGGCTTCTGATGTCTGCTTTTGCGTGACCACTCATTCCCAATGTGACTCACTTTATCTTGCCAGCATTTGTCTTCTGCTCTTGACTGTTAGCAACTCCCAGCTTCTAGTCTCTGTTATACTCTTTCCTCCCACATCTCCCCAGGTCTGATGAATGGAGCATGGTTGAGTTAGTACATTGAAAAAATTCCCAGGATAAATCATGTTTCAGAATCTGCTATTCACATAAAACTTGAGAAAAGTAAGATGAGGTAGGTTGGCTCACTTTGCGACTTCACTTGTACTACAAAACTGAAAGCTATATTAACTTATTTGGCTAATTTCAGTTAATTATATCACAGACCTGCACTTATGTGCATGTTCTTTACTGAGGGCATGATGTATCCATGTAGAAAGTTAATACCCCTAAAGTTTTTCAAGAAAAAAAAAAAAGAGTTTTGGATATGGGTGACTCATTTTGTTTTCTAGATAAATTAGTGTCAGAAAGTTCTTTCTTGAACTTCCTAAATACTTCTTGATAAAATATAAATTAATCCAGTTAATTCTTTTTACGTCAGTAAACATGTAAAAAGCTGGTTACCATAGCCCTTAATAGGCAAAGAGAAATTCGGAGGGCATAATTATACACTTTTTGTGACAGTATAAATAATCAAATGTCGAGGTCAGCAACTCTGGGCTGCAGCTTTTCTGCTCTCCTGAAAGGAGACTCTTAATTCTGCATAAGCGGTACTTCTCCTTCCCTGTCCTGGCTCCCAGACACTGTGAGTGGACCCTAACCTGGGGGTATTGGTCTTTTCAATAAATAGGTAAAAAGCAGTGCCTGTGGTTATGTTCAGGAGCACCCTTTTGGAGGGCAGCCAAGTAGGATGAATTAGACTGGTTTTTCCCAGCCCCCAAGCCATTGGCTTTCCAGACAATGTGCTTTGTACAAGATCTACTGTCATCCTCAATTTCTCTTACTTGCCCATCATAACAATCTACTTAGTGAACTTGAAACTTTTTGAACATGAAGGGAAGCCAGTTTCCCTGATGGCCAATAGACACTGAAACCTTGTTTCTCTCTAGAAACTGTTTATGGGAAGGGTCATGATAGTAGTGAAGCAGGGTGTCAAAAAGAGATTGCATACCGATCCATGTAAACTGTTCACTAGTGTCTTTGCTCCTGTTTTCCATGCCTCCTGTTTCTTGTGAATGGGTTTATCAAGTTCTTACTCTGATCTGTCTCTAAAAAGCCTACATACTTGCATTCAGTTTATGCCTATGAAACTAGTCTACTCTCTACATCTTCCAAGAAGCCCTATGATATCCTCTCTGGCTTTGTACAGGATGCCTTTTCCCACTCCTAAGTCAACCTCCTCCTTGAGTTGGTCAACCAACTAATCCAGATTTCCTCCAGGGCCTTTCTCAGTATAGCATGAAAGTGTCTCATCCTGGGAAACCCTTCAGTCCCAGACAGTTGGTCGCCCAAGCCTTGACATATTAATGGTTCCTCCAATTGCATCATTGTCTTCTTTCCACTTGAATTGGTAAAGCTTTTCTTTTGTAATAGTGATCATTTTCCACTTCAAATTGTCGTCTTCTCCCTCTCCCTGCATACACCTCCATCACAATGTAAATACTTTAGTGAAATTTTCCTGTCATTAATATAACTTTATATTTCAAATACCTATTGCATGCTTTATTATAAGACAAAATCTTATCCTCAAATAACTTAAAGTCTAATGGGGATAGAAGGAAAAAGCAATAACTATTCTATGTGGTTGTTAGCCATCCATGTTATGAGAACATTCTGGATAAACAGCTGTAAGAAATTCAGTGGAGGACAGATGATTTTCAGTTATCAGAGGAGGCTGCATAGAAAAGAAAGAATTTGAGTTCAACCACAATAAATTTTGGTTAGGGAAATAAGGAGGGACTTCTTCCAGGTGAGGAGACCAGCAGAGTCAGAGTTTGTGAAGATTTTCCCATACTCACTTTTGTATCCCCTCTGGGGCTAAATCTAGAGCCCTAAATCACTTAGTTATATTTACCAAATTAAAATGAACACATGACATTGTTTGAAACAGCAACCATTCCCATTAAAAACTGATCATAGCTTCAAGCTTTACATGTAAAAGCAAAATGAACTAGGTCTTCAAAATGCCCAGAGAAACACCATGGAGTTCTCCTAATTAAAGCCAGAACTTGATTTTCACATGATTTCTTAGCAATGCAGCAGGAACCAAAGTAAATCTCGAGGACCTGGCATGAGAGTAGCTGGAAGAGAGAAGCTGTCTCTTGCTGTGCCAGGGGTCTTTAACTGGGAAATCTCCCCTGAGGTATAGATGAGATCAGAGAACAAAGCCATAGGGACGATGGAAAATCATTTTAAACAAAAACTGATCAAATCACTTTAGTTTTCTATGTAAAATGTTTTTCTTTCCAGTGACTCAAGGAGGTTGAGGTTGATAGCTTCTTACAGGACAGATCACAAATTTGCAGTCATTCTTTGCATTTGAGAAGTAATTAAACATTTGTAAAATGACAGTTTTCAAATGAAATGTCTGACTAGAGTCTCCTTCTGAGATAATGATGTGGTTTCTTTGGCTGTGAGTATTGACACAGGCAGCGGAGCTTCTCTTCGCCCTGTCCTCCATGCCTGGCTGCAGTTTTCAACGGCAGTCACTGCAGATGCTCCTCTCTCCAAGTTTATTCCTAAACCTCCTGCCCCGCCTCCCGCCCAGGCCACTGGACACACTCATCAGTAGCCCACTAACCCTTGAGATAGTGTGATATGAATACCTGCATTTTACCAAGCTCTTACTTTCAGTATGCTTTGTCCTAAAATGATGACATCAGTGAAGATGAGAAGCCTGGAGACGTGCAGCTGAAGGGTCAAACGGACAGCTTTCATCTCTCACCTTGTGTTGGGAAAACTGTAGCTAAAAGCAACTGGAAAAAGAACCAAATGTCTTGTATTATAGAAGTTTGACTCCTTCAGTGTTTTTGGCAGAGCATGATCTTAAGAAATAGCTAAGAAATCCCCCTTGATGTTAGCGCTTTGTTATATTATTGGCAGGGAGCTTAACGATGTGTTTGTAGGTGTGTTTATGCTAGTTTATAATTTAACTGGATGCCAGCACAACAATGATTTTTTTTCCCCTAACTGTGGATCAAGTAATTGATTCTCATGGGTATGTATGATTATTTGATTCATACAGAGATGATTTAGTCTTTTTCTTGTTACATTTATTTGAAAAATATTAACTCAACCTAACCTAACCTAACGTAACCTAACAAGGAGAAAAATGTATTTTTGTAATGGTTGCTACAGAGATAGACAAGTGTCAGTACAAGGAGAAGAAGAATTTCTGGGATTGATGTTTCATTTTTTCTGTATGCTCATCCAGTCAAAATATATTTAAGCACCTTCCATATACTCCTTACTGGGCCAGGCACTAGAGATACAGACAGAGATAAGCCAATTCTGGGATGTTGAACAGATGAGGGCAGGCTACATGTAAACAATGACAATGATGATGTAGCATGTATGAATGGAAGTATGAATGGAAGGATGATTGCTACTGGAAAGCAGCACAGAGGAAAGAGCAATTAATATGCCCAACACATAGAGGAATATTTCCTGGATGAGATGGCATTCCAAATGATCCTTTAAAGGAGGAGTAGGAATTGAGGCATAATAAGAAAAAGTGGTGGGTAATGGTGTGCGAGGCATACAACAGTCTGTGCATAGGCTTGGAGGCCTGGATATTAATATCCTGGTGAGTAATTGTGGGTTGTTTAGAGTGGCTTCACCACAGGGAAGAAGAAGGTAGGCAGAGGAAGAAATGAGGCTAGAAATGTCAAATGGTTTTGAAGAGCTGGTGGAAAGAATATGGCTTTGGAAGTTAGACAATATGAGTTCACATATTCCTTCGAAGACCTTCTATGATGTTTCCAACCCTTTCTGACTCTCAGTTCCTTTAAAGTGGACCTGAAAATAAAAATAAAACTTATTTCGTTACATGGCTGGATTTAATTCCTGACCCAGTGTAGGCAATCCTAAATGGTAGTTCTCTTTGGCACCCTTCCTTTATATACTATCTACATAAAAGCTTGGAGTTTATTCTGCATGTAGCAAGAAGACAGGGAAGAATCTGAAATAAAGAAGTCACATGATTAGCTCTTGGCTTATAAATATACCAGTGTCACAATAATATGAAAGAGGGCTTACTGGACATATAGTGAGACAAGAGACAAGGAGACCAGTTTCAAACCTGTTGCAATATTCCAGAAAATAACTCATAAAAGCTAGAATCAAAGCTGTAGTAGGGATCATGACAAGAAAGAATAAGATTCCAGACATGTCAGAAGTCACAAATGGAGATCTATAATGGAGGAGGAAGGATCAAGAATGATGTGGTTATGCAGCAGTGGTCAGAGGAACTTGCTGCACATTCATTCGGAATACCCAGATATCTACTGAACACCAGGCAGCCTGTGGGAGGGCCCAGGAAGGACTGGTTTCCAGGAAGACACCCACTGGTAAGAGTAGTTGACTTTTCAGAAGCACTAGTTCTACATTATCATCATTGATTATTTCTACTGCAATCCTGTTTGTGAAGAGTGACATGATCATTCTTTATTAATTCTCCTCCACAACAAGATGCCAAGCTAGATTGCCCAGCAGCATCAACAAAGCTGGGACTAACACCCTGGAGTCTGAGTTCAACCAGCTAACCTCCTCTCTATTACTTGAGCTTTACTGAAGTAAGTACCATAAAGCCTTACTTAATTAAAATCAAGAAAACAAGCTGCAGTGACAGGACTTGAACAGCTTCCAATGTTAGGAGGAAATAAAAATATCAGCTCCTCATCTCTGGACCGGTCAGCATTATAAAAACAAAAAGAGACATGGCAGTGCATTTCTGAGCAGGATGCTGATCTGAAGATGCTAGACACCGGCTGTATACTACTCACATATAGATCCACAATGGTGTACACGAGTCCAACAAGTAGAACACATGTGAATGAGTGCTTCCTGCCAGGCACTGTGGTCCAGGCTTTCTGTACAACTGTTTTAGTTAACTCTTTTGATAAGCCTTTATCTAATCCTTCTGGTAACACCATCAATCTTGTTGATTCACACAGAAGGAAACTACAATTTAGAGAAATTAGATAAGTTACCTGAAATCATACAGCTAATGAGATCATAGGGTCAGAGCTGGAAGTCATGTCTGACTCTCGTACCCATGTCTTTCCCCACAGGGCGATGTGTCCTCAGTTTAGGAGAGCAAGTCGTTTAAGGCTGTGTCTTTATTCTTTATGTGATTAAAGTACATACTTGTGAACTCCTATTACCATTTCTTTTTAATGAACATCAGAGACAGAAGCAAAGGCTATGGACCTGACCCAGTTAAATTCAGCCCAGTCAGTATTTACTGGGTCCTTTCTACTGTTTGTACAGACAGTATTTTCTCATTGGGAAATATTCTGACCCCAGTGCTTTGTATATTAATAACCTAATAAACCCTAGAAGTCCCCCCCAAATCTCATGATGCCAAACCTTTCAAGCTGGCCACCTCTCCATTCAAGAGAATATTTCCCTCCCCAGCAACAATGAAAAAGGATAAGGGGCCTAACTGACTTCTAAGGTATTCCCCTCCTGGTCATGTTACAGTCTTCAAAATAATTATACTAACAGCAACATGATAATAAAAATGATAACAATTAGCATTTTTGGGGCATCAACTGGTGAATCAAGCGCTCTGCTGGTAACTTAACCACTTACTTAATTAATGTTGGGATTGGAATTAAAATTCAAGTCTGCCTGAAAACAAAACCCCATCACAGGTCAAAATGTAACCCTGTTCTTCCAAGTTACCTCATACTCACTTGTGAAACTAAACCCTCAGGAAGTGATTTTTGTGCACTGCCTCTTCAAATGGGATCAACAAGTATTAATAAAAGGGTGTGCTCTTCATTCACCCACCAAGTCAAATCCAACTCCAAAGGACGTTTCCTTACTTGCAGATTTTCCTTTCATTCCAATCCTCACCATATCTTTCTGCTTTTTTTCCTACTCCTAAATTGAGGAACAACTCCCGCTTGGCTGCTGGATGGAGACATAGTTCTCCAGAAATGACAGTTCCAGAAATGACAAAGGGAAATTCTTGGAGATTGACACAAAGATCCTTGTAGAGTGCCCAAGGACCTCTATGTACAGACAGAAGGGAAGCACTGGCAGTGGGTAGCACTGGCAGGCCTCCTGGGATTGGCCCTTCCAGGAAAAAGCTCTGACTTATCCCCCATATGACAAAGCCAAATCAGCCAGTCATTGTCTTGTGAAAGGAGATGTTTAGCAAACGCAAAGGAGCCAGGCAGCAGAGGTCTGAAGAGAGGCCCATGGAGGTCAGGGAAGTCAGAGTCGGTTTGGGCAGTCTGGGACAGCTGCCATTGTCAGAACAGGAAGAGTGTCTCCCTAACAGGCCATTTATAGGGCTGCTAATTGCCCATTTCTCTCTATGTATCCGGCTTGAGCAAGGGCAACTCTGTCCAGAGAGGAACCCAAAGAGCTGAAGATGGATTTAGGAAGATCCATAAAACTCGATGAATAAATAAGGACATTAACTTTTAATGTAAATAGGACTGAAGCATCTTATTACTTTATTTCTTGAAGATATAAGAGGAAATTCCTTCTGCCAATTTGAACAGCTTCAAAGTGTACTTGAGAGTACTTGGAAGAAGAAAAAGGACCTTCGTACCAGATATTATCTGCTTACAGGTGCCAAGGGTAACTCAAAAGTGTTCACAAACTGGGGGAGTGTGCTGCTCTTCAAATAGCTGTAAACCTAACTGTATTGAAAGGAAGCCAGTCATGGTGAGAGCAAGCCAAACTACAGAATGTGGCTCATTCACTCATTCATTGGACACATACTAAGATCTTCTTATGTGTTAGGTGCTGATTATACTTTGTAACTATAAAGATGAGCAGGCATGGCTGTGCTCTCCTGGAGTTTGTGGTCTAACTGGAGGGTGGTGGACAGAAAGTCCCTGTAGAACTTTGACTGAGGTTAAGGGTGTCCAGGTACGGTCTCAACATTCTATGGGGTTGAACTAATTTGTAGCCAGGGCTGAAGGCCCTAGCAGCCAAGAATCAAGAAACTCTCCTGCTGAGGAGTAAGAACTCTTAAAGTCAAAGTGACAAGTTGTTTGGTGCCTCAAATGTGCTGGCACTATCCTATATACCTTTGTGTGCTCTATCTCTAACCTGCAGAATGTTCTGATAGCTATTATTCACCTATTTTCTGGAGATGGCACTTAGACTCCGAGAAGTTGAGTGCTTTAACAAAGTCACACAGCTGGTGTGGAACCGAACCACGATCCTTTGTGTTTGAACTTTAAATGCATTCTCCCACCACCATTCTAATCCTTTTTGCATGCCAAGACCAGATTAATTTTTTACTAGATCTCATTTCTTACAATAGTATCCTCACCACCTTCAAAGTGTCCTTATTGTAAAGGAATCCCCAGTCCCTTGGCTTTGAATTTAAAGCCCCACAGCACCTGGTTCTGTGCTACCATTCTGCTTTTACATTTCATCAGTGCTTTAGCATATCCTCCACATCAATTAAACCAAACTACTTGTCATGTCTGAAAACTTCGTTAATTTCCCCACATCCATATTAATTAAAAAGGCTGTTGTTACTGATTAAATGTGGGAGGCATAGAAGGAGAAGATGACAAAGTTGATTCTGCGTTTTCAAGGCTGAGTGATTCAGAATGCTGGTGCCATCGAATAAAGCAGGAAAGTCATGAGGAGGGGTGGTTTGGGGGGAAAGGATAAATCTTGTTTTAGTGTCTTGTTTGAGCTGACAGTAGAACCTTCAGGATGGCAGCCTGGCTTCCAGTTAGAAAATTGGCCTGAAGTTCAGAAGGCAGCCAGTGCAGCAATTGAGTTTGGAACAGCTGTGCGTACAAGGGAAGTGACCCCAGAGAAGGGAGTGAGATGAGAATAGAGAACTGCAGACTGAGTCTTGGGGGAGGCCCAAGGACCTGTTACAGTTACAGATGGACAGATGGACGTTGCACTAAATGAGAAGAGAAGTTTAAGCAAAGGCACAAATTCCTCCTAACATTTCTAGGGGGAAAAAAATCATAGAAAGAAGCAAGAGAATAATTTGTTTCCCAAAGTGAGGCTCTTCAATTTTCCCTAATGACTCTTAGGAGCTTTTCTTAAGGTTTGGGTTTAGAGGCATGGAGCAAACGCACTACATGAGTCTGGGCTACTGCTTATCTTCACTTGTGACCTGGTTTTTTGAACGAATATTTGGAAGTAACTCACTAACAAAATGGAGCATCCATAAGCATTCCAGGTACTGGGTATACAATGGCGAGCAGGATAAAGTTCCCGGTGTGGTGGAGTCCGCTTTGGGGTGGATGATATCACAGGCAAGAATGTCCCTGGGTTTGTGGCAGAGCTGGCACAGAGCATCTTGGGTGTCAGGGGACTCTGTCAGGGAGGCATCTTGGGGCTGGATCTTACAGGGTAAAATACAGTTGCTAAGTCTGGAATGTAAGATGTGATTGAGTTAATTAAGAAGGTATGATCAAATTAAGGGGATAATAAAAGCATCTATGAAATTACCTTCAGACAGTTCAGTTTGCTGGAATACAGCTTTTCCCAGGCAGGATGACAGTCTTTAGGCTTGTGCAAGAAGAAAAGCAGGGGCCAGGCTCTACACCATGCTAAGGAGTTTTGGATTTATCCTTCAGATGATAGGAAACCACTGGAAGGTTTGAAGGGGAGCCGTCATATGGTTCTGATTGTGTTTTAGAGAGATCTCTCTGATGGATGGAGGATGAATTGGAGAATGTGGAAACAGGGGGTCACTTTAGGAAGCTGCTCTAGTTGTCCAGGTGAGTGATGATAAGGGTTTGAACCACAGCAGTGATGGTAAAGAGGGATGTATGGATTCTAAATATCTTTTAGAAAAGAAATTGCTTAACTGGTGGTACACAGGATGTGGAGGATGAGAGCCAGGGCCACGGGAGACTTGTGCAGGTCGATTCGGTGTGACTGAGGGCATTGTAACACAGCGACGGAGATGTAAGCACAATAGTAGATTGGCTTGGAGGGAAAGGTATTCAGCTCAGTTAGGGAATTGTTGAATTTGAGATTCTTCAGTATATCGATAGGAGATGCCTGGTAGATACGTGAATATACAAATGTAAATCTTGGCAAAGTCTAGGGTGGGCATATAGATTAAGGAAGAAGAACACTGATCCTTGTCCCACATCAACCACTCTGTGGCAGCCAGAAGAAGAGCAGGCTTTGATGGAAATAAAGGAAACACTCAGAAAAGGGCTGAAGTTTGTATGAATTTCACAGAAGTGAGAACATAGAACTCCAAGAAGGAAAAGGATAATTATCTCAAATAGACAGGTCCACTAAAATGATAATTGAATTAAGAAATCAAAATTGTGGTTTTCCATGTTGCAACTATCCCTCCAGGACCCCACCCCTAAACTGTGGGCTCACGGCATAAGTACGCTTACATCCAGAAGCATTGTCTGGCCACGGTGAGTTTCCTACCACCCCTTTCACCATATTTCTGGACTTCAACAGACACTGAGGTTGTTCCACATTTCATCACGAAGTGGGTTTAATTTGGGTGGCACAGACGTGCCTTCCTTAATAGATGTGGATGAATCCACGGACACTGCAAAAGTCTGCACAGGAGAGACAAATTTCAATGAGGTTGCAGGGAACGGGAAAATGTCTTTAAAGTGAGACTTCAGGGACCCCATGCAAAGAAGCAGGAAAGCATTGCCAAGGCTCTGTGGTAGCAACTGCTGATCATGATTATTCGTTTTGTGTGAGGAAAGCAAACTCCTGCTCTCTGGGACTTAGAAACAAACATATTTTTTGTAGTAGTAGAATGCACGCTGGTATAACACTTGCTGCATATATTAACCTATGAGACTAAACATTTCTAGTATTTTGAAGGGAAAGAATTAAATGTCTACTTCATGGGAGGTGTAGCATAAAAATCTATAGGTTTGAGGAAGTTTTCTCTTGTTATTTCTTTGAAAATAACACATCTTGTAGGTGAGAATATATGGTATAGATAGTAATTGCTTTTTTGCTGGAGCCACATTTTCATCCTCCTCCCTTTCTCCTCCAATATTAATTATCAGGCCTAAAAATAGTCCATTGTGGGATCTGTGTGCCTCCGGGAGGCTCCTACGGAAATCTGACATCTGTGCAGAAGGCTCCACTGAGATGTGTGTTTCTGTGAAGCTGTCTCGTGTTTGTGAATTCAGTAAACACTTGCATAGTGAATGCTGAAGTGTCTGTCTCTCACAATGGCTATGAGTGGCAGCCTGTGAGAACAGTGTCTTTCTGAGCAGACATGACTCACAGCGCCTGGAGGGAATAGAGAATGCATGGAATATTTATGATTAACAGCATTAATGAAGATAGAGAAATATTGATACAGTAACATAGCACAGTGTAACTATTGTTTGCAACCAAAATGCCATGGTCTTTTGTAGTTTCTTGTTTGGCTTATACCTATAAACAGGTGTTCATCCCCTGTACCTCATTTGGAGAAAAAGCATATGAGAAAACTTAAAAAAAAAAAAAAGGAAAAAAACAGAAAAAATAGTGAGTCGTGTGCATTCACAGTCAGTTAAGGTGCAGCTAGAAGGATACTAGAAAAATCTTCATGAACAAATACATGCCTTCTGGAATTAGAGACTCATGGCTTTGTAGTATGCCTCTTCCTAAAAAGACAACAATCACCCTTGCTCAAGTTATTTCCTACTTGGTAAGATTTCATTTTGTCAGATATTCTTAGTTTATCTTTCTGGAATGAATGGTACTTTGAAGAGAGGTGAGCTGAAATAAAGGAGGGAAGGATAACTTTTGTAGCATGAAAATAGCAGTCATTTTTCCTAATCAGGACATATGTCTTGACAAATAAATATATTGCCAGGGAAGGTAAGATTGATTACTTAAAATTGGGATGTTCCTGAAAATCTGAGGTGTATGGTCACATTTGGGGGGTCTGGTTAAGAAGTCTTAGGTGAAGTCTCCAGGTGGGAGCTCTATGTATCAGGGTGCATATGAGAGCTGCCCAGAGCATGTTGGGAGGCAGATTAGATCCAGGAGGAGGTAAAGGTGCAGGAAAAAGAGGCAGAAGCAGAGCAGAAGGAACTATTTCATAATCCGGTTCACAGGGGGATTGATAATACACAGTTGTACATGCTACAGAATACTTTGTTTTAACTTTCAATCTCAAATGGTCATTTTACCATTAGTCTCTTCAATCAACTTTTCAGATATTGGTTAATTCCCTCATATTCCTTTCATGTGTGTGTACATTACATGCAATGATATATAATGTACAATATGTATATATATATATATATATATATATATATATATATATATTACATACAACTGAAAATCAAATTTCATTAAAGTTAACTATTTGATCCAGCAGACATTTTCTAAGTACCTATTAAATGTAAACATGACAGGTCCCTGGGAATTGTGGAATATGATATGCATTTAAATGTTGAGTCATTTCCCTATTGTAGGGAACAATAATTCAGGTATTTATCTACTCATTATTACTTATTTAATGGAATATGATTCTAGGCCCACATTGTTTTCTTGCTGTCATACATCACGTATCAGGGTTGCTGGCTCTTCTGTTCAGTTACTGTGCATAAGACTTGGAAATGCACTTTATTTTTAGCCTAAGGAAGACATAATTTGGAAGTTAAATTTGTTGCAATAAAAAAATTCTTACAGTTCACCCCATACCAAATAAACTACAGCAGCTCATCATCTTGGGTAATGAGAGAGGAAAGTCCACATGGAGCAGCTGGCAAGACTTGCTTTGGCCTTTGGTCCTTCCACATATATGCATGTGTGAATACTGGTCCAGGAATGTTATCTGAGTTGTCATTTCCACAGTCTTCAGGTTTGTAAATATCTCAAGTTGGAAACTTAAAGACATCCACTCCATTAGTGTCTTCACTGATCTCTGGACCAATTTTGGTCAGAAACCTTTATTGCTTAGAACAGAGAATCCTTAGACATTTTGTCTGGCTCTCTAGGTTTTCGAAGTGTTGTTGTGGGACCACCAGGGATTGGTCAGGGTACCTTGGAAGCTGCAGCAGTAACGTGGGGTGGAACTGTTCAGGGACAGCCCCCAAAACTGAGCTGGTGGAGCCCAGACCCTACACACACTCCATCCCTGAATTTACCTTTGACTTAACGTGTTCTGTATGAGATTTCATTTGAAAATAAGAAGTGATTATTCAGTTTTATTAGTTTGGAAACCATTGATTGAGATTTTCCATAAATATATCTGAAAATAAGCTAAATGTTCACCCAAAGGGGAAGGTTTGAATAGGTAATAACAGTAATATTATGGATATTATGTAGCAGATAAAAAGGATATAATAGATGAATATCCATCATGTATTCATTTGTATATATTATATAGATATGAATTATTATTATATCTATTATATAGATATGAATATCTATTATGTAGATATATGAATATCTATTACATAGATATTCATTTATATCACCTGTTATATACGGTGATGTAGTAATAGTGTTAAATTTTAAAAAAAGACAAGTTGCAAAACAATACCTATCAAATGATCCCACTTGTGTAAAAATACATAAAAATCAAGACTGTGGGCTCCTTTAAATACAACTAGGTGTGGACATTTGGTGGCTTCTTCAAGTTAACATTTTGTCAATGAAATAAGTGGGATCCACCAAAGTCTGGAAAAGTGAAATGTGAGCCTGTCACTTTCTCTCTCTCTCTCTCTCTTTCCCTTTTTTGTCTTGGGTCAAAGTCCATTGGTTTGTGCTTGGCTCAGGTTTTTATCTGCTCACCGACAATAAAATTGGTCACAGAATTAGCAAAGCCTCCTCATTTAAACTTTGGTTCTGAGTGAAAGGAGAGAGAACAACTTCCCAAATACAAACCAAGTTAAATTGAAGAAAATCTTTTAAAAGGTTGGCTTTAGTAGAAAAAAGATTCATAAACTAGAAAATGCACACATGTTGACCAAACTATGGGAGAAGGAATATTAAATGACTCAAATTTCAATTTATAAAGGACGATCAATCAGGGAGTTATTTGTATTAAATTCAGCGGCAGACGGTTCTCAGTGCACTTCTCTCCATGGCCTCTCTAAGAAACAAATTATAGTGTAAATGTATTTTTTGGCACACCAAACATTATGTACCAACTTATTCTTGATTAATATTACAATGTGTTGATGAAATTTCCTAAGCAGTGCTTAGAGCTAAAATGAGAGGGAATTTTTTTTCTTAAATAAAATGTGTTGATACTTGTTTTCATGGTGACTATTAGTTATATATTCAATTTCATGTTCATAGAAATAGTGTGCTGGGAAGTTATTTTAATAGTCAGAAATATTGAGCTTCTACATGCCTCCCATGCCTCAGCTTTAAAAAAAAAAAAATTATTCTATTTCAACAAATTCATTGAGACCTACTATGTTCTGGATAGCACTCAAGGATTAGAATGCAGGGATAATTTTTGAAAAGCTGTTCCACGCATCAAGAAATCGATTGGCTAGTAGGTAGAATAAACACACACTAAAAATGACAGTAAAAAGTGATAAGTATCATAAAAAGAGGTTGGCACCAGTGATATGCGGGGAGAAGTGAGCTAGCCTGTGTATTCATTCCACATGGGCAGAGAAGATGATAGGATCTTCTCCACTCCTGGGTCTCCAAGCACCTGGCACAATTCCTGATACCTGGTATATGTTTAAGGACTCCTTATTGAATAAGAGAATGGGAAAAATCATGAATGAATGTGATTTACAGGAGCAAGCTTCATGGAGGATAGGACCTTTAAGCTTGGTCTGGAAAAAAATAAGAGAAGTAAGGAAAGTGGTAAAAAAACAAGAAGATATTCCGGGTAAAAATTTGAGTATACTATTAAAACAAGCAAACAAAACCTCATGGCAAATGAATGGAATAAAAGAAATGTTGCAACATTAAAATGTATATACTTAACATGCTAAATAAAACACACATGTGCCTATATATAAAGTATATTTGTGTTATATTTGTTTTATCCAATTATGTTGTATCTTATATATACAAACTCAAAAATTCTGCAGCTGTGAAGACATCCTTTCTGTGTGATTCACTGTGGCCAGGCTCTACTTCATATACATTAGCTTCTTACAGCATTTCCCTTCTCTGTTGTTACAGTGTTCTATGTAAACCTCACACTTTGCAGCCCTCATTCTTTTTTTTTTTTTTTAAGATTTTATTTATTTATTTGACAGAGAGAGAGAGATCACAAGAAGGCAGAGAGAAAGGGGGAAGCAGGCTCCCTACTGAGCAGAGAGCCCGATGCTGGGCTTGATCCCAGGACCCTGAGACCATGACCTGAGCTGAAGGCAGAGGCTTAACCCACTGAGCCACCCAGGCGTCCCTCAGCCTTCATTCTTAATTATTTATTTTAAAAGTGTCAAAATTAACCACAAAACCCCTTAGGAGCTCAAAGCCCTGATTGGAATGTGATCTTTTCTTCTCTTTGTCTTGGTTCTGATAAAGTTTGGGGCTATTCTGAAGCTTGTTAGCAGGAAGAAACCAAGCATATGAGGCCAGTAGGAGCCCTGGAATCATCCTGGGGCAAACAGAGGTATGTGAGCCATATGTTGAAAGCCCTTCCAGATAGGTTAAATATAGTCTCTTTTAAGTACCTCGATGTCATCCTTTTTTTACTTCAGCTTTATTCATATTCAACAATAAAAAAGTGCCTCTGTTATTAAATATCTTTGCATATGGCATGTTATGAAAAGAAATCGTAATAAGAAGTCTAAATCAAGCTGTTTGAAAGTGAGGGTGGCTGGGGAAAAGTTACTAGAAGAATAGAAGGAATAACAGGTTAGACTTCACAGACTAAATGGCATATCGGTTCTTTCTTTGATTTTATATATTATCAAACACTTTGAGTAGACATTGCTTGTGTTCTATATTTAGCCAAAAGGATGGCGCTGCCATAAATGCTAAATGCTGTCTACATAGGTTCTGTATCAGAGAGAAGGAGCAGAGGTGGCGTGGAGGGGAGGGCGCGTGATGTAGCTACTGAAGTTCAAGCCATTTGAGGGGGTGTACCCGAGACATCTGTGTGAGCAGAAGTGCCAGCTGCGGCTCTGCTACCTGGGTGGAGGGAGGGCAGGTTGCTATTCCTCTGAAGCAATCTATTCCATTTACAGCACAGCTATTTTAATGGGAAGCCAATTCCTGTGGGTTCATTTTGTTACACTTCTCATGCCAAATGCCATTTCCACAGAGTTTGGGGAAGATGGGTATGGTGCTTAGGACTCCGGAGTAAAGGAAAGAGTTTCCCCTAGACTTAGGAGCCCTGTTCAGTGTGGGTGACACATCTGCTAATCACAGATGCAAGACAACTTCTTCCTCACCTCCTGGATATGTAGTCAAATGACCTGACTCACATATCTCACCAACACATACAGCTTTGACCCTTAGAAGTGTTTACTCCGCCCCTTGAAGACAGCAGGAGCAGATGGGTATGTGCAGTCACTCGGCTTCCTTGTCATTTTGTCTCTTTCAGGTTGCTTTCTTACTGTTATGAGATGGCTTGCTGTCCTAGACTAGCTTTTATTTAAGAATAAACCAGCAGAATTTGAACCGGTGGTATTTGTTAAAGAAGAAACAGAAGGAAGGGAGAGACACAAAGAAAGAAAGGCAGAGAGAGGCAGACATACATCTATTCAAAACTACCTAGTCTTCTAGGCATTTTTGCAAATGACACTTTGTCCAAGCATCATCATCATCATCATCATGCCCAGAAGTTATTGATTACTTAACTATGTGTTAGGCACTGTGATAAGCACTTTTAATTATTTTCTCATTTAATCTGCATGAAAACTGTGGGCAGGATATTATTATGCTGATGTTACATATATGTAAATAGAGTCTTTGGGAGGTTAAATCACCTGCTCCATTGTCACGCAGCCAACTGATTGAGTCAGGACTATATCCAGGTTTAAATGATTCCAAAGCCACTTCTCTTAATTATAACACTGTACCACCTACTTATTGAAATTCTAACCAAAAACAGTGGAGGGCACATATCTGTAAGGAAAAGCTAAATTTGATTCTCAGCCAAATCGAACGATGCATATGCCATCCATGGCTCTTAGCTGATCCAACCTTTGTTATTCCCTGGGAGAAACAACACAAACACAGGGTAAGCATAGCCCAAGAACGCAAGCCATGCCAATATTCCATGGCTGATTCCTCTAGTCTGTCCTATTGATGCTCAGAGCCTTAACAGCCTAAGTGCTAGTGCTGATTTCTTCCAAGACCTTTAAATATCATGGAAGAAAATTTCAATTTTATTCTGGATGCACAGGTCCTAATTCTATGGGGTTCAGAGAATTCTGTGGAGTCCATGCAATAAGCTCATACCCCATCTCCCCCAAATGCCTTTTCCTTTTAAATGCTGTAGTTGCTTGTCTGTAGGCAACTCCCAGAGCTAAAATGGGTTTCAGAGTCTTCAGAGTTTTCATTAATGGAAACCTGCAATTCAACAAAAAAAGAAAAAAAGAGAGAGAGAGAGAAGTAAAAGTGTTGTGATATAGACAGGTGTTAGAGAGAACCATCTGCTTGTTAATAACTTGCCCACAGATTTTCATGTAACAGGATGGGGACACATTTATTATGTGTAGCTGGGCCCCATTCCATTTCACTATCATTTTTGTAGAAATATTATTCCTTGCACAACGTGCTATATTTTTTAATTTACTTTTTAAAATCCTCCTCTCCCTGGATCATGTTCTCAATATGCTTTTCTCCTTCCTCCCCCACCTCCTCCTCCTGTTTCCTGATGCAGGCTTCTTTTCCAACCCTCCTTCAAACCACAGCACAGGCTGCAAATAGAATCCATTACCAACAGCAGTCCTTTGGTTTGCTAAGAAATGAAACTCCGATTATATATATTGAAAATGGTATTTTCTAATGCCGGCCAAAATTTATCCCAATGATTTCAAGTAAATTTTTTTCAATTTTGATTTCATTTTCTGTTATGCATACATGTCTTGAGATAGATATAACAGCTGCTATAAACTAGGGGTTGGGAAATCTGAGAGATAAGAACATCACATGTGGTCCTGCCAGTGCCGTTTACTAGCAGTGTGGACTTAGGTTAACTGTAGAATGAGTGCGTTGGACTAGATTGCTTGATTGATTCATTCATTTATTCAGCAAATATTTATGTTCAGCTTCCCAAGAGCCATGCACTGTGCTAGGTAGTGGGTGATAAAAGTAAAAGTTATGGGACCTGTTTTTGTAGGATAACTCTCAGGAGGGAAGAAGCAGACGATTGCGAAAGTGATGTATTAATTGTAGTGATTGACATTCATACAAAGGTCACATGATGTATTAATTGTAGTGATTGACATTCATACAAAGGTCACATTGTTCGTATGTGGAATAGTTCAAAAATTCATAGAGCTATTTTTTTGTGTTAAGTTTTTTTTTTTAAGACTTTATTTATTTGAGAGAAAGAGAGAGAGGTGGGGGAGAGCACAAAGAGAGAAGAAGGCCCCCCACTGAACAGTAAGCCTGATGTGGGGCTCCATCTGGGGACCCTGAGATCATGACCTGAGCTGCAGACAGACTTTTAATCAACTGAGCCATCCAGGCACCTGAGATTTATTTTATGAGGTTTGGGTAGGGCAGCAGAACCAGTCATTGGTGTCTTTGAGATGACATGGTGACGGATAGTAATAAGGACAATTCTTTTTATGATCCCTGTCACTTGATTAAATACAATACCCTCTTGGAAGATATGTAGATATGCTTCTGAAATGAGTGTTAGTTCATGATGCTCAGACTGTGCATTCTTTTCTTCAGAGTCAACCAGCTTAGACTTTTACAACTTTTCTGAACTTGGTGATATAACTTGACATTCACCCAGAATTAACAGAATCTCTCAAGTCAAATCAGCCCATCCCTTTGGAAGTTTACATTATTTTTTCCTGGTCTTGGCTAGGTGGTATCTTATGTTCATTAGCTTTCCTGAAAGAAGTAGGATACTCATGATTTGACAAAGACATTTTTTGAATAGGAAATTTATGGATATGAAAATTCTTATGAAGGTATCTTATGAAATGTTAACTTTTTAAATTTTGAAAACATATCTTAATATATTTTTAAAAATACAAATATCATTACCCAATCATCTCATTACCCTATTACAACTATTGCTGTTTGCTATGATCTCTTCCGCCTTTCCTCTTATGCATATATTTCTTAAGAAGTATAGTAATTACCAGTATAATAGGACAGGTGTAATATCCCCATATCTGTGCCAAGAGGGGATGGTATTACCAAAAATCTTCTGACAAAATCAGTGTGAAAAATGTTATCTCAATATATTAATTAACTTTCATGTATTTGAGCCCTCATGATTTATGCATTGCTTCTTTTAATACACTTTTTGTGTCAAAGGTAAAAAAAATATATATTAAATTTTAGCAGAGTATGCATTTGCTCATATCACCATCTGGATAGCCAGCAGCTGTGTGGACTTACTGGTTGGAGACTCTAGAATCATGGTTAGGTATCCAAGTTGGGGACATCTATCCTTGCTCTCCTGCTTACTACTTGTGTAGCATTAGTAAAGTTCATTAATCTCTCTAAGCTTGCAGAAGTGGAGTGACATACAACCTTCTTCATTACTGTTATGAGAAAATTAGATGAGACAATGTATTTATACACTTGGCACAGTGTTTAGCACTGGCAAATCCTCTTACAATGTTAACTATTGTTATCGTCTTTTTTTCCCTCCTAATCTAATAAAGCTTTCTTTCTCCTAGAATTGATTTTGCATGGTTCCAGGCAAGCAGTGTTAGTGAATCAATTATTTATTTGAATAGTTAAATAATTAATTCATTCTTTGTTCAACTAATCCTAAGAGTCATCTCGACTCTCTTCTCCCAGTTCCAAACCCCAACACCAGATCAGTTGTTGGCCCTGAGCCTATACCTCTAAACTTTATCTCAAATTCTACCACCTCTCACCCAGGTCCATCTCTCCCTTGACCAATCCAAGCAGTCTCCGGTCTGTCCTCTGGTTCTCTACAGGTTTCCTTGCCTGGACTCAATACTCCATCCCTTGCCCAGCAAGCAGCTTTCTTTAACTATGAACCAGACAGGATCACTTGGCAGAGTAAAGCCTTGAATATGGTCTTACTGCGCTTGAAATGAAATGCCACGTCCCTGCTACTGTCTCTAAGCTACTGCCTGATCTGCTCCTGCTGTTCTACCACTTTGTTTCTGACTGCTCTCCTCCACCATTCTTCTCACCAGCCAGGCTGATATTCTCACCGATCCTTAAACCCACCAAGCTCTTTTCCTCAGCAGGGCTGTTGAAATTGCTCTTCACCCTTCCTGGAATGAACTTCTCCCAGACCTTCTTACGGGTTTTACCTAATGCCACTTCTTCCTAGAGACCCTTCCCTGACTCTCCCAGCTAGCCTTCAGATAAATCATGCTCTCTTAGACTCTTTTACTTTCTTAATTGCTCTGTAACTATCTAAAATTATTGTTGTTTTTATGTATTTATTCATGTGCTCCCTGTCCATCTCCCATTCTCCAGAAAACAAAACAAAACAAAACAAAAAACACAAACATGAACAGGTTATCTCCTCGAAGAGAAACACTATGTTCTGTTTATTGCAGTATGCCCAGCACCTACAAGAGAACAGGTGATTAATAACAATTAGATAAATAAATGAGCACATATTTTGTATGCCTACTATATGTCAGGCACATCAGAATTACTAGTTCTTGGGCCAAGTGGCCTGTCATTAATGATGTTTGATTTGGGTCTTTTGTCCTTTCTGGACAACTCCTTTGTTTTGAGGACTACACAATGAATGTAGGCTGTTGTGTGGCACAGAGGAAGCTCTGGTCTAGAAATCCAGGCTGTATCTAGAAAGTTTCATTAAAGCACATCATGGGGATCATAGGGTAGGCTCCCAAGATGTCCAGCCAGCCATGCACGGCTCTTGCTATCAGGATGCTCAGGAAGTTTAGGATTCATTGACTCTCCAACTGAGGGAAAACTACAGTTTCTATATATCAGGTAGCTCAGAGCCTCTGCATGGCCTGAGCCTGGCCCATGAAAAGTGTTCCAACAGGGTAGACCCCTCAACCCTCTGCTGTGTCTCTCATACACAAAGGGTGACTCAGATCCCTTTACTTCTCTGTATTCTCTCCCAAAGCCAGCCAGACCTATGGCTCATCCAGGGCTGTTTTTGTTTTGTTTTGTTTTTTTTTTACTTTTTATTTTCCCTCCCTCTGGGTTCTTGCCTGCTGCTTCCCCTCCCCCAGTCCCCACTGTGCAGCAATGCACTGATCCAGGTGGCTTTCCAGCTCTCATGATGCCTCCACACGTGTGTGCTAATGTGCCCAAAGAAAATGCACGTTATTAAAAGCAGCTTATGGCTCCTGCCGCATTTGGAACATATCCCTTATGTAGACAAAGCACAGAGCGAGGCTTTGCTCTTACTTTAGCTTGATGAGTTGATATTGGTCCTTGTATAGCTTTCTATTTGGGAACAACTCTGTTTATAGAACACACATTTTCTGTATTTCTACTCTCTCATTTTTTACTATTAAGGATACTTGCCTAGAAACAGAATCTGTATTTTTTCTTCAAGTGTTCATCTCCTCTGACTGCCTGTTCCCCACCTGAGTATATCACATTTGATTGCTATGCCACAGAGTTCTGCACAGCTTTATCCCGCACTATATAATATCAATCTGTTTGCCCATCTATCTTTTTTTCTATCTTTATACACACATGAACACATAAATGTCTCTGGTGAAATGTATGTGTGCTAACATAACTTGGAAATGGAGGAGCGATATTCCCTTTTATTTTCCTGATAATACAGAAGGTAACACCTCCCAGTTATTGTAGCACCTTATATATTTGAAGTAATTAATCGCCACTGATACCCATAGAGACATGATCCTCACTGTTCCCATTTTAAAGATGCACTAACTGTTTGAGGAGGTGTGGAAATCCCTCAGCACAGTGGGAAATTAAAATTCAGAGTGGCAAACTCCCTAATCCTGTGATTAGATCATCAGACCGCGGCGATGCGATGCATCAAACCTCTTTTAGAACTTGAAGATCAGGTGCTTAATATTGCTAAAGGAAATTGATGGAAAGGTCAAACATAAAAGGTACAAAGTGCAGGTCCTCTTCTACTCTACACGTAATGAAGCAGATTTTTCAGTGTTTAATTTAAGAACCACTCGGTATATGAAATACATTTCTCAAAAAGGAGAGAGAATGATTTCGTGTCTGGACTCCTACACTTTGGGATTAAGAGAATTACCTGCCTGAAGGACCTGGATTTCTATGAAACACCTGTCCTGTTACCACTCCTCCCCACTTCCCAAATACACCCCTTTGAGTCACTGTGGAAATGATTATGGAACCAACAACAGGAGATTGTATAACCCCAGATCAGGGATAACTGGCAGGAAGAGATGGATTCCTACTGAACAACAATCTTGCTTTGTGCAAATCTGAATAGGAGAGAAGAGGGAAGGGAGGAGAAATGCAGGCAATCTCTGATCTAAGGGAAATTGGTTTTAAATAGGTTGTTTTTTAAGGGTTTCTGGGAGATATTGGTTCTTTCAGAGAATTACGGAAAGCATTGAGATAATTACCTTAGCCTTATAAACTTAAAAAAAGAATTTTTTTTTAAGTGTGTTTAGTGTTCAGCAAGCTGTCAGATGAATTACCAAGGAAACCAGAGTGGAGGAAAGGGCACCCCACCAGCAGATCACACAAAGAGTATGCTGTCTTGGTCAGTGACCACACCCTGGCCCTGGCCAGCAGTCAGCTGCTCTATTGTCTGCACTGGGACCGCATGTGCAGGGGAAGCAGCAGACACACAGCTGCCATCTGGCTAATTCATGTAGAGGCGTGCTTAAGAGCAGAACTTTGCAGGCAGGAGAAACCAGGTTCCATCTCAGTGCTGTCAGCTTCCTGGGCTGTTTTTCTTCAACTGTAAAATATGAATTTCAGCTATCTCATGGGATCGCCGTTGAGTTGAAATGAGACAAGCCATGTAAAGCATTTTTCTCATTGTCTGGGAAGTTAGGGGTACTGACAGATGATGATTGCTGTGATTCTTGTTATGGTTATTACCAAAATAAAAACAATAGAAGGTTAAGCAGTCTGCCTTACATGAGAGTGTTCACTCCTCTCCCTTGCCTCCCTGCTGTATGGTGTGGACATTGTCTGGAGAGAGGCTCTTTTGCTTTAGCCTTAGGAATATCCACTCACCCATTCATTCATTCACCTATGTCCATTTAATTCTGAGAAATATTTGGAGTAGCTTAGAGAAAGATAGAAAGTCAATCAGAAACTTTTTAAAAAGATGAATAGATTTGGGTCAAGAAAAAATAAAGTTTGAACAACAACCTGTTTTTTTAATATCTTTTCCATGGTAGCAATTACTGGAATCTGAAATTTCTCACTCGTTCATTCCCTATTACTCGTGCACTTGTTTATTTCTTCCAGAACAGAACACAGTTAATTAGCCAATATCTAGCCCAGTGTTGATCACAAAATTAATAATAAAAAAATATTTGTTGGATTCAAAAATAATAGAGAAGTTCCCAGTGTTGATCACAAAATTAATAATAAAAAAATATTTTTTGGATTCAAAAATAATAGAGAATTCAGCTGGCCACTTTTTTTTTTTTAAGATTTTATTTGTTTATTTGATAGAGAGAGATCACAAGTAGGCAGAGAGGCAGGCAGAGAGAGAGGAAGGGAAGCAAGCTCCCCACCAAGCAGAGAGCTCGATGTGGGGCTCGATCCCAGGACTCTGGGATCATGACCTGAGCTGAAGGCAGAGGCTTTAACCCACTGAGCCACCCAGGTGCCCCGGCTGGCCACTTTTTTATACATCTCCGTGCAAACTGAGGGCCAATACAAATCTGTTCTTTATTGAAGTGCTTTTGGGGTGGGGATACAAAGTGTAGAGGAGATTTGGAGCTTGGAGTACAAAACAGTAGGTTCTGTGCATTCTGGTCTGGATGGTTTTAAAACCTAGAAGGCCCAGGAAAGTGTATGGACTGCATACACTTTAGACTATATTTTATTACCTAATTTTGATAGCTCTTAGGGGTCATATTCACTGTTGGGGTCTACAGATGTACTTCATTGTGGACAAAAGGCATATCAAATTAGGTTGTGCTAACAAACAGCTCCTAAATTTTAGTGGCTTAACATAATGAACATTTATACCTCAGCTCTGCATTGCAGTTATGCAGGGGCCTGGGTGATTATCTTAGATTCTGCTGCTTGGAAATAGAATTTGAGAGGGGGTTGCATGCAGAGGGTTAATTGGGGAATATTTTTGGGAGATACATCAATAAAGTTGTGAAGACAGGATTGGGCAGGAAAAGAGCTGATCTACGCTTTTGCTGCCAGTGAGGCCACAGTCAATCTGTGGTAAGAACTTCGTTTTCCTGAATCAGCTAGCTATTGGCCATGGGCTCTCTCTTGAGTGGACCAGTCTTAGGTCCAGCAGGCCACATCTGATGGCATTTCCCAGTGAGGGACCCAGGTCTGAGCTGCCCTCCAGTGAGCTCTCCCAGTAGGTACTCCTAGTAGTTAAGTGAGAGGTGCATCAGCCTTAAAGAGGGGAATGGGGCAGAATAAGAGGACCCACCCTTGTGCTGTAATTATCTACTCGCTTCTTAGAATAATATCATACACCAGGGATAGCTATTGCAGGTTTTTGGTGGCTTTTGTTTTTGTTTCCTGGGTAAAAGGGATGGACTTGAACTGGCACTGCTCTAGTAATATGAGGTTGTAATTGATCCCATTATTCCCCTCCGCCAACACTCATTTAGATTCTTCCCATTTCAGCCAACACAACTTCTGGTTCAGACACTCAGATTTGTAGGATGACCTGGAACCTCAAGAAAGGGTCCAAACCCTGGTGTCTATAACCTTCTTAGGCTGTGGTTGCTGTCGGGCCCATCTACCATTAAAATAGGACATAAAGTTCTAAGAGATGTCCCAGTGGACCACTGAACCCCAAACATAGTCTTATTTTATCTTCCTCTGGGATAAAAGCAGCCCTACCAATCATGGTGATCAGAATCAATTCCCATCAATATGGTTACTTCTATTCTTATTTACTGATCTCCTGGCATGAAGATCCATGACATGATCTGGTGGAAACCATAGTGGGACTCTTGCATTCTCAGATGGAAGCACTCTGCCTCCAAGAATAAGGACCTGTACACCTCTATACACCTAAAGCTATAACAATGGGAAGAACTGGTTTTTCAAGTGGCTCACTGGGTGATGGTAAGCAGGGTCACTCTTACTTCTACTCCTTGGTTTCTGTACCCATGTATTCCATCTTTTGATAAACCAACCACATACAATGATATTCTTATAATATTACAAGAGTATGATCACCAAGTTGATACTTAAGTTGCAATTTTAAGAAGTCATCCACAATTCTGTTAGATGGAGAGCTTCAGTAAAGTGTGTGATGGAATGATAGGATTCCCAGATCCTACGCCCATGGCTGTACTACCTTTGTCATAAAGTGAGTACTCTGGCTCAAAACAGCATTGTTCAGGGTCCCCAACAGTGGATCAAATATTTGGATTCATCCATGAACCATGGCAATCCTTTGTCTTCCTCCTGTAGCTTGTCACCTCCTCAGAACCATTGGTGTGAGCTAAGGGACAGACACAATTGCAAAAGTGATGACTCTGAGCCACCTGACTGTAGGTGTGATCTGGCCTGTCTTACGATGGATTGTTGTTAGACCACCCAACCTTATGACTTGGTGTGTCTACAGAACTCAGATCATAATGGACAGCTCTGAAAACATGGCCTTTGTTGTCCTATGGGCAGATGGTCTGTCTCTTTCAGGGCCAAACAGCATTCATGAAAGTTGCTTTGTGAATGGTGCATAATTTTGTGTTAGAGATGGCATGGTCTTTTCCAAAACTCTAAATGTCTTTGTGGTGATTCTCCTATTGGGGCTTGCCATAAGCTTCACATTGTCATTCCTCATGTTAGATAACTCCAGTACCATAGGACCCTTTGGTCTCTTGGTGCATGCACTATAGCCTGAACTTGTCACAGAACTCTCTTCTATTCTGGGCCTCAGCCAAAGCTGGCAGCGTTCCATGTCACTCAGTAAATGAATCAGATCAGTATGACGAAGTGCCAAATATACTGCTTCCGGAACCTACAGAGGGCTCACAACCCTTGTGCTTCTTTTCTGGTGGTAAGAAGTATGAAATGCAATAATTCATCACTTACGTTTTAGAGGTTTTCCAGCATGTCCCAGACTACCAAGTTTTTAAAAAAATTCAGCAATGTGGTAAACCTCCAATTATTTGCAGGGCTTATTTCTTCTTTGTGGAGAAAATGCATCTTACCAGGATCTCCAAAACACTTGCCACTCCTTGAACATGTTGTGAATGATTTAGTGGATGGGAATGTGATACTCTACACTATGTCCAGGCAGTCCAAGACCCTTCCGAATATGTCAGGGGCTTTTCATAGACCAGGGGAAATCCATACATGCATACTGTTGCTTACCCACAAAAATACAAAATGTTCCAATTCTCCTTTCTATAGAAAAGGAAAATAATGAATTCACTAGATCACTGGCCACACACTAAGCCCCACAGTCTGTTTTAATCTGCTATAGCAAAGATACCATATCTGGCATAGCAGCTGGGATAGAGATTACTACTTGGTTAATTTTGTGGGCTGTCCACTGTAATCTGCTGTGATCCATCTGACTCTTGTAAAGGAAAGTCTCCTGGAGTATATGGGGATGTGATAGGAAACATTCATATATTCTTTAATCTCTGAAATTGAGTCCTCTTGTTAGTACCTGGGATGCAGCTCTGTTTTCTACCTCCTATTTTGAATGGAATTGGCAGGGATGGGCAGGGATGGAGATTCTAACGTGGACTATTCTATGGTAGCTCTTAATGGGTTAAAGAACCAAAGCAAGGATTCTACCAGACACCAGTTGTTCATCCTATTACACACTTGAGCCTGGATGCAGTGCAACTACTCAGCTGGACATAGGATAAGGAGGCCATTTGTCCTCCCTAAACTTCCATTCTAGGAGGCAGGCTCAATAGTGATTTGGATCCTGAGTATCCTTGTTGATTCAGACCCTATGTCCAACAATTCACTTTTCTCCAAATGCTTTGATGTCTGAACAAATGGCTCTAAGTCCCTTTAGGAAGGACTGAGGGAATAACCACTGAGTATACTTACCAAAACATTGCAGGGTTCTTTCTCATGGAAAACCAGATCTCTTTCCTTCAGTGGGTTATGAGTCTGAAAACCATTTAAGTTCCACAATCTAGGTAAAAGATAGTGATTTTTTTTTATCATGGTAACCGTCTTGAGACTCCTGATCATCTGTACTTCATTTCTTTAATTGCACAAATTAAGCAAAGACATCTTTACTTGTGCCTCTAGAAACATCATGTTTTAGCCCACATCTCCATAGCTCTTGGAAAATTGGGCCCCCTCCCCCTTGTTGCCACTTAAATCTTGTCACTTATTGTGATAACTGCTCCATTTGTCTTTGTTTGTTTGTTTGTTTATTTCAGAGAAAGAGAGAGAGAGAGAGCACAAGCAGGGGAAGTAGCAGAGGGAGAGGAAAAAGCAGATTCCCCACTGAACAGGGAGCTTAACAGGGGGTTTGATCCCAGGATCCTGGAGTCATGACCTGAGCTAGAGGCAGACGCTTTAACTGACTGCGCCCCTCCCATTTGTCTTTTGACAATCATTCGCTGTTGCCTGGCTTCTTTTATTTGGGTGCCCTATCATCTCTCCATCACTATTTTGAGATCTGATCTTCACTGTTATCCAATGAGGCCAGTTCTGTAACCATATTTCATGCAGTTATCCCTGGTCTACAGAGAGCAACATAGGCACATAAACAGAAGTCAGCTACATATATTAATGGATTACTATTCTTTAGAGAATTGAAACCATATTTTATTTTTTTAAAGTGTTGATGTACTTCCCCTTTGAATTTATTTAAAAGAAAGAAAGAAAGAAAGAAAGAAAGAAAGAAAGAAAGAAAGATTATGATTATGAAAATCATTAAGAAGTTGAACTTCATTGTATCTAAGTTTATTTCTTTCCACTTCTTATTCAAGGGGTCAAAGCCTACATTGGGCTCCCTGCTCAGTGGGGAGCCTGCTTCTCCCTCTTGCTCTGTCCCTTTCCTGCTGGTGTGCACGTGCTCTCTTTCTCTCTCAATAAATAAATTAAATCATAAAAAAATAAAAATGTTTTATATTTAGGCCATATCAGTTGACTCTTTCCAATGAAGGAGAGGATACTATCATATTTACCATCTTCCCCCTGGCCACCACTTGATATCTGTTAATTATGTTTATATGTTCAGCAATATATACACTTATTTGTTTTGTAGCCATGATTTCCCATAGTTATATGAAGTAGCCATATCTTAACATTCTGTTTTTTATCATGTCTTCTCCATTGCTGCGCTATTCATTTTGATTTATGAATTAATTCACTGAATTTTATTATCATGTAAGGATCTTCCCTGCACATGTGCATTCGTAGATCCTATATTCCCTAGGTTTTTTCCTGACTAAAAATGCTTCTATGATAGTTTATAGGTGAATCACAAGAACCAGGCTAATTATAATAATTTGGGGTCAAATATACTTTCTTTTAAAACTGTAAAGACATTCCCCACTGTCTTTTGCATTGACTATTGCTATGGAAAAAGTCTGAAGTCAGTTTAGGTATTTCCCTTTTGTAGGCAATTTGTTTTGCTGCCTTAGTGACTAAGGGCTGAGGGCCTTTTTTTTCCCCCTTTTTCTTTTTTAAAGATCTAATTTATTTATTTGAGGGAGAGAAAGAGAGACAGAGAGCACACAAGAGCATGAGTGTGGAGCAGGGGTAGAGAGACAAGCAGATTCCCCGCTGAGCCATGAGCCAAAGGCAAGGCTAGATCCCAGGACTGAGATCATGGCCTGAGCCAAAGCCAGACAGTTAACTGGCTGAGCCACCTAGGTGCCCCTAAACAATTACTTTCCTATCTTTAAATTTCACTGGCTTAAGTGAGAAGTATGTCTCAGTATTGACTACTCCATATTAAAATTTTCTGGTACCCCGTATCATCTTCTAATATTTAGATTCAATTTTTCCTTCATTTTGGTGAAAATTTTCTTGTCTTTAATCTTTTTAAAACATCTTCTGTTTCATTTGTTTACTTGAATATTCCTGGAGCCCGAATTAGCCTTACTATAGATATCATTGCCTGCCTCCCATATGTATTACTGCTTTTCCAACTCCTTTAATCTATTTATTTTTGTTGCCACTGCTGTTTGTAAGACTGGGATTAGCTCGACCTTTCTGCTGTGCTGGAATTTTTATTTTTAGCACTGCTTATTCTATTTCCTGATCATTCTTATATATTTTCTGCAGTTGTGTTGTTCGGTCTTCAGCTTGTTTACTTAGGTCTATAAATTTTTTTAATGTCATTATGTTGGTAAGAGCTTCTATTTCATTGAATGAACATTCTTTTTAGGCTGTTCTATAGTAGAAATTATAGGAAAAGTATTCTCCTTCCCAGTAATAGAATTTTTTGGCTTTTGCCTATAGTGTCTTTCTCTTTCTTTCTCAAACTCTCGCTCTTACACACACAAAAACACACATTCACACACACACGTATGTAGACATAGTTGTCATATCATTTCTTTTCATTTTGTTCACACCTAGACAACTCTGCCAGGGCACGGGAGTATGGGTGATTTATTCCTGCTGAACCTGAGACCAGTTTGTTTCACTCATAGCTGCAGTTTGTGGAGTGACTACTTACAGCTACACTCAGGTTTCCAGGATTGGGGACAGAGTGGCCCTCAGCATGGGTGTAAGAAAATCTGGAATTTCTCAGCCATTATGGTACCAGCTTGTGACATGTGTCCCTTTCCTTTGAGATAATACACTGGGGTTTCAGGGGATCTCCCAGTGCCATGTGCAGCCCTGGACCTGACCTCAGTCCATCAGAGGTAGCCCCATTTTTCAGTTTCTTCCAATAGCCATTGATTCTAGTCTTCCATCAAAAAGACAAAAAGGACTATGCGACTAAGTTCAATTCTCTGTATAGTTAAAATTATTCATAAGTGATCTCTGGAATTCACCAAGTCCCTGTGCAGGTTAAAGGGGTGGTGAGGACAGGAGTAGGAGCTGAACCTCCTTCCACTGCTTCAGTTTTCTGCCCCCACCCCCACTGCTTTGTTATCAGAGGCCAACAAAAATAATTCATGTTTCAAAATAAATTTGGTACCTATGTGTGAAAAGAATGGGTGAGATAGAGTTCTCCCTCTGGGCGATTGTCATCTTCATACATGTCATGTCAACTTCATACATTATCAGACATAAGACAAAACCCAGAGGAGGGGTAGCCTCCAGTCTTTGTGATCTGACTAGATACTCTGCATTTGCCTGGACTAAAAGCATGTGTAGGTAAAGGGTCAAGATGGAGTATGTACAGTTGATTTCTTTAATTCTGTTGAAGCTTGCCTATTTTTGATACTAACAAATAGACACACATCAGAAATAGTAAAAGGAGTAACTCCACAACCATGTAAAGGAGGGATCATTACTTCACCTGTATAACCATCCGTAAGAAGCAACATTTGTAATTCTTGGTATGGGGAGTTGCATTTTCCTCGATTTGGGCAAGTCAGACTTAGTCACCTCTCTAACTGTATCACACTGAAGGACTTGTACTTTTGGAGACTTTAAATGATCTCACCTGAAATGTGTTGTCAGTCCAGACAGGTAGATACAGAATTACTTGGACTAGTCCCTGGTCCCCTAGACTCCTACCCACTGGTATTATTCAATCAAAATTTACCTTTGTGCTACATCCATTTTAGAGCATTATTTGAAACAATCCAAAACAAAATAAAATGGAATGATGGAAAGGTCCCCTAGGAGCAAACACTTCTGCTAGCCTAGTGCATATTGACTTGCTTAAATTAACTTTATGTTAAACGAAGGTCAGGTTTATTTCTTAAGGTACAGAGAAGTGAGCAAAGTGATAGAGAAAAGTGATTGACTTGTGGGCATAAGAAATAAAACGCCTTCCCTCGCCGCTGCACTGTGGCTATAGCTTTGGAAGAAAATTAAGTGTGTGTGCTAAAAATATTAGTGTTAGATAATGACTAAGCAGGAAAAGCAAAAGGTGTTAATAAATTAAGTTAGCTCCTATTGCCTATGGTTTATTAAAAGTCTATGCCTTAAGAATATAATGATACAACAATGCTAAAGAGAATTTGCAAAATGAAAAAAAAATCCCCAATAATATCTTTCTTCTAACAGAACTAGTTCCCAGCTCACATATGATTTTCCAACCCTGAGCGCTATAAATCTGTAGTCTTGCATCTATTCTGATGGTGTCATAGTCTACATTTTTCTTGGACATTAAACATAGATATTTCCCATGTTTTATTTGGTCTGTATAATAATCATTATAGTAGAGTCATCACATTTTGTCATGTAGACATTGGGTAATGTATCAAACCGTCTCCTTATTATTGCATAATTAAGGTGTTTTCTGTGGAGTCATACAGAAATGTGCTCCTAGCAACTACGGTGGGACAAAGACACAGGGGAAAACATATCTTCAGAAAGACAGAGCCTGCAGGATCCCACAGGACCAAATACGAACTTCAGCACTGGCTTTCCTCCTCTGCTGCACAGACGGCATGATTCCCAGGGACCTGGACCAGGAAATGTGGATGTCGTCGTGGGACATGTGGTCTCCAGGAGGGGCCAGAGGCTGCCCTTGATGAGAACTCCAACCGGGGAAGGCACAGAGCTTCCGCACTTCAGCTCTCAGTGTTAACTACATTTTTCACAAGACACCAGTGAGCACTTTTCATTTTTGGATTGCTGGTTTCCCCTTAAGGACTGAGACAATCTCCCTTTGATATAACAGACTGTACTTCTATATTAATGTGTCAAGTTGCTGTGAAATTTACTGCCTCGCTGGGCCCATTAGACTGCTGAGACTCAACTCTGTCTTCAGTGCATCTCCGTCTATCAGAGCGTGATCGCCTTTCTCAGAACAGCTCGTCCCCGTGTGCCACCGTGCCGAGCAAAGCTCTTAATGTGATGAGTGCAGATGAATTCCTCAGGCCCCGGGGATTTGGGGGACAAGAGGAAGCTCTCTCCCTGAGACCCTGGGCAAGCAAAGCCTCTGGCCTCAAAAGGGCATTAGGTCAAGGGTTTTTTGCCTGGCGTTTCCAGACACTTCTAGTTATATGCTGCTTACTCATAAACCATCTATCACCACTACAGGTGAGAATTATACCTGATCTGCTACTAATCTCACTCTCCAGCCTCACCTCCCCCCCCCCCCCTACACACACACACACCTCATTTTAACCTCTTTGTAGCCTTGAGACTCTCACCCACCCAAGTCATGGAGATAGGTCAATTTGTAGCTGATTGTTGTAAGGAAAACACTCCTTTGTAGAAGAAACCCCTGTCTTTATCACATAGTAGCAAGTGCATAGAAGCTCATGAGGAGGCAGATACACAGATGCAACCTGGAACTTTGATGGCACACATGACATTGATTTCTATTTTACGTGACCAGATTTGCATGCTTAATAAAGGCCCCATTCAACCCTTACTGTTTACTCTAGAAAAAGGCAGAGATAAGGTCACGGTAGATATTGGTTTGTTGCTATCCTTTTAGGAATAAGCAGATAATTTTGTTACTTAGGATTTTGCTTTTTTTCTTTTCCTTCTAGTGTAGTCTGGTGGGGACTTGCTAATTCAGGGAGGAGCAGAAATCAAGCCTGCAGAGTAATTTCCACAGGGTAAAATCCAAGTGTGACTTCACAATCTTGTTTTTTCCCAGCCATGCATCAATTGTCAGTTTTCCGAATATGTAATATTGTGTATGATAATGCTCCCTAATGGGTGTTTGTGATAGATTCAGTATTGTACAGCAGCCTGTGTCACTGGGTGTTGTTAGCAAGCTCAGATGAACACTGTTGTTTTCTTTATTCAAAAAGCATCTGTATTGCTTTGGCATGAAGACGGGTGTTGCTACTGGTACCATTTTATTTTTAACATTCTGAACCATTGTAAGCCTAGTGAACTGTTTAATATGTTACATTCAGCAAGGATGGCTTATACATTACCAGAGTTTTGGAACTGTCATACCTCAAAATGAATACAAGTGTAGACAAAAGCTTTTTGTTATGAAGCTCGTAAATGCAAACCAGTTACCTTTAGGACTTAGGAATGAATCAGGAGTTGTTTTTGTTGTTGTTGTTGTTTTTCCTCCCTATTTTTCAATTTTTTGTTTCATGAGGTATGTAATATACTATTCTGCTTCTAGTAGAATTTACCACTTTTATTTTCCTTCAAGCTCTTGCTATGATTTGCTTTATGGTGTTTTGTTTTGTTTTGTTGTTTTCCCTTGGAATGTGATTTGCAAACTCAAAGAATTGGTTGAAGACTATACTTTTAAATCAGCAAAATCAATTTGGAAAATAAGATTCTCTAATTACACTTGTAAACAAACATGGGAGACATCACAGTAGAAGCTAAGTGGGCTGGGCATTTATATGTGGAATCCAGAGTAAGTATTTCATTATAAAAGCTCAGAAATCCAAACTCAAGAGGCATTCATGTACACATAAAACTTTTACGATAAGCCAAACTCTCTTTTAGAAGACAGGGTAAAATACCAGTATTAGGCTACATATTCATCTTTTCAATGTGCCTTTTATACCAACTTCCATGTACAGAGTAGTCTGCTGGATTGTTGGGGAACATAACCTGTTTGATTACCTGTTATGTGCTGGTATCAGTATAACCATAATCATAGCTCATGCACTGAAGGATGTCCCTTCCTACGTGTTAAAAAAAAGGGGGGGAGCAAGTGGTCATATCTTAGGCTCAGAAATTTAGGGGAAAAAACAATTAAAAAGAAACAGAGCTCTATCCTAGGTTTCCTGTTGAATAGGTTTACTAAGCAGTCAATATGACCCATTACATATTAATTACAATCTGAGTAGCAGAAATGGTATTTACTAACCTCTCAGCAAAGGACCAGTAGGGTTGTCCAGCCCTGGGGAGTTGGGAGATGGGAGTCGCATTTCTGGTCCTGCTCCTTGATATCATCCATCATTTTTCAGAGGGAATAAAATGACCCATAAGTTACCCATCTGGGCATTTCTGGTTTCTACTTGTAGAATATTCATTGCTGGGTCTGTCTTTTAGATGCTGGAACCGAGAAAGTACTGCTGCTAACGTTTGATATACATGCTTCCGATCTGCTGTATATATGTGTGTGAGTGTATGGGCATGTAGATCTAGCTGAACTGCAGTCACACTACTCTGTACTGTTTACTTGAGGTCATTGTTTTATCTTGAGAAATTGAGTTCAAAGATGATCTTAAAACAAAAACTTGGATCTCCATACCTAGAATTGACGGTGGTTGACATTTTGCTTACAGCAGTCCCTTCCCAATATAAACAACCAGTATTTACAGAAAAAAGATGGTAACTAAAAAAAAAAATTATAACCCCTTTAACTTCTTTCCCCATGCCCAATCCCTTCCTCTCAGCCCTTTCAGTAGATTTTAAAATACTCTTAAACACACACATAGCCATGAAATGCATTATGTATTTTCTATTTATTGTTATTTTCCCTGATTTTTTCCTGAATTTTTACTAATTTATAAAGTTTTTAAAATTTTAATTCTTCTGCTTTTTTGAATTTGCAAGTTTAAAGATAATGGATTTTATTTCTATTGTTTTAATGGTTACCTTCAAGATTTTCCTATGCATACAGAGTTAAATGTGCAGTTGCTAGTAACATTAAAGAAAATCAGCATGTCGGGGCGCCTGGGTGGCTCAGTGGGGTAAGCCGCTGCCTTCGGCTCAGGTCATGATCTCAGGGTCCTGGGATCGAGTCCCGCATCGGGCTCTCTGCTCAGCAGAGAGCCTGCTTCCCTCTCTCTCTCTGCCTGCCTCTCCATCTACTTGTGATTTCTCTCTGTCAAATAAATAAATAAAATCTTTAAAAAAAAAAAAAAAGAAAAGAAAATCAGCATGTCATGACATTCATGTCTCTTCAAAATATCACCTCCCATCATCTCCACAAATATCTCTATGGCAGTGTGATCTAGAGCAGGGATAAACACCCTTTTCCTAGAAAGGACCAAAGAGCAAATATTTGAGGCTTTCAAGGCCATACAGTTTCTATTGCAACTACTCTGTTCTACTATTATAGCATGATAATAATCATAGACAATGTGTAAAGGAGTGAGTGTGAATGTGTTTCAGTAAAACTTTATTTATGAAAACAGAAGAAGGACAGACTCAGCCTGGAAGGTATAATTTGTTGATTCTTTATCTGGGAGTTTAGACTCATACATTTTATTATTATTATTTTTTTTTTATTTATTTATTTGACAGAGAGAGATCAAAAGTAGGCAGAGAGGCAGGCAGAGAGAGAGAGAGGAGGAAGCAGGCTCCCTGCTGAGCAGAGAGCCCAATGCGGGACTCGATCCCAGGACCCCGAGATCATGACCTGAGCCGAAGGCAGCGGCTTATCCCACTGAGCCACCCAGGCGCCCGAGACTCATACATTTTAATGTAAAATTATTATTACCATTATAATCAATATTTAGATTTGCCTATATTTTACTGGTTTCTTTTCTCGCCTCTGCTAAATCCCATTCGTTCACCTCAGTCCATTATTTTTGTTGTTGTTTTCTTCACCAAATACATCCTTTAGGACTAAGGTCTCTGTGGGTAAAATCTATCATTCCTATTATGTGTGTGTGTATTTGTGTGTGCATGTGCATGGTTCCAGTTACAGAGACATGTATATCTGGGGTGTCTGTGGAACCCGCAGTTGGAGATATCCTTTAGCTAGTTGCACAGGCAGGTCTGGAGTTCGGGACTTGGAGGATAATAATGATGATAATAATACTATGTAGATGGCAGAAGTGCATTGATTTTGTTTATTTCTTTTATGTTTAATGATTGTATCCACTCCCCCCAGATGATATTAAACCTGGATATATAATTGTAAATTGGCTGTTATTCTTTCCTGAACCTTTGATAGCAGTAACTCATTGTCTAGTGGTATCTTCCATTGCTGCTGAGAAGTCTGCTTCTTGTCATTCTTTGCTGGTAATCTCACTGCAGTCTGGAAATTTTAAAGATATTCTATATATCTGTGTGCTATAATCTGAATCTTTATGTTCCTCCAAATTAATATGTTGATGGCTACTTCCCAATGTGCTTCTATTGGAAAGTGGAACCTTTGGGAAGTAACTAGTGCCCTTGTAAAAGAGACCCCAGAGAGCTCCTCTTTCCCTTCTGCCATGTGAGGACCCAACATTAAGGCTTAAACAACAGAAATATATTCTCCCACAGTTTTGAAGGCTGGAAGTCTGAAATACAGGTGTGGACTAGACCATGCTCTCTTTGAAGCTCTAGGAAAGTATCCTTCTAGTGGTTGCTGTCAATCTTTGACCTCTTGGCATACATCACTCCAATCGCTGGATCTGTCCTCACATGGCATTCCTTCTTTGAGCATGTTCCTGTGTCCACATTTCCCCCTTTTTATAAAGCCACCAAATCATTGGATTAGGACTCACCCTAATCCAGTATAAGTACATCTTCAAACACTCTTGTTTTCCAACGTCATACCCTGAGGTTCTGGAATAGACATCAATTTTGGGGGGTACTATTCAACCCAGTACAGTTGTATAGTATTCTGTGTTATAGAGATGATTCATTTAGCCAATCCCCAACCACTAGAAATATAATTTGGTTCTAGGGTTTGGGTATTTTCTTTTCTCCTTCTCTTAATAACATGACAATAAACAACCTTGCACAAGGAACTTTGTGCATGTGACTGATTATTTCCTTAGGGTAAATTCCTGGCAGTGAAATTACTTGATTCGTGCTGTTATTTTTATATCCATCTATAACTCTTGGCATCTGTACACCTATGCAATACATTTTGTGCTGAATGGAAAGTAGTTGGTTTTCCCCCTGATCAATCAAAACATGAGACAGAGAAAAAGCAAGAAAGAAAGAAAGAGAGAGAGAGAAAAAGAAAGAAAAGAAAGAAGGAAGAGAGAGAGGAGGGAGAAACTGTGAACGGAAGTGATCCTCCTTTATTCTGTGCTGAGGGCTCCATTTCCACGGGTTACATTAGCTGCTAAGTTACCTTCATCTGCACTTCCTAATCATGCTGCCATTTGTCCAGACTTCTGCCTGTGGCTCCACATACAGGACCAAAATAAAACCATACACAACACCAGCTTCCCTGCCATTACTATCATCTTAGAAGAAAACTTTTTACTTGCCTCCAACCCATCCTCTGAAATACAGCAAGGGTTATGTTTCTAAAGGAAAAATCAGATCCTACCTACTCCTGAATCCGACTTCAAAACAAACAAAATAAAACTCTACCTAACACTCTCTTCAACGCCACAGTAGTTTCTCATTGCCTCAAGGGTGGGGGGGAAAAAAAGCATTCTTTTAAATATAATTTATAATGCTTTGAGGACCTGGCATTCCCTCTAGTAATATAATAAGCTTCATGATACACATCATAACCACATATGACAACCTGTAGCTCCCTATAGTGGAAACCCACCAGGTTATCTTTCTACCTCATTCCCCAATCACCCTACCCTGTGACAGGTTGCCATGGGAAAATCATGTTTGTTCAGTGGGACTCTGTCCTTCTATTATAGTTTATTGGACTGCAGGTATCACCTGACCTAGGTTAAGCTTATGTCCTCTTTTCTCAAATAATTTGAAATCAGAGCTATAATATACTTCAGCTCTTTTCGGTGATGGTGATGACAACTCAGTGGCCGCTGTCAGTGACAATTTTTCACCAGCTGAGCTAAGAAGCAGTGAAAGTTTGTTTGTTTGTTTGTTTCTGAGTGAGAGAGAGTCCATGTGAGAATCTCAAGGCTCCATACCCAGTGCAAAGCCCCATGCAGGGCTTGGTCCTGTGACCATGAGATCATGACCTGAGCCAAAATCAAGAGTCAGACACAACCTACTGAGCCACCCAGGCATCCTAGTAAAAGCTTTTTTTACCACTAGAGAGAAAGAGAATGATGTGGTAAGAAGCAGAGGCAAGAAAGGGCAAGAGAGGAAATTCCCCGAGTCCCTATAGAACTCTTGTTTCTGATCCCACTCCATTTCTGAGGCCATTCTGTTTCTGCCCTTGAGACTTATCATATCCATCTATATCCTTATTGAAATATACTCCTTTTGCTTCAGCTTGCTCTAGTAATCACTTACCACCAAACAAATTCTAGCTGATACACTCACCATGCTCCTCTTTTGTTCTTGCATTTGCATATTCCAGTCTCAGTACTTGGGCTGCTGTACCCATCCAAGACCTTCATCACAAATCCCGCTTCACCCCAGTAGTGAATACTTAGTTTTGCATTGACCCAAACACAGTTCTATTTCCAGAACATCTTCCCCTGACATTCCAAGCTTGGTTGGGTTCTCTCCCACTGTGCTTCCATAGCATCCACTGCCAAACTCAGTAAGAACACCTCGCACAGCAATAAATGGAAAATGCTAATGCAGCATGTTGTATTGTCCAGTAACAGACAAGCTTTCTTGTGGGTTGTCTTTCTCACCTTTGTTTCACCCAACATTATCACAGTTCCTGGAACAAAATGATCCCTCAACAAAAATTGTTGATGTAAATTGAATAACTCATTTACGACTACTCACACATTTCCAAGGAATTGTATCTTCATCTCTGTGGTAATGTGGACCATTTTAACCCAGTGAGTTGGTCTATTAACAACTAGCATTTTCTAGCTCTCTGCTTCTCTTGATGTACTGTTGGGGTTATTCAAGGCCAAACACCTATAAAAAGAGCTATGCTGAGGGAAAAGAGGTTGTAACAGATAAGAGTTCAGATGCCTTCCTTGTCTATGCTGTGCTCACAAAGACAATGTAATTCAAACTTCAAACCCTACAATAGGTAGCTCTAGTTTCTTTAATTATACATTAACAAAAGTATTTTCTGAATTTGGACCCATTTTTCACTGAAGAATTAAGTAAAGAAAAAGAAAATATTTTTTAGTTAATTGCTCCAAATTATTCATATTTATCTTTGCATTTCTCCCCTAGCAGATCACATTACCTGCAGTGCCTAGTAACATGTTTCCTTTGGGGGAAGAGGGGCTGGCCTGTAATATAGATGGGAAACAAAGTAGTAAAACATGTCTAGGCAATTTAATAAAAGTAATAAAAGTGGGAGGCATGTTGGTTTCCTACATATCTAGAGAATCAAATGCAGTGATGACTTCTTATAACTGGGGAAATGTCAATCACAACAGCGATGGTGGTTTTGGGAGGACCACCAAATTCTACTCTGGCAGTCAGTATTGAGCCAGATCCTGGTTGAGGTGAGGGCCTGAACAGCTACACAGCCCAGGCAGGTATTGTTAATGGACATTTGAGATGTTTACTCATATGAATTTCTTAAGTTTAGTGCAGTCATGTGAGAGCTAACTGTTGGGAGAAGGTTAAATTTGGGAATAAGAATGAGTATACGTTGTTCCTAAGTTCACATTCAAGAGCATTTAGTAGCCAGAAATTGGTCCATGCGTGGGAATTACTTAAAGTCATCAGCAGATCTTAAGGCATAAGTGAGAGAAAGGAGACAGAGTTGACAGTAAGCCTAGAAAAAAGGGATACTTGGGATGAGGTAGAATCTGATTAAGTAAGGGAGCAGGCACCCTGTAGAGGTCTCTACAAGGCATGAAAATTTAATGGTAGACACCTAAGTGACCCTTTCCATTTCTGATTTTTAGTGGTGCAAGTTCTGACAGATTATGGAAGTGTGTTATGATTATTTATTAACAAATAGTTCTATAATTCTTGATGTACTTCCTCATACATCTTGTTGGAATATCACCACAGTGTTACATGGTGAGATTTGCTATCATTATTTCCTCTTCACAGATGGGGAAGGAGTTCCTACGAGATTAAGTAGTATGCCCAGGACCCTATTAATAAGTGTGGAAGAGTTTGGGGTAGAGATTGGTCTTTTGCCTCTGAATTATGTGTTTGTTTGCTTGCTTTCTTATCTGCTACACCCCACTCACTGTCTTTGTCTAGTCTCCAGGGCTGTGAAATCTACTGAGCTACCTGAGCATGTAAAACCTGGCACATAAAACACAGACACAGAGACCAGAATTGCTACTCTTTTTTTTTTTTACACTATGGAGTACATAATATATAAATGCATGCACACAGGGGAAAAAATACCGTAGGACAAATGCAAATGAATTCCTTCACATCACTGCATTTAGGAAGCCTACTTTCTAAGTACCTGTCATACTCATTAGAGAACCATGGGTGAGGGGTACAGTGGGATTATTTCCTCAATGTAATCACTTTATACTGTGCTTCTGAAGTGGCAACCCTCTACTAGTTAGTCAGTGAATAATATTTACCAAGCCCTTCTTGCATAGCAGATGTATGGAGAAATTCAAAAGAAATAAGAGATTAGTTCTCTGCATGCAAAGAGCAGACAGTCTGAAAAGAATCATCAAAATATGCCTACTTTTATGAGGTGACACTAAAACCAACCCTGCACCCTGTTATTGAGACTCTCAGTGTGCTTTGAGAAGCTGTCGGCAATCTTTGGCCATTCAAAAGTGCCAAGGTAGTGAGGACTGTGGCTTAGAGCTTTACTTCACTAGAGAATCACGGAAGATAGGGAGGGCATCTGGACTCTTGGGGACTTTATTTTTATCAACCAAGGACTATGACATCATGGTTAGATCAAGAAAGCCTCAGATAGAGCTCAGTCAGGAGACCTGACTTCAACAACCTGGAACATCATGAAATCTCTGTGTGATTTTGGCCAAGTTGCTTCATATCACTTGACCTCAGTTTCTTCATTCATAGACAGAACCAATGGGTTGATACTTCTCAAGAATTTAATGTTGTAAATCTACCTCTTTAGAAGGTAGTTGTTGGCCACAATGTGGTCATCTAAACTTGCTCACCTAGGTCATTGCTATCTGGAAGCTGTAGCATTTTGGGTTATGATTAGCATTTTGGAGGTAAATCCTTCATCTCTCCAGCCTCCACTAAAAAAAGTTTTCACCTATCTAGAAGCTACAAATCAGTCAAGTTTTATCTTAATGCAAAAGGTGACAATAACACTTCAGTGCTTTAAAATAAACTTGTAAAAATGGCTTGTGCAAATTGCCTTTGTAAAGGATAAGTGGACATTGAAAGTAAAACTCCTTAATCAAGTGGAATCTAATTATGGAAGGACTTTGGAGAGGGTAAGTTAAAAAAAAATACTTTACAGAGATGAAATTTATGTAACATAAAGCTAATCACTTTAAAGTGATCAATTCAGTGGCATTTTAATGCATTCACAATGTTGAGCAACCACAATCTCTATCTACAGTTGACTCTTAATACAGGTTTAAACTGTGCAGGCCCATTTATCTGCATTTTTTTTTTAAGATTTTATTTATTTATCAGAGAGAGAGAGGAGGAGAGAGCGAGCACAGGCAGACAGAATGGCAGGCAGAGGCAGAGGGAGAAGCAGGCTCCCCGCTGAGCAAGGAGCCCGATGCGGGACTCGATCCCAGAACGCTGGGATCATGACCCGAGCCGAAGGCAGCTGCCCAACCAACTGAGCCACCCAGGCTGCAGTACAGTATTATAAATGTGTGTTCTCATTCTTATGGTTTCCTTAATAATAGTGTTCTATATTGTAAGAGTACAGTATGTAATACATACAACATGCAAAATATGTGTTAATCAACTATTTATGTTATTCATCAGGCTGTTGGCCAACAATAGGCTATAAGAGGTTAAGTATTTTGCTGGGAAGTCCAAAATTATACAGAGATTTTTGACTGAAGGAGTTGGTGCCCCAGCTCTCATTGTTCAAGGGTCAACTATAGTTGCAAAACATTTCCATCACTCTACTGTAAAGCCCCTTGCTCTTTAAGCAATGTCTTTCAAGGAAAAGCCCAAGTATGAAAGAGCCAAAAACTAACCCAGAGTCAGTGGGAATGGCACCACCCCAACACACACACACACACACACACACACACATGCTCCCTTCCTTCTTATTCACAGTTACAAATTCAACACAGATTCTTTAAGCATCATGATATAGTGTTGTCCCATAACATAAGAAAGTGCTAACAAGTACACATTGTGAGGTCAAACTCCATAGCTTCAAATCCTAAATTTACTGTCTGTGTAAACCTCATCTCTAGCCTGGAGGTAATAATTCTATACCTCATAGGTGTATGGTGTCTTAAAGTAATAATGCATGTAGTCATTTATTTTCGTAAATAAGAAAATAGTCATAACCAATGAAAAAAGGGTTATTTTTCACTGAGGAAGAAAGACAGGCACTTCCTGTATTAGTGAAAAGCAGCAAATGATATAGCATATCATTGAACATGGTTCAAGGGGTGATCTTGCCTATTAATGTGTTATGGGACCTCTGTCTCTACTCACTGAGCCCAGTGTATATATGAAGACATTTCTAGTATCTGAGGCCACTGTTGATGACATTTGCATTCTGCCTATTTCCAGGTTCAGCGTTAGCCACTTTCTTTAAATTTGCTGAGCCTGGGTCAAATTATTAGTCCTATGATGAAATGAGAACCCCAGCAAAAGGTTTCCTACCTCTCCTACTTGGATAACTTCCTGCCAGTACTCTTCCAGATCAAAAGTTTTTGCTTCATGGACTACGGTTTCCCCTCCTCACATGCCCTCATTATTTCTCCCTAATCATATCCTTAAATACACCAGGCTATTAAACAAACAAGAGCAAGTTGGAAGTAATCTTTACATCAATCGGATATAGTATTGGCATGTAATGCTGGTTTTTACCATCAATTCTAGCTCCATTTTTCTTATCTGACCAGAACTTGCTTTTAGTTACTATGAACTGTTAGGAAGGACAGTTTGTGAATTTGGGTTACAGATTCCCTTTTAGTCACAAAAATGTCAAGAGCCACTTTCTTGTAGCCACCTGAACTCCAGCAAAATCACTCCTTGGCTATACCTCTGATTTTTTTTTTTTTTTCCCCACCCTAGCCTATTTTTTTTTTTTTTTCTGAGAGCCCTAGTTTCCAAGTAGTGCTGCACAGATCTCTGTGCCCCCACTTTCTTAATCCACCATTTCTCTAGAAGCGTTGGGTAATTATAGGCCTTGCCCTGAAAACATCAATTTCTAGTACTTCACTTCTTTAATTTTGAGGGACCTGTGTTGCCAAGCCCTCATTTTGGAGTGTTAATCATCTTTTCTCAGGCAAGAGCCCATATTATAACCCAAATACAAATACATTCCTCTCTGACTCTCTACAGCCAGTGCTTAACGTTCATGCATGACTAGGGGAAAAGACATTTACTAGGAACTCCTTCAAGAATTCTCTTTAGCACTGCAAGCCTTCAGTTTGGTCTAATCCAAGTGCGACCGTTCTGTAACTTCGTTTTGTCGAAGAATCGCTGGGGATGTGGCTATGTGGGCACCAGAATAGTAGTTCTACAGCCCAGTAATTTCAATTGGAAAGGGAAATCTGCTGCAAAATGAATCATAATTTGTTTCAAATTTTAGCGTCGGTACACGTATTTGGTTGCCCGTGGCCTTACTCCCCCATGCTGTCATTGGCCACTGAGTTACATGTGGTTTTTAGTAGTTCTGTCTCTTTCTAAGCGAGCTCATGATTCAGAATATAAATTCACAGAACTGATTAAGAAAGGCACGAATTCATTTTGCAATGAAGCTTTGGATAATTTTCGCAGTGGATTGGAGCACAAGCTATGTGATGGCTTCCATTAGCACAGTGAGGTAATGAATTCTTGCTACTGGCAATCAACAAGCATTTCTTGAATGCCTGTTTTTCCAGGCACTATCTCAGTCTCTGAAGAGACCCAGCCAAACAGGATACAGCTCTTGCCATCAGGGAACTCCTATCTAGGGGGGATAACAGGGCACCTCGTCCTGGAACCCAAGGTTTGTGCAAGAACAGAACAGTTGATGAGTTGAGGTAGGCAAGGGCTAGAGGGACAAGAGTCCCACTGTCCTAGAGTTAAGAAAAGAGAATAGGAGCCAGTGAAGGATTTTAAGAAGCAGAGACTAGTGGTCAGATTTGCATTTTATAAATGCAGCTTTCTCAACAGTATGAAGAATGAACAAGAAAAATCTCGAGACCTGCAGGCAAACCATTTAGGAAGTGGTTGTGGTAGTTCAGATAGCAAGTGACAAGAGTCCCACTTAAAATCATGGTAGTGGATAAAGAGGAATGGAGAAAACAAATCATTTCAGACAATGGATATTGCCAGATGTGGTCACCTGTTTGCTATTGCAATCAAGAAGTCAGGAGGGGACTAAATCGACTTTCAGGTCTCAAGGAGACAAATAAATGATTAAATATTAAAGTAAGTGGAAAGAAATATTAGCTTTTGATTTTTGGTAATTACTATGAATTTGATATAACTAAGAGACATCAGTTTATAGGCAACTGGGAAAAAAAAAAAAAAAAAGACCAAGTTCTGAAAGGGGTCTGGGTAGAGTCAGTTACTGATCCCAAATTGCAGTAGAGATCTGCGTCCCCCAGGAAATGGTGACGAGGCATGCCTTAGTGGAACAAAAGCTCATGGAATAATAGTGTATTGGTATTATTAATATCTTTAGCATTTCCCATAAATATGCACATATAAAAATCAACTGATTAAAACCTACATTTCAAACATGTATATTTGCGGGAAATGACACTGGCTTTACATAAATTTGCTTCAGAATTAGCCTATAGCTAATGTGAAGTGAGGGATACTTGTAAAATGGCTTTCTTCCCTGAAGCTTCAAAGCCTCTTTAAATGGCTCCAATCAAGGTCACAGTTTGGGTTTAAACCAGAAGACAGACGTTGCCTTCAATGGGTTTTAGCGCAAGCTTCAGACATGCAGCCAAGGACAAGAGTGGCTCTAGGAGGAATAGGACATTTATCCCTCCAGGTGTTCGTATATTGTTGTTTTCTTTCCTTCTTATCTTCTAGAAATAATCTCCTCTCGCCTTACGAGTTGACACATGGGGTGAAGTTTCCCTCATGTGTTAATATAATCTCTGAAGGAGTCAAATTCCCTTTCTTTCAGCTTTTATTAATTTGTTTCTCATAATTCCAGTGATGTGTTTAGATAGGGGGGAAAAATAGAAGCAAAAAAAGAAAAAGAAATAATAATAAAAAGCAGAATGCCCCCCAGCGGCAAGCTGGTGGCATCCGGAGGTTGCAGATAATGGATTAGCTTTTACCTATTTCCATAGCAACAGCTTAGCTGCTCTTAAACACTTCTTTAAAAGCTTCTGATAAATGTATCCTGTGACCCTGAAAACTTTTCCATCTCCCTCCTGACTTCTTTCATCTTCAACCCCTCCTTTTCCCTTTGCCCCACAAAAACATCAATTATTACCCATAACCTTGCAGCACTTGTCTTGGTTTTCTGCAGACCTGCTTCATTTAACGGCCCAAGATGGATTTGGCAGTGGGAGATGAGAAGGCTGTTCTAGCCCTCCCTTCCTCTCCCCTCTTGCTACTCTCCCCTCCTCACTTCTTCTCCAGCCTTGTTTCTTCTCCTCTCTCTTTCCCCTTATCTTTTTGTTTTTATCTCTCTCTCTCTCTCATCTCCCAAACTAAATATAAATGAAAGTCATCATTTATATGAATCACTGGTTGCAACTGAATTGGTGATTCTCCAGCAGTTGGAAGCATGAATTGAGCACTTCCTTGGATGCACCCTAGCTGAGGTCTGTGATGGGTGACTGGGGTGTATAGATGGGAGGCTTTCAAGAGTCTAGAAGATTGTCCTTGCCTGAACCACTCATACAGAAATCAAGGATCCAGCTGAAGCAGCAGACCACTCAACAATTAAACAATACTCAAGCAGGATCATGGGGGAAAATGGATTAAGAATCTGAAGACAAGACATTACCTTCTGGCTACACCACTACTGTGTGACTTAGAGCATCACCTATAGTTAGCTTTTTACTCACCATTAGCTGTATTCGCCTTTTTTCATCTGTAAAGGAGGAGTATACACTCCAAAAGGTGTCATGAGGATTGAACTGGGCAATTCCTCTAAACACGCTCTTATCTCACGGATGCCAATTTTAGGTTGTTCTTGTTGATGTTACTGGCTTAACATCCATTAAAAAGTCAGAGAAATTAGAGATAATTATGGGGCAGAATGGTCAGACAAGTTTTCGTGAACAATGGGAAAATTTAAGCTAGGTGTGGAAAGGTAAAGAGAGTTTAATTATTTGGAAGAGCGGAGAGAATTCAAGAACAAAAATATCAGCTCAGGGATGAAAAAGACTGGCAGTAGATAAGTCTCTCCTAACAGAAACTTTTTTATCTACTGGTGTGCCCAACACATAGTAGTATGAAATACTACTGGTCTGTAAGTGTTTTCCCTTTGTTTCATTTGCTCCACCCAAGAGAAAGAACAACAACAAAAATCATAAGAGAAATAAGTGTTCATATATTAAACAAAAATTAAAGTGAATTATCTATAAATACCTCCAAAAAGGCCATGGTGTCACCTCTTCTGTGAAACTTTTCTTGACTCTCCAGGTACATATCAAAACTGTGTATCATATCATGTGTGTTTCTCCCATTATCTTCTTAAAAATACTGTAATATAGAAATTGAACCTTATCTACAACATTTCTTACCTTGGTGTTTGACATAGTGCTAGGATACAGGATGGCCCTCAGTTAGTGTTTGTTGAATACAGACACACATTAAGGAGAGCCATGAATCAGGCAAGGTTAACTAAAAAAAAAGTTTTTTTGAAGATTTGAATTTTGAATTGGATTTTTGACAAAGGATATGAATTGAAATAGGCTTTAGAAGCTCTTCCATTAATTGCTCAGCCCACCAAAAGTCATAATGGGCATCCCCCTTCCTCAGAGCAAGAGGCATGGCAGCCAGAGAAAACATCCTGTTTTTTTAAAAAGACCTTTAGAAATACTGAGTCTTTTCTCATTACCTGTAGGGTTAACAAGGAAGAAAGAAGCCTGAGAGCTCCCAAATCCCAATTTTGTTTAGCTTAGTTTCAAAAATACCATTTAGCTTACTTCTGTGGGATACAAAAATTCTCTTTCCTTGACTGAGGAAAAAAGACCTTGGAATCCACCACTATCAACCATGGCCTCTTGTGCAGAATATAAATGGGTTTCTGGCTCCCATGGATCCAAATTGACACTTCGCCTAAATATAAACTGCTGTAAAGATAATTTAAAAAGGTAAAAATAGTGTTATTTGTTCAATATTATTTAGTCTCCATTAGTTTCATAGGTACCCTGTTAATGAGGATAGAATTAAGATATTTTTTAAATGTTCTTTTCCATAAAATCAATTTCATACAAAAAAATAAGCAACTCTTCCTCAGTCTGGGAAATACTGAGGCCTAAGTGAGCACATATTTTGTGGGAAGGAGTCAGACGTCTCCTTCTCATGGGATTTCAAGTGGTTAAAATTCCAGGCTGAGGGTAATCCTTGTAAAGTCCATGTCCAGAGTAGCTGTAGAAAGGAAATGGAGGTATAATAATGGTTCTTTCACAAAGTTTACAAGGAACAGTAGGCCAGCTGAGGGAGAGTCAGTGGGTGAAGAAAACGACAGTGGGAGGTGTATGTCCATCAACTTTGATTCTGTCTTGCTGGCAAGAATCAGCAGATCCATCTCTCCCTTTTCTCCTAGGAAGTTTTGATTCTGTCGCAGATACTGGTTAATGAAGTGGCATTCTGTGTGCTCTTGGGTTTCTGTGACCTTGGCCAATGCTATATCTGAATGTTTGTATACTCCCCAAATTCCTGGTTGAAATCCTGACCCTCAAAAGGAATGGTATTAGAGGGTGAGGCCTACAGGAGTTGATTAGGTTGTGAGGGCGAAGGCCTCATGAATGGAATTAGTGCCCTTATAGAAGACCACAGAGAGCCCTTCCCAACAAATAAGGACTCAACAAAAAGTCTTCCCTTAGAAGAAACCCTAATCGTGGACTTTCAGCCTCCAGAACTAGGAGAAATAAAGGTCTGTTGTCTATAAGCCACCTCGTCTGTGGTGTTTTGTTACAGCAGCCCAAATGTACTGAGATGGGCACGTGTTTTCTCTCTCTACTCTGCGTTTTCCTCCTTTACAAGATAAGAGGATTGGATCACTAGGTGATTTCTAATGATTCCTTGAAGTCTAAAATGCCATGGCTGCTCACTCTTTTATCTTCAGAAGTCTATGTACCCTCACCCTTCTTTCCTCTTCGGAGTCATGAATTTGCCAGCCAGGAGGGTTTTCCCAGCATTTCTGGAGATCAGACCACCTCTCAAGATAAATACAAATCAACTTAAATTCTCTGGCTCCCCCTAACCAACAAGAAATGATTTTCTCTTAAAAAAGTTTAACTGATTTTTCAAATGTGATTTTTCTTTAAATCCCAGTGTTTTCTCTCTACCCTCTCAAACGGGACAGGCTGGCCTAAATTATGCATTGATTGTACCATTTTTCCATGGACCAGTTGACCTTTGTGGACTCACCAGAGTGTGCCCCTGAGGGTCCTAGAGTAGGAACAGTGTTCTTATTAGGTGCACCTGAAATAGTTCACAGAATGCTCCCAAAGAGATTAAAAACAGTAGATCTCAACTCTAGGGCTATCTTGGTTGTATAGTTTGAAGCAAAAAAATAATACTGTACCCCATGTCTCCTTCCCTTTTAATTTTTATTTATTTTTTAATTTTAGTGGAAACTATAATCAAAGAGAAACTGGTACTTAGTACTATAAGGACATGGAAAGAGACTTCAGAATCCTCCTTTTTTCCAGGCAAACTCCTCAGCTAAGTCTTAGCCTCTGTGGGACTTCTAGTGAATTATGAAGCTCAGTGTGAACCTGGGCCTGGAGAAAGGGCACTGCTGGCCAAGACCGACCCTCAGACTGCTGAGAGCTGAACCTGGCAGTGCTGAGTGAGGGACCCTACTTGTTCTCAGCAAACCTCAGCCAGGTCACCTGCTCTTCTTTATCAGTGTGCCCATGCTTCTCAGGAGTGAGCTGGCTTCTGACTCCTTTGTTAACAACTTGCCAGAAATGGCTCTTGGGCTTCTGCCTTGGGACTCACTCTATACCCGAGAGGCTTCGGTTTCACTCCATGTTGAAGAGTAAATACTAGGCTCGTGCCAGGGTCTGCTGCCTTTGGGGTGAAGCGGGAACCAGCAAAAGATTCTGTAGCTTTGGCTTAGTGTTTTTGCTCAAATTAAAGCCAGATAAACTTTGTAAACACAGTTAGATGGCTGTGGAAGCAGTTGGACATGAAAAGAAGGAAAGCAGGATTTGACTGATACTTGTCAGCAGAGCTGGGGAGGGGGCACTTTCATCCTCAAGTTTAAAAACATAAATTTCAGGTCTCAGCATGTTCTCCTTCACTCTAACATCTGCAGCCCCCAGGAAGCTACAGCAGGACATACCATCCCCACAAAGGTCACTTGAACACTCGCTTCCAACAGGCAAGCTCTTCATAGCCCTGGGCACTGGGTAAAGATGGCACAGAGAAAAAAATGGCGGGAGAGGATGGAAGGAGGCAGCGGATGGTCGTTTCCAAATTAATATCTTTTCTCCTCTCATTCTGCATTCAAAACCAAACACAGTGGATCCAATTCTGCTTCAGGCACTTTCATCTGTGAAGTCAGATCGACTGAGAGGTTGGAAAGGAGAGAATATGGGGGAATCCAGGGAAAATGTACAGGAATGCATTATTCATTCCACAGTATCAGATAATGAGATGTTCCAAATGAGTGAATCTTCTAGATAACTGCATTTTCCTTTCTAAATATTAAAACTTCCTTTACATTTTAGACTATATTTATGTATTTTGTTAAAAGTGTGCTATAAGCATCTCTGCCTTGAAATAGAATACCTTATTCTAATTTAACCATATCTTGCTTACTTACCATCATAGTTTAAACAGAAATTAATTATATTTCTTTGCCTCACAGAGGTGCCACCCAGGCATGCCCTTCTGTGGCCCCACATTTTTTATCTCTTTTTACTGGTGAATCTCCTGCATTCTTCCCTGTGGGGTGTCACTTGTCAGTGCATCAGCTTATAGCACTCTGTCCCCTTCTTACTTCTAATCTTTTGTCCACAGTAACTTAGGAATAAATGGATGTCCCCGGGGAAAGGCAAATAACCAAGCCTATTAAATCAGCAACTTTATTTTCTGTATGATTCTACATCTGCTATTCAGCTCAGATCAACAATTATTCTATGTCTGTTAAGTGAGGATGCTGTGTTTGGTACTGGGGATTATGAAAAGTGCCCTTGAGTGGTAACCATGCATTAGAGGAGACAAGCAGATGCTTCCCATTTTCCAGGGATATCAAATAGGTAAGGACCTTAAGTTGAGTTCACTGTGTGAAGTGCATCAGTGTAGGAAAGCACAGGCTAGAGAAGTAGAATAGAGTGTTTAATTTATTTTGGCTAGAGAGTGTCTAGAAAAGTCTTAGAAAGGAAGTGATACCCAAGGAAGGTTTTATTGGATGAGTAGAAGTTCCGTATATGGAAAAAAATAGATAAATATGTTCTAGACAAAAGGAACAAGGGCCATGTTCACAAATTTGAGAATTGTAAAGTCTATCTCTGAATCTCTAGAGAATTCGTCACATGGGTTGAATAATAGCACTGTTTATTCAGGGATTTTTTTTTTTTGCTCTGTTTTCTGAAAAAAAAAATTGTCAAGTGAGTGAAGTTGTTATTTAATACCAACTTACAGATCAATATGGGGGATATTGGAGAATAGGAGAGGGAGCAAGTCCATAAACGAGGGACATGTCCATCTCCTCATAAATTGGCAAAATCTCTCATATGAATGTGGGACTGGTCTCATGCAGTATCTTATCAACCAATTTTAACAAGAGTGAATTGTGGGTTTCCCATCTGGGGATCCCAAAATGCAGTCCCCAGAATGGCAGCATCTGCATCATCTAGGACCAGCTAGAAATAGCAATTTTCTGTCCTCACTGGACACGTGCTGAATTAGACATTGGGGAAGTGAACCTGCAATCTGTGTTTTCCGCAAGCCCTCTAGGTGACTCAAATGTACCACTGTTCAGAGAATCTGGAGAAGCAGGACCAGGTCACAAAGAAAACCTCAAAAAATCAAGACCCGAATTAAATAAAGTACCATAGCCACAGTTTCCTGCCGCACCCTGTTTCCTGACTGCAGAGTGCACAGACTGGCAGACCAGCCTCAGCTTCTTAGGCAGGGCCAGCAGCCCTCTTGGTTTTGAAGGTCCAGAAGCTTTATTTTATGGTACAAAAGAAAGGGCTTGTACAAAGGGCCCCTCTCAGGAAGGCTCACAGTCAGGCTTTTCTGAAAACAGGGAAACTCAGTTGCCCCTTTACTGATTTGCAAATAAGCCAAACTTGCTGAATGTGCTAGCCACGCCCCCCCATCCCTCCTTTAGTCCATTTCATTCCCATAGGAAGGGTAAATGTGAAACAAAAATTAAATTAGAAGGAGGCAGAATCAGGCAGAAGGGACACAATTGTTTTGTTCGAATATCTTATGGCATCTGGTTATTCTGCATAATCCACCTGATTATTATTTCTGACACAGAAACCATGCAGGTGGATTCTACCAGTCAGGGTTCTCCCTTCCCTTGGGCAGCAGTGGATCAAAACTGCCACTGCCCCTTTCTCACACTTCTTTTCTGTGCTTCCTAATTTAGGGATGCTAATATCATAGATTATGTTGGGTTCAGGTCTCATGCAGCCATAGGAGCTCTCGTGTGTATGTAAGTCGAATTTATATTCATATTGTCGGACCCATTGTGTGTGGCATTCATTAGTCAGGTTCACAGGGAAGGAGAGGTGACTGTCCTTCTGTCTATAATCTTCATGTATTTAATATGTTTGTATTCCAATTACACTAGCCATTATATGATGACAGAGGGCTGAAGAAGGAGAGAGAAAATGCAAGATAAAGAGAAAATTGATGTGGCTGGAGATATATTCTTGAAAAACAGATAAGGGATACAATCTTGCTTAAGAACTTCGGCTTTTAATTTAATAGGATTCAAGTCTTAAAGTGATATACTTCACTCTTGGGGAGTTAGGTATCTCTCTTAAACCAGGAGATACTTTGAGACCTCTTTTTTTTTTTTTTTTTTTAATATTTTAAGAGAAGTGGATAAAGAAGAGTCTCTTGTTGGCTCCTCTCTTTTGCTTTGTATAACTGTTGTTACTTGATACAGTATTATTAATACTACTTTGTTGCCTTCTCCAGCTTCTAAGCACTGCTTCATTCAGGGGAACTATGAGCAGATGAATGGAAATACCTTTGTGGAGAGGGAGCCAGTGAAACCCCTGCCTTAAAATGCTCTACTAGAGCCATTCTCCCATTATTTCCACTCCCTATTGTTTCTGAGGCAGATGTGTGTGTGTGTGTGTGTGTGTGTGTGTGTGTGTGTGTGTATTGAACGGACCAGGAATTCTGTACCTAATTCTAAGCAGGGACCAGTTATTGAAAATACCCACTTTTATTTTTACCCTACTACCTTTCAAGCCTACCCTCTTCCTCTTCTATTCTTTTTATTCTACTTATTTCATGGACCCTTCTCCTCCCCATGAAGCCCCTATAGCCCATCCTGGCCAGCTTGGCAGGTTAGTAAGCCCTGGTCAGATTTAGAGGCAGAACTCAGGATAAGTGTTCAGAGTCTACGGTGCACACATGCGGCCTCTTTATAAGCCTGACTCTCTGCTCTGAATCTCCCAGATGCTCTGTGTTTCTGCTTCTGGCGCTTTCAGTAGTAATGTCTCTAACTGTAATGAGTTTTTATCACCTTGAGAAGTACCACAGCAGGTTCCAGGTCTAAGCTCTCATTTTTACACCCGTAGGAGAAATGAAATCCATTGGAAATTAATCATCCATCATTTGAGGGCTACTTTGGATCCCCTTCTCCTCTTTCCATCAATACATATTGCTCAGTACCCATCTCCAGTGAGGGAGGGCCCTCCACGTTCAGTGGATAAACGGGACTCCCTCTAGGACTGATAGCACTGCCAGAAAACTTCCTCGATGGGGCTTTTAACTTCCCTACTTCAAATAAGTTAGGAGATATCTAATTTAAGGATTAAAATAAACACCTAGCAAAAAAGTGGGTGGTATGTTATTATACTGACCTTTTCCTTGATAATAAATCTGATGAAATCCTTGTCATAACTCTTGAAGGAGATTTTTTGTATTCTCTTAAAGTAACAGGCTGTTCTCCTTTCTATTGGACTGGAGACCTAGGTGTTCACTTTGCCGAGTTCCCTGCCTCCGCTGTTTCTAAGACTCTCTGATCATAGTCATCCCCTCTGCGTACCATCTTAACATACCCAGAACCAAGGCATAGAATTTCCCCATTCCCTTTGCATGAGATGCCTGTCTGACTCATCACACCCCCTTTGCCCTGTCTGATAGACAGATGAATATTTAGGGACACAATAAATGCCTATGTGTCAAGATCAATTTTGCCACTAGCACCCCATCAATTTCTTCCCTTAGTTATGACATCTCCCCTAGATAAATTGTAATATTTCTTTTCTTGTATTTTCCAAAAAGGAAAAAAAAAAATCAGTTTTAGCTCAAATAAAATGAGGGCCCCACTGCCTCACTTAAATACGTGCCAGGCATGATTTCTAATCCCCCATTTTACTATGTTCCATAAGCATCTGACATTTACTCTGGTGATGTATATTTAAAATGGCCTTTATGTTTAGTACCCAAGTTTATAAGAAGTGCTGGTCCACAGCTATTTTTGTTTGCAGAGACTAGTTATTAACCAGACTAATTATTATCCTCTTAAGAAGTGCCTTGTCCCCAGTCACCTCTGCTGCACTGTGGCAGTGGAAAGGAGGACTGCCCAGCCACTCCTTTGTTTAACGTTGATATAAACCAGTGCAGGCAGGACTGCGCACCTGGGGAAATTTAGAATGAGTACAATCTGAGACCAGTAGTGTCAGAAACATGGCCTGCACTATTCTCACTTAATATATACTGACTCAGGGCCACCTGGTGGCTCAGTCAGTTAAGTTTCTGCCTTCAGTTCAGGTCATGATCTCAGGATTCTGAGATGGAGCCCAGCATCAGGCTCTGCACTCATCTGGGAGCCTGCTTCTCTCTCTTCCTCTGTTCCTCCCCACTGCTCATGGTCTCTCTCTCTCAAATAAATAAATATATATATTTAAAATGTACTAACTCGTTTAATCCTTACCACACTCCTGCCATTTGGATACTAATTGTATGCCTATTTTATAGATTAAAAATATATATATATTGAGGCACAAATAGAACAAAAAAGCTCCCAAGGTCACAGAACCAAGAAATGGTAGCACCAAGAAACAGACCAGGCTCTCTGTCTCCTGAGGCCAAGCTCTAACTAACACAGTAAATTAACTCTAATTGACATACAGAGAGAGATGATTTATTAAAAAAGACAACAGCAAGCCCAACAAGCCTAGGCAAAAGACCCAAGGAGAGAGTTCACAGAAAATATCTTACATATGTGAAATGATGAAATCAAAATCATACAGCAATAACATCTTTCATTTACTGTACTGGCAAAAATCCAAAAGTTTAGTAATACATGCTGCTGACAAGATGGTTGGGGAAACAGGTAGTCTCATAGATTGTTACTAGACGTGAAAGATGGTAAAATCCCCATGGAAAAAAAATCTATCAACAACTACCAAAACTACAGATGCATCTACACTTTAAATCTCTGGGTCTCTATTCCAAACACACACTTTCCCTTGTCTAAAACACATGTGTACACACACACACACACACAAATGCATGGTAGTTTGAGTGGCATTGTACTAGCAAAAGATTGAAGCAGAAATTCACTCTCATCTGGGAACAGGCTGCTAGTTAGATGAACTAAAATACATGAATACAAAGGAATACAAAGCAGCTCTGCAAACATAGTAGATATATTGTTATAAATATGGAGACAACAGTATATATACTCTACTACTTTTTGTATCAGGAAGGGTGATAATATAATTTTTCTTTCTTGTTTTCTACAAGTAAACATTGGGTGGATAAACAAAACACAAATAAGTTCTACAAGTCCGTAGGATAAAGGGGTATGGAGGGTAAAATGGGCATCAAAATTTTCCTGTATACTTTTTAAAATAGGAAGGTGTTTGAATCGTGTAAATGTACCAACATTTCAAAAGATTATATTAAATAATTTGAAAATGGGATGCTATGTAGCTCATACAATCCAGAGGAGCTGCGTATCTGATTATAACATCTCTCTTGTTTGCAATGAAAAGAGAGAACGTTTCTCTAGGCAAATATAAATGTTCCCTATCAATCCCCTCCTCATGTTACCCAGATCTTCTGACACCAGGCTTTGGAAATGACATTCAGTTACTGCTTGTTCTTCTTCACAATAAATGAACAGTGGTGGGGGGGGGAGTATTCTTGTTTCCAACTCTCCCCACTTCACAGCCCTATAATCAAGTTCAAGTGTAGTGACATTACTTGATGTGTCCTGGAGCAAAAAGACTAGTGAATATACTGTATTATTAGGCTCCTGTGAAATTATAGAAGGTGATTGCTCCCTTCCCTCGACAATACATATGTGACCATTATCTGGGAAGTGAAGTGCATAAAAATAGACAATGTTAATAAAAGAATTGAAAATATTATTAGAAGGTGCATCAAATTAAGCTGATTTAAAGGCTACAAGGCTCTGAAATTTATGGCTAGTGTGCCATGGGCTCATTGGGATTGTAATTTGGAGAATCCCTATAAAACCTGGACTGGAGCCATCCCTCCTTACTCAAGGCAATTTCTTCCTATAAAGCTTCCCTAAGTGGAGTGCAATGAAAATATCCGGGCATGTGACTTTTTTCTCTCCTACCTGAGTGCTGGTGGGTTGGCTACAATGTAGAACATGCTAATATATGTGAGCAAAAAGTGAGGGCCCTGGTTTTCCTCCTTCACACAGCCCTGGAGGTTCAGAGCAATCCAGAAAAGAGGTTTTTCATGGAAAGTGGCCTCCTTTTGTAGCTGAAAGTACTGAACTTGAAGCCACTATCATAAATATCAATGCCTTTTTACCTGGCATGCTGGTTGAACCTTATTAACCTGAAATATTTCCTGGGCTAGTGACACTGGAGCCTCTAATAACCTTTTAGTCAGCTGCCTTGATACTTAATGTGTTTTAAACATTTTTGGCACAATTGCTTTCTGAAGTGATCTCACACAATATATTCAGCCTCAGCCGTCTCTGATGTTATAGAACACTTGTTGCTGGGAATAATATTTTCTGTGATAAAACACCTGCTTCATTATGACATGTTAAACATTTAAAGATAGTTTCCGATGGGTTTTGTTTTTGACGGGAACAGGAATGTAAATTCCTGGTGGGTGAGTGGTGAGCATGGGGGATCTCACCCCCTCAGTAAATGGTGTGACTTATGCCACTGGAAGCATCCAATGACACTGCAGTCTGGAGTACTGGAAAGTCACTTTTTTTTTTTTTTCCTAACGTGCTTTAATTGCTTTTTGCTGGGGCCAGGGATATTTATGAGTTAGGAGATTGCCAAGTTATTTATTAGATGGAGTATCTAGGGATAGACTAATATAAATCACTTAGGCTGGTATTGAATATACCAGACACTCAGTAATTTAAAAAGCTTTAATAAAAATGCTAAAATATGAGACTTGTCTTTGGCTGTAATGAGACTCAGTTATCATGTTTTTATCAGTGATATTCAGTCACGGTCCCCCCCTCTCCCTTTTCCTAGTATAAGAAAATGCGGATGCAATCGTTGTTTCCAGACTCTCCGGATTCGTTTAGAACCGAGAAAGATTTTAAAATTTTGAGGGAAGACTCAGATGAGAATTACATGGAGGGTCTCATGGCTGAAATTCCTCTTAAATTCCTCATATTAAGAAATCTAGCATGTTCTTTCATATTAGAAATCTTTTTTTGTGGATCTAACATGTTGGAGGATAAGAAAATGGGAGAATATACAGTTCACATGACCTGAAGAAACCTTCCATAGAGAGTCTTCTATGTATGCAGATCACATTACTGTGAAAGCTGTAGCCAGTCCCTGATTTGCAAAGCACAGAGTCAAAACTCCTCAAGTTTAGAACCAGTGGAATCCCTAAGAACCAAGACAATAACTTTCCTTTTCTTTAGTGGGAAAACGGAATTATAGATACGATTTTTTCTATTAATTTTTCAAATATTTTTCTATGATTTTTAAAGTGTACTTTTTTCCCATATTCTTCTTCTTTTTTTTAAGTTTTTAAGTCCAGTTAACATAAGTGCTACATTAGTTTTATGTGTACACTGTAGTGGCTCAGCACTTCCATACATCACCTGGTGCTCGTCATGCCAAGTGTACTTCTTCATCCCCATCACCTATTTCACCCAATTTCTACTCTCTCCCCTCTAATAACCATCAGTTGGTTCTCTATAGTTAAGAGTCTGTTTCTGGATTTCTCTCTCTTCCTCCCTCCCTCCCTCCCTCCCTCCCTCTTCTCTCTTTTTTTCCTTTGTTAATTTGTTTTGCTTTTAAAATTCCACATGCATGAAATAGTATGGTATTTGTCTTAAAGCTTACTTATCTTTATGATCTAATTTATTAATAACTAGAAAGTTTTTAGGAAACTTTGATCATCCTCATGTGATGAATGACTAAAATGGTAGGTCATGGAGAGTAAGGGAACTGCCATTTTCATTAAACTGTGGAATGGAAGAGAGATCCAGTTCTGGACAAGATTATGGGCAAGGGCCCATTTCTTCATACTTTCACATGTGCTACCTTTCTCCCATGATGAAGAGTTTCTGTGTCTGATTCCAAGGAATTCCTTTCTTCATTCTATCTCAGACCTGCTAGGTGCACAGTGACTGCATCTTGGGTGTAGGGGTGAGGTGAAATGACCTAGCTTTGCAGCACAGAATAGGTGGAGGAGAGAAGAGTAGAAGGAACACCTAGTTGGCAGGAGGGGTAATTACTGGGGAGAATGGGAGACTGATTTCTGATGGACTATCCAAGCATGATACTAAGTCCGATGGAGGCAGTCAGCTCAGTTCAGAAGCCACCTATACTCTGAGGTTGCTGTTCAGTTGAACAGACCTCAGCAGAATCATGCAGCTGAGCCTTGACATCAGAAAGCTCTGTGGTGGTGTGTGGGTGGCTGGCACAGACAAAGGCAGGAGCCAGCTGGTGCCAGTCTTCAATATGGAGCAAGTCAGGAAGGCTTGGAGAGGCTGGGTGAACCTGCCCTAAGACCAGTGTGTCCTTCCCAAGGGGTAATCCAGGTCTGAGTGGAACTGGGGTATTGGGTAGGATTACAGGACACACTCTGAAGAAGGACATGGAGGAAGCCCATCTCCCCTCACCCCTCCCTGTTCAAAATAAAACAATTCAGATTTGGAATAGGCAAACAAGTTGGAAACACAAAAGTAATATCCGAGAGTACCTACTGACAAGAGAAATCAGAAGGGACAGAGGTTGATGGCAGGGTTGGGGCTGGGGTCATGAAATTCTGAGTGTGGACACCTTTGGCCTAATTTTCAGCCCAGATTTCCCCCTAGACACACCTATCCCATCCGAGAAGCACTTAAATACAGCAAGACTGAGACTGTAGATGAGGGGCCTCCAGGACTCTGTGGTGATACTCTGGGGCAAACACCAGGTGATCTTGTCCCTTTCCAGACTTTGCTGGAATATCTATAAGGTAGAAGATATAAATAAGGGGTCCACAAACTTCAGGCAGGAAATGAGAAGATGCTGTGGTCAAGAAGATGCTGGAACATTACCTGCATTTGGCTTTCCACCTACTCAGTGGGGCAAGGGTTGCTGGTAATATCTGCCCTTTCAGATAATCCAAGTGAGGACCACTTCTCTAAGCCCTACAGGAATTCCCAGGGGTGCCTAAGTGGCTCAGTCAGTTAAGGATTTGCCTTCAGCTCAGGTCATGATCTCAGGGTCCTGGGATTGAGCCCTGTGTTGGATTTTTTGCTCAATAGGGAGTGTGCTTCTCCTTCTCCCTCTCCTTCTGTGCTTTCTCCACCTGCCCCCCATCAAATAAATAAAACTAAATAAAATAAAATAAAATAAAAATTCCATTACCCCCATTACCTGCCACACTGTGTGCAACTTCAAAAAAATTCCAAGTACTAGGGTGCAGAGATCAAGTCTCTTGGAGTCAGGCACACTTGGACGACATCGTGTATGCCTTTGTATGTGGCCTGAGACCTTGCATTCTGAAATCATTCAGAACAGGATATACACATCTCAGCTTTTCCTTTTTTCTGGATCTGTGACATTAGATAACTTATTTATCTCTCTCTCTCTGCCTCTGCTTTCTTGTCCTTAAAAATGTGAAATAGTAATCCAGCCTCATAGGGTTTTCACAAGGATAAAATAAGTGGTGTGTGACAGATTCTTTCTATGGTACCTCCAGACACTTACGAAGTTCTCAAAAAATGAGAGTTGCTGACAAAAATAAATAAATAAATAAATTTTTAAAAAAGTAAAAATATTCTAGAAGTGGAATCAAAGAGTTCATGATATTGACATTCACCATGTCCTGGCACCATGAGAAAATGCTTTTCTATTTATTTGCCCTTTATTCTTCACTTGGACCTGTGAGTTACCTATGGTCACTACCCTGCTTTGCAGTTTGGAAACTGGAGGTTAGAAACATTTAAACATTTGTTCAAGATCAGCTATGAATGAACAAGAGGGGTAGACCAGGTTGCATTAACAAAATAAGCTACGACAAAGAGGCAGAGTAGAGAAAGGGAGAGATCCAAAACCAGTGCCTACAGATCCCTAATTCCAAGGGGTCCTGGCATGAGAGACATCTGGGTTAAAAGAGGTTATGGGAATTCTCTCCACCTCCCAACAAATACTTGACAGAACTGGGGCTAGACCCAAAGGGTTTTGTTAGCTGTAAAATGAGGAGGTTGTACTAGATGATCCCTAAGGTCTCTTTTTGACTTGAAAATTATATGATGTAAATTAAACCCTGTGATTCTAAGGGTGTGTGTGTGTGTGTGTGTGTGTGTGTGTGTGTGTGGTGAGAAATCTCAGGGAGAGGCAGCAAGTCAGGAGAGCAATGAACAAAAGGAGCCTCCCAGAGGGAGGGCATCTACATGCCCTAGAAAGAACAGGGTTGGATGAGAAAGACTCTTTGACTGCATGTAATTTTTCTGATCATGGTCAGTTGCTTGAATTGTGCAAATTAAAAATAGGAGCTGTGTGTCTAAGTCTATAAATAATTTCTGTAAGTGACACTGTAGAGACACCCTTACAAACGAGCTCTGCGAAGATTGTATGGCTTGTGATGCTGCCGGGTCCCTGGTGTGTGTTTATGTTTCTGTAATTCATAATCATTTCTTCTCATTCTCCACCATTCCTCTCATCAAAATAGAAACAAGAAGAGAAAAGCAATCAGAGTGCAGCAGGTCTAATCTTACCCAGCATAATATAAAACAGTAACACACTAGGACATGTGGGGAGACCAAGTTCACACTCAGAGTCCATATAACTGAACAAGGATCTGCCCCTGCCTCTCAAGCATTAGGATGTCACCTCATGAAAGTAGGGCAAGTTCCTACTCTCTGGCTGCTCCCACTGGATCCTGAGAAGTTGTGCTACCTGGAAAATCTCTTGCACTCCCAGTTAAATTCAGCACACATCGATTGAGCACCTACTAGTAGCCATGCATTGAGCAGCCCTGGGAGACTAAGATGAACAAATAGCGGTCCTGGATCACACAGATCCCCCATCCCAATGGGCAAGAGAGACATAGCAAACAGTAGAACACTATGAGAAGTGCTTTGAACTGTACATATAGGCTGTCAATCCCGAACTTTGTTCATCTTACCTCTTAAGTGCCTGTCCCATTTGTCCCTCTCTGCTCTCATTTGTCCCTCTCGGCCCCTCGCTCCTGCTGGCATGCTTGTCCAAGCTGCCACCACCTCACTACTGGACAGCATCCTGGCTAGTTCTATCCCTCCTTGGCTTTGCTCTTTCTGTTCTCCACACTGCAGCCAGCAGGAATGTATTTGCAATGCCAATCTGTCCAGTCTCCAACACATCATCACCACCATCATCATCATCATCATCATCTTTAGAGAGTTTAATACTCTCTGCCATTTCTTTTATAAAAAGGGCCCAAACCTTAGCATTTCTTCCTATAGCCTGTAGGGTCTGACCCTGCCCATCCACTCTCCATTTGTGTGATTTTATGGTTTTTGACTTCAGCCACAGATACCCAAGTGAACCATATTCTCTGTCTCTGCAGAGCCTGTAAATATGTTGGTGCGCCTGCCCAGCTCTGCCCAGAACAAACACTTCACACAAACCCACTGACCAGGACAGGCCCCCTATAATGGGCTGTCCCAGCACCTTATACCACCATGTCATAACACACTCACACACTGATTCCTGTGATCATTTATCAGTGTCAGTTTTCTCCTCTAGACAGTAACCTTCATAATTCACATGCGAGAAAGACATTTCTATCTACTCTTCTCCCTGAAGATAATGCCCAAGATACAGTAGGCACTAAATAAATGCTTTTGGATGAATGTATTACATCATTATGCATAGGTAGACCTGGGAGGCACATGCTTACATTTTTCTTTGGAATGGGGAGAACTGATGGAGGAGGGGGGGTTATATCTCAGTATCAAATTTCAGTTATGAGTAGGGCTTATGCAGATAGATGAGTGGGGAAGAGGCACAAGAACAGAGAGTACAGCATATGCACAAACATGGAAGCATCGCCAATCACATGGACATGGGTAGGGTAGCATTCATTGTTTTGAAATGAAAGGAAAGGGGAAACAGTGGGCAGGTAATGAGAGACAGAGAGATTAGTGGAGGCAGGTTGAGCATCCTGCACTGAGCTATCAATAAATGAAAAAGATATTTTCTGAAAACCCGCACATAGGAAGTTGGCTTCTCTCCTCATTGCACAGCTCTGGTTCTCCTTCTGAAGAAGGAGCACGATAGGCTGTGCTTTGTTTTTTGTAACATCTGCATGGCATTATAATCCATTTACCAGGATGATCTTCGGTAAATGCACAGGGTTGCGCAACAATCACCACTCACCTGTTCTAGAACATCTTCATCACTCCAAAAAGACACTCTGTGCCCATTAGCAATCACTCCCTTTCTGCCCCCTCCCCAGCCTCTGGCAACTTTCGCAGGTACCTTCTCTGTCTGGACTTTTCATTTATTTTTTATTTTTTTATTTTTTTAAGATTTTTATTTATTTATTTGATAGACAGAGAGAGATCACAGGTAGGCAGAGAGGCAGGCAGAGAGAGAGGGGGAAGCAGGCTCCCCGCTGAGCAGAGAGCCCAATGTGGGGCTCAATCCCAGGACCCTGAGATCATGACCTGAGCTGAAGGCAGAGGCTTAAACCACTGAGCCACCCAGGCCCCCCTAGACTTTTCATTTAGATGGAAATCATACAATAAGTGGTCTTTTGTGTCTGGCATCTTCCACGTAACATAATGTTTTCAATGTCAACCATGTTGTAGCATGCATCCTTATTTTATTCCTTTTGATAGATGAATAATATTCCCTTGTTTGGATATACTTTATTTTGTTTATCCTTTCAGTTATTGGTGAACATTTGCATTTTTCCCTTTTTTTTTTTAATCTGTTATGAATAATGCTGTTATGTACATTTGTTCACAAGTTGCTGTGTGGGCAAGTGTTTTCATTCCTCTTGGGTACATACCTAGGGGTGGAAGACATGGTAACTCCATCCTTCAGCCATGAAGAACGGCATGATTGTTTTGAAGACAACTTCACTGCTTTACAATTCCCACAGCAGTGTATGAGGGTTCCAATTTTTCCATGTCCTTGCCAACGTTCATTAGTATCTTTTTTTTTTCTTTACTACAACTGTCCTAGTGGAAGCAAAGCAGGTTCTTATTGAGGTTCTGATTTGCATTTCTGTAATGAGCTATGATACTAAACACCTTTTCAAGTACCTACTGGCCATTTGTATATCTCCTTTGGAGAAATGTCTATTCAAATCTTTTGTCTATTTTTTAATTAGGTTATATCTTTTTATTGTCAATTGTGAAAATTTTTACATAGTTTGTATGCTAGTCCTTTATCAGCTGTATTATTTGCAAAAATTTTATCTCCTGTGAGCTATCTCTTTCACTTTTTCTATGGCATTCTTTGAAGCACAAAATTAAAAGCCTTTTTTTTTTTTCTATTTTGATGATGTCCAATTTATCTATTTTTTTCTTTTGTTGCTTGCACTTTTGCTGTCATATCTAAGAAATCACTGTCTGATCCAAGATAACAAAGATTCACACCTGTGTTTTCTTCTTTTAGGTCTGACTTTGAGGTATTTGATCCATTTTGAGTTAATTTTTTGTGTATAAAGTGAAGTAGGAGTCCGACTTCATTCTTTTGCCTGTGGATATCCAGTTGTCCCAGCACCATTTGTTGAAAAGACTATTCTCTCCTCATTGAATTATCTTGGCACCTTGTTGAAAATGAATTGACCATAAAAGTATGGATATATTTCTGGGACTCTCAATTCTATTCCATTGATATATATGTCTACCCTTAATGCTGATTTTTAATAGATAATGTTTCCTAGAAATATGTTCAGGATTAAAACAAATAATGTATACAGAGCAATTAGTACCAGGCTCAAAGAACTAAATACTAGTGATTTTGTTACTGCTGCTGGTGCTATTACCACTTTGTTCTCTGTAGAAGCCGCACTGGACAGTTAATATTGCTAGAAGATCACCAATTCACAGAATTTAAACTGGAAAGGATCTGATAAATCCCAATCTAGTTTCTTCAAATAAAATCAGCCAAAAGAAACAAATGAACACCACCACCACACCACACACACACACACACACACACACACACACCTAAATCAGAAGGGTTAAGTGATTTACAAAAGATTGTACAGCTGTGAGGAACCAAGATCAGAATCCACTTATCCCACACTTCATATCTTGCTTCTGACACAATGTCATTACTATTTGCATATACAAAATATGGCATGACCTAGCCTAGCATGTATGCTATAATTCCCAAATTAGTTTCACCTTTAGTTTATGAAATAAGCTCCCTTGTTAAAAAAAAAAAATGTTAACCCTACAAGAATAAAAGAAATTCTTTAAAAGTATTTACTGTATTATTTTTATAAATTAGCTTTGAGTATAATGGAAAGCATTTCCCCTTTATGTTAGCTTTCTCATGGTCTCTTAATATTTTGTTATTCTCTGAGAATAACAAGAATGGGGCAGGGGGAAGATAAAACAGTAATAGCTATTTAAGTCTTTTTAAAACATTCTTTCTGGGTTGCCTGGGTGGCTCAATTGGTTAAGCATCTGCCTCTTGATCTCAGCTCACCTCATGATTTCAGGGTCATAGAATTGAGCCTCATGCAAGGCTTCACTGGACATGGAATCTGCTTGAGATTCTCTTTCTCTCTCTCCCTCTGCCCCTCCCCCCATCTCAAATAAATAAAACCTTAAAAAATTGTCTCTAATCTAATCTCCACATTCCTATGTGGCATGTATCTTTATGCCAATTTTAGGTATATGGTGGAGGAAGCTGAAGCTTAATCGCTTTCAGTTTTGTTTTGTTTTTTTTTCAATCACACAGAAAGTAGTTGGAAGAAAAATGGTATTTAAACTTCAGCCTTTATGATTATAAATTACAAGATGTTTTTTTTTAAATGGTGTCATCTAGTTTTAAACAAAACACTTAAAGCCTAATTAGCAAAGACTGTGGTGGGACAGAGGTAGGGCAGGTTTGAAATGCGTGAAATTATCGTCCTTGAAATAATGCAGCATGGCACTCAAGCCTGTACCTTGTCTTCTACAAACAGAAACAGACACTCCCTAAAATAAAAGATATAAGGAGGAGCCAGGCAATTTCTTTAAACAAACCTGTGTGATTTGCCCTGTGCATTTGCTTAAGCTCCATTATTCAGCTAAGGAAGAAGAAGAAAATCATATTTATTGAATATTTACTTTTTATCCTGGAAGCATATATAATGCAGTCTTCCCAGTTATCCAAGGGGAGCATCACCTATATATAAGTTCTGACTTAACTCTGAAGGAACTGAAATTCAGAAAATGAAGAATTAGTCACAGACTAAGCTATCTGATTCTAAATAGCATGAATAATATAAATGAATATATAAACACGAATAATAGCAACTAACATTTATTAAGTACTTATTTCCAGGTACTGTGCTAATGTCCTATACACATTTAAAGTTAACTCTAATAAGTAACTAGAAAGAGAATTGTTGTCTTCATGTTACAGTGGAAGAACTAGAGGCTCAGAAGAGTTAAGCTAAGATTGCCCAGGGTTACACAGGTATCTTGGACCCTAAAATTTAGGTTCTGTTACATGGCTTTCTCATATGCTATTCCAATTATATCATTGTCAACTTTATGGAGGATGGTGTTAATATGTCCAGAATCACACGTTTCAATCCCTAATTTACTCAGGATTTCTTCCTCACAAATGCATAATAACATGTATAAGAAACTATAATTGACCTTTGAACATAGGGGATAGATGTGTCAACCTCCCATACAGTCGAAATCCCTGTATAACTTTCGACTCTCCAAAACCTTAACTACTAAGAGATTACGGTTGACCAAAAATCTTGCTAATAACATAACAATTGGTAACACATATTTTATATGTACTTTATCCTGTATTGTTATAATAAACTAGAGAAAAAATGTTACTAAGAGAATCAAAAGAGAGAGAAAATACATGTATAATACTTTACTGTAAAAAATGCATATTAATATACCCATTTAGTTCAAAGCTGTGTTGTTCATGGCTCAATTGTACATATAATAACCATTTATTTATTCCACAAAATTTTTTTAAGCAACCATGTGTTAAGCATAATTCTAAGTAGTGGGGATACAGTGGTTTATAAAGCTTATAGCTTAGGACCAGAAAGACTTTAAACAAATAATTATACTAATGTATATGAAAGCACAAAGCTATATAAAAATCATTAAGAAAATTTAGAGTTGAGAAGAGATTGTAACAGAAGGATTTGAATTAGATGGGTTGGGGGGAGGTCTAGGGTCCTAACAAAGACTTCTCTGAGGAGCTAACATAAAAACTGAGCCCTGATTGGAAAAGAAAAAAAAAAAATGATGAAAGTGGGTGGGTATTTCAGGAAGAAAAAAGGGCAAATGTCAGATCTCTAAGATGGAAAACACTTGACAGATTATAAGATATCCAATTTAAAAACCTATGCTTTCATATATTATATTAAGTGGGAAAAGGATGCTACTACACGTCAGGTTTTGGTTTTTTATAATAAGAATAGGAGGATAAATATAGCAGATCCCTTCCATGGAATAGCTCAGTTGCAAAGATAAATTGTATGATAAAGACATAAACAAGAATGCCTTGGGAGCAGAAGAGAGAGCAGCTAAGACATCATAAAGGAGCTCATGTTTGAGTTGAGTTGAATTGAGGGATGGATGCGGATTTCATGTGGCAGAGAAGTGGAAAGGTACTTACCCAGCAGAAGGGATAATATGTGTAAAGGCACAAAGATGAGAGAAGTTGGGGGGCAGAGGACTACATATTAGAGAAGGGGCCAGTAGTTAAGCTATGGCCAGACTATGAATGGTTTTGTAAATCCTGTTAAGAAGTTTAGATTTTCCAGTCTTAGATAGGGGCAGATATTTGGGGTGTTAGGCAGAAGAAAAAATATTTAAGAGGTGATTGTGGTAGGTTTATAGGGTTTGAATTATAAAATGGTGGCAGGTTGAGAAATTAAGAGACTTTTGTAATATCCAAAGCTAGAGACAATAAGCTTCTCAACTAATCCAATGGCAGTATGAGTGGAGTGGATGGGGCAGGTTCGAGATGTATTTTGTATTTAAGAGCAGCTGGCCGTGCTAAGGCTAAAGAAAGAATGTATAAATACCTCATGATAACCCAGAACCCTAAGATACTTTGGAAATCTGCTTCTTCCTCTGATTGTTATCTGATAAAATATTATCTCTCATATATATGAGTGTATATATTATATATAATATATACACACATATGTGTGTGTTGTGTATGTATACAGATATATAGAGTGTCAGGCAGTATTTTATTTGTGTGTGTGTATATATATATATATATATATATATATATATATGTATGTTTATGTGTCTATATCTATTGAACTATTTTTCTATTTTTTAATTTACTTATCATAAAGGACCACAATTTGTGCACTGAACAATCTGCACAACCATATGAGTGGTTGTAGCCCACCACCATCAACGATGCGTGCACTCTTGGCAGGTCTGGGGGCCCCTCGTGTCTGCAGCTATGACTAAAACACACTGTGCTTGCTATTTGTCATCTTTTACTTAGACTTGTGTGAGTCCTATCATTTTTTGTGAGTGATTTTAATATTTTGGTTAAGACTTGTACATTTTTGTGTTTACCTGTATAACCATAAACACTAGTTATATAGATAGATAAATGGATAGATAGATACATAGATACATACATTGACACATAGATTTATAGATACTTGGAAACAGATCCATTTGCCATAAATAAGTGTCTGCAAATGGAACAAAGATCTCCTTTGTTCCAATAGGTAGAAGTATTTATTCATTTTCAAGTACTCCTTTCTTCAAAAAATTTGTCATGCTAACAAAGGGAGGGCCATTAAAAGTATTGTCAAATTCAATTCAGATTCAAACTTAAACTGGAAGCATTGAGAGCTGCTCTTGGTAAGTGCTGCTTGCTCTTAGCAGGCCCTGGATTAACAAAGATGATTAAAATGGGCTCCTCCCCTTCGTGCTATGCAATGTGTTGGGGAAGCAACTGGCACAAGGTGGTTTTGTTCTTTATGGTTAAGTGCTGTGAGGGAAGATACACTGGGAGATCATTCAAAGCAGAGGAAACAAAATAGACAAATATAAATACTGTGTTTGGGGTATCGATAAGACAAACAAAGAAGCCGCTTAATCTGATGGAAAGAATTCTGCCATTTACTGGCCATGTCCTTTTGGGTAATTTACTTAACTCTCCCCTGGCTTCAATTTTGTTTTCATTTTCAATTGTGAGAATATTTATTTCATAACTTGTAAAGTAGCCATAAAATAATATATGTGCAACTTTTGAAAATGAGCATTTTATGTTAACATACATTATTGCATTGTATATATTAATAATAAGGGTATCATAATTGAGAAAAAAACTTTTTTTCATCCCAGTTCACTCTTTGTGCTTCCTTTCTTCTTGGTGTACACACCCTTAAAGCTATACTTATCTTTCTTCCTTTGAGAAAGTGGCAGGGCCATTCTGGAAGTGCTGGGGTGGAGTAGGGGTTGCAGTTAGCACTGCCTGGGGCTTGGTGGGAGTGTGGATCAGTTTTGCAACTGCACCCCAGGAACTAACATCCTAATGGGTGACACTGGCTGAGTACCTAGAGAATGAGGCAGTCATGCTAAATATCCACGGAATTTTACAAATATCTATTTAAGCCAGGACCCCTTGAACTATCAGATGAAACATAGCATGTACAGAATTGGTGATTCTGAACTGGGGCTTGAGTTGGAAGATGTGGCCCTGGACATCGCATGTACTAAATTATCCTCTACGAACCTGACTGTACAACCCCCTCCCCTGAGCTGTGTCTATCTTAACACCAGCACCAGGGAGACTCCCGGGTCTAGAGAAAGAACTTCAGAGGGCCCAACACATCCAGCTAAAGCAGACATTATTCTGAGAATATTGCAGAAGGTGCACTGAAGTTGTTGCTTTATAAAAGTGAAAAAAAGTATTGACATTTCTACCCAGAACTATTTTTTAACAAGCTAGAAAATACTGAAAAACAGGTAGTACAGTTATCTCAAGAGAATGCAGTGTAGTTAGAATGCACACTATTTTTTCCCAGTGTGTATTTGGATAAAATATGTGCAATGAAATTTCAGGCCAAATCCTAATGCAGAAATAATCCAAAATATGGCAGATTTATATGATAGGCAATTTTTTATTTATTTGCTAATGTGGATTCCCTTAAGAAGTCAAATGTTCTACATGTTACTTATGGCTTCTCCTTGAAAAGACTTAACTCTAAGGTCTCAGCAGCATAAAACTCCCGGCAGCAAAGTTGTCTGAATCAAGCATCAGCCATAATTCTCCTTTGCCACTGACTCTGGGTGGTTTGGAAACTACCAGTACTCTACCTGTTTGGTAATTAATAATTTTTAATTAAAATGGCAGTTTGAATAAATCAACATAGTTGTAGAATTTGAGCCTCCTCTCTTGCCATCCTTCGGAGAATCTGAAACGTAACAGAGAAGAAAGGTTTAGGTATCTGAAATCCTCCATTAAAAGCTTTGAGCTCTGGCCACCCCCCCCAAACCCCACCCCATAGTTTTTGGATTTGTTCCATTGTTCTTTGAATCTTTCTTTCCAAAAGGAATTAAGCAGGACCCTTTGTCAGCCTTGTGCTAGACAATGAGGAAATAGAGACGCATGGGACTCCATCCTAATCCTTGAGGAACTAACTCTAGGTAAAAAGACAGGCATGAAAAAAATCAGCTGGGACACCACATACCACAGGGAGAAAGGGAGGTGATTCTCTTCTCAGATTTGTGGAAAAGTGAGGGAAAACTGTAAAGGGGAGGTGCTCTTTGAAGTCCCTTGAGGGATGAGTCCTATCTTTCCAGGTAGGAAATGAAGAAAAGAAGAGGAAAACAAAGCAATGGAAGTATTTGTTTTTGCCAGGTTCCTGGGAGAGCCAGGTTTGAGCCCTAGCAGTGCACAGTATTAATGGCCACCTTGTTGGCAAATCTGAACATTATTGTTGAGACTAATACTGATCATAAAACCATGCTGTGCAAATATTTACAGGCTTACACCTCCTTTTGAGTAAAAAGAATCCTCTTCATGTGTTTTGTTTCTCCTTTGTTTCTTTATAGTTCCTCCCCAGATCATGAATATCTCCTCAGACATCACTGTGAATGAGGGAAGCAGTGTGACCTTGCTGTGTCTTGCTATTGGCAGACCAGAGCCAACTGTGACATGGAGACACCTGTCAGTCAAGGGTAAGTTCTTTACCTCTAGGAATTTTTCAGAGTTATTCTATTATTCTATTGAAGAATTTGTTCTAAAGCAAACCAAAACTTTGGGAATCAAAAAGCAATGCTGTATTTGTAACATAGTAAAAGCAAATATAGCAAAAGCAAATAGACCACATGCATCAGTCACTGAGTATTCCATTCCAAAAAAAGAAAAAAAAAAGGATTTACAAAGAGAAAATGTACTGAATTATTTTCTCAGTCCTTTTTATGATCACAGAAAACTTCTGTTTTCCCAGGCAGGAAGAACAGGAGTGCCATCACCTTAAACAAAGATACTAATTTCTTAAGGTAGAGATGCATGGGTCAGTTGGTCATTAGCCCTTTCTTTAAGAAGAGTGCTAGAAGGTTACCATGCCCTTTGTAAATGTTGGTATTACTGTGCATCCTTAAGAAAAAAGATCTCCTTACTCAGTACTTTCAGACCATTTCCCGGGAGCCACACCTATTTAACCCACACATCAATAGCCCACCCGGATGGAAGAAGGATGTTGGAAATGATGCGGTGCCCTCGGCATGCATGTGCTGGGCATGCAGTGGTTGGCATTCAATGTCAGTGATGATCTTCGCCACCTCTGTAGGAAGGGAACCAAAAGAACAGTGGGCCTTATCTCTTTGGAACGAAAACTTATTCTAAGTTGAACTTGAAGAGTTGGGTACAGAGTCACCTCGTGTATTTATACATTACTAGAAACTATGATTAATTCTAGAAATTATGTAAGAAACAAATGCTCCCTCAAGCATGAGAATATCCAAGCATAGCATGAAATTCAGTGAAACAGGAGAAGGTGTGGAGTATGCCTGTGTGTTATGTAAAAATAACCTAGATCTAGAGGAAACCGTAGGAACACACCTTCATGACTTTGAAATAGAGAATGTTTTGCTAGGACATCAAAGGATCTTACCACAAAAGAAGGAATCAAGAATAAATTTGGCTTTGTATCATTTTCTCATGGCTGCGGTAACAAAGTGCTACAAATGGTTTGGCTTAAACAACAGACATGTATTTTCTTATTGTTCTGGAAGCTATATGTCTGTGATTGAAGGGAGGTAAGGTTGGTTCCTTTCCAGGGTTGTGAGGGAGAACCTGCCCGATGCGTATCCATTACTTTCTGGTGGTTGGCTGGCAGGCTTTAATGTTTCTTGGCTTGTAGATGTATCCCCCTGATTCCTGCCTTCATTATCACATGACCTTCTCCCAGTGTGCCTCTCTTGGTATCCAATTTTCCTTTTACATAGGGACACCAACGTATCAGATTAGGGCCCAGTCTCATGACCTCATCTGATTTTGATAAACTTATAAAGACCCTATTTCCAAATAGGGTCACGTTCTGCAGCACTAGAATTAGAACTTCAAAGTATCGTTTTTGGGGAATGTGGGGGAATGCAATTCAATTAATAATGGCATCATCAAAATTAAAAACACCATTTAAGTATAAACAAATAGACAAGCCATAGACTGGGAGAAACAAAGAATTTTGGATTTTGTCTGGGTTATGTTTGAGTTTCATCTGGGTTACATGAAGAATTCTTACAACATAATTCTAAAAATCCATCTTGAAGTGAACAAAAAAATTGACAGACAATTCACATAAGAAGATCTCCGAATAAAAAGCACCTGAACATTTGTGAAATATATTTACCATAGAAATGAAAATTCAATCATAATGAGGTTCTACTCACAACTACTAGGCTGTCCAATTTAAAAACAACAACAACAACAGCAAACCCTGACAGTATCACCTGTTGGGGAGGATGTGGAAAAACTGAAACTCTTCCACATTAACTCTGGGACTATAAAATGCTATAAACACTACAGAAAACGGTTTGGCACTTTGTTACAGAGTTAAACATACACTTAACATATGACCCCCAATTCTGCTCCTGAGTGTTCACCAAAGATCAATGAAAATGTCTGTCTACAAATATACATTGCACATAAATATTATGGCAGCTTCATTTATAATAGCCTCAAACTAGAAAGAACCTTCAACAATTAAATAGATAAATTGTGTATATTTAAACAACAAATGACTTCTCAGCAAGTAAAAGTAATAAATCATTGCTGCATGTAACAACATAGATGATTCTCAAAAACAGGCCAAGCAAAAGCAGCGAGACACAAAATTACCTACTGCATGACTTAATAGGCAAAACTAAGCCATAGTGATTGAAATCAATTTACTGGTTACCTGGAGTAAGGATCTGGGGAGATGTGACTACAAAGGGGCACAAGGGAATTTTTTCAGCTGATGGAAATGTTTATATCTTCAATACAGTGCTGCTTATGTTGCCCCTTACATAAGTCAAAATGCCAAATGATACTCGAAAAAGGGGAACATTTTAGGGTGCCTGTGTGGCTCAGTGGGTTACAGCCTCTGCCTTCAGCTCAGGTCATGATCTCAGGGTCCTGGGATCGAGCCCCACATCGGGCTCTCTGCTCAGCAGGGACCCTGCTTCCCTTCCTCTCTCTGCCTGCCTCTCTGCCTACTTATGATCTCGATCTCTGTCAAATAAATAAATAAAATCTTTTAAAAAAATGGGAACATTTTATTGAAAGCAAATTAAAATCTCAATGAAACTTTAAAAATATCCACATAGAGGGCGCCTGGGTGGCTCAGTGGGTTAAGCCGCTGCCTTCGGCTCAGGTCATGATCTCAGGGTCCTGGGATCCAGGCCGCATCAGGCTCTCTGCTCAGCAGGGAGCCTGCTTCCTCCTCTCTCTCTGCCTGCCTCTCTGCCTGCTTGTGATCTCTCTCTGTCAAATAAATAAATAAAATCTTAAAAAAAAAATCCACATAGAGATAAAGAAATACCTGAAAATTTGCCCCTAATTTGTAACATAATTTATGTAAGCAGTACTTCCTAGATGAGAGACTGGATTTGTTACTAGGAGCACCATTTAAGGGAAAAGTTAAATGGTCTCATGTCCTCCATGTGAACAGAGATGTATGTGTCAACCCCAGCCTTGTTGTAGGGAAAGATAATACTAATAAATCCTCTGAACATTCTTTGTATACAGACCTCAGATATGGACACACAAAATGTCTATATTATAAAGTAATGTTAATAAGAATATTAAACTATACATGAGGGACATCACAAAGCCCAACTTTAGTGAAAATGAAGCAATAGCTTATGTTCCCAAAGACCTAAGTCGCATAGAAATTTTGCTTGAAGTGAGAGACAATTTCAGATTTATATTTCATAGAAAACTATGTCTAAACATCAGGCCAATTTCTATGTATTTGGTAAATTCAGAGATTTTTATAAATGCTTGAAATCTGAAAATGCATTTATTTGATCCTAAATGCATAATTCTCTGAGCCTAAAAATCTTTTGAAAGGCATTTCGACTTTGTGTAAGTGTTTTGAAGCAATACCTTCTAATGGTACACTGGTAAGGTTTCCCTCAAAATAAGGGAAATTCATCCATATTCTCAATCTTTTATACAACATAATAGTTACAATTCAGCCTCAAAAAAGCTCAGAAAACCCTACATTTAAATGATTCCTCTGCTCTTCAAATCTCTCAGGCTATGATCTACTTTCAGTTGCCTTTTGCTTTTTTACAGCTTCCGCCTTCACTGGCTGTCTTTCTTTCCCCCATTGTCTTTCTCCTCCTCTCTCCATGATATTTAAACATTTAAACTCAAAGCATTGTTTTCCAAATTTGAAAAGCTTTGGAACCTGGAGGGTTTGCAAGTTTAAAATGTGCATCTGCAGATGACTACCATTATTTATTTTTAGAAGGCTATTCCTTCTCACTTAGAGTTGAGGAGACTCTGGGAAGTTGTTTTAAAGGTTTAGAAGAGCAGCCAATAAAACTCAAACATCAAACAGCATTTTTAGAACAATTTGCTGGTTAATTTAGCATGCAAGAATAGGAAATAAAAGTTGCAATGACATTTCCTTTGAAATTCCAACAGGATTACATTGGAGAATTTAGTTCACTGGACAACCGTGTTCCTAAAATGCTAATAACGCAAGATTTGAAAATTCTTGGTTAAATTTAGGGATCTGTATAACAGAAGTGAATAAACAAACCTTTATTTAGAAATAGAATATTTTAATGAGCAGATTCTTAAAGATTAAGAATAGTGATAATGCTTATAGTTTAAAAAGATGGGCCAAACATATGCTGCCAATCCCTAGAAATTACAGGAAAAGGTAAAAGCTAATGACCCAATAAATTTATTATCACACGAGAGAAAAATAATGTCAAGCCTGTGTGAATCAGAAACAATATGGAATCTCTGAAATATAAAAAGTAAATATATGTAATGAAGAGGAAAAAAAAAAACAGCTCAAAATGATTTATACCTGAAATGATACATAGTTGAAAAAATAAGGGTTTTAGATCTTAGTATAATGGTAAATGTTTAAAATTGATTGGGCCGAGGTTGGGAAGACGGACGAGCCCTGGTGGCATTTGCCGAATTTCCATGGTGCAAATACTCTCATCATTGCCACTTTATCAGGAACCCCTTCGAAGTAACTATGCCCATTTTCACTTGAAAACAAACAAACGAACCAAAAACTAATCCTTCCTATGAAAGTAAGGTGAAATTTTTGAAACAAATAACCAAAATCCCAGATGTGGATCCAAAGTTTCCCCAACATTTCCATTCTCCAGTCTTGGATATCTAACTGGAGATCTCTTGACTTCCAGTTTCCTTCATGTTGGCAGATGTGTTAGGATTCCCAGAAACTAGGTTTGCCTGGAGGACATCTGCCTCACCTCCAAGGAAAACTTGAGATTGTTACAGGATCATGATTATTAAGCATTGCGAACATCTCAAAGAAAAGTGCTGTGTAAACATACATTCAGAGGTTTTGCAATTGACATGCAAACCACTGAGCATTTTTCCATGTATTTATTTAGCTTCAGATATAAAAAGTTATATTTAATTTATTTTCAGGAGCAGATAATGGGTTTTTAAAAAAACATATATTTATGTGGATTTGCTACAGAATACAGAACTTGTTTAATAGCCTTCAGGAACATAAAAATCTGTACCAAGTGACCTCCAGCTTAGGAATGAAAATAATGATGGATTCACAGGCTGCTGCCTCAAAGAATTTTCCCTCCAAAAGAGTGGGCAGGTCCCAAAACAGGCAGGCATTGTGGATTGGCAAGTGGCCAGTGTGTTTGGAATACACTGCAAAACAGGTAGGTTCCAAGGATGATATTCTTTTCCCCTCCTGAAGGACAAGAGAAAGGGCGCTGGGCCAGCAATCATTGGAAGGCTCATGAATGTAAAACCATGAATAATGTGGAAACTAAGCTGCACCTGAATAATGTGAAACCAAAGTTTCTTCGTCTCTTAAACCAAAGTTGCACAGGTGGGTGTGATGGAGGAGACAGTACAGGCTGTTGTGTTCTAAGGAGCGTTGTCTTTCCCTCTTACAATGCCTTTGTACTCCACTAGAATGTGTTACACACCTAGTCCCATTTCCATTGACATATTTGGAAAGACCAGATGTTCGGGGAAAATAATAAAGTCTTCTTTTCTGTTTCCTCTCCATGGAGATTTTAAGATGACATCTATTCACCTGTGAGTGAGTTGCTCCTACAATCTACTCATATACAGTAATACCTCAGGGAGCAAGCGAATGAGTTATTTCACAGAAGTGAATTTTCCAGGTAACCGAAGCTGACTCCTTTATCATTGACTTGAGTCATTTTTAATGGAAACATTTTAAAAATGTATTATGTTCTCCTCTGTTTCCTTGAGTACAGTGAATGCTATTTGGCCTCATCTTTACAATGTAACATCAGCATCATGCATATCAATTGTTTATATCTTAACATTTGGAGGCTGGAATAGCCAGGAATAAGGTCACAACATTTTTTTTTTTTTTAATTCTTGTGTCTGTTTTTTATAGTTCCGAGATTTTTCCTTCCTTCTCTCCAAATGACTATTAGTTGTCAGTTCTTCCTAAAGAGAGCATACCAGCCTTTTGCCAGCCACATTTCTTCTGATTATTTCCTTCTGATTTGTCATGGGCAAGAATCTATAAACCACGTTGGTTAGTCCCAAATATGAATGTAGTGGTGGGAGAGAACCTTCTCGGAGGAAAGGGTGTGAGCATTCATGAATGTGATCAATGACACTCCGGATAGTTGTTCTGGGGAAAACCCTGTTTGGCTTTTGTTTTAGATCTATGAGTTTCCTAGATGAGTGAATTGCATGTAAGCTAAGAGAATTAACACTTGTGATATCACTTCCCATGGTTCTGACCTCTTTGGGCAGCACTTTTCTATCTTCTATTCACTTTGCTAGATGTTGAGGTCACATAATATGTTAAAGACTGTTTCTACTACGGCCCTTAAGTTTTCTTTTTTTTTTTCTTTTTACTTCAATATTTTATTCATTTATTTGATACAGGGAAAGAGAGAGAGAGAGCACAAGCAGGAGGAGCAGGAGAAGGAAAAGCAGGCTCCAGCTTAGCAGGGAGCCCGATGTGGAGCTTGATCCCAAGACCCTGGGATCATGACCTGAGCAGAAGGCAGACAGACACCCAACCAACTGAGCAATCCTAGCACCCTTACAGCCCTTACTTTTCTTGTGAAAAATTCCTAAGAGGTATATCTTGAAAGCATTTGCCAAGTTCTTAACATTCTAAATAAAAACAGCCCTAGTCTATACTCATGTGTAGATGTTAATCCCTATGGCTGGAGGTTTTGTCTTAGACTGAACATGCACTTCAAATTCTTACAGACCTAAGATAAAGTTTCACCCAAGCAGTTAACATTCTCAGTTACTTTGGAAAGCCACTTCCTCTGTCTGACCTCCTAGACTGCAAAATGGGGTTGTTTCAATTCATTTAATTCCCTAGCTGTCCTGAGAGAAAAAGTACTCATATTCATCACTATGCCTTTTTTATTGTTTATTATTATTCCTGTTATTTTACCCATTCCTACTGCTTATCCCTTGACAGTCTTAGGTCACTCTGGTCCACCTGAAAAGTTCAGAACAACATAATCTTATTTGTAATAACTAAAATTAGAAACAATCCAAATATCCTTCAGCGGGAGAATGGTTCAACAAACGGTGGTACAGGCACAGGATGGGATGTTAATATTTAGCCATAAAAAGTGATGAATTCAAAATACACACAAAAACTTGGATGGATGTTAGGGTATTACACCAGATGAAAGGAGTCAGTCTCAGAAGGTGCATCCTGATTATCCTACTGTTAAAACATTCTCAAAATGGCAAAGTTATGAAGATGCACAACAGGTTAGTGGTTGCTAAGGTTTTGGCAAGGAAGGGGAAAGGGCACCATAAGGGAGTTGCTTTGCAGTGATGAAATGTCATGGAATTATACATAAAGGCAATAGCAGGGAGTGCCTGCAAAACCTGGTGAGATCTATGCAAGCTCCATAGTGCAGTTATTTGCATTGTGTCCATATCAGTAACCTGGTTCGGATAAGGTATTCTGTTATATAAGATGCCACCACTGGGGAAGCTGGTCATAAGCACATGGGACCTCTGTTATTTTTGCTACTTCTTGTGAGTCAATAAGTATTTCAAAATAAAAAAGCTAAAAAAAATAGAAATGATAAAATGAATTCATAGGGTTCCACTAGCATGCTTATATAGGAATTTATTATAAAATATTGCCACATGCATCATTTCAAGTGAGTTTACAGCACTCTTTCATACAAATCAAAAAGAATACTTACCTATTCCATAGGTATGGAAAACACTCAGGAAGTTTGAGTAATGGCCAATGGCTCTCAGCTTACTAACATGGTGGATATGTGAAAGGGGCCTAGCTCCTTCTGCTTAAGTCTAGAGATCTTTATGCCATACAAAGATGGTGTCCATGGCTTGCAATGGGAACAGTTACAATATAACATGATATATTTCATCAAATTCTGCTTGTTATCTGAGGAACACAAGAGTGCTCACTCAGTAGTTTGAGCATCACCCATGTTCTTATATTTCCCTTCCTAACTCCACACCTACCTTCCCGCATGTAGGCACTTTCTAGCTACCACTCAGTATTGTTCTAAGGAAAGCACAGTCTCCAAATGAAACCCACATTCATGCTGTCGTCTGCTGTAGGTCCCTGTTGTTTCTCTGCTTCAATTAAAATCAACCCGCTGAGACCCACCAACCTCGTTTCTCTTCTAAACCATCCTAGGTACAAGTTCCAGCCACTAATAAGAATTGCCTATTAGTTGACCCTCTGAATCATCCAGTCATGCTACTACTTCTTTGTCCCTCTCCAAGGCAGCCAGAATCCTTGTTTCTAATCTGAAGTCGTGTTTCGAGCCTAATTAATCCCCAGAGTGTGAGAAAGAGGTGTCTGAGATGAGAAATCAAGGTTATACATATCTTGCTCAGTGGAACAGTTATGGGCAAACAAGCTGTTCCTCTCACATTTTTGCAAAGCAAATTTATGTTCACTAACTTTGGTTCTTGTTGTAAATGAGAAGTGTATGAAGGTCTAGCAATGCGCTTTTCACCATATGGGTACCCATATGTTTTCCCCCTTTGCTTGCGTACATTTTCGCTTTGGCATGCACATATGCTTGTATTTTTGCAACTTAACAATATTAAAACTAATCCCATTTATGCTCCTTTTGGGTGAGTTGATTGAGTCATAAATTTCTGAGAATCTCTTCCTTGGGAGGCTGGAGTTCTTTTGTATGAGCAAGGGGAGGGCATGGCAAGCTACTCACACTCCTCACACTGAGTTGAGAAACTGTATATTGGAAATGGGGCAGCAGGAAATTAGTCTTGTGGTGAAGTAATGTTTAACCTCTTCACTGGGCTTTTTTAGATTATAAAAATAATAATGGATATTAACATGTATCATACCAAGTGGAAAGCTCAACTAATTCACATGTAAAATTGGAATTGGAAATGCTGTTTGATGTCTTTTTATCTCTGTTCATGAATTCATTCATTCATTTGATGGTTTAAGAATGTTCACTTGCTGTTATAGCAACAACGGTGTGTACGATAGATGTGATCCCTGCTCTTATGCAGCTTGTAGTCTAGTCAGGGATAATCATTAAACTGATCCTCAAGAATATGTAAGTTCAAAGTGTGGAAACTGCTGTGACAATGGGCAGCAGGGAGACATGAGCTAGTCTAGCTAAATCTTTCTTGAGATAGTGATGCTTGAGCTGACATAGAAAGATGAGTGGAAGTTAACTAGGAACAGGGACAGAGATAAGCGTATGCCTTGGGGCTGGGCTGTGTAGAAACTTTCCACGTGAGGGAGAACAGCATGTGCAAATGTCCTGAGGTGAGAAGGAGTGTGGCTCTTCAAGAAACAAAACTGTGTCATGAATGTGTAAAAAGCTGGAGAGACAATAGTCTAGAATAGGTAGTTAGGGGCCAGATCACACAGAGCCCTTCAAAGTCTGGTCTTTATTCCAAGAGCTCTAGAAAATACAAAGAAAGTTGCAAGTAAAAGAGCTAAGAAATTAGATGTTCAGATTTAACTAGGAAGATTTCATTTCTGACCTATTCATTTTCTATGTAAATCTGGCAAATCACTAAACCTCTGTCTCAATCTCCCCATCTATAAGCCAAAAAAGAGTTAGTCATAATATGCTTCCCTTATGGAGGAAGAGAGAATGGAATTTGATAGTATCTATTCCAAATACTTTTTAGATTATAATATAAGAATGGATATTAACATGTATCATAGCAAGTGAAAAGCCCAACTAGCTCAAAAGTAAAATTAGAATTGGAAAGGCATCCAATGCTGCCTGCCGTCTGTTGTAAAGCCTTCTCTACGCAATTGCTATATCAAATTATGCTATTGAAATCAGTCGGACACTGATAAAATTGAGACCAGCTTTACAAGTTCTGTAGATCTAATTGGCCTCAGCAGTGGGTCCACAGTGACTCTTGCTGCTGAATAGAAATCCTAGGCTTCAATAGAAAATAATAAGCAGCCTGGTTCCACACTAACAAACTGCAGCCACCTCCAGAGATAATGTGTTTAATTTTGATACTGAACTCCTTCACCTGGCCAGATGTTGAAGGAACCTCAGAGAGGTTTGTTTCTACCTTACCTCCTAGATGAGCACCCTCAAGGGTAGATTCAAAGGACTTTCAGGACCAGCTGTGTGTCCTTGCTGTCCTCAATATGCCTCTTTCCCCCCAGCCATTTACTTCTAAAAACCTCTACATCTTTAGGGCAAAAGTTGCTACAAATCACCTTTTCTCGCTCAAACTACCTCAAGTTGGGTTTCTATCACTTACAGCCAATGAGGTTCTGATTAAATCCACCGTGTGATGTGCAAGACAGTATGTTACAAGTTCCGGCTGTAAACCTAGTGTGGGGTTTGGGAGGAATCTGTAAACGTGACATTCATAACATTGCTGTGCAATATGGTTGTAGCCAAACCACCTCTGAGAAAGTCTCTTTTGTATATCAAAGAGAGGGAAGGGGCTGCCTGGGATCCTGATTAACTTTGTAAGGCCACTGTCTTTTTCATGGGTTGGAGAAGACCCTGAGCGTTGACCGAGGAGCTCTAGGTGGGTTACCCAGAGGATTCCACACCCACACCAGCTAGAATCAGGCCAAAAAAAGACACATGGACTCTGGCCCTGAATTCTGTAGCAATCGACCCTGGAAAGTCATCACCACCTCAGTATTTCCAAGTGCCCAACAGCCATTCAAGCATCAGAGGGTGTTCCTTTCCTCCTGTCTCCTTTCTCAAAGTATCTGCTGTCACAGGCTTCCAGTTGTGCCAGGTCTTATCTCCAGCATGATGGAGGCTGAAGTGTGACACAGGGGTGGAGGGGGGACATTCTTCCCCCCACCCCCATTCAAAAGCAGCGAGCATGCTTAATTAGCTGCCTCTCTTTGTGTGAGATTCAGAGGAGGGAGGGAGAGAAGAAGGAAATAGGCAGTTGCTTGGAGGATTTTAATTGGAGTGGGGACCTTCCAAGTCTTGCAAATGTTCCAGCATCTGAAGAGGAGATAACCACCGGACATAAGTAGGATCAAGGGAAACTGAACTCATTAAGCAAAAGTAGTTGATTGTGACTTTGAATCTGAGCTTCCCAGCTGGAGGCAGTGACTGACTCACACACAAAGGAGAATTGGAGTTGACTGAAGAGGTGAGGGGATCAGATTTCCCACAGAACACCTGAAGCATAACACAAGGGCCCTGACTCTGCCCCTCCTGGTGGCCTGCAAAGCCTCATTAGTCAAAGGAGACCATCACAAAAGCTTTTTCTGCCTTTTCTTTATGCTTTTGCTCCCCCCTTCCCTTTTTTTCTTTCTTGTACTATCAACAATTTCTCCACTCCAGAACCACTTATTGGTGAGCGTAACCCCCCTGGGGCACTGGAAGTGGTTTGTTTTTAATGATACTCTGGATGATTTTGCTTCCTAAGAGAAATGTTTATAAAGTACCTGATATAATCGGGAACAAGCAGTCCTCTGCTTTTCCAGTTCTCTTTCTCCCCCCCTGCCCTCCCCACTAAGCTCTGCTCCCCTCACGTCTGCTCTCTACACCGTGGGTGCTGGGAAAAGTTTCTTCCCAGGCCTCTGGAGGGCCCCTGCCTGCTCCACTGAGCCCATGCTCATTTGTCCCTGCACAACTGGAACAGAATGCAGTAACTACATCTGCAGTGAAAGGGTTTGTTTCCCCTAAGGGCAGTAAGGACATTGCCAGCACCGCTAATGAAGAAATGAGCTTTTCTTTCAGTGCCTCAGGGGACGTAAAGAGCTCTGCGACGTCACCCAGCAATATATTTGGAGTTTCACCCTTTTGGGCTGGGCTGTACCCCAGTGTGATCATCTTCTCTCTTCCTCAGCACCATTCTCTTAAGCTTCTTACTCCTGACTCAGCTCTAACTTGCCCCAAACACTCCAGATATATTTTCAGAAGCATTTTCTGTCCCAGAAGGGCATGAAAACAGTGTGAACAAAGGCAGGTTGGCCATAACACTTTGAAGGATGATTTGAGAATCTCTGGTTCTGCTCAGGGTGTAATGTGCCCAGCGTCTCAGGTGCTGCCTCTACCTGGAGCCCAGACCCTCCAGCTGCTAGCAAGAACCCAAAAAGAGGACAGGGAGATAGCATCTGCCCTGACGCAGGGGGCTGGCCTGATTTCCCTGTCTCCTGGTGTTGCTGCCTCAAATCACCTGACCTGTGTCCTCACCTCCTCTGCCTTCACTCTTGAGAAGTATTGATCATTCCAGCTCTGTTTCACTGGACTTCCCCCTTGGCTATTTCTGATAATTCGTACCTGCTGAACCTCCCATCCTTGCTGGACTCTCCAGATTTCTCATTGTTTGCATGCTTTGACTATAAGTTTCAATCCCATAAAACATCACAGTGACACTCTCATCATTGCCGACATTGTTATCACCGATGACGTCCCTTACATTTACTGGGCTGCCACTTTGACTTAATCGCATTTGGCTTTCACAAAGGTCTGTCAAAACGCAGACAGAAAAATAAGATAAAACAATAAAGTGATAAAAAATAAAATGACAGACTATAAACACCACACATACAAAAAACCAGGGATTAGGAATACACATTTTATAAAGGAGGAAACAGAAGCCTGGCTAAATTGATTGCAGCTGGAAACAATATTCTTTCAATTATTTATTTATGCACTCATTCAACCATTCAAGAAAGGTTGTCGAGTACCTACAAGTCAGGTACTGTGCTTGACATGGAGGTTAGAAAGGTAAACAACATTATACTTTCCCTCAAGGATCTCATATTTAGTGAGACACAGGCATAGTAATGTATAATGACAGCACAGTGTGGTAGATGCATTAGTAATATATTCAAAATGTTCTGTATTCCAAGAGAGGGTCATCTAACTCCAACTGGGAAACATGGGGGAATCAGGGATTACTTCCTGGAAGAGGTGACTATTAACCTGAATCTTAAAAGTTAAAGAGTTAGTCAAGCAAGAAGAACAATATGAGCAGGGTAGAAGGGAAGAAGAATGTTCCAGGCAGTGGGGAAAGCAAGATGAAAGACAGGAAAATGAGAACTAGCATGGTGTCTGTCACTGAGCATATAGAAACAGTTTAGTGTTGCTGGAGCAGAAAGTGTGAAATTATTGTAACCTAAATAAAATTGTTGAATCACTTGTAGCCGGTCCAACTATGACATTGCATTAAAAGGACATAGATTTGGTCACACTCATCAAGGGAGAAAAAAGCATTCTAAAGTAAGCTAAGTCTTTACCAAAACCCTTCAAAGTGGCCCCAACATGTGTTATACAACAGATAATAAAGCAGTTGAATGATTTGTTTTATTACTCTTTTCTCTACATTTCACTCCAAAAAACCCTAGGTGATCCAGTCTCTGCTTTCTTAACTATCTGGCCTCTTCTTTCAGTAGTAAAATTCTCAGCTTTTTCAGGTCAGTAATTGTAGCTTTTCAACTTCTTCATTCTGCAGCTCTGCTTATTATCTTGATCAGCATAAAGCCTAAGAAACAAGAAAACATCTGTACTTTGTTTTACATTTTTTATTGTCCCCACAAAACTAATGTCAGATGAGATTTAGGTAATGTAAGAAAAGAAGCAAATCACTAATTGCTAAATAGACAGTGAAGAGAGGGTAAAAACGGACTTTTTATAAAATCAGTTTTTGTTTGGTTATAATTTACATAAAATAAAATGTACCCATTTTAAGTATAGACTGGTGAGGTTTTTTTTTTTTTTTTTTCCTTCCAGGATTATTAGGATATAATTAAAACTCATACAACACTGTAAGTTTAGGGCATATACTATAATGACATGATATAGATATTTTGTGAAACGATCACCACAATAAGTTTGGTAAACATCTGTCACCTCATATTATTACAAAAGTATTTTTTTTCCTTGTAAAGAGAAGTTTAGGATTTTACTCTCTTAGCAATTTTCAGTTAGACCATGGAGCAGTGTTAAATATAGTCATCATGACATGCATTACATTCCTTGTTCTTATTAATCTTATAGCTGGAAATTTGACCTTTGACCGCCTTCACCCAATTCCCTCACCTCCCAACCCCTGCAACCACAACTCTGACCTCTTTTTCTATGAGTTCAACTCTTTCTTTAGATTCCAATATACTGGGGATCATACAGTATTTGTCTTTCTCTCTCTGATTTATTTCTCTTAGCATAATGCCCTCAAGGTCCATCCATGATTAGTGAGTTTTGACAAATTGATAAATCTCTAAAACCACCACTCTAATTAAGATAGAGCACACTAGCACATTACCATCAATTCTGCAAATTCCCTTATTTTCAGTCTCAAACCTTATCCTTGCCCCAATTTGAGACAAACACTAATCTGTTTTCTGCAACTATAAACCAGACTTCTTCTGGCGTACACCTATACACAATATATTTATACTCTAGAAAAATATATAACATTTATATGATCTTAGAATATGTGCTCTTTTATTTCTGGATGTTCTCAGTCAGCTTTTGAGTTTCATTCATGTTGTATACAGTTCTTTCCTTTTTATTGCTGAGTAGTATTCCATTATGGTAGTATATCAAATATACCAATATCTGTTTACTCATTTGCCGGTTGATAGACATTTGGTTGTTTCTACTTGTTGACTATTGTGAATAAAGTTGCTATGAACATTTCTTTTTCAGATCTTCTCATGGATATTTGCTTTCATTTATCTTGGGTGAATACTTAGGGGTGGAATTGATGAGTCATATAGTAGGTTTGCACTTAACTTTGCAAGAAATCACCAAACTGCTTTCCAAAGTGATTTTACCATTGTATATTCCCTTCACTATTGCATAAGAATTACAATTGGTCCACATACTCGCTAGCATATGATTTTCTGTCTTTTACATGTTACCTCTTCTAACAGGTGTATAGAATTAAGCCCATGCTGGTTTTAACTTGCATTTCTCTGATGTTTAATGATGTTAATTTTGTTGTGTACTTTTTGGCCATTTGTATATATTTTTTTGGGAAGTGTTGGTTGAAATCTTTGAGTATTCTTAATTATGCTACCTTCTAATTACTGTGTTGTAATAACTATAAATATATTCTAGATACAAGTCTGACATCACATACAAAGAATACTTTTTCTTAGCCTGTGTCTAGCCTTCACTCTTTCTTAATGATGCTTCTCAAAGAACAAAAGTTTTTAGTCCAGTTTATTAATATTTTATTAGACAGATCTGGCTTTTTATTTCTTATCTAAAATAGGATGCAGTTCCAAGTTGCAAGATTATCTTCTATGTTTTCTTCTAGAAGTTTTAGAAATTTCGCTTCTAATTTATTTTACTTTTTTTTAGGTATAAGATTCACATGAATTCATTTATGTGCATACCAGGAGTACAGGTCTCAAGAAATGAGATTTATTTATTTTTTCTAATGGCTGTCCAGTTAATTCAACACCATCTGTGGAAAACACTATTCTTTCCCTAATGAATTATCTTGGTTTCTTTGTCAAAAATCAGTTAACCATTAGTGAGTCTCTTTCTAGACGCTCTTATTTTTCCTATTAAAACATATTCTCTCTTTATGTCAATACCATGTTGTTTTTTCAATGTTGATTTATAATAAGTCTGAAAATCAGATACTGTAAGTCATCAGCTTTGTTCTTTTTCAATATATTAGTCAATCTGTGCCCTTCATATTTTTATGTAATTTTAGAATCAATTTGGAAATATTTACCAACAAAACAAAACAACAACAGCAAAAAGAACTTGCTAGGACTTTGATTGGAAGTATATTGAAATTGTATATCAATTTGGGAAAAATTGACATCTTAACAACATTTATTTTCCAATCCATAAATGTAAACTTCCATTTATTTAGGTCTTCTTTAATTTTTCTCAACAATATTTGATAGATTTCATTATATAGTTTCAAAAAGTTTCATGTTTTTGAATGCTATTGTAAAGAGTGTTTTTAAAATTTTGATTGCTCATTAAAAATATATAGAATTGGCTGTTGTATATTGACCTTACATCATGATATTACTGAATTTATTCACAAATTCTAGTAAATTTCTTAGATTCCTTAAGATTTTTTATATAAATGATTATGTCTTCTGTGAATAAAGACATTTTTACTTCTTTGGTACCAATCATTTAATAAGGAATGCCTTACCATTTCTTTTTCTTGCCTTATTGCACTGGCTATATTCTCTAACAATGTAATGTTAAATATAAATGATGATAGCTGACATCCTTGTCTTGATCCTGGTTAGAAGAAAAACATTTCATTTTTCCCCATTAATTATAATGTTATCTGTAGATTTTTCACAGATAGTTTCATACATTTTGTTTTGTTTTGTTTTCATTATGTGTGAATGGATGTCTCATTTTGTCAAATCATTTTTGTGGCATCTATTGAAATGAGTGTATAATGCATTATACTGAATAATTTTTTAAAAGATTTTATGTATGTATTTGAGAGAGAGTGTGAGCACAAGTGGGGATGGAAGGGACAGAAGGACAGAGAGAAACAACATCCACTGAGCAGGGAGTCTGATAAGGGGGCTCAATCCCAAGACTCTGAGATCATGACCTGAGCCACAGGCAGACACAACTGACTAAGCCACTCAGGGACCCTCATACTGAATGATTTTTAATGCTAAACCAACTTTGCATTCCTGGGATAGACCTCATGTGGTCATGATATACTGAACTATTTTTGTATTAATGAATTAAATTTGCCAATACTTAGTTAAGAATTTTGCATCTGTGTTCATGAGAGCTATTGGTCTGTGATATTATCATCTGGATTTGGTGTCGGCATAATCTAGCCAAACAAAATGAATTGGGAAAAGTTTATTTTCAAAAAGAGATTGGGTATAATTGGTATTAATGGTATTCAAAAGAAATATTTAATAATAATAATAGCTAATGGGATCTATGCCTTTTTCATCTTTGTAATAGAAATATTTCTAGTGATTTTCAATTAGATATAGTGCTGGCTTCAGAGAGACACTTATTGTATTAAAGAATACTCCTCTTTCAATAAAAATGTTTTGTTCGGAAAAGGATAGGTTTTATCAAATTACCTTTTTGACAAGTTATGGATATAACTATATGTATTTTTCCTTGATCAATATGTATATGAATAATGATATTATGATTGGTAATGTGGGAACATTCCATTTGCTAATGTTTAATTTACTGTTTTTCCATTAATAGGTAAAGTAGGAATGTCTATAGTTTACCACATATTTAAGAGGCTTGCCTGTGAGTAGTATGCATAATACCATAGCTAAGTGTATTAGTTGACTTTCCATCTTTTTATATTCTGGATCATTTTAAATACAATAAAGAATCTATAATCCTTAACAATTTGATAGGAATTGGCCCTAAACTCATTCAGGTCCAGGCCTAATTTGTAAGTTACTCTTTGGCATTATTTTCTAATATGTTATTGTTGTTGATACAAGATTTGTACCTTTTGAATTAATTTTAGAAATTTCTATGATCAGTTTTGATAAATGTTTCAGAACTGTTGAACTTATAAATGTTTATGTTAATATATTACTACACAATACTAGGCATTATATAAGCACATACACAAGGTATAAAAAAATGTATATATATATATATATATATATATATATATATTCCCCATATGCACATGCACACCTAATTATATACTTTATATAGTATAAACTACTTCATAAATACCATATATGGTGTAAGATAAATATTATACATATATGAGCACACAGAAAGATAATTCTATTACTCAGATTGTAGATAGCCATACCGAAGCATTGCTTCCTCAAACATTATGAAATCAAAAATAGATAATATCATACTTTAATATAGTGTTTTCATGCATTTTTAACACCTTTTGCTTTATGTATCTTGTGCACAAAGTTTTAAAAATAATTTAAGATTCACAATGAATTGTTCACTTTGTCAATAAAAATGGCTTTTTTTTTTTTTGCCACTTAATGTTTTTAGTCTTGTATTTAACTTTATCTGACATTAATATTGTACTCCCTGCTTTGATTTTGTTAGTACTAACAATAAACTCATCCTTCTTTTAAAAAAAAAAAATCATACTTGTATTATTCTGGTTAAGGTGTATCTTTTGTAAATAGAACAGAAATGTATGGTTTTTGTTTTTGTTTTTTTTTAAATCCAATCTCAGCCTCTATTTCTTTTTTTAATGGGAAGTGTAACCAACTTGCAGGTATTATTAAAACTGATTTGTTTGTTCCCTGTCATCTTTTTGTTTTCTGCTTTTGTTCTGTCTAGCAGTCTTCATGTTCTATACCTTGTGCTGTTTGAAACGCTTTTTCTTTGCTTTTATCCTGTATAGTTTTTTGAAATAAATATATCATGTTTATTCATACTGGTACTTACATTCAAGTTTCCCAGAAGTATTTTTAACAGGTGTGAATCTAATATTCAAGGTGAGTAAAATGTTTTTTCATGTGCTTTTATTTGAGACAATTGAAATGGATTCCCCTCCATCTTCACTTCTCCCTTACCACTTGTGTTTCTTGGACTTTGCTAAAATCACATTTTGAACTTGTAATCCAAGATTATGTATTGAGATATTTGTACTTTCATTGAGCTTATTAGATTTATAACAATTCCTGAACCTCATCTCTTTATGTCAGATCTCCACTTAAGCCTTTCAAGAATCCCCTACAGGTGTCATTCATTAGATATTTTCCTTAGTTTCATCCCTAAGTTGTGTAGAATACTTTTCAAGGATGGGTGACTGCTGTATTTTCTGATTCTTGGAATATTTCTTCTTCCATGTGGTAAATATTTATTGGAAATGTGTTCTACAGCAAGAACTGTGGTAGGTACTGGAAATACTATAATAAATGACATACATAACCCATACCTCAGGGAGAATACATCTGCAAAGATCTGTTTGCTGCCACCAAATGTGATTGGCATCTTTCCTGGGTATATAATCCAAAGGTCACAATCTTTACCCTCCAAACTCCTGCAGTTACTCCTCCCTTATTTTTGGCATTTAGTGAGAAAGTAGAGCATACTAAAGCCTGATTTTCTGATTTCTGTAACTTTATGAATTACTCATTTACTTTTTATTTTATTTTTTAATTTTTTATAAACATATATTTTTATCCCCAGGGGTACAGGTTTGTGAATCGCCAGGTTTACACACTTAACAGCACTCATTTACTTTTTAAAGGAATGAAGATACCCCTTTCTTTATCTCTGGGTATAAAATTCTTTCCAGAAGTGTGGGATTGTCTCTCACAATCGACTTCCTCCCCTAGCGTATGATAACAGCATCATTATATACACACAAACCTTTCTGTAGTACAAGAAAATGAGCTTCTATTAAATCCTGATTGTTGGTTCTGGGCAATTTCTCCTGAAGAAACTTAATTGTACATATTTTGGCTCTTCATTCTTTGTCCTTCTTATCAGTCATTCTCTCTCTTTCTCTCTCTCTTTCTCTCTCTCAATAAATTCCTTTGGATTTATTTTTTCCTGCATATGCTGGGAGAGCTTCTCAGCTTTCATCATATTGATTTGATTTCTTAAAACTTCACATCTAGGGGCGCCTGGGTGGCTCAGTGGGTTAAGCCGCTGCCTTCCGCTCAGGTCATGATCTCAGGGTCCTAGGATCGAGTCCCATATTGGGCTCTCTGCTCAGCAGGGAGCCTGCTTCCTCCTCTCTCTCTGCCTGCCTCTGCCTACTTGTGATCTCTGTCTGTCAAATAAATAAATAAAATCTTTAAAAAAAAAAACCTTCACATCTAATATGTTTTACTTCTGATGTAGATTTAAAGTGTAATGTTGATTTCAGAACCCTTCCTTGTTTTCCTTGTTCTCCTACCTACCTGGACTCTTTAGTTCATCTTCTTATATTTTCTTCTCAGATCTTCTGAGATCTGTTCCAGTTTGCCTCTTTAAGTCTCTTCAGAGAGAGAGGCCATCTTTCTTGCTTTTTTGAGGTTGTCAGATGGTCTTTTAAATTTTTCATTAGGGTCCTGGAAGTCAAATTTTTAATGTGATAAAATATACATAGCATAACACTTAACCATTTTGACCCTTTTCAAGTGTATAGTTCAGTTGCATTAAGTAAATTTACATTGTCTTTCAATGGAAGTGATTTTTTTAAATGCTTTTTTATGCTTTTCCTGGAATTTTTCTGAATGGTCTTTTTTTTTTTCATATGGTATTTTTCTCAATACATATTCTCAAACATGATATGACCTAGGTGGTGAGTGGATACCTAGTTGTCCCTACTTTCTACTTTTTATGTAATGCTTGAATCCCCTTTTAGTTCTCTTCTGAAATATGCATTGAGATGTAGCCCTCCTGGTTCATTTCCCAGCCTCTATCTGGCTTCCAACCTCTTATGCTTCTGTTTTATTGAAATGGTTCTTTTTCTTTGTCCTCTGGGATTTCTGATACATAGCTGTGGTTGGAGAAATTGAAAAAATGGAAGTTAGGGATCCTTGTTTGCTAATCTAGTTTGAAGCTGCATTGGTATTGCAAGACCATTGTGTTTTCTTAGATGATCTATTATGATAGTTAGGTTCCTCTAGGTCCACAATGTTCCCCACCTCCTAATATTCATGTCCTTGTGGAGGACATGATGCTACCATATTGCATCAGCATTGGTCTGTGCAACTATAGCATACAGCCAAATGATGACGTGCATTCCTAAGGCAAAGTCATTTAAAAAATCCTCACCCTCTTTCTTGGACCAGTCACTGTGGGGGAAAACAGCTGCCATGACATGAGGACATGGAGAGTCCTTGTGGTGAGAACCTGAATCCTCCTGCCAACAACCAGTACTTACATGCCCTGCATGTGAGTGAGCCATTTTGGAACTGAATCCTCCAAACCCAGACAAGCCTTCAGAAGACTGCAGCCCCAAAAATGTTGCCTTCACTGTACACTTATGAAAAACCTTGAGCCAGAAGCACCCAGCTAGGTACTTCCCAAATACATGACTTCCAGAAATGGTGTGAGATAATAAATATTTATTGTTTTCTTCTTTTTTTTTTTTAAGATTCTATTTATTTATTTGACAGAGAGAGATCACAAGTAGGCATAGGCAGGCAGAGAGAGAGGGGGAAACAGGCTCTGGGCTGAGCAGAAAGCCTGATGTGGGGCTCGATCTCAGGACGCTGAGATCATGACCTGAGCTGAAGGCAGAGGCTTTAACCCACTGAGACACACAGGTGCCCCAAATATTTATTGTTTTCAACCACCATGTTTTAAGGGAACTTGTTATTGAACAGTAGGTAACTAACTAGTGCACACATTCATTTGAGTTAACTCTTGTATCACTAATGGAAGCTTTGTTCTCTCTTGTTTGAAGCCTTATTATCTGTAAGAGGAAAGATCATGCTGGGGATGAATACCTCTTTTCCTCTTTTCAATCTTTGTTTCATGAAGATAAGTTATGCCATGGTTCCAAAACGTCTCTATTTACTCAATCTAATTCCATTTCCCTTATAAGAGCTATCAATTCTGGTTAATTTTAGGAAATCAATTTTTCCTAAATCTTAGTTTTCTTAAAGATATGTTGTTTTTTCCTAAATATTTGTGGGTCAAACTAGGGCAGATGCCTTTGGGTCTATCACTTTGATATTCTTTTAATCCAATTTTTAAAAACCTTTGATACTTTTTAACAAACAAAAGCCCAGGGCCAGACGGCTTCCCAGGGGAATTCTGCCAAACATTTAAAGAAGAACTAATTCCTATTCTCCTGAAACTGTTCCAAAAAATAGAAATGGAAGGAAAACTTCCAAACTCATTTTATGAGGCCAGCATCACCTTGATCCCAAAACCAGACAAGGATCCCATCAAAAAAGAGAGCTATAGACCAATATCCTTGATGAACACAGATGCGAAAATACTCAACAAAATACTAGCCAATAGGATTCAACAGTACATTAAAAGGATTATTCACCATGACCAAGTGGGATTTATTCCAGGGCTGCAAGGTTGGTTCAACATCCACAAATGAGTCAATGTGATACAACACATCAATAAAAGAAAGAACAAGAACCATATGATACTCTCAATAGATGCTGAAAAAGCATTTGACAAAGTACAGCATCCCTTCCTGATCAAAACTCTTCAAAATGTAGGGATAGAGGGCACATACCTCAATATCATCAAAGCCATCTATGAAAAACCCACTGCAAATATCATTCTCAATGGAGAAAAACTGAAAGCTTTTCCGCTAAGGTCAGGAACATGGCAGGGATGTCCATTATCATCACTGCTATTCAACATAGTACTAGAGGTCCTAGCCTCAGCAATCAGACAATAAAAGGAAATTAAAGGCATCCAAATCGGCAAAGAAGAAGTCAAATTATCACTCTTTGCAGATGATATGATACTATATGTGGAAAACCCAAAAGACTCCACTCCAAAAGTGCTAGAACTTATAAAGGAATTCAGTAAAGTGTCAGGATATAAAATCAATGCACAGAAATCAATTGCATTTCTCTACATCAACAGCAAGACAGAAGAAAGAGAAATTAAGGAGTCAATCACATTTACAATTGCACCCAAAACCATAAGATACCTAGGAATAAACCTAACCAAAGAGGCTAAGAATCTATACTCAGAAAACTATAAAGTACTCATGAAAGAAATTGAGGGAGACACAAAGAAATGGAAAAATGTTCCATGCTCCTGGATTGGAAGAATAAATATTGTGAAAATGTCTATGCTACCTAAAGCAATCTACACATTTAATGCAATTCCTATCAAAGTACCATCCATCTTTTTCAAAGAAATGGAACAAATAATTCTAAAATTTATATGGAACCAGAAAAGACCTTGAATAGCCAAAGGGATATTGAAAAAGAAAGCCAACGTTGATGCCATCACAATTCTGGACTTCAAGCTCTATTACAAAGCTGTCATCATCAAGACAGTATGGTACTGGCACAAAAATAGACACATAGATCAACGGAACAGAATAGAGAGCCCAGAAATAGACCCGCAACTCTACAGTCAACTAATCTTTGACAAAGCAGGAAAGAATGTCCAATGGAAAAAAGACAGCCTCTTCAATAAATGGTGCTGGGAAAATAAATACAGCCACATGCAGAAAAATGAAATTGGACCATTTCTTTACACCACACACAAAAATAGACTCAAAATGGATGAAGGACCTCAATGTGCGAAAGGAATCCATCAAATTCCTTGAGGAGAACACAGGCAGCAACCTCTTCAACCTCAGCCACAGCAACATCTTCCTAGGAACAACGCCAAAGGCAAGGGAAGCAAGGGCAAAAATGAACTATTGGGATTTCATCAAGATCAAAAGCTTTTGCACAGCAAAGGAAACAGTTAACAAAATCAAAAGACAACTGACAGAATGGGAGAAGATATTTGCAAACGACATCAGATAAAGGACTATTGTCCAAAATCTATAAGGAACTTAGCAAACTCAACACCCAAAGAACAAATAATCCAATCAAGAAATGGGCAGAAGACATGAACAGACATTTCTGCAAAGAAGACATCCAAATGGCCAACAGACACATGAAAAAGTGCTCCATATCACTCGGCATCAGGGAAATACAAATCAAAACCACAATGAGATATCACCTCACACCAGTCAGAATGGCTAAAATTAACAAGTCAGGAAATGACAGATGCTGGCGAGGATGCGGAGAAAGGGGAACCCTCCTACACTGTTGGTGGGAATGCAAGCTGGTGCAGCCACTCTGGAAAACAGCATGGAGGTTCCTCAAAATGTTGAAAATAGAACTGCCCTATGACCCAGCAATTGCACTATTGGGTATTTACCCTAAAGATACAAACGTAGTGATCCAAAGGGGCACGTGCACCCGAATGTTTATAGCAGCAATGTCCACAATAGCCAAACTATGGAAAGAACCTAGATGTCCATCAACAGATGAATGGATCAAGAAGATGTGGTATATATACACAATGGAATACTATGCAGCCATCAAAAGAAATGAAATCTTGCCATTTGCGACAACATGGATGGAACTAGAGCGTATCATGCTTAGCAAAATAAGTCAATCAGAGAAAGACAACTATCATATGATCTCCCTGATATGAGGAAGTGGTGGTGCAACATGGGGGCTTAAGTGGGTAGGAGAAGAATAAATGAAACAAGATGGGATTGGGAGGGAAACAAACCATAAGTGACTCTTAATCTCACAAAACAAACTGAGGGTTGCTGGGGGGAGGGGGTTTAGGAGAAGGGGGTGGGATTATAAACATTGGGGAGGGTATGTGCTTTGGTGAGTGCTGTGAAGTGTGTAAACCTGGTGATTCATAGACCTGTACCCTGGGGATAAAAATATATGTATATAAAAAATAAAATATTTTTTAAAAATCTTTGATACTTTTTAAAATAAGATTTTATTTATTTATTTGAGAAAGAGACCACATGAGCGGTGAGGGAGGGGTGTGGTATGGAGGGACAGAGAGAAAGGAAAAAGCAGACTCCCCTTTGAGCAGGAAGCCCAACTCTGGGCTTAATCCCAGCTCAATCCCAGCTCAATCCCATCTGGATCCCAAATCAATCCCAGGTCCATCCCAGGACCTTGAGATCCCTACCTGAGCTGAAGGCAGACCCTTGACTGATTGAGGCACCCTAGGGGGCCCCTAAACTTTGATACTGTTTTGAAACAGATACCTTTCCTTGTTCTCAACAAGGGTACATAAAAGATAATTTTGTATCTTTAATATGTTCGGTTATTTTTAAAAATATATATGTAATATATTCTTCAATTTCTCAAGTAATATAAATATCCTTGGGTTCTTGAAGTAGACAATAAATCATTTTTAAGTAAGATGATTTTTGTCTTCTTTTCATATTCTTTGTATTCCTTTTCCTGTCTCATTGCATTGGCTAGAATGCCCTAAAACATGTTGAATATTAATAACTATAACTGATATCCTCTATCTAATTTCTGCTTTCATACAGTTGCCCCTAGAGGGTCTTTCTATTAAGTATGATGCTAGCTTTTATCTTCAGAGAGCTCTCACTTATGGGAAGATCATAAATAAATGTTTAATTTCTATTAATTCACTCTTCTTAGGATATTTAGAATGATTCATAATGATAATACTGGCATATCTTTATATTCTCAGAATTAATTTCAGACACATTTATTTGTTTAATAGATTGTTAGATTCTATTTGCTAATAGAATTGTATTCTTATAATTAAACATTATTTGCAGTAGTGGAGACAGGAGAATGTACATTGCCTGACAATACATAGATGATCAATACATCCTAGTAGTAGAAGTAATGGTAATTACTACTGCAGCGAATGCTTTGAATTATAGTTTTTCAAGTACTGCATCAGTTCAGAGCACTAATAATGGAACAAAGGAGAACCTCTGAGGTAAGGTAGCAATTTTCCTGCCACCAGGCTTATCCTCCAAAGTCACAATTAAATGTCATCAGCAAATGGAGGTACAAAAATTATTTTTTAAAGCTCAGGTTCTTCACACTGTAATCAAACCTTTTTCATTAGTACTGAGATCCCAATTCTGGCTGTGCAGAATAGGAGAAAGAGCCCCAGGTGACTCTATTATTTACCAGCTAGGAGATCTTGAATAAGTCACTACAGTTTTTGAGCCTCTCATTCTCATCTGTACAAAGGAGCTAGTCAGCTGTCCCTGTGCTGTTGGAATATGGCTGAGGATGAAGTATGATGAGGAGAGTGAAGTACTTCTGGACCAGAGCACCACACACACATGCAAATGGGGCAGCAGCATCACTTTCACTATCATCGCCAACATCACTGTCATCAACATCGTCATCATAGGAGAGTGATATAAAGCCGAGGCTCACCACTCCCTATACAGACAGGCTCCTTTTGCCTCCATATGTTATTACAGGCATTGTGAAACATGAGTTTACATTTCAGTGCTACTTAATTACCCTTCCTCATCTCCAAGCCATTTTTACATTTAAATAAAACTCTCATTTCACTTAACAATGGAAGGGCTAAAAATTTGCATAATAAGTGTGAGTCAGTGGCACGGATATCTAATTAAAACCTTCTATTTTTTTTTTTCTTTTTCCCCTTTTCATTTTTTTCTCCCCTGAGCTGCTGACATTATTGTAACTGCATTCAGTGTCCCCATTCTGTCAGGCCTGTGTGCTCTGAGGAAAGCAACCCAGAAGGGGACCAGGGAGAGCAGGAGCTTAAGAGAAGCAAAAGGAGGGTGGGGCAGGAGGGAAAGGGGCTGGGAACAGGAAGATCATGGCGGGAACAGAAGGGATATGAGAGAAAGGTCATGCAGAAGACAAGCGCATTGGTAAGGCTATGGATTTTAGAAAAGAGGGCAAGATGAGGAAAGGAGTGTGTGAAAAATGGAAATTTATCAAGAAGAAGCAAAAGGATAAGACTAGAGGGAGAAAGAAAGGAGCAAATACAACAAGATGAGTAGTGAGGGCGTGGAAGCTAAAGAAGAAGGTGGGACTATGAAGGTGCAGGCAAGTATAGTCAACCCTTGAAAAACAAGGGTGTGAACCCCAGACATGGACTTCCTTGCAATAAATACAGTGCAAGAATGAAAATGTATTTTCTCTTCCTTATGATTTTCTTAATAACATTTTATTCTGTCTAGTTTACTTTATTCTAAGAATGAGTATAGTATACATGGAACATACAAAATCTGTGGTAATTATTTATGTTGTCAGCAAGACTTCTGGTCAATAGTAGGCTTTTAGTAGTTAGGTTTTGGGGAAGTCACAGATTATTTGGGGACTTTGGACACTGGTGGTTCCCTGAATCCCTGAATTGTTCAAGAGTCAACTGTATTTAAAGGAGGTTTGCTTAGCAAAAGGCAATAGACAAAGGTCTTTGTATCCTTTGGGAAATTGCTTGTAAATTTCTATGAAGAGTGTCTATCATATAATACGATGGAGAGACTGTACTAAAAAGGCAAGTTTCTTGGTCTTATTTGAATATTTGTCTTCTCCCCTGCATTAGCTTCTATGAGATCATTTCACGGTTTAGGCACATTTCCCATTCTAGATTGTTTTTCTCCCTTTTATCGAGTTTCCCAGAGAAACATGACTCAGGAACAGATTCTTCTGCAATTGTTTGTGTACCTTCAAGAGAACCAAATGTAAGTCTTCTCTCTTTTTGCCTCTCAACACCAAGACCATACAAGTACAATCAATCAAGCATTAGTTAAAATCATGTGTCCAGTATCTTCATCTGCCTACTCTGTTCATATCAACAGATTACTTATTTCTAAAATTATAATGTTTGTGAATAGAATCTGTTTTTGGTAATGGTAAATGGTGAGAAGCATGACTCATGTCAGGAGTAAGTATAATTGTCACATTGGAATCCTTTCAACTATAGTCATGACAGCCATGCATCTTGTCATGGAAGACTGCCCGTCTCTCTGCAGTCAGCTTCTTCTGTAGATATGGACTAGATTTGAATAAATCAAGACCATTTGGCAAGTAAGAAGTTCCAATGGGAAAAGTAAGGAAGAAATTATGCTCTTGAAGTACAGGCCCTAACACTGTGGCACCAGGACCTGGAATCTGATTAGATTAAAACAAAACAAAAAAAAACAAAAGCAAAAACAAAAACATGTGAATCTAGTTTGTACAGGGACTAGACAACAAAACCAAAGGAACACTTGGCCAACTTCTTCAAAAATCGTTTGGTCTCTTTTGGAGGGTGGTTTGCAAAGCCATCTCCAGAACCCATGGTTAAGTGCAGGGATTAGCTATTCTCCTGGTATAGTTTTTCCCAAATGGTTTGATCATAGGAATTTCTCAGTCTCTTGTAAAATTATACACATTTCAGCCTCCACCCAGATCTATCCAATCTGAATTATTTAGGAGAGAGCCCTTACTAGAACTATATATTTAAGAAACAACCAGGCAAGATTGGCAAAAACCGCTCTTTGAGGAGATGAATGATCTCACGTGAGGAGGAGTGTGGCGTTATAAGACCAAGAATTTAAAGCCCCATCCAATGAGGAGACTTCATTTTCCTCCCCAAACTTAGTTTTTTGTGTATTTAAACTTTACTTTAACATCAGTATCTGACTCGATCTTGAATGATGTATGAAGTAATTAAGCAGCTCTAGATTCACATTTTACAACTTATTACCTTCATTTTCACAGCTTCTCCAAACATGGCTTTAAGCTCAAGACAGAAAAATGGACCTGTGTTTTGGTCCTTTTGGTCCCTTGATCCTAAGACCCTTATTATTTCTAGTCTACTTCCCAGAAATTAAAATGCTGTCCTTGAATATTGGTTTTGTGTTTGTGTATTGCCACATGTTGACAGAGCAGACCTTGATACAAACTGCCTGCAGTTAGAATAAAAGCTAGAAAAACATGTGTGCCAACACGTCCTTGAGAATAACAACCATTTTATCTTCAAGATAACCCTATAGAGTAGTTATTATTTGTATCCTTGCTCCTCAGTTAAGTACATGCTGAGGTAGAGAGATGTAAATGAAGTGCCCAAGATCACCCCAGCAGTAAGTGACACAACAGGATTCAAACCCAAGCATTCAAGCTCCAGAATTTGAGCTTTTAAATATGAAATTATTCTGCCTCACAGGAAATGTCCCCTCACTATGCTCATCTCACCTGTGCAAAATGAATGATTTCCAGTTTGAGTCGTTTCATCCCTCCACAGACAACTGGTGGACTGTTATTCTTGGCGACATCATACTATGCCAGACTTCGCAAGGGTAACTACAGCATAGTACCAAGGCAAGACCTTGGCTCCTGACAAACCTTCAATCTCAGATTTTCCAAGGGAGCCAGAATGATGGTCTTGCACATCCACACGGGGTTCTGGTGACCACTGACTCACCCTCAGCCTTGAACTTAAACTGCTTTTTATAAACTGCTCATCTGTTTTTTGCTTGGATACTGCTTCTGCTTCTGTATGTACCACATTGTGACTGGCAGATGGATCCTTTCCTCATTCCCTTACATCTGGAAATATCCCATTGCTACATTTAGCTCAAAGTGGTCTTTTATAGTTCTGGTTCTTGTCCTTATTTATTTATTTAAGATAGTGGTGGGGTAGGTGCTAGGGAGGGGCAGAAGGAGAAAGAGAATTTTTTTTAAAATATTTTAGTTATTTATTTGTCAGAGAGAGAGAGAGAGAGAGAGCGCAAGCGAGCACAGGCAGACAGAGCAGCAGGCAGAGACAGAGGGAGAAACAGGCTTCCTGCCAAGCTAGGAGGCTGATGTGGGACTCAGTCCCAGGACACTGGGATCATGACCTAAGCCAAAGGCAACTGCTTAACCAACTGAGCCACCCAGGCATCCCAGGAGAAAGAGAATCTTAAGCAGGCTCCATGACCAAAGCAGATACCAACACAGGGACACAGGGCTTGATCCAATGACCCTGAGACTATGACCTGAGCCAAAATCAAGAGTCAGAAGCTTAATTGACAGAGCCACCCAGATGCTCCTGGTTCTTATTCTTCTTTTTCCTCACTTGCTTTGCTTTATGTCCCTGACCAAATTTCAAGATGTGCTACCACCCACGGGGAAGCCAACTCACAGAATTCTGAAAGGATGGTTTCTGCTTAAGACCACCAAAAGGCTTTATGGGGCGCCTGGGTGGCTCAGTGGGTTAAGCCGCTGCCTTCGGCTCAGGTCATGATCTCAGGGTCCTGGGATCGAGTCCCGCATCGGGCTCTCTGCTCAGCAGGGAGCCTGCTTCCTTCTCTCTCTCTCTCTCTGCCTGCCTCTCAGTGTACTTGTAATTTCTCTCTGTCAAATAATAAATAAATAAAATCTTTAAAAAAAAAAACAAAACCCCAAAAGGAACAATGTAGTATCTCCATAAGAAATGTACCCACATTTGAATTCAAATCCATTTGTGTAGCACTTACCCACCTCTGCTGGCTTTCATTTTTTCTAAGATTTAGAGAAACCAAATTGTCTCAAAATGTGAATTCTCATTCCTCTTCAAATCTGCAGGGTACCCCATTACCAATAAAGCAGTCTACTGCATCTTGGACCATATCACTTTAAAACATCAGGACCCTCTTCAGATTCCCTCCCAGAGTACTAAAAATGAAAATTCAAACCTTTGTGTATTATGGCTACAGCCAAGTAATCTGGACAGGTTCCAGCATCCTTAGACATTGCTGGACATTCTCCTGGGTAAAAATTGTCTAATTCTTATGTCTTAAATTGAATATACAAATTGTGAACCTGAAGCTGTGCGGCAAAAATTTGTTTTGTGATTGGTGGTTCTTTGAATATAATAAATGCATGGTTAGAGCCCATTTAAAATGAAATGCAAAATATGATACCCATGGATATATAGACTATGGCTGTCAGACTCAAGAAGAAGAATATAATCTGATTGGTGGCCTTTTTCCTTGATGTCTGGAATTTTTGTTATCTCATTAAATCTCATTAAATCTGTGTGCAGAATCTCCTAGTTTATTTTTCCTTGAACCTCTAAGCAGTGTAAAGCCATTTTAAAGCATCATTTCATTAACACTGCCAATATTTTTCTTTCGATTTGCAATGGAATTATTGAAATAAAAACATTTTCCTTTCCTTTCACCTTTGTCTTTTGTAATTTTATGTAAGTTAGAGAGTTAAAATAAAAGCTATAAAGAAAAGAGAGAGTATGTTTGGACAAATGCCTTATATTCTTATGAACCATAAATTTCATACTTCAGTTTCTTTCCGTTTGATTGGAGAGGTGGAGTCCTAGTCAATCTATTTTGAAAACTTTCAGAGAGATTTGTTCATGTGTAGACAATACATGAGGAAGATCAACTATCAGACACAGGTTTTTGTAAATATATATAGATAGAGAGAGAGAGACAGAGACAGAGACAGAGAGCACAAAGAACAGGATGTTTGGCCTCCCATTTTGGAATAGTAATGTAGGTTTTGCTTATATCTGTAATAGCTGTTTCAAGGAACAGCAGAGTAAAAGCCAAAGGCTTTACAAAGGCCTGAAACATTCTTGGACACCTGGCCTGATTACCTCCCTGACCTCACCTTCTGTTATTCCCCTTATTCCCCTAGAGGGAGAAAGAGCTCCTTCCTGTTTGTAAGCCTGCTTCAGGATATGGGTGCTGGGACTTTCCTCTGCTTGCAAAGTTCTTCCTCAAAAAATACACAAGGCTCACTTCAATATTTCTTTCTGGTCTGAATCAGAGAGACCTTCTCGAATCATCTCCGTAGAATAGCAACCTCACCAACACCTCCCCAGCACTTTACCCTGCTTTATTTTTTCCATATCACACACACACACACACACTACACACACCCCTGAGTATTTTCTTTATATTGTATGTTTATGCCACACTAGGATCTGAGATATTGAACGGAGTCTATTTTGTTTACTGGGCTCTCTCTCTAGCCTCTGGAATGGCACCAGGCAACTGGTATATATATTGCATAGATATTTCCTGTATAAGTAAAGGAGCACATGGTTGTGTTTGGCTGCAAGGTACAGACAACCAGGTGGCGACTTAAAAAAAAAAAAATAGAGATTTATTTGTTTCACATATGAAAGGTAAGGAGTCCCAGGAGTAGGAGGCAGCTCACAACGCATCCTTTCTCTAGCTTTTTACCTTGTTATTGCAAGGTGGCTACTACCTTCCAGATACCATGCCTACATTCAAGATAAGAAATAAAGAGAAGTGGGAACAAAGGAAAAGAGGATTTTCCTCTGGGGAGACTTGCCATCTTATTCATGAAGGGAAGACCTCCTAGAGCACACATGGCCATGCCTTGTGGCAAGAAAAGCAGGGAAATTAAGTGGCTACCTTCTATGGAATGTAATTTGTGAGAAGCAACTTGAGATTACACATTGAATAAACCCATGCATAATGTCATTGTTAAGCTTAAATGAACCAATGTGTGTAAGATACCCAAGCAGAGTAATCATTGAGGGAATGTCAACTCATTATTGTCATTGAAGACTCTATGAGATATCACTGAATCTATCCAGGTCTTCTCTTTGCTTTTCCCTTTAATTTTCTATTTCCATCTGAGAGTATCATGGCAACATTTTATGATGTTATACTGAGACCTCCTTAGTCTTAGAATTATAAAAACTATAATCTTGGTGTACTTGATTTCACATATTAATGAATTATGAGTGGAGCAAAACCCATGATCCTTCTCTTGATTTTATTTTCATGATTCTGAACTTATCCTGAGATTTGAAACTCTGTGAGAATCTGATTTTGAAACTATTTGGTCCAAGTTGATAAGAGAGCATACCTGGTTGGTCAGACCCAGGGTTGGCATAGGCCAGTGTGTTGTGTCTCACCTCACTGTCCCCACAGCTCAAGAAGAAAAGACAACAGTCTCAGGGGGAGTCATTTTTTTTTCCCCCAGAAAGACGTACCATGAAGCATTGGGAAAAATTCTCAGAAAAAATGTAAAATATGTATTCACCATAATTCTGACACTTCTCAGAAATATTATTATTATTTTTTAAAGATTTTATTTATTTATTTGACAAACAGAGATCACAAGTAGGCAGAGAGGCAGGCAGAGAGAGAGAGGAAGCAGGCTCCCCGCCGAGCAGAGAGCCCAATGCGGGGCTCGATCCCAGGACCCTGAGACCATGACCCAAGCTGAAGGCAGAGGCTTAGCCCACTGAGCCACCCAGGTGCCCCTCTCAGAAATATTATTACTCTAAATGAAAATATACTTTACAGGTGATGCATATCACCCACATGCTCTGACATGCTTCCACAACTGATTATAATAAACCCTCACCCTTCAGAGACTTTCACATCCATTAGTTCATGCCATCACACAACCATGAGAGGGAGAAGAGCTTGGCTCCTCTTCCACATCATTGAAGCCCTGAGGAGTGTGATAGCTGCCTCCCCCAGCCAGGACTGAGCTGAGGTGTACATGCCATCAGGGAAGGGGGCTGTCTTCGAATCTTCACGACTACCTCTTGACAGCACCTGGCATGGCAGGGATCAATGCAATTCTGTGAAAGGAGTCAATGGAAGGAGACACAGACTGGGTCACTTGGCTTAACTGATAACTTAGAATACATATTTCAACTACTTGATACAATACCCATCCCATAGAGGCTATAAGTCATTTCAGAATTGAGTGTGTCCTTGTGAAATGTGAGTGTGTGAAAATGCAATCATCCTGAGCTATCCCGAAGGGAGCTGGGAAACATAATCTAATCTGTTGCATTCCTGGATTAAAGCTTCACTTTTATCGGTTTGATTTCTGATGTTTCAACTTCCGCCTCTTCATCCCCAGAGTATGTTTTGCACATCTCTTTTAAAACATTAATATTCTCTTTGATGTTGTTGCTGCCTTATGACAGTCATCTGTATCAGTGTTATTGCCCTGTCACTCCTACGTAATTGAGAGCTCCTAAAAGTCAGAGACAGAGTCCTAATGAATGCAGGCTCAAAAAATGTTTGTTGAGAGAAATGGAACAGAACTGAAGGAATGGAAGAAATAGAGTGGAATGGAATAACCTAAGTGCAAATTGAATATCTAGATAAACTACCAAAAAGGAGACAATGATGTACAACTTTGAGAAAAGTGTGGTAAATGGTTGAGGGGGGAGATAGCCCACAAATGTTAAGAGGAAAAAAATCCTTTTTAGTAGAAATCCGTCCCCTACACAGTTCGAGTTCATTCTCCAAGCACAGGTTTGAAACTGAGTGTAAGCCAATTAAGAGCCTCCTTTTGTTTCTCCTAAAGGAAAATGTGTTTGAGGTATCATGTTCTGTTCCCCTTGGGCCACATCCTGGTCTGGTGTCGGTCTAGAGGTAGATGCAGGGATGTTTCTGCAATAAATGCTTTTTAAAAAAACAAGATTATTTGGTCTTTGGTTGGGTTGCTCTCGTAGAATGGCCATGTTCTTGACAGTGGATTTAAATTACTTGTCAGAAAAAGCGTGGAAATCTTCCCAAATGAAAATACTAGAGTTTATTCTTCCCTTCTGCTGACTGAAGACACCTGAGTTGTTGAGCTTTTTGTCTCATCCTCATGCGGAACCAGCTTCTTAGAGAATGATTAGGGTTTTGCTGACATCGATCCAGAAAAAGACAGGAAGGGAAAGAACATGGGAATGGGAGGGGGAAAAAAATCCCTGTTTTTCTTCTCCTGTCAAAAAGAAAAGAAAAAGAAATAAGCTAAGATCAGTTTTTACTTGAACTCACTCTGTGTAAAGAAACAAAGTTTATTTTTTATACTTCTGCAAAATCCCTAACACTGGGAACACTACAGAAAACAAGAGAAAAGTATCTATTTTTAAAAGGATAATTGTTACAGTTTTATTCTAAGTAGCTGCTCATGGAAGTGGGCATGATTCACAACTGTAATGGAAGATAAAACCCACCCATATTAACCCGCATCTTCCTTCTTATATCTATAGAAAAATGATTGAGAGCAACCTCTTGGATTTGAAGGAAAGCTGGCAACAGCCATCGCTACTTGCTGGGGTCCAAGGTGACCACAGCAAGCAAAAGTGAAGTGGATTGGCAAGTCAGGAGGCCTGGCAGGCAGCCAAAGTCCTAGCTGGGTGGGGGAGGGCCCCCTGCAGAGAGCACAGCTGGCAACAGCTGGAACACAGCTCTCAAGTTGCTCTAGCTGAGGTTGCCAGTGCTCCCACAACCAGCTGAAATTGTTTTGCACCCGGAAAACAAAACAGATGAGAAAAGAGGCGTAGAGGAACAGGATAGGAGCAATCATCCTGTTATTTGTGAAGCACGGGATAAACAAGCTCAGATGCCTTGAATTCCAAGTCCTTTGGATCAGGGTAAAATTGAATTGAACAAAGCAAACTATGTATTATTAATGTTTAGTGTTTCTTTTAAAGATTTGATATGGGCAGGCTCAAAACATTGCAATAAAAAGGGAAAGGCTCTTCAAAATTGGCAATCCTTTTTCTTCAGTTCTTTCGCAGTGGGATGCTATATGCATCTTTTCTCTCCTTTTACTTTTTTTTGGGAGCCTTTTGAACAAAGAAACAGGAATCCAGGAAGCAGAGGAAAAAGGAAGCAGCAAGGCAGAGAGGGAAAGGAAAACATAAAAGCTACAAAGAGATATAGACAGGAAAGCAGAAGGTGAAAGCAGTTTGCATTAAAAACTAAAGAGAGAGGAATAGTACCAGGACAAGACATTGATATGCTTCTAGAATATTCATTTTGCACCCTGGGGGTGCAGTGTAGAAATGGCATTCCCCTTGGGATGATATTGCACACTTCTTTCCTTTGTGACCATGAAGGAAGACTGTCTCTGCAGTTGTCTGGGTGGGAAGAGGAGATTGTTTACTTTTAGAGCCTTCCCATGTCCCAACTCTACCTTGTAACCCATCCTACCAGAGTGTCGGTCATGGCATCTTTAATCCCCATCATGTTCTGCAGCTAAGCTGTAATTGCCAGTGTGATCCAACTTCTTGCCTACCCACTTTCAAAGAATCCACCACCAGACTCACTATATCCTTAAAGGAAAGGAGAGGCATCATGACATTTTGTAGCATTTTGTTCTCAAATCTGGTCCTCAGGACAGGTAATTCACTTCTCTAATTGGATCATGTTTAATCTGTCAGCCATCCATCTTGTGTATATGGAATAGTTAGCACTCAATGAACACTGTTGCTGTATGCCTGTCTGAAGAGTGTCATGCATACATTCATTCAAAGTGCTTATTGAGCAACTACTATGTGCTAGGTGTTGTTCTGGGAATTTGAGATAGAACAGCTCAAGATAGGGTCCCTGCCCTCATGGTGGGGCAAAAAGCAAACAACAAAATACCCCATAAATCCAATGTTACGTTGTTGTATGTTATTTTTATGTTGATGGCATCTGAATCTCTCCAAACTCCTGACTTATATTATCCAACTGCCTACTTGATATTTCCACTTGGAAGTCAAATTGAGCTTGACTATGTTTCCAATCAAATTGTTCACTTTTAGGCCCTTTCTTAACCTGTTCCTCCCTTTTTCTTTGCCATCTTAGAAAAAGGCAACTATCTTGTTCTAGGTTTTCAGACGGGAAAACAAACAAAAAACCCCAAACCTACAAACAAACAAGGAGCAATCCTTGATTCCTCCTCTCATATCTTATACCCAGTGATTTCAACAATTCCTGCTGATTTTACCTTCAGAATGTATCCAGAACTTGAAACTTTCTCACTGTACTCACATCTATCACTACAGTGCAAGCTTCTGTCATCTCTTCCAGAGGCTAGCAGTGCCTGACTCACTGTTACCCTAGTTTCCTCTTTGGGGTCCCTCTACATGGTAAAATATGCCGCTCTCTGAGCAAGACCCTCCAAAGTCTCTCTTTACCCTCAGAGGAAAGGCCAGAATCTTTACAATGGGCATCAGGCTCCCACCTGGCCTGGCCACTGTTCCCTCCCTAACTTTACCTCCTCCAACTCTCCCCTTGCCTCTTTGTTCTAGACACAGATGACCTTAAGCTTCCTGAACACACCAGTCTCTTGTATTCTCTGATAGTTGCGTTTTCTCCCTGGCTATGCCTATACTTCATGCTTGCTCTTGCTTCCTTCAATGCTTCTGCTGAGTTGTCACCTTAAGTAGGCATCCACTGCACATTTCAAAGAGCATTCCTCCAGCCCTACATTCTATACCTCCTTTGCCTTGCATCATTTATTTTTTTTCAGCATCTACTGCCCCTAGCATATTATATATTTACTTGCTAGGTCAGTTATGATCTGTCCTTCTCTAGCAGAATGTAAGCTCTTTGTAAGCAGGTCCCTTTTGTGTTTTGCTCATTGTTATAGACCCAGCCACTAGAACAATGCTTCATTCAAAACAAGGGCTCATTTTATTCCTTGAATAAATGATTTAATGACTGAATGAATTAGTTAAATATGTAATATGGTTTCAGGCAGTGATTGATGCCATGAAAGAAAATAGAACAGGAGAAAGGAAAGAGAATTGCATGGGTAGGATTCTAATTTAGATACTGTGGTCAGAGGAGCCCCTCAGAGGAAGTGATTCTTGAGCAGAGATCCAAGTGAGCTGGGACAGTGCATGAGGCAGGTGGGTATCTGAAGACAAGGATGTCCAGCAAAGGGAAGAGTGTGTGAATTCTGAGCAAGGAGTGTGCTTGATGAACAGTAAGGAGACAGTTATTCCTAGAATAGCAAATAAGGCAAGCATGTGGAAGTAAACCGAAAGAAGACCATGTAGAACTCTGCCTTTCAAGGGATTTGCACCTTATTCTAAGTGTGATATAAAACTCTTGGTGAGTGTTGAGCAGAAGAACATAATCTGACTTCCACTTTAGAAGACTCCAGAGGGGCTCCTGGGTGGCTCAGTGGGTTAACCCTCTGCCTTCGGCTCAGGTCATGATCTCAGGGTTCTGGGATTGAGCCCTGCATCGGGCTCTCCGCTTGGCAGGGAGCCTGCTTCCCCCTCTCTCTCTCTGCCTGCCTCTCTGTCTACTTGTGATCTCTGTCAGTCAAATAACTAAATAAAATTAAAAGAAGAAGAAGAAGAAGAAGAAGAAGAAGAAGAAGAAGAAGAAGAAGAAGAAGAAAAAGAAGAAGAAGAAGAAGAAGAAGAAGAAGAAGAAGAAGAAGAAGAAGGAGGAGGAGGAGGAGGAGACGGCTCTAGGGTCTGTGGTGAACAGACCTAAGGGAACAAGATGGAGCCAGGATACTGGTGAGGAAGCACTGTGGTCTGGAGAGCATGTCATGGGCTGAGACATGGTGGGCAGCATGGAGGCACTAGGAGAATCAAGGTTAAGAACAGGGCAGGTGTGGGTGGATGTGGGGTGTGAAGGAAAGGAGGTAGTCAAGAATGGGTCTGAGGTTTTTGACTTGAGTTACTTGGTGAATGATGGTGACTTTTCCTGAAGTGGAGGAAACTGTGAGGAAGTGGTTTGTGGGAAAACCCCAATATTTTGGCTCATACAGGATAAACTTGAGATCCCTATTAGACACTGGAACATAGTCAAAGTTGGAATATATGAATCTACATTTCAGGGGAAAGCTCAGGGCTGAAGATACAAGCTTAAAAGTCATTTGTGTATAAAGCATATTTAAATCCATGACACCTGGTAACAAATACAGCCTAAGCAACAGGTATTGAGCAAGGGAGATGGCCAAGTCACGAACCTTAGAGCAAAAAGCTGGGGAGAAAAGGTAGATCCAGCAAAAGAAACCTAAATGGCAGTCCCAGTAAGAAAGGAGTAAAACCAGAAGAGAATTTTCTTTAAAGCATGGAACACAAGTTCTTTCAAGGAGGGATAGTGATGAGTAGGACAGAGTCCCTTTTCTCAAGGAGCTCTCAGACTTGGCAAAAAGAATCACAATGCAGCAGGGGAAACTCTGTAAGAAAGATAAAAAGAAAATACTGTGATTCTTAGTTCTTTGATTAACGCTGTCTCCAGTTTTGGTGATGATCAAAGAATGTTCCACGTAAGAGGTAATATTCAGTGAGACCTCTCAGGAAGGATAGACATTTTCTTGGCACAGAAGCCCTAGGCCTCTTGGTTGAGAGAGAAGCTTGATGATGTGTGAAGGCACGTGGAAGAGAAAGTCTGGGGTGGTTCAGGCATCAAATGCAGAGAGTTATGTAGCAGAACATAAGGCCAAAGAAGTGGGTTTGAGCCAGTTTGTTAAAAGCCCTACCCATTAAGCAGCTTATATTTTTATTCTGTAAACAATGAGGAGATAACAGAGTAAAACAAACAAGCCTATATGGATAGAAGTGTTCAAAGCATAGTAGTCTAATTGAGAAGTCAAAACTAAAGTGCAGATTAGAAAACAGTTAATGCATATTACTATACATTTAGGATAAGAATCATGGTCAGTCAGGAATGATGTGCCTAGGCCCACCCTTTAATGGTTCTGATCATGAATGTCCTCAGTTATATGATGAGACTGAACTGGAAGATTTCTGAGATCTCTTCCAACTCAGAAACTTTCCTATGCCTCTATGGGATGAGCTAATATGATCAGGGAATGTTTCCTGGAAGAAATCAACCCAAAACTTGGTCTTGAAGGGAAAGTAGAGCTTATATAAGCAAAAAGGAAAGGAAAGGGGAATATATCAAGGAAAGCATCATCAGGAGAAAAAAATAAGGTGGTCTGTGTAGCAAATAGTAATCTCTTGGGAGACAGAAGCCACATCTATTGTTCATAGTTGCTTAGCACCTCCCCAGTTCAGGGCCTGAAACAATCACTGTTGGAGAAATGTTGTTGAATAACTATGGGTACAGATGAATGAATGCAAGAGGGATGACCCTGTGGATATATTGGAGACAATGGCAGATGATGCCCCCAGGTCTGACAGGACCCCATCATGGGGGACCCACAAGTCAGTGAGGGAAACATTACCTGTGGACTCCTAAGGAAACAGCTGTGATGTTGACCATCATAAGCATACTTCAGAAAACCCCAAAGTTAGATTTGTCTCTAAATACGTAATAGACTGAGCAGCAGTCTCTTAGTGACCCAAGACAACCTGTTTTTCTGTGTGTAGCAACTGTTGTTTGTTTCAGGGTAAAAAATCCCCATTGGAGACAAGAGAGCCCAGCTGTGTTTGGGTTTTATAGGCTGTCTCAAGATTTCTTTCAGATGTTTTGGTTTATGGCAAAGTTGAAAATACAGCATTATCATGATCATTATTACCATAATCACTTATTCAACTACCACTAATAATTAATGTTTACTGACTACCAATAATATGCAGTGGGATTCAATAAGCATTGAATTAGACTTGGCCTCTGTCCAGTGGGCTTGTGGTAAAAAAGGAAAAACAAACATGTTTTATACATTGGATTCACAGGCTCCCCTTGGTTACTACTTTGCTAAACTGACTGAAACCGAGAAAGCTGACTATAAGCTTCCCATCAGTGGTTTGCCACATATATTCTGTGGACAACACATTGATAGATTATATCTATAACATCTTCATATACAGATTAAAGGATGCCCAAACAAACAAATTTGGAAGATAACAGTTTGAACAAAAGTAAATATACTTACTGCTACAGGATTTTGCTAAGGTTTAAATGGGCTAATACTCTTTGCAAGCACCAAGAAAAGGAAATAATACATAGCATTTCCTAAACTTATCTGGGCATGGAATCATTCTATAAAAGAAAATAAACATGCAGTTTAAAAATAAGTTCTAAGAAAAGAAAAGTTCTAAAATTCAGATTTTTTTTTTTAAACAACAGAAGAATTTTGTTTCCCAGACCCTGTGCTTTCTTTTCAATTCATCAACATGTTGGTAACACATTCTTATGACTGTGGATAAGGAATAATAAGTCCAGGAAGCCGTCCCAAAATCTGTACAGCCCTGTGGACACCCAGAAAATTGTATGATGAGGCATAAACATACAGCATAATTTTTTCACTGCAGCATAATTTGAGGACCATGCTTTCTTGAGTATTAAAACAGGTGGAATCCTTGACATAATGCTACAATAGTTATATAAGTTACTGATAATACAAAGTGTCAGTGATGCTGGAGAGCATCTGGACCCTCATACAGTGAGAGTCATAGCTGGGAGTGTAAAACAGGCAGAAACTTTGGAAAACCACTTGGCACTTTCTTAGGAGGTTAAATGCTATAGTGTATGACAGAACTGTTTCATACCTAGGTTTTAATTCAAGAGAAATGAGTAAACATGTCCACAAAAGTACTTACAAAAGAATATTTTAGCTATGAAATCCACAAGTGGAAATTGTGCTCATGTCTATCACGAAGGCGATGGATATATATTATGCTACATTCATCAATGGAATACTAGTCAGTAATATAAAGAAACAATTGACTATCCTACAGCCTGGCTAAATCTTCAGGGGGGAAAAAAAAATGGTTAAGCGAAAGAAGCCAGATACAAAAGTTTACACAGGTTTGATTCTGTTAATATAAAGTTTTCATAAAGTCAAAAGTAATTCACAAGAATAGAAATAAATCAGTGGTTGCCTTAGCTTAAAAGAGGTGGGGTTGGCAAGATGAGTGGAAAATGGAAGAGCCTTGAGAGAATTCTCTGAAGTTAAGGAAATGCTCTATTTCTTGATTAGGATTGCAGTTACATGAGTGTTTGTGATTGTCAAAACTCATCAAATGAAACACTTAAGATCTGAGTATTTGATTGTATGTAAATTAAAACTCAGTGAAAACAAAGAAACAAAACTCACTGGAACCCAGACCCCCATGCAGCAGCTTTGTATGATATCTGCAGCACAAGGGCCATCAATTACATCAATGCTTGCCTATGAAACCTATAGAAAATGCAAAGGAATCCCTTTGTCATGACTCAGGGGACCTTGCTCATTCTAATCTTTTGAAATGAATGTGGTTAATCCCTACATCCTTACTCTTAGATCAGCTTGGATAAGTCTCCCGAGGAGTGATATTGAGAACCAAATACATGTATGTTGTTTCCATGTGCTCCAGCACATCTTCTGAAGGAGCAGGAGGCTGGCTGAGGACAAAGCAAAAGCTGGCGGTTCGAACCTGCAATAAACGACCCTTGCTGATTGGCTTTGACTCACGTCTCTGGTGGTCTTTTAAGGTGGGGGTAATACTCTATTGGCATTTCACTCCCTGTGAAAGAACACATTCCTGATGTACGGTCAGTTGACGAGTAAAAGATTTATTTTTTATTTAAGGTCATCACTGACTCTTGTATTTAGCCCAAATGACATATTCTTTATCTCAGCATGGCTCTTTGTTTATTCACTGGTGGATGCTGTCTTTAGTCAGACTCTTAAAGCAGCCAATCAGTGTTAAGAGCAACACTAATGAACCTTAGAAACTTGAGTCAACTAGCAAAATGGATCACTTTACCCAGCTCTTCCAGTATCACTTTGATAATAAGACAACAATCATCACTTTACTATTGAGCACGTCATTAAACTAAGAATAGAAGACCCAACAACCATAGTCCACACATAAATTTAGGATTGATGAATAAGTTTATATTTTGGTTTTCTTTAAGAGCTTTATTCTTTCAGTGTTGCTCTTAGATTCTCTACTTGGACCAACAAAACCCTTGATCCAGTGACTCTTTGGGGAGCACATGTTAAGGAAAAGTTCCTGTATTCCCCTTCTCTCTGTCTAGACTTTTCCCTCACTACTCTTCTCGCCCCTGCTTATCTCCTTGCTACCTCACCATCACCATATTCCATAGTTCCTGAGCATGTACTATGGACCAGGTACTCTGTACTTCCCTTTATATTCTTTCATTTAATTATTTCTTAACTTATAGTTGGTAGTGCTGTTATTAACCCATTTTACCGACTGAAAAGTGGAGAATTAGAAAGCTCATGTAGCTTATTGGAAAATGAAAAGTTTAGACTTACAAGTTGCTGTTTGTTTGTAGGTCTGTTTGATCCGAGGCAAAGCTCTTACATGCTAGAGCATATCACTTTACATGTGTTGTCCTTCACTTTGTTGTAGGTAATGTTTTAATGTATTTATTAATATACATTTATAATTGCTGGGTTTTGAGCTGGCTAACATTCCTCAACTTTAAATACCTGCTACTATGATGTTTGTTTGTTGTTTGTTTTTATTTTACTTAAAAGCCTTCCATACATTTAGAAAAGAATAAACCAACTTCTCAGCAAATAATTTTATTATATGTCAGTTTAGATATAAATCTAAACCTCATTTGAAACAGTATTTGCATTTTAAAAATGTTTTTGGGAGTTTTTTTGTAACTCAAACTTTTTCTTTAAATTATTTTAAAAAACATTTTATTTATTTATTTATTTATTTATTTATCAGAGAGAGAGAGCACAAGCAGGCATAGTGGCAGGCAGAGGCAGAGAGAGAAGCAGGCTCCCCTCCGAGCGAGGACCCCAATGCAGTACTAGATCCCAGCACCCAGGGATCATGACCTGATCTGAAAACAGCGGCTCAACCAACTGAGCCACCCAGATATCCCTGCATTTACAATTAAAAAAAAAAAAAAAGTTGGTAAAACTAATGCAATTTATTCAGTAAGAAAAATATTTAAAAAGAAAAAAAAAAGGATCCATGGAGGGAATTCTTTTTTTTTTTTTTTAAGATTTTTTATTTATTTATTTGACAGACAGAGATCACAAATAGGCAGAGAGGCAGGCAGAGAGATGGGGAAGCAAGCAGGCTCCCTGCTGAGCAGATAGCTCAATGTGGAGCTTCATCCCAGGATCCTGAAATCATGACCTGAGCCAAAGACAGAGGCTTAACCCACTGAGCCACCCAGGTGCCCCAGGAATACTTTTTGAAAGGAGGCTTAATGCTGAGAAGATAGGGAAACAATTGTATAATTCCTCAGGTCCCTTCAAGCTTTAAGAGGTGGTTCTATGATTTGAAGTTTACATGTATATAGAATGTATGGGATAAAGGCAAGAGTGTGTGTGTGTGTGTGTTATTTGCATCACTTATGCTTATAATTTCAGAGCTTTTTAAGGTCTCTCCAAATCTCACAAGAACTGTTGAAGTAATGACTCTTCTCATCCTTGCTTTACAGAGGAGGTGGGGAGAGGTTAGGACACTTGCCCACATTGATCTATTTGCCTATGTGTCTGTTTATTGTGAATTTATGTAGATGAGGGGATCTGTATATCCATCTAGTTGTAATGTGTCTATATGTGAGCCAGAACAGTCTCACTTGGGTTCAACATCCATACAATGTATGAAACAACTCTGCACGGTGAAATGGAGCTCCTGAAATGGTGGCACACAGGCAGCTATGACAAAACACCACAGGTTGTGTGGCTTCAACAACAAAAATTTATTTTCTCACTTTTCTGGAGACTGGAAGACTAAGGTCAAGTTGCCAGCAGTTGTTTTCCTTTGAGATCTCTCTTCTGGTCTTATGGATAGCCACCTTCTCACTCACTCTTCATGTGTTCCTTTCCCTGTTTGCCTACATTCCTGATGTCTCTTTGTCTGTCCTAATTTCCTCATATAAGAACAGTCCAATTAGATTAGGGCTCACCCTGGAGGCCTCATTTTATTTTATTTTATTTTATTACTTTTAAAAATATTTTATTTATTTGACAGAGAGAGATCACAAGTAGGCAGAGAGGAAGGCAGAGAGAGAAAGAGGAGGAGTCAGGCTCCCTGCCGAGCAGAAAGCCCAATGGGGGGCTCAATCCCAGGACCCTGAAACCATGACCTGAGCCAAAGGCAGAGGCTTAACCCACTGAGCCACCCAGGCACCCCAGAGGCCTCATTTTAAATTAAATATCTCATTCTGGGCCTTATCTCCAAATACAATCACATTCTGAGGTACTGGGGTTAGGGTTCAGCATGTGGGTTTGGGCTAGGGGTGGGTAGGGAGGATAGAATTCAGCCCTAGAGAGAGGTTAATAGATTTCCCTAATTTGTGCTTTGGAGCTACATGTATCTGATGAATTTCAAAAACCTTCCAAGTAACACCTTTGTTTCCATAAACACTGACCTACTTAGCAGAATGAAATAGAAGAAAAGGGAGAAGCAAACATGTCATAGCTCTGGGATGAAGGCTCATCCTAAGATCTTCAGAGGTTTTTCAGACTTCCTACAAATCCATCCTGTGTTCTTATCCCTCGGGCTCTGCTGTGACTCGGGTAGGAACCCCAAGAGAGGGTGGAGAGAAGAAAATAAGAAATCTCTACTGGTCTAGGGCTGGTGAAATAAGCCAGCAATATGGCAAGCAGGAGGAGGCCCTCCAATCACATCAAGGAAGAGGCTCAGAAGGCCATGGTGGGCCCAGACAGACTTGTGCTGGGACCCAGGGGTGATTAATGACTCTGCACTTGGGACAGCACGTTCCTCTTAGCTAGCTGGCCCACAAAGTTAGGGACCAGGCACAGCTTTTAATTTTACCCACAGTGGCTATGACAGACAACTTTGGAGGAGAGATCAGAGATAGTTAGATGTCCTGGTTCCAATAAAACATTCTGAGGTTTAGTGTGAGGCACTACCCTGGTGAGTAGTGAGCGTAAATAAAGGAATGAGGGACACATGGGTGGTTCAGTTGGTGAAGTGTCTGGTTTGGGTCATGATCCTGGGGTCCTGGGATCAAGTCCTGAGTAGGGGTCCCTGCTTGGTGGGGAGCCTGCCTCTCTCTCCTTCTGCCCCTCCCCCCACTCATGTTCACACTCTCTCTCAAAAAGATAAAATCTTTAATTCATTTTTTAATTTTTTTAATAAACATATAATATATTTTTATCCCCAGGGTACAGGTCTGTGAATCGCCAGGTTTACACACTTCACAGCACTCACCATGGCACATACCCTCCCCAATCTCCATAACCCATCACCCTCTCCCGATCCTCCTTCCCCCAGCAACACTCAGTTTGTGTTGTGAGATTAAGAGTCCTTTATGATTTGTCTCCCTCCCAATCCCATCTTGTTTCATTTATTATTTTCCTACCCCCCAAGCCCCCAATGTTGTATCTCCACTTCCTCATATTAGGGAGATCATATGATAGTTGTCTTTCTCTGATGACTTATTTTGCTAAGCATAATACCCTCTAGTTCCATCCACATTGTGGCAAATGACAAGATTTCATTTCTTTTGATGGGTGCATAGTATTCCATTGTGCATATATACCACATCTTCTTTATCCATTCATCTGTTGATGGACATCTAGGTAATTTCCATAGTTTGGCTATTGTGGACATTGCTGCTATAAACATTCGGGTGCACGTGCCCCTTCGGATCACTACATTTGTATCTTTAGGGTAGATACCCAGTAGTGCAGTTGCTGGGTCATAAGAAGCTCTAGTTTCAACTTTTTGAGGAACCTCCATGCTGTTTTCCAAAGTGGCTGCACCAGCTTGCATTCCCACCAACAGTGTAGGTGGGTTCCCCTTTCTCCACATCCTCGCCAGCATCTGTCACTTCCTGACTTGCTAATTTTAGCCATTCTGACTGGTGTGAGGTGGTATCTCATTGTGGTTTTGATTTGTATTTCCCTGATACAGAGTGATGTGGAGCATTTCTTCATGTGTCTGTTGGACATCTGGATGGCTTCTTTGAAGAAATGTCTGTTCATGTCCTCTGCCCATTTCTTGATTAGATTATTTGTTCTTTGGGTGTTGAGTTTGCTAAGCTCTTTATAGATTTTGGATACTAGCCCTTTATCTGATATGTTGTTTGCAAATATCTTCTCCCATTCTGTCAGTTGTCTTTTGATTTTGTTAACTGTTTCCTTTGCTGTGCAAAAGCTTTTGATCTTGATGAAATCCCAATAGTTCATTTTTGCCCTTGCTTCCCTTGCCTTTGGCGATGTTCCCAGGAAGAAGTTGCTATAGCTGAGGTCGAAGAGGTTGCTGCCTGTGTTCTCCTCAAGGATTTTGATGGATTCCTTTCTCATATTGAGGTCCTTCATCCACTTTGAGTCTATTTTCGTGTGTGGTGCAAGGAAATGGTCCAATTTCATTTTTCTGCATGTGGCTGTCCAATTTTCCCAGCACCATTTATTGAAGAGGCTGTCTTTTTTCCATTGGACATTCTTTCCTGCTTTGTCGAAGATTAGTTGACCATAGAGTTGAGGGTCTATTTCTGGGTTCTCTATTGTGTTCCATTGATCTATGTGTCTATTTTTGTGCCAGTACCATACTGTCTTGATGATGACAGCTTTGTAATAGGGCTTAAAGTCCAGAATTGTGATGCCACCAACTTTGGCTTTCTTTTTCAATATTCCTTTGGCTATTTGAGGTCTTTTCTGGTTCCATATAAATTTTAAGATTATTTTTCCATTTCTTTGAAAAAAAATGGATGGGATTTTGATAGGGATTGCATTAAATGTGATTGTTGCTTTAGGTAGCATAGACATTTTCACAATATCTGTTCTTCCAATCCAGGAGCATGAAACATTTTTTCCATTTTTTTGTGTCTTCCTCAATTTCTTTCATGAGTACTTTATAGTTTTCTGAGTATAGATTCTTTGCCTCTTTGGTTAGGTTTATTCCAAGTATCTTATGGTTTTGGGTGCAACTGTAAATGGGATTGACTCCTTATTTTCTCTTTCCTCTGTCTTGTTGTTGGTGAAGAGAAATGCAATTGATTTCTGTGCATTGATTTTATATCCTGACACTTTACTGAATTCCTATACAAGTTCTAGCACTTTTGGAGTGGAGCCTTTTGGGTTTTCCACATATAGTATCATATCATCTGCAAAGAGTGATAGTTTGACTTCTTCTTTGCCGATTTGGATGCCTTTAATTTCTTTTTGTTGTCTGATTGCTGAGGCTAGGACTTCTAGTACGATGTTGAATAGCAGTGGTGATAATGGACATCCCTGCCATGTTCCTGACCTTAGCAGAAAAGCTTTCAGTTTTTCTCCATTGAGAATGATATTTGTGGTGGGTTTTTCATAGATGGCTTTGATAATATTGAAGTATGTGCCCTCTATCCCTACACTTTGAAGAGTTTTGATCAGGAAGGGATGCTGTACTTTGTCAAATGCCTTTTCAGCATCTACTGAGAGTATCATATGGTTCTTGTTCTTTCTTTTGTTAATGTATTGTATAACATTAATTGATTTGCAGATGTTGAACCAACCTTGCAACCCTGGAATAAATCCCACTTGTTCGTGGTGAATAATCCTTTGAATGTACTGTTGGATCCTATTGGCTAGTATTTTGGTGAGAATTTTCCCATCTGTGTTCATCAAGGATACTGGTCTGTAATTCTCTTTTTTGATGTGATCCTTGTCTGGTTTTGAGATCAAGGTGATGCTGGCCTCATAAAATGCGTTTGAAAGTTATCCTTCCATTTCTATTTTTTGGAACAGTTTCAGGAGAATAGGTAATAATTCTTTTTTAAATGTTTGGTAGAATTCCCCTGGGAAGCCGTCTGGCCCTGGGCTTTTGTTTGTTTGGAGATTTTTAATGACTGTTTCAATCTCCTTACTGGTTATGGGTCTGTTCAGGTTTTCTATTTCTTCCTGGTTCAGTTGTGGTAGTTTATATGTCTCTAGGAATGTATCCATTTCTTCCAGATTTTCAAATTTGTTGGCATAGAGTTGTTCATAGTATGTTCTTATAATTGTTTGTATTTCTTTGGTGTTGGTTGTGATCTCTCCTCTTTCATTCATGATTTTATTTATTTGGGTTCTTTCTCTTTTCCTTTTGATAGGTCTGCCCAGGGGTTTATCAATCTTATTAGTTCTTTCAAAGAATCAGCTCCTAGTTTTGTTAATTTGTTCTGTTTGTTTGTTTGTTTTTGTTTTTTGTTTTTGGTTTCTATTTCATTGATTTCTGCTCTGATCTTTATTATTTATCTTCTCCTGCTGGGTTTAGGCTTTCTTTTTTGTTCTTTCTCTAGCTCCTTTATGTGTAGGGTTAGGTTGTGTATTTGACACCTTTCTTGTTTCTTGAGAAAAGCTTGTACCACTATATATTTTCCTCTCAGGACTACCTTTACTGTGTCCCACAGATTTTGAACCATTGTTTTTTCATTATCATTTGTTTCCATGAATTTTTTTCAATTCTTCTTTAATTTTCTGGTTGACCCATTCATTCTTTAGAGGGATTCTGTTTAGTCTCCATGTATTTGGGTTCTTTCCAAATTTCCTCTTGTGATTGAGTTCTAGCTTCAGAGCATTGTTGTCTGAAAATATGCAGGGAATGATCCCAATCTTTTGATACCGGTTGAGACCTGGTTTATGACCCAGGATGTGATCTATTCTGGAGAAAGTTCCATGTGCACTAAGGAAGAATGTGTTTTCTGTTGCTTTGGGATGAAATGTTCTGAATATATCTGTGATGTCCATCTGGTCCAGTGTGTCATTTAAGGCCTTTATTTCCTGTTGATCTTTTGCTTGGATGATCTGTCCCTTTTTCGTGAGGGAAGTGTTAAATTCCCCTACTATTATTGTATTATTATCAATGTGTTTCTTTGATTTTGTTATTAATTGGTTTATATAATTGGCTGCTCCCATGTTAGGGGCATCAGTATTTAAAATTGTTAGATCTTCTTGTTGGACAGACCCTTTGAATATGATATAGTGTCCTTCCTCATCTCTTATTATAGTCTTTGGCTTAAAGTCAAATTGATCTGATATAAAGATTGCCACCCCAGCCTTCTTCTGATGTCCATTAGCATGGTAAATTGTTTTCCACCCCTCACTTTAAATCTGGCGGTGTCTTCAGGTCTAAAATGAGTTTCTTATAGGCAGCATATTTATTTATTTATTTATTTTATCCATTCTGATACCCTGTGTCTTTTGATTGGGGCATTTAGTCCATTAACATTCAGGTTAACTATTGAGATATGAATTCAGTACCATTGTATTGCTTGTAAGGTGACTGTTACTGTACATTGTCTCTGTTCCTTTCTGATCTACTACTTTTAGGTTCTCTCTTTGCTTAGAGGACCCCTTTCACTATTTCCTGTAGAGCTGGTTTGGGTTTGGTGTTTGCAAATTCTTTCAGTTTTTGTTTGTCCTGGAAGCTTTTTATCTCTCTTTCTATTTTCAGTGATAGCCTAGCTGGATAGAGTATTCTTGGCTGCATGTTTTTCTCATTTAGTGCTCTGAATATATCATGCCAGTTCTTTCTGGCCTGCCAGGTCTCTGTGGATAAGTCAGCTGCCAATCTTATATTTTTACCATTGTATATTACAGACTTCTTTTCCTGGGCTGCTTTCAGGATTTTCTCTTTGTCACTAAGATTTGTAAATTTTACTATTAGGTGACAGGGTGTGGACCTATACTTATTGATTTTGAGGGAGATTCTCTGCACCTCCTGGATTTTGATGCTTGTTACTTTTGCCATATTAGGGAAATTCTCTACAATAATTCTCTCCAATATACCTTTTGCTCCCCTCTCTCTTTCTTCTTGTTCTGGAATCCCATAAGATGGTGTCACTTATCTCTCAAATTCTCCCCTCGTGATCCAGTATTTGTTTGTCTCTCTTTTGCTCAGCTTCTTTATTCTCTGTCATTTGGTCTTCTATATCACTAATTCTTTCTTCTGCCTCATTTATCCTAGCAGTAAGAGCCTCCATTTTTTATTGCACCTCATTAATAGCTTTTTTGTTTTCCACTTTTTTAGATTTTAGTTCTTTTATTTCTCCAGAAAGGACTTTTATCTCTCCAGAGAGGTTTCTCTAATATCTTCCATGCCTTTTTCGAGCCCGGCTAGAACCTTGAGAATTGTCATTCTGAACTCTAGATCTGACATATTACCAAAGTCTGTATTGATTAAGTCCCTAGCCTTCAGTATTGCTTCTAGTTTTTTTTTGTTTTGTTTTGTTTTTTTGTTTTTGTTTTTGTTTTGTTTTGTTTTTGTGGTGAGTTTTTCTGCCTTGTCATTTTGGCCACATAAGAATATATGAAGGAGCAAATAAAATACTAAAAGGGTGGCAAGGACCCCAGGAAAATGCACTTTAACCAAATCAGAAGAGACTCCAAATCATGGGGGTGAGAAAGGGGATAAAAAGAAGTTCAGAAAAATAAATAAATAAATAAATAAATAAAATAAAAGAGAAAAAAATGTATATATATTAGATCGGTGAACTAGAACAGGGTCACCCAAAATTTTAAAGAATGAAAAACATATATAAGGGTAAACACGACAAAGGGATGGAATATGCCTATAAAGATGAAAAAAAAACATTTAATTTCTAAAAGGTGTTGATAAAGTAAGTTAGTTGGGAGTATAAAGAAAAAGAAAGTGGAGTGATTTTGCTTGGGCTGGAGACTAGAACAAGCCCAGAGCTAGATTTAGGGTATATTTTGATCTATTAGAAGAAGTACCCCAAATTTTTTAGAAGAAAAAACCATATGTGTATACAAAAAAATAAAGTTAGATATAATGAAGGATAAAATATAACTATAATAATGAAGGTTCAGGGGCACCTGGGTGGCTCAGTGGGTTAGGGCCTCTGCTTTCAGCTCAGGTCATGGTCTCAGGGTCCTGGGATCGAGCCCCGCATTGGGCTCTCTGCTCAGCAGGGGGCCTGCTTCCTCCTCTCTCTCTGCCTGCTTCTCTGCCTACTTGTGATCTGTCAAATAAATAAAATCTTTAAATAATGAAGGTTCAAAAGAGATTATTATTATTATTTTATGAAAGGTATTGTTAAAATAAACTAGTTAAAAAACGTTAAAAGAGGAAAGGGTAAAAGTTAAAAAAAAAAAAAAGAAGAAGAAAAACAATTAAATTAAAAAAAATTAAATTAACTGCAAGACTAAAGAATCATGGGGAGGAAGCCATGAATTCCATGCTTCGCTTTCTCCTCTTCTGGAATTCAGCTGTTTTCCTTGTAAGTGAACTTGTTCTTGGCTGTGTTTCTTGTTGATCTTCTGGGGGAGGGACCTGTTGTCATGATTCTCAAGTGTCTTTGCCCCAGGCGGAATTGCACCGCCCTTACCAGGGGCCAGGCTAAGTAATCCGCTTGGGTTCGCTTTCGGGAGCTTTTGTTCCCTGAACGCTTTCTGTAGAGTTCCAGAAGACGGGAATGAAAATGGTGGCCTCCCAATCTCTGGCCCAGAGGAGCGGAGAGCTCAGTGCATCCTCAGAGAAAATTGCTTAATCACTTTTGTTTCCCTGGCCTCCGGCCGCGCTCCGAGCTCACTGAGCCTGCGACCGGTTCAAGGTAACCCCGAGCTGAGAGCTCACTCCTCGGCTCTGTCTCTGTAGCTGTCTTCCCCGCTCTAATACCTGCGAGCTCTGTGACACTCAGACACCCCTGATCCTTCTGTAACCCCGCGCGACCTGGGGCCGCGCTGACCCCACGTGGGCTTCACCAGAGGTTTAGCCTCTGGAGTGATGTCCCTCAGTAAAGCAGACCTTCAAAAGTCCTGATTTTGTGCTCTGTTGCTCTGCCGCTTGCCAGGAGCCTGCCCCTCCCCACCACGGTCTATCTTCCCGTGTCTTTGGATTCACTTCTCCACTGTACTACCTTTCAGAAAGTGGTCGATTTTCTGTTTCTAGAATTGTTGCTCTTCTTCTCTTTGGTCTCCTGTTGGATTTGTAGGTATTCGCAATGGATTGATAAGCTATCCAGCTGATCTCCTGCTACCTGATGTAGTATCAGCCTGCTACTTCTCTGCCATCTTGACTCCTCATCCCCAAATAAAATATTTAAATAAATAAAGGAATAAATGAATGAATGAATGAATGAATAAAGGATTGAGACAGAAGACCAATCCCACGAACTAAATATGTTGACAGTAAGCATAGAAAGAGAAACTAGAGGTTAACAGCCATTTTGTGGTCACTGCCAAAGACTTTGTGGTTCTGCCCATTACTGGCAGCTGAGATTCTAAGTACACAGTCAGCCTTGATCAGCAACAGGATGGGGTTGGGGTGGGCCAAGGCAGAGGATATAGGTCTCTTTGCTCCCAAGAATGTCTGAGATAAGCAAGGAGTAACAAGGGCAGGCCATAGGGACACTGTGGTCCGGTTGGGGTTTGACTTTGTTGTTTTCCTATATTTCCTTGGTTTACTTCGTGTAGAGATACAATTCCTCTTAATTTGATCTCTCCTGGACTGTAGGTTCTGTTATGGTGCCTTCTCATGGCAAATTATAAACAAGATAAATACCAGGCTAAGGAATTTACTCTGGAGGGCAAAGCTGCAAAAATGGAAGGCTACATGACCCAATCGGTCTGTTTCCATCTCTCATGTTTCTGGCTCTGTGATTATGGTTCTATGAATATGATTGCTGCTGCACATTTGATCTGCCTGCTGGAAAATGTAGATTGTCCCTCTCCCCACCAACTCTGGAGAGCAAGGGCAGGAGCCTTTTCCTCACCTGAGGTAATCCATCTCTCCCATCTTTCCTGCACGCATGACACCTGGTGGGTGCACTGATGACTCTTTCTAATGAATTGGACTTGTGTTGCTCAAAAAAAGGGGGCTGGTTTGAATCTCCTCCTCTTTTGTGCTTTTTGGGTCCCTTGTGAAGTTGTTTCTGAATGTCGTTCTAGGTTATGAATCTTGACTTCAAACATGGTGGAGAGGCACCGACTCCACCACTAGGAAACTCCTCCCTCTCAAAATGCAATCTCCGGGGCCATGCCATAGTTTTGTGCAGAACACAGGGGTCTACAGTCATATCTTGCTCAGCAGCACCAATAAGGAGGGGATTGGATTATTGGCACAGTTAAGGTTCCTTTAGTGAACAGCTTTTTAATCTGTGGGGGTCAGTGAGGCTGCATCACTTACAGAGTGGGGCTTTTCTATACAAGAGGGCCCTGAAGAGGTGGGTTCAGCTTCCTCAGCTGCTCCAGGTCTCTTTCCTGCCCTTCAGTCAATTTTTTCCCCTTTGTGTGCCTTGCATTGGCTGGGGACCTTGGTTCTGAGAATGGCTTTGCCAAAGGTCATTCATTTACTTGGCGGTTGCTGTTTGGCACCTCTTGTCCTTGATGGAAGGGTTGACAGATTTGAATGTGAGCTTTTCATTGCTGTGCATTAAACAGCTGTTCACTCTAACCAGATGCTTAATCTGGTTCCCCTTGCAAGCTGAGTGAAGACAGCAGGCTCACTAGCTTGCACTTGAGAGAAATGCACCCATGAAAAGAACTCCCTAGTGGCTTGGGGTAAAATCTTCTTCCTGGGTTAATGTTCAGAAAGTAAGAAGAATTTTTAGAAAATGAGTGTGGAAATATTTGATGGAATCGGTGGCCTGTTGATTTGCTGAGACTGAGCTCTCAATGTAGCACTTTGAGGTAGCAAGACAGATGCCATGTGGCCATGCCTTCACTGCCCCATGGTGTGATGATGCATGGAGTCCCGGTGCTGTGGTCCCAATGGGAAGACATGGTTCAGTGGAAGCCCAAAGCAAGGCACATTTCCTGTGGCTGGAAGCTCACCTCCACTTACTCCATTTATCTGAAATCCTGGCCCAGGCTGTGTGCTCTGTGATCCAGTTGCCATGGAGAACTTGTATATTCTTGGCTTCCTTGCTGCTTTTACAGGCAGAATTACAGAAGAGAATGTCTTTGCTGCTAGGAAATATAAATATTACAGAGAGATGCTCATTTTCTCCCTCTATGATGATTATTACGAAAGATATGCAAGAAGACTTCATTACAGAGCATTGTCCTTCATAATGAGCCCTCCGTAGGCTGCTACAGGGATGAATAAGCCTGCCAGGAATGGATTATGTTAACCCTCAGCTATCTACTAGATAGATATTAACTAGAACTATTTATATATTCAATAGTTTCTGCTGGAATACTTATGATGTGCAAGGCCCTGGGGATACAGAGACAAATAAGATATCACCCTGCCTTCAAATATCTTATATTCTAGTAAAGGAAGATAAAGGTGCAAATAAATAAATGTAAAAAAAAAAAAACATAGTACGTTTTGCAACGGACTGCTATGCCAATGCAAAGAGGCCTAAAAGAGGGAGGGAATCACTCCAGAGTTATGTTTTTAAAGCATAAATCAGATCACATCACTTACATGTTAAGCTCCTACTACCACTATTATATATATATATATATATATATAGAGAGAGAGAGAGAGAGAGAGAGAGAGTCAGGAAGACATCCTGAAGAGGGATCCCTTAAACTGGGTCTCAAATATGGAATATTTTTTTAGTAGAAAGGGGAAGAATTCTAAAGCCATCTTCAGCACTTAAGTTTTTCCCTCATGGTGTATTACTTTCCAAACATTTATATTCTTGTTCCAGATAGGGAGAGGGGAAGGGTGAAGGAAAAAGCCAGCGAGGCATATGTCAGCTGAATCTGCTCTCAAGCATTCCCAGAAGTCCTGTTAAGTGACATGGCCTACCCAGTGCAAGATAGCTAGAATTGCTCAGTATTTTCAATGAAACACATGGATATTCTGAATAAAATTATAGGTTAGTTAGTAAGGCTTAGTAATCAGATAGCTACCAGATGGCTCCCAACAATCCTGTAGCCATGCCCTTATATAATCTTTTCCCACCCTAAATAAGGTTGAGTGTATGATACAGTGGTAGGGATGGTGTATGCTTCAAAGTGGGGTCATAAAAGGCATTGCAGTTTCTACCTTGATCTCTTGTTGTGAGGACAATTAAGCAGCCCTTTGGAGACACTCATATGGAGGGTAAACAGTTTCCAGTCATGTGAGTGAGACACTTTGCAGTGGCTCTTCCAGTCACAGACAAACCTTCAGATGACTGCAGCCCCATTTGATATTTCACTACAGTCTTATGAAAGACCCCTGAGCCAGACACACTCAACAAAGACACTCTCAAAACCCTGACCCACAGAGACCATGAAATAATAAAAGATCATTGTTGCTTTAAGCCACTAAGCTAGGGTTTATGCAGCCAAAGATACTTTAATATTAAGCAAAATAGGAACACTGGCTAATGAGAAGGCAACTGGACCATACCATCCAAGAGGTATGGTTGACTATACCATCCAAATGGCTTCTATATGCAGACTCTTTACCTCCCCACATTCACAGAGAAGGTGCTGCACCTGCTATCAAATCCTCCTTCCCCAGCTTGGGGTTCTGGGCCTCTTCCTCTCATTTTTTTCAAGTACATTACCACTCCACTGAAATGTTTATCAAGGTCAGTATTGAATAATACATTACCAGATCCATTGATTATTTTCTAGGTCTCATTTTACTTGGAAGAGTTGACCATGACCTTCTTTTTGAATCACTCTTTTCTTTTTTTTTTTTTTTTTAAGATTTTATTTATTTATTTGACAGAGAGAGATCACAAGTAGGCATAGAGGCAGGCAGAGAGAGAGAGAGGAGGAAGCAGGCTCCCTGCTGAGCAGAAAGCCCGATGCGGGACTGGATCCGAGGACCCTGAGATCATGACCTGAGCCGAAGGCAGCGGCTTAACCCACTGAGCCACCCAGGCGCCCCTGAATCACTCTTTTCTTAACTTTTAGGACCTTTAAATTCTCATGGGTTTCTTCCTAGCTTCCCAGAAGCTCTTTTTGTGTTATGTTTGAGTTTCTTCTTTTACTGTTCAATTGCCAAGTGTTGCCATGTTGGAGATCTAGGTCTTGGGACAACTTTCTTTCTCTATCTACACTTTTTTTTTTTTTTTTTTAAATAAACAGTCCCAACCCCGATCCTCTAGATTTAAAGAGCAATAATCTGGTGATGATTCCCAAACTCACAGAGAGAGGTCAATATACTGATGAAGAACATGAATTTTACAACCAGAAAACCTGGGTTTCAATCCTAAGTCTGCTACTTGATTATTGGGTAACTGTGAACAAATTACTTAGTCTCAATTTTCTCATTTCTGTAGTTAGGACAAGCATAGTATGCATCTATTATCATACTTAGAATGTTCTCAAACATGAGCTGCTCCTACTACCATTACTACTATTACTTTTGCTAGTGGGTGTCTAGTACATATCTTAAATTTATCTGTGTCCAAAACAGAATGTTTGATTTGCTGGGGACCTCAAACTGCTTCTCTCCTTTTTGTTCTGATTCAGCAAATGGCGTAACTATCCATCTAGTCACAGCATATATAAAAAAACCCACGAGAACCTTCCTTAATTCTTCACCTTCTTTTATCTAAAATAACCGATCTAATAGGAAGCCTCAGTGTCCCTAGCTCCACAATACATCCTAAATCTATCCATGTCTTACCATCTTTCATGCTGTTACCTTCATCCTAGCCACTAGCATTTTCTGCCTGAATTACCAAAATGTCCTCTAACTTGGTCTCCATGTTTCCACTTGTGTCCCTTCCCCAATAATACTTTCTCAGTATAACAGAGTTCTGTTTTTAAAGAATAAATGAGATCCTATCACTTATATATTAAAAATCTTAAAATGTCCAAGAGCACTTAGCATAAAATTTAAGCTTGTCTTCTATAGTTTTACCCTTAATCACATTAAGTAGTCATTTTTTTAATACATTATCAGCTTCATCTTCATCATTGTATATATTATTCTTATTTTTCTACATATTTGTCTTGGGATTTTCTCTTTGTTTGTCATGCTCCCTACTAGACTATACATAGTAACATGGGTCTTACATCGCTGATTCATTGATGTATCCTTAGCATTTCAGATACAGCTCAGAACAGAGTAGGTGCTCAAAAAAAAAAAAAAAAGAACAGGGTGGGTGCTCAATAAAATTTTGTTTCGTGAATACATACATTATAAGATTTTAATAATCTAACAAGATTATACTAGTCTAAGATTAAGATTATAATAGTCCAAGAATATTATAATAAGATTACAATAAGATTATAATAGTCTAAGAATATTTCCTTAATTCTGACTTGCTAACTGGTTTTGATAGTGGTTACTTTTAATAAGATATAAATGACAGGTTAATTGAAGACAAAGTAATGAGCATAATTCTGGACATCTGAATTTGGGGGTGAAATTTGAATGTGACTGGCTCAGTATACAATTAGACTCATGATTCTGGAGTGCAGGATAGTTCTGGGAGGTATATATAGTTTGGAGATCCATTCACATTTATCAAAAGTGACCTAATTCAATGTGAGATTTTCCTTTAACATTAGTCTTCAGAGAAAAGGAGAGCTGTTTTACCTTAGAATCCACATAGAGCATTCCATAATCCAAAGTGCTGTCTTAATTACTTATGCAGAGCAATAAAGTAATGTTTGGGCAGACACATTAACTTGAAACTACCTCAATCAATGCTACTTTGTGATATTTAGGGGGCTGTCTAATAGAATCAATTGAGAAAAAAATTAAAGATTTTTAATTTCGATTAAAGAATCTTTTTGAAGTGGTTACCTAATAATTACAAGTGGTAAGTATTATTATAAACAAATTTTTAGGAATCATTTAAAAAAAAGCAACCTAGTAAGTGGGAATCACAAATATATGCTTTATGAAAAACAAAAACCACCAGCATTTTGTGCAAAGGCTACTAATGGTTTAGAGTTTAATTTCCATTTATGGCATCATAAGAAGATTCAAAAGGTCAAAATATGCTCTAGCTCAAATATTGGAATGAATATGTTATGCCTTGGAAAGCTGTGCTAGATGTCTCATTACTTTTTCTAGGGACACCTAAGAGCCTGATATCATGATCCGTGGGCATCATTGAATTGACCAAGTGAGAAGAAAAGTGACATTTCTAAATAGTATATTGGTTTATATAATGCATTATTTTAAATATACACGTTCATTTAATTTAAATAATTAAATATGAGTACATAAACATCTGATTATATTGTTTACATTCCTAAAAATTGTCAAAATTCAGGTGCCTGGGTGGCTCCGTGGATTAAAGCCTCTGCTTTTAGCTCAGGTCATGGTGTCAGGGTCCTGGGATGAAGCCCCACATAAGGCTCTCTGCTTGGCAAAAACCCTGCTTCTACCTCTCTCTGCCTCTCTCCCTGCCTGCCTCTCTGTGTACTTGTGATCTTTCTCTGTCAAATAAATAAATAAAATCTTAAAAAAAAAATCTCAAAATTCTGTTTCAGTTCTCATTTGAAAAATATAGGATTGTCTGATAGTCAGAGCTGTCTCATTCTGATTTGTACAGTAGATGGTAGCTAAAACACCAAGAGGGTTTCATGGTGCAAAAAAAAACCAAACAAACAAAAAAGCTGAGGATAAAGCCTTAAGGGTCACTGACACTGAGAGACTGGCAAAGGAAAAAGGAGTCCTGTATAGGAGAACTGACAGAAATAAGAATTGTAGCAGGTAGGAAAATTAAGAAAAAATTATGATGTTGAATCCAAGAGAAGAGATCATATCAAAAATAAGGGATTTTAACAATAATAATAGAAATAATGGATTGGCCCATTGGACCACTGGCTGAAAAATCCAGTGTGTTGGACTTTTCCGGGGAGAGGTCGAAAGAAGACAAGGCGGAAAGAATTGGTTGCATTTACATTGTGGACTACTCATCCCTTGATTAGGGCAGTTGCAATGGAATGATAAGGTCAAAGGTCAAAGGTGAAGACTAGAAGGGAGGGGACTACAGATAGAAAATGTACATTCTTTTCTGTGTAGTTTGACTATAGAGTGAAGGAGAGGTATGGACTTTGGCTTAGGGGGGATTTATAGTTTAAGCATGTTATTGTTTTGTTGTTTTTAATGAGGGAAAAGGATTGGACACCTCTATAGATTTCTTCAAGAGCCAGAAGACAGTGAACAGTTCAGAAACTAAAGAGGGCTAATTGAATGAGCAGGGTCCGAGCAAAGAGGGAGGGGAGAATGAATTGGGGGTGGCCAGATGGGGAGATTAGTTTCATCTAAGATAAAGGAGCACTTCTTCCTGTGGCCAAAAGGTAATGAGATTAGGTACAAATCTAAGTTTGTGAGCTGGGAGGTCAGAAAGTAGAGGATGTCCTTTGACTCCTAGAAATTATCTACTCAATCTTCACAAGCACCTTGAACCTAAGTATGCTGTTCTGAACTTGTCCGCACTCCTACTTTTAGAGGCAGGTTGAACAGTGGATGGAAGAGTCTGAAATTTGAGTTTACTTGCACAGAACATTATTAATAAGATTTGAGAGAAGCTATGAACTCTGCCATGTTTTAGTACTTGGTTCCCTTTCCACCTGACCCAGAAACCCCTTTCTCACAGCGTCGCCTTGAGGGAAAGGAAGAGAAAGTTCATTTCCCCACTCAGAATTCTCCGCTGAGCATAGTCTCCCTGGCTTTCTGGGCTTCCATGTGCCAACCTATTAAAGGGAGTGTTAAACTTCATCACTAACATTTTATATATCTATAAACACTTAGCTCATATGATGCCTTTAAATAATAAAACAAGGTGGAATATAATTAAGGGGCAAAATGAGTTGTACAGACAATTTGTGCTGTGAGCAAGTCTTTTTAAGTTGACTAATGTGACATTGTTCTCAAGGAAAAGAAAACTTCAGCATTTTATTTTCAGAATTACCCTGATCCAAATTAGGTCATGAACGTGTAAGGGTGGGGGACTGAAAAAATCCCAGAGCGCCTCTCAGGTGAAATGAACTCTTGATTTTCTTTGTAATCCCATTGAAGGGAGAGGAAAGGCCAAAGCAACATGGCTGCAGCTGAGAGCAACTTCGCTTCTGTCTGAGGCACTATTTCTGCTTGCAGAACAATAAGCCTTCAGGCCAGTGGACGAGTCTGTTATCAGCCGGCGGCAGGCTGAGAAATAATCTCCAACCACTAGCAACAATGGGTACGGTATCTCAGGCCAGGTAATGAGTAGTCTTTAAACTGCATCAGCTCGATTGTATTCTTCTTTAGTTTTACACTTCTCGGCCTAGAATAGTCTTATCTTTTGCTCTTTTTGTTGTTCTGTGGAGCCCCTCCCCCTCCACAAAGGAAAAGATATTAGGTGACCTTTTCCCTTTCCTTCCTGTTTCAAATTTGAAGCCACAGCATTATAATAAGCCTCTATAAAAACACACATATGTGCATGCATAATTAAAATTACCTGCCTCAGTTTCTTTTGTTCAATATCTGGGCCAAAATAGCCAAATGCATATCTGCTGCATATTAATGGCACAGACTCAAGGTGACAGCCTTTGCGTGCTTATTGAGGTCATGATCTCTGAGCAGGCAAGGGATTAATCTACATCTAGGCAAAACCCAGGGATCCTCTGTTGGAGGCGCTTCCCACACTAGCTTTTAAACACGTTTACAGACACCTAGTAAGAAAGAAGATCCCGGGCTGCCAAAGCCAACTGTTTCCACAGTGCTGATGCAGTTCAAATATTAATTGGTTCTTGCAATTTATTCCGTTTAAAAGCCATTTCTTATTTCAACAGGAGGTGGCCAGGCCTGATAAAAGTTTATTTTTTCCCTACAGAATTACTTGGACTTTCTCCCATGACCTTTCCCCCTGCTATTGTCTTTTATCTATGAGGCATTCTTCCTGAGTTCTAAGGGAAGGAGCTCCTAGGTGGGAAGGGAGGTTAACATACTTGAGAAGATCAGAACTTCTCTCTCTAGGTGAGTGTACATCCATGGAGGCCAAGTCAAAATTATTCCTAATTCACAGGAAAGGGCAGGAATGTGAAACAGTGACCCAAATATGTAAAATTATTCTACAAACAACACTATTATTATTATTATTATTATTATTTTCATTTTTAAAGACACATATATGTTACTGGTATAAAGCAAAGAATTTTGTTTCATTAAAAAGAGTAGCATTTGGAATCGTTAAAAATAAATTTCAAAAGGAGTTAAACATAAAAATTAAAAGGGGTTTGAAAACATACAGGATTTTTAAAAAGATTTTATTTATTTATTTATTTTAGAGAGAGGCAGAATGCATGCCTGTGGGCGGGGGTGGGAGCTGGGGGGTGGGGGGGGAGGGGCAAAGAGAGAATCGCAAGCAGATTCCCTGTTGAGCACAGAGCCCCATGCAGGGCTCCATCTCAGGACCCTGAGATCATGACCTGAGCCATAATCAGGAGTCAGGCTGATTGAGCCACTCAGGCGCCAAAAAGACATGAAGGATATTTTTTTAAAACTTGAGTTTGGGAATAACCCTTAATCTAATTTCTACGTGCAGATATGATAACAAGGTTGACAGATTTGGCAAGGCTAAAACATATTACAATGAAGGAGAGACTCATCAGTGGAATTGAGAAGATACAAGGCCATCTGGAAGAAAATATCCTCAATATCTACAAGAAAAAACAGAAGCATACACAGAATATATAAAGAATTCTCATGAATCTAATACAAAAAAAGACAACTCAATAGAAAAAAATGAGTAAATAAATAGGAAATATACATAGTAGAACGAAGTAAGTGGATCATTAATTTAAAAAGACAATTTATTTCACTAGAAATCAAGTCATTAGAAATTATGACATGGAGGTATTTTAGGGCAAAGGAATTGGCAACATTTTAGGAGGTAAATAACATTTGGTGAGGAACAGGGAGGTGAGTGCCCTCACTGACCATAGGTGAGAGTAAGGTCTTGGAAGCCCAAGGTAGGCAAATTTGACAGCATTGATCAAATTTTAATAATTTTTTTTTACAGATTTTATTTATTTATTTGACACAGAGAGACCACAAGTAGGCAGAGAGGCAGGCAGAGAGAGAGGAGGAAGCAGACTCCCCGCTGAGCAGAGAGCCCGACGCGGGACTCGATCCTAGGACCGCGAGATCATGACCCGAGCCAAGGCAGAGGCTCAACCCACTGAGCCACCCAGGCGCCCACATTGATCAAATTTTAATTCAGCATTTCTAAGAATCTTTTCTAAAGAAATTTTTGTGACATGTCCAAATAGAGATGTAGAGGGATGTTCATGGCAGCATAGTTAATTGATAGAAATTAGAAACAATCTAAATGCCCAGGAAGAAGGGGAACATTTAAATAAATATGGTATGCCATTTTATGCATCCAGTAAAAAGAATTAGGAAGAGGGACACCTGGGTGGCTCAGTTTTTAAGCTTCCAACTTTCGATTTTGGCTTTATGGTCACGATCTCAGGGTCATGGGATCAAGTCCCAGGATGGGCTCTGAGCTCAACTCTCCCCTCCCTTCCTCCCTCCACTAATGCTCATGTGCACACCTGCTCTTTCTCTCTCTCTCAAATACATACACAAATTCTTAAAAAGAAGAAAAGAAGGAAAACTCATATAGACACAGAAAGGTATGTCTTGGAAAAGATGCAGAGTAGTAAGTATATTATTATCCCATTTACATAAATTTTAAAAAATCAATGTGTGTATACATCCTTCTATATGTGTATCTGTACAGAAGGTGTAATATTAGGATGGAGCACACATTGCAAACCATGCTTTCCTCTGGGGAAGAGAGCAGGAAGAGAGTATGAATAGGGACTAATTTACATCTTATACAACATACTTCTTCATTGTTTGATTCTTTTACCAATGAATCGACTCATCTTTTAATCGCATAAGAGGAAAGAAAGAAAAAAAATGCAGATCCCAGTCATATGGTTAACTTATTAATAAATAGAGCAGTTTACTCTATATGGAGTTAATTTAGAATGCCCTGAGAAAGCATTGATGCTTTGTTTATCTTCCCAGATAAAAGGTAAAGCAAGGGCCATCAAAACAAGAAATAACTAGTGAAAATAGAGTATCTGTTTAATGGAAAAGACTATATACTCATTCATTAATTTTACAAATAAGTATAGAGTAACTTTCTAAGCACTAGAGATACAGCGGTGAACAAAACAAAGTTCTTGGTCTTGTGGAGCTTAAAATCTTTTTTTTTTTTCTTAAAGATTTTATTTATTTATTTCACAGACAGAGATCACAAGTAGGCAGAGAGGCAGGCAGAGAGAGAGAGAGAGAGAGAGAGAGAAGCAGGCTCCCTGCTGAGCAGAGAGCCTGATGCGGGGCTCGATGCCAGGACCCTGAGATCATGACCTGAGCCGAAGGCAGTGGCTTAACCCACTGAGCCACCCAGGCGTCCCTGGAGCTTAAAATCTAATGGCTGGGTGGGAGGTGGTAGGGGTGGGCCTGGGGGTCAGACAATAAATAAGCAAATGAGTATATGTAATGTCAGATGGTACAAAGTCCTCTAGTAAAAACAGAGGCAAAGGAAGAAGGCTGGGGGTCTGCTGGTAGGGAGTGTTTGTGCTTTCATATGGGGTAGTCAGTAAAGGTCTCATTTCTGAGCCCAGGTTTGAAGGAAGAAACAAGCTCCATCTGAAAGAAGTTTCTAGACATGAGACAGCAAGTGCAGAGGGCATCAAAGAGGAACCTTCTCAATGTGTTAGAAACGCAGAAAAAGAAGAGTAGGAGCTCTGGGAAATGAGAGAGAGACTAGGAACATAATGAAATGTTTGTTTATGTGACAAATGATTTGTATAAATTATTTAATCTTGGAGACTCCAGGGAGTTGATAATAATATCTCTGGTCAAGATGAAGACACTGAGATTCAAAGCAGTTGAGTAGCTTGCCCAAGGCTACATGGCTTTTCCTGTTATGTGGCCCAGGTATATTTGAGCCACGGTCTCTTTGAATTTGGGAAATATGCCCAGTTCTAGAACAGTAGGACCCAAGCTTATCTGCATTTCAGAAACTGCAGAATTAGAATTCCACAGAAAGAAGGCCAATAATCTATATTTTTAGATAACTACTTAAATGATACAGATGCCAAGTTTAGAAACTAAGTATCTCATCTAAGCTCTGACTTCTTACAGATGAGAAAATGGGCACCTCAAAAGTTGAGTGGTCTAGGAGTTACTTCTCAGTGTGGCAGAGCAGGGCCTAAACCCTGCTTCCCGATGATGATGATGTTACTGCTGCTTGTCAGGGGCCATACTTTAAGCAGCAAGAACTCTGACTTTCATGGGGAGTCTGTTAGAGCTATCTGGGCCTCAACTCTAAGCTTAAGGATTAGAAAGCGAAACACTCATTTGGGTATGTGGCAATACGGCCCAGTGATAGAAAACAGTGTTTGTAGACGTGTCTGATGGTGTTGGGGAAAGAGAGGTGGTGAAGGGGACAGAATGGGAAGGAGATGAACTGATGGGGGCTGAGGATGTAATGAGATTTCTGAGTCACAACTCCCAGACTATATTATATAGAAACCGTGAGGAGAAAGTTGAGGCAATTATGCACAAAACTCAAGTCAGAGTCCCAGAGTTCTTGCTTCATTGAATTGGATAAATGAATATTTTTTAACCTGATTAATCCAGATAATTGGTGTGAGGGAAGTTCGTTAATCACTTCGTATACTTGCCCCACCAGACAAAGCAGCAGCAGGCGAGAAGAGCATTGGCGTCATTTTGAAAATGCTGGTCTTCTTTTCCTGAGGTCTAGGAATTTTTCCATCTTTGCTACCTTGGCCCTTCCCTCTGTCTGACCTTCAGGGACCATTCCCAGCTGCGAACTTGAGCACTGCTTTCCAATAAAATCTAATTATCCAGGCCTGGTCACCCGCCACCCTCTCTTGGTGGAAATTCACTTCATTGCCATGAATTGCCTGTTTGCCTAAGAGATGGGCCAGGCAGATTAAGATATATTGTCTTGATTGCTGGATACCTGTGCTTTCTTCCCTTCCAGGGAGGTTAGGATACAATGTAATTGAAGATGTGTTCTTGTGAGCCTCATGGTGGTGGAACCCACCCTCAGGGCCCCTGATGAAGACACTCCTGGCCAGGAAGCAAACCTGACTGCATTATTTAGATGTTACAAATCATCACCTCTCCTTCAGTGCTGCTGGCTCCCAGCTCAGGATGACTGATGGGCAGAAATCACATTCAATGTCCCTGAACACCCAACTTCCCTGGGTCCTCCTGGGTGAAGCTCAAATTCTTAGATGCTGGGTTTTGATTTCATAGGTAATGCCATACTATTTGAGAGGCAGGGGTGGCTGTCGTTCATCTGTGCGACTCAAGATTGGGCTCACACTGTTTCCTTTGGTTTATTCGGAATCCACAAGGCCATCATTAATCTCATTCAACCCTACTGCCCAGCTATAAAGTGAGATAAGTAGTCCTACTTAATTCATGGTCTTTCATTTAATTACCGAGATACTTTGTTTTTCCATCACTTGAAATGAGCTAGTCATCACTGTAGATATTTTAATAAAACCTCAAAGCAATTCTTAAAATTTCAGTCATTGCTGTGGGAATCTTTTTGAGGAATTCTAAGAGCTAGCTTTCCTTTCCTTGGCTTCTTAAACATAGGATATTTAATGTTTTTTAACATTGTTTTAATGACCCAAGGTCATCATTGTGAACAGTGCTTATTGAACAATGCTGAATTTCGAGGATGATCTCAGAGGCATTGAAGTACCTGGTTATTTGCTCCTGTTTAAGAGAACCCGCAGTTGCAATACTTTTGAGTGCATGTGTCTACTTTTTATAGTTTTTCCTTATTCTTCCTTGCTGTCAGAATGCCAGTCATCAATTTTTGCTGCTGAAATTTCATTTATCTTGAGTCAATATACATCTTCCTCCCACAGTCCCTGCCCTGCCCACCTCAGTGCATCAAAGTTTCTATTTCGGCAACAGTTCTCCAAGTGTGATTTATTTACCCTGTGATTCATTGATCCCCAAGACCCTTTCAGGGGTTCTGTGAGGTCAAAAGTGTTTTCATAGTATCACTAAGGCATAATTTGCCTTTTTCAATTTGTTGATACTTATTCTAATTGGACAAAGGCAGCAGTGGGTATACATACTAGAATCTTAGCACTCATCAATTAAACATCATCAAATTTTGCCAGTCTTCATTGTATTCTTATTCCGAGTGAAAAGAAAAAAAAGAAAAAAAGAATAGCAGTTTAACTTAGAACTAAGAATGTTCCCATTGAAGCAGCAAAAATTGTTACAACATCTCAACACTCAAATACATGACTTTACTATTCTATGAAATGTAATAGAGGTATGCATAAAGTACAGAGTATGATGGTTTCTCAAGGAGAAATGATTTGCTAGGTGATCTGAGTTGTGAGCTGAAGTAGCACTCCCCACCTCTACCAAAAGGCATCATTTTTAGTTGGAAGAACACATCACAGATACTTGTGGTTATTCAGACTGGGTTTTGGTGATCTGAGTTGTGAGCTGAAGTAGCACTCCCCACCTCTACCAGAAGGGATCATTTTTAGTTGGAAGAACACGTCACAGATACTTGTGGTTATTCAGACTGGGTTGTTGTGATCTGGCAGATATTTTCCTGGAAATAAATAACGTGAGCCTGTCACTTAGAGGAAAACAACAGACAGCATTTGTTATATTAAAAAAAAATTATCAAAAGTAGAATTCGAACTTTTAAGCTAAAACTACGGTTTTGGAAAACATGGATTTGTTTTGATGAGCTGGAAAGATTCTAAAGGTTCTCTGATGAAATTGGTGGTGACATTACAGGTGTGATATATTTTTTTAATTTTGTATAATGAAATATGTCAACATTTGGAGATCTACATATATCAGTGAATAAAAATTTTCTAAATAACTGATAATGTTCCAAAATGATTCACAGATTAAAAACCCATCCAAAGGGAAAGATAAGACAGTGGATTTTAAACTAACAGAGTATAAAATGTTCATTTATCAATATGGTTTCAGATTTCATATTGAAATTAAGGCTTAAAAAACTACCACTTGTCGAGTTTTGGTGTCTATCAAAAAGGAATATCAGCAATTATCTAAAAAGGCTACCAAAATGCTATCTCTTCCAAGTGTATCTCTGTGTAACACTGCATTTTTTCATATACTTGAACCACAACCTCTCACGACACATTGAATGCAAAAGCAGATAGGAAAATCTATGTTCTGTTAAGGCAGATATTGAAGAGGCTTGCACAAAAGCAATAACTCTTCTTAATAAATTTTTTATTCATTTGGAAAGTATTTATTTCCCATAGAAATATGTTAGTTATGTTCGAATGTGATGGGCTTGTTATTGGTATTTTAAGGCAAATCATTAAATATTTTAAAATTTGTCTCAGTTTAATATCAAATATGGTGAATATCAGTAAGTATAGTATAATGGTAAAGCACATTCTTTGAAGTCTTTAATAAATTTCTTTTTTTTTTTTTTTGAAGATTTTATTTATTTATTTGACAGACAGAGACCACAAGTAGGCAAAGAGGCAGGCAGAGAGAGAGGGGGCAGCAGGCTCTCCGCCAAGCAGAGAGCTCAATGCGGGACTTCATCCCAGGACCCTGAGATCATGACCCGAGCTAGAGGCAGAGACTTAATCCACTGAGCCACCCAGGCACCCCAAGAAGTCTTTAATAAATTTCTATGTGTTAGTGCATCCTGAGACCAAATGGTTTGGGTACTGGTATATTTTGGGGACAGATGAATCTTACTCTTTCCTTACTATTGTTGCATCAGAGCTTGTCAATAATCATTCTAGGGAGGCTGGTAAAGAATCACCATGATTGACCTGTTGTAGAAGGAATGGAGGCATAATTAAATTGCAAGTCTAGATTAGAATCTGCATTTCTAGCCCCTGGTCAGGATATGTTATACTACAGGTAGCCCCATTAAGGGGATTTAACCAGATTTAGGCAACTTTTGCCTGATACTAATGTAAGTCAGGTCTGAGAGGGCTCCAGAGGTGTTCTTTTAGGAATTGCGCATGCTCTTTGTTGCATAGATTGTAGGGCATTAATTTTTTCCTACTCAAACACTGTTGTCTCCCCTACCACTTCCACATTCGCCGGTATTGTTTTCCTACTCTGTGTCAGTCTCCTTTAAATGTTACCTTACCGGAGTGGTTGTCTTTGACTACCCAGGATAGAACAGCCCATTCCCCATTCCCATAGCTCCTCCACCCAACGTTGTGTTTATTTCCAATGCACTGCTGGTGTGTGGGCTGCGTAACCAGTTCTCCTCTCTGGAACCCAAGCTCTTAAGTGTGTGCTCTGGTCTCGGCATGCCCCCATGTATACTACTGTGCCTGGCACGGAAGAGGTGCTCGATGTTTGTTGAATGAGAAAATGAGTGTTTTGAGATGTTTGGGATTTTTTTGGAATCAATGTCTTGTCAGATAAGTAGTCTCGGAGAGAAGTTCTAGTTAACACCATACAGGCGGCTGTGTGCGCATCCCCATCCTCCCTGAGCAATGATAGCAATGGTTGTCCATCCTGCTTCAGAAGGTATATGCTGTGGGGAGTAAGAGCACTCTCTCCTAACTGTGGGACCCAGGCCGAGTGACTGGCCTGCGATTCAGTTTCTTGAGTGATTCCAAAGTGTCTTCTGCTGCTTTCCTTAAGAAATAGTCTCTGACACTGAAATAGGAGTTTTATTGGGAATTTTGTCGGCAACAACTCTGTTAGTGCATCAGCAAGCAAGTAAGTGTCTTGGAGAAGTTGAACTGAACAGCAGTTGTAGCAGAAGCCCAGGCCCCTCCTATACGGTCTCTGGTGCCAAGAAGGCCTTTAGAGTTGACTTTGATCAAGGCCAAGGGCCCATCCCTCTGGAGCAGTCAGTGGTTAGATTCATGCTGGCAAGGAAAGAGACATAACATTGGTCAGGACTACCCACCACCCTAATTTCCTGAGGGGACTTAGCAGACAGCACTCCCTACAGGTGGAGAAGTGAGTGTTTTAGTCCAAAGAAGGAATCTGGGAGGGTACACCATAGCCTTCTTCATAGAAAGTGAAATGGAAAATTCATGGCAAGTGCTTGTCAGACAGTAATTACTTGGTACATTTTAATTATTATTATCGTTGTTGTTATTTTGACCTTTCTGCATAATTCTTATCACTGTTTGATGTTATATTTGTTATGTATTGATTGCTATTTACTAATTTACTAATTGGCAGGGATTTTTATATTATTTGTTGCATTATGATCAGTAATTATTCAGGCCCTGGAACGTAGTAGGCTTTCCATGCATACATGTTGAGGAGATGAATTTTGTTGTGATTAACTCTATTTGTGTGTGTGTGTGTGTCCCTAATCAACCACTACAGTGTAAGCTTTTTATGAGCAGGGTATGTGTCTTACACCTCTTGTTATTGTGCCTTGTTACCTGTTTGAAGGAACCACTCTTAGATGGCATTCAAAGCCCTTCCCATGTGGCCCTACCTCTGCTCCTGTGCTTCCTATCAGGTTGGACTCCCTCCTATGTCTATACCTTGAGCAACCCCCCAACCCCTGCCCCACTTCTGCTGGGGATATCACTTCTGAACTTCCTGGCTGTGCTAATTTTTCTTCATTCATTAGCTCTCAGGTCCTCCTGGGACTTTCCACACCAGTCTGGTCCTCTTTGCCCTTTCTGCTCCTATGCCTCCTAGCTTCCCCTTTCATGAACTCACCACACTCCACATTGCAATCATCTTTATGACCCTAAGACTCCAATGAGGATTGTCTCACTTGTCTGTATTCCTACTGCCTGACACAGGCATTGGCAGTCTAACAACGTGATTAATACATTTTTATACAACCAGGGAATTACAAAGAGTATTATAAAAGGTATTGTTTAAATCTTCAAATTATTTTAACTGGACTATGTTGAACAATACAATGATAATACCACAGATTTCCTTGATAACTTTCCCCTGACAAGTTCAAAGCACTATGCATGTTCACTATTGTCCTGTCCTCCACACTTGATGACTTAGGTGAATTATGTTGCTTTTTGATGGAAGTCGGTTGGGCTTCCACCCTCACCACCCTCTGCATGAAACACGGGTAGAATCATTTATCACTTACTGAATAAATGGATGAATAATGTGCTTATGGGCTAACTGGGAAGACCTCAAGTCCTTTCGGCTCTCTTCTATTGCTACTGACAACTGCGTACTTGGAAATGAACAAGACACATCACGAGGCTATTAGCCTAGATAGATGAATTTTCTTCCAATTAAAATGCACAAACCCTAAAATAATTGACTAAAACTATTTTTAACATTTCCAGCCTAGTGTGACCTCTCTTGCCTTAAAATTCCTTTAAGGGTTATCAGAATTCTTAGCTGTTTAATTCACACAGCATAGGATATCTTTCTTTTGTTCTGACTTGCTACCTAAATCTTTCATTGTTAATTAATATTATATCTGTTTCTGTGTTGTTTCTCCTACTGGACTGTGTTCTGCATAACAATGGGAACCTGTTTATCATTAACTATAGTTCATAAAAAGCCTAGGAGTTCTCTGAACCCCCACTGTGAAGGTTTGAGAGAGAGAACAAGTAAAGGAAACAGAGAGAGGGTAATGGTTGACAATGATCCCTGCACTTAGGTCCTTGGTTCCTCCACATTCCCCACCTCAACCCCAAACGAGTACCTCAGCTTTTATAGCTCAATGAATTTCCGGTGTAGGATTTTATTGGCACAGAGGGTTCTGCTACTTAAAAACAGGTTTCATAGCCACTAACCACTAACACATATGATCTGTTATATGAGCTGATGTTCTTTCCTTACTAAAAGGTAAGCTTCATAAGGCAGGGATCATAGCAAGTGTAGTAGGTAAACTTTCATATATAGGATGAAGGAATGAATGGCAAAGAAGGAATTATTCAAAGATGGTGTCAGCTGATATCCAATTGGCTTAACATATTTAAATACAAGAGAACTTCTGAGTTTGGGATGATTTAAATGTAGTGTTATCATATAATGTATTACATATATATATATATATATACCTATAAATAATGTATATATACTTATAAATAATATAATATTATAATATAATAAATATATACCTATAAATAATATTATATATATATGTGTGTGTATATATATATATATATATATATATATACCTATATATAATGTATTACTGAAACTCTTTTGAAGGTGAAAGGTGTGACATTCACAATTACACAGGTCAACAGATGAAGACAATGGCTCCCTTGAATGACATCTCGAGGGGATCTTGACTGAGGGCAAACTTGAAAATTAAACCTTTGGCAAAGGGGGTCTCAGGTCCTATTTGTTTCTGCCTTGTTAGAAGCAGTTATTAGAGGAAACAGTCCATTGTTGGTCTTGTTGCTGATTACTCACTTCTCCCAATGTTTGACTGTCTGAAGATTGGAGCTACAACCAAAAGCATAAAGGTTCCTTTTGGGGCTGAATGAAATAGGCTGTCAACAGTGCTGGACTCCTATCTCTCTGACACTGGGGGAGGCAGCAATGAATATATTTTCCTGCTGACAGGGAGGGTAACCATTACATGCCGCCTCTGCTACCATTCCCCTCTCAAACCCTTGATAGAGTCTTATCCGTGGAAGTGGATCAGTTGTTCTAAGAGCAATACCAGAGATGAGAAATCAGAACAGGGTAACCAACCTGGCTAACAAGGGCATTCCTTTGGCAATGAGGTATCCGAGACAGTGGACCTCCGGCTGTAACATCTAAGTTCTCTGAGTTCAGTGGCCACCCTGTGCTCATTTCCCAGTATTTCCAAGACATCTGCCTCATGAGTGTGTGATCATTTGCCACATAAAGCAGTATTGTGGTACTGTGCTGAATTTAAGGGGTTCACAATAACGTTGAAATGGGATGGACAAACTCAGTGAAATTCCTTTTCAATGTTGGTATTAGGATCCTAGGATTTAGATCAGGCCGTTACAGAATGTCCCTGTTAGGTATTAGGAGACAGTTTTGACCTGCAATATATCCAAGTTTATGTGATACATTCTACTATAATCGTGTTACACTCTGTTCATAAAATTACAGATGTATCCCAGGAAGAGGGTGAATCAGATGTTATCCTGGCACTGCCCCTGACATGTTTATTTGGTCTGGGGTCAGGGTATGATTATTAAGCCCTGCTGGAAAAAAAATAATAATAAATAGACATTTTAGACTGAAAATCACATCGTTGCCAGGTGCTGTGCAAACTGGCTGTGTACAGATATTATACATCCTTGTAGTCACGAAGCAATTTATGTGCTGGTGTGGATTTCCCACAAGTTACTTCAACCTGTTTCCCATAGAGCAGCTTGATTGGATGTGAAAGCAGTCCATCTCTCCTTTCTGCATCAGGCCTCCTAGAATTGGTTGTACAAAACCACAAATCCCATTTCAACCCAGTGGGGGATTGCTGCCGTCACATCCCTCAAGGGCACAGGGTGCTGGTTCCTTCCTTAATATCTGCACTCTGTTCTCACCCCAGAACCTCTCAGAGGGGCTGTCACTGTGCACAGCTCATGGAAAAGGCAGCAGAGCTTCCCCACTGTGGAGGGGCCGCCTGGCAAGATGATGAGGTGCTTGGTGGCTCCTGCTTAGATATTAGCCCACTGAAGCCTGATCTCAGAAAGGTGGCCTCTGGCTCACTGAGCATTGGTCCTCACCCTTCCAAATCAGACTTCCACAGCCAAACTTCTACGATGACTCCTCTTATTGCTAACTTCTCCGAGTTCTTAGACACAAAGGCTGATTTACTCAGACCTTGTTTTCCAAGAGCAGGTTATGGTCTGAAAGAAGCTGGGTCTGTAAAGCTAGAACCAGAAGTGAAGAGCGAGCCTATCATCATTTGGAGTCTAAAATTAGAGACCACACAAATGAAACCAGAATGAAACAATGTGTGCAAGAGGGTTCAACTCGAAAGGTGTTGATTGATTTTGTATTTGCCAAGCCCGGAGTTTTATTTTACTTTTTTAAAAAAGATTTACTTATTTAAGAGAGAGCGAGACAGCATTAGAGGAAGGGGAAGAGAGAGAGAGGTTCCCAAGCACTTTACATACTGAGCCTGGAGACCAAGGCAGGGCTTGATCCCATGACCCTGACACCACAACCTGAGCTGAACCTGAGATTTGGTTGTTCAAATGACTGTGCCACCCAGGTGCCCCATAGTCCTGATGTTACAAATATCATCCACCTCATCCTCTTCCTACTCCTCCCAAAATCCCACCTATGTCGCCCATCATGTGCTTTGTACACAGTGGGCATCTTTTCTTGTTAATCGTATGAAAGTGGGAAAGTCTGGTGAGAAAGCAAAACATGAAAATATCTATTGGCTCCTGACTACAATTTCCCTGAGGTCATTTAACAGGACAGCATTTTCCCCCTGGAGCCAGAATCCTCTAACCAAGAGCCATCAGTAATTGTCCTCTGAAAAGCAGTCAGAGTGATAAAGTAAGTTACGGTTTGCTTTCCAGCATTGTCCTACCTCCTCCCCTTGCTCATGCTGCTTTCCTGACTTACATCTTAGTCCAGCTCTGTCTGCTGAAATCAAACATGTCAGAGCCTGCTTCAGGTGCCATTCATCTGATGACACTACCCTCCCACAACTAAAGATTGCCAGATATTTCCTCTAATTCCCAGTGAGGGGTTCAGACCGCGTGCCTCTGTTCTGTTACTTCTTGCTAGGTTTATAGGTAGGTCTGAGTCCATCTACCTTACCTTTAGCATTGGCCAGTTAGAGGATGGAAAACAAAAACGGGGTTTCTTTAGTGCATTCATTCATTGATTTCTAATATTTGTCAGCCACTCTTTGTGAAGTCCTACCAGGGGTCAGGAATGGCACAAGGTCCCAGGGAAGTCACTGCATGGCACGGATGGATGGTCCTTGCATTCACTGAGCTTCCTTCTAGAGGGAGGTTTGGATGACTAACCCTGCATTTACACTCCATTACAGGGTTCCCAACCTCAGCACTGTTGCTACTTAGGTACAGAAAATTCTCTGCTGTCAGAGACTCTCCTGTTCTTTGTGGGGTCTTTAGTTTTCACCTGACTTCTACTCTCTAGATATCAGTAACACCCCTTTCTTGACCCTCAGTTCACCCACCGAAAGGGTCTCCGGACATTGCAAAATGTTCCCCGTGGTGTAGAGTCACCAACTTCAGCATTACTGCACTACAGGGATAAATGTAATGATAAGTATAGGTTCTATGGGAGCCCAGAGAAGGGACATCCAAGACTTTAAGGGTCAAACAGTCAAGGCCCCAGGAGGAAACTGATGACACACTGAATTGTAAAGAATTATAGGGAGATTTAATAAGAGAATTATTTACAAGGTATAGAAAGGGCATATAAAGGGCACCCATACCCAAAGCTTGTAACACAGGATTGTTCTTGTGCCAGGCCATAGGGGAAGCTGGGCAATTCCTGGATTCAAGGGGGGAGTTATGTGGAGAGGGCTGCCTAGAGAGAAGCCGTGATCTTCGATGAAGTGACTCTGTCGTGGGAGATGACCATCCTGGAAAATTCACATTTGAGCTCACTTTCCTTCTTCGAATCACCTGCTGGGTTTCTTAGTGGTCACCCCAACCAGAAACCAAAAGCAAAGGAGCCAGTTGGTGTAGCCCATAGAAATCAGGCACTCCGAGAAGAAAGCAGGGCAAAGAAGGCTGACAAGTGTTTCTAGAAGGTTGAAAAGGAAATACTTAGTGCAGCAGGCATCTTTGAAAGAGTCAAATCTAAGTTGAGACCCAAGGATAAGTCAGAGTTACTGGGGGGGAAATGTAAGGAGAATAGCACGTGTGATTTCTCTTCCACAAAAGTCAGTTATAAGAATCATTGGTACATTTATAGTTAATCTCCTGAGCCCCTGATGGGGCCTAAGTGATGTTTGGGGAGACTGTCTTTCCTCCCTCGATTATCCAGAATGCTGAGGAAACAATGTCTAGTTTTCAGTCCTCAGTGGCGGGAGTTCCTCAGGGACAATTCATTCCTTGAATAAAGGAAGAAGGGAGAGAGGGAGGGAGACAAAGAGCTGGGACAAGGAGACTTCTGCTTCTGGACCCATCATCTGCGTGGGGAACGAACAGGTGATTTGCTCTGGTGGAGACACCTCTACAAACCTTACCACCTGGCTAGTCATCCCCTCCCCCCAAGCCGGCTGGCCTATCCCATATTCCTGAGCCAGGACTTTTTGTTTTCCTGTTTATTTTAAACAAAATCCTGGAAGGTAATCATCTTCTGGGTGCCTAGCAACTGCTTTAGACCCTGTGACACAAAAGTCATTAACAATCCTGACGTCAGAAGCTTGGAATGGAGAACTCACAAAGCCTTGTACCTTTTGGGAATGGGGAAGAGAGAACCCTTTTCATTTTTTTCTAGGCTTCGACAACTCGGAGAATAAAACACACATGAGTTTCTCAGCAGACCAGCCTGCCATGCTACAAAGTGGGGGATTGAACTCCCAGTTTGGAGGCTTGGGGGAATTAGAGATTATTCATGATGGTTTAGAAATCCAGTGAGGCCAGAGTTTTAAAAAGTGGTGAGATAGAGGAAGATAAAAAACAGAGGACCAGAGAACCTAGTAAGCCACTAGAGACTCATATTATAAGCCCAGTATATTAAAAGAAGTACACAGGAAAGTCTTTTGTATGTGCTTTTTCGTCCTCCACAAAGGTGCATGAACTTCTAATGAGACAGGCAGTTTATGCCTTGCACCAGTACTGAAGCACCCAGATATTTGCGATATTGGTGGGGAGTCAGCAGTCAGCCTTGCAACCCAAACCCAGAGCTTCCTTGTGGTCAGGCCCCATGCATACTGTAGTCCTTACAGCTCTCCTGCACGAGAACTAAGCAGCCAATAATTTGTGCATGACTTACTTATTTTTACCTGCTCATGTGTTGACTCTCTGGAATGAAAACACAGGAGCCAAGTGTTTTCTTTAACACAGCAGGATCACTGGCTATATCTGGGGGCTGTCTGCGGGTCTCCTTCTCAAGTGCTCTGTGCCTCCATCTCAGGAATTAACCTGGCTGCTTCCTCCTGTCTTCTCTGTATCCTGCTTCCCCACCATCTCATCGGTGCCCTTGCTAATTCGCCAAAGTTAATACCTGATTAATAACTCCTATGATAGAAGAGTTCCTGGATGAGCTGTAGCCCCCATTTACAATCTGTTGGTGATTGAAAAATTATGTTCAGTTCAGTAATAATTGATGGAAATGGTCTCTTCTTTTCTGCAGTTGATTGACTTTGTAATTGTGATTTAATAATGTAAATACCACTTGTTTTCTTCTCAAGATGAATTGCCTTCTGATTTGCCAGGCTCAAGGCTCATTGGGCTTTCTTATATCTTTGTCTCTTCTCCTGAGATTATAGGTGAGATTTATTCATTATTTTGCTCCGTTTTTCTTTACATACACTCACACACACACACATGCACATTTGGAATCAAGAGTTGGAAGGAGAACTTTTTTTCAACCAGCTATTGATGATCAAATGTTAGACCTAAAACTTTTAGAAATAATTTAGAAGCAGGAGGCCTGGGTGGGTAAGTAAGTGACAGACTCAAATGTGCACAGATAACTAGAGATTGCTCGTGATCTAGAATAGTGCTATTTCCTAAATGATGAGGAAAGCTCAAAATTAATGGATGTGATTTTATGATTTATAATAGAAATACATATCTGGTCTTTGTCCAGTTCCTGACACAGAGTTTCGAAAACCCTTGGAGCTTCCTGTGATGACAAGAAATGCACATTCTGTTATGTTAATGATGAAACTTTTGGAAAGCACCTAAGGATGGAGGTTGGTTGCCAGGGTAGCCAATCATGTGATTAGAAGGTTGGAATGTCTCCCCTCCCCCACCACCACCACCTCAGGAAGGGGACAGGGACTGGAGATTGAGTTCAATTGCCAATGGCCAGCAATTTGCTCATTCATGTAATCAAGCCTCTAGAAAACCCAAAAGGGCAGAGTTCAGAGAGCTTCTGGGTCGGTGAACACCCAGAATCAGGGAGAAGGGAGAGCTCACTCCAAGGGCATGGATCTTGTGCCCCTTTCCCCATTTCCTACCCTATGCATCTCTTCCATCTGGTTATTTGTGAGTTATATCCTTTTATAATAAACCAATCATCTAGTAAGTAAAATATCTCTCTGAGTTTTGTGAGCCACTCTAGCAGATCAGTCAAACCCAAGCAGGGGTCACAGAAACCTCCGATCAACAGCCAGTGTGTCAGAAGCACAAAGGGCAACCTGGATTGCAGTTGGCATCTGAAGTGGGGGATCAGGGCCATCTTGTGGGACTGAGCTCTTCCCTGGTGGGATCTGATGTTACCTACAGGTAGATAGTGTCAGAACTGAAGGACACCCAGCTGGTGTTAATTGCTCAGTGTGGGGGATGAAACCCACACATCAGAATCAGTGTCAGAATGGCAATGGCTCTGTATTTTACTTTCTTTATTGAATGTTTCTCTACTGTTACACATACATACCATACGTGTATCTGTGCATTCATATGTGAATCATATGCAGCAGTGAATAAATACCACAGTGTTACTTACATTAATTTCATGACTTAGCATCAGGGTACAATGTTCTATAATTGAAAAACAAAACAAAACCAAACCCTCTGGAGATGCATGTAAGTGGAACAAGTTCAGGGTTGGTCTGAAGGTGTCTGACACTGTGCATCTGGACTTGGTCCCTTCAAAAGCTCCTAGAAATCCACAGCTACTAGGCTCCAGGCACCAGCCCCTTCTAAAGTCCCCATTTTTGTCCAGGATCCTTCAATCCAAGCCGGTCTTGTTGGAACTTAGTTGCCCTTACAATCCTCCTTGCTTTTCTCCCCCAGACTGACATTGTCTGCCAAGAAGGCAGAGGCTCCATGCTTCCTCAAGTCACAAAAACAAAAGGGACAAACTCATCTTAGCCAATGGGAAAAAAACCCATGAATTTTCAGCAGTTTTCTCCCTTTCCGGGTCAGATGTGTTAATTTTGACAGAGGCCTGCCGGGGCGTATATGACCACTAAGCATAAGGAAACCCAGCAAAGGCAGGGAGGAAGAGGGACACAGCAGAGATCTAGCAAGGGGATTTCAGAGCCTGACAAGCCTCGAGCTTTCACATCTTTTGCAATGTGCTTAGCTGTGGCATATTCCAGAACCAGAGCCAGCCTCAGGTTTCAAGGGTAGAAACAGGATTCACACATCTAAACTTCCCTACCCAGGGACACTGGGCCTTGATCAAATACTGGATGCTGTCCAGAGACTCATGATAAGATCGCAGCATCCCTATGTACTGTGCTAGAAGGACTGGCATGAATTAAGTGGAGAGAAGAGCAGTGGTTAAGGAGCTAAGAAACAAAGTGGCTCAGTGCCCTCATTTTGCAGGTAAGGAAACCGAGGCTGCATGAAGTAAAGTGGATTGTCCAGAATTCTTGGGGAATTGGTGGCAGAGTAAAGACTCCTATGTGTCCATTAGGCCTATGTTCATGAGGGTTCTCCAGAGAAGCAGAACCAAGAGGATATAGGGAGAGACAGATAAGACAAGATTCATTACAAGAATCGGTTTGAGTGGTTGTGGAAGCAGGAATTCCCCTGATCTGCCATCTTCAAGCTGCACAATCAGGAAAGCTGGTGGCATAATTCAGTCAGAGTCTCAAGGTCCTACAATCAGGTGAGCAGATGGGGTAACTCCCAGCCCTGAGGCCAAGGGCTTTATAAATGGAGAAGGTGGGGAGGCCTATTGGTATAAGGACCAGGAGAACCTGGCGATCTGGTGTCCAAGGGCAGGAAAAGACAGACATCCTAGCTCAAGAAAAGCAGAGAGAATTTACCCTTCCTCCATCTTTTTGTTCCCTCAGTGGACTGAATAATGCCTACCCACAATCGTGTGCACAATCTGTTCTACTCAGTCTACCGAAGCAAATGCTCATCTCTCCTTGAGACACTTCACAGACACACCCCAGCATCGTATTTACCAGCTACCTGGGCATCCATTTGCTCAGTCAAGTTGACACATAACACTAACTGTCACAGGGCCTCTCAGATTTTGTTGGTTCTGTTCTGGCATAGCCATAGGTCATTTCTGATAGTGGGGGTGTGGGAGAGATTTGGGCTGTGGTTCTGAGTGTTGAGCCTTTATTACTGCCAAGGTCCCCTTTCCTTTGTCTTTCAGTGTCTGTCTGCTGGTTGGGAAGGATTAGTGAGGTGAGCCACATAACTAAGAAGAGATATTTTTAGCAAAGGCAGGGGAGGACAGGAAGCAGAAAGAAGCATCATTTTCGTGCATTTGGAGTGTACCCTGAGACCCATGAAGATGGGTCTCAAATCAGATAAGTGGATGATTAGTGATACCTATAAGACATTACTCCAACCTACCTGAGACGAGGGAAACAAGAACAGCTACTTGTCAAAATCTGCATGAATAGGATTCTTAGAAGGGAACGGAAAGAATTAATTTCCCCCATTAATACAAGACATTACCCTCAGACACACACAGTCCTTCATAATTGTCAAAACCTCTTTCCTCTCCGTCACTGTGCAGCGACAGCACAATGACAGATGAGAGCCACCTTGAAATTGCTGTGGTGTCTTTATTCTTGTGCCTGCATTGTCAAGACCCCAGAAAAAGGTAGGGTGGCCTAGGTCAATTCTGCAGTGTGCAGGCTTGACTGCAGGAAATCTTTTATGTTTCCATATAGGTCAGTGACCCTGAGCTTCTGGGTAGGAACTCTGCCCATCAGCATCACAGTTGTCATATTTCCAGAACATAAGGAATTAGTAGGATTCCTGGTCATGGACTGTATTGCTAAGTTACTAAAGACTAGAAATGACTTTATAAATCATCCAGTACATGTTTTTATTTAATAGGAAAAGTAATAACAAAGACTTGGGGTGTTAAAAACATTTACGCAAAGTCATATAGCATATTAGCGGCAAACCTAGGATTAGATCCAGGTCTTCTGGTCTCCAGTTCAGTACTTTTTCTCCAATTACTCCTGCTCTTGGCAGAGTTATAAAGACCATAGGTATTGTGACTTCTATGGGGATGAGGCTAAGAAAGGAGTCTAGGAAGATAGTTGTCTTTCGTGAGAGATCAGCTTAATAAGTGTGCAAGTTGGATGATAAGAAGCAGGCAGACTTGCCCAGAATAGCACAAGGTGCAGATACAGAGGGCCCTTCACTGGAAAGTTTCCAAAGGGACCCAACATCACATCAAGGGCTCTTGGCCCCAAGGGCAGAGACATTGTCCCATTGAGTGCACAGCTCCTAATTCTTCCTTTCAATGGCTGCTATAGCTGAGTGCGTGAGCCTAGTTATCTCCCTGTGATGCTTCAGAGCTCAGGCCCTCCAGCTCCATGAAGTGTGCAGAATGTCTCAGTTGCAGCCTGCATGCCAAGTACGCTGCTTGGCTTAGTGGGTATTTTGCCTGGAAGCAAATACAAGGATTTTAAAAATATTAATGAACGTTGATAATTAGCACCATTGTTATGCGGTTGTGCTATTGGCAGTTCATCTGGGGAGAGGCTAAAATGTAGAGATTAAGAGAAGAGGAAGGGAGAGAGAACACAGGAAAGGTCAGGCTGCATCAAGGATTCATCCGCAGACACAGGGCTGTTCTTCCTCAAAAGAGCATCTCCCCAGTAGCCTGAAGAGGCCCTGCGGCTGATTCTGTGAGTGCTGTGGGCCATCCTAACCGTTTCAGAAGGCCAGATCTGGTCTTGTATCTGAACTGCCAGGACTTTGAGCCAGCATCTGTTGAACTCCAGCTGGTTTCCATCCTGCAGGCTGCAGTGCTCATGCCCTCACTCTAGTTGGACCTATGTTCCAAGCAGCTGCTCTAGCCTGTAACCCCACAGAAAAGTAGTTAGCTCATGTTTCTTAAGCTCTGAGGAAGAGAGCACACAGTCATTCTGGACCCTCATCCAGCAGAGTTCTACATCTGAAAATCCACAATCTCCTTGGGGACCAGACCACTGTCTCTCATTGAATTTAAAAGTGTGAGTATTAGAAAAGACCCATAGGCTTATAAGGTACCAGCAGCAGCCTGGGCAGATCCTGATGGCCAGCGTTTCCATAAGCTTGAAGTACAGTGGCCACAGAGATTGTCATCCAGAGAAGCACACTGTTGAGAGTGGAAGTGACCATTAACTAATGAGTGTTGGAAAATAGGTGTCCGCTGAGAGTGTACTGGATGGACTTAATAGTAGGTCACCCTACTTGAAAAATAACACAGGCTTCCTTAGTGTTGCTGTAGAAGACACTAATCCCTAGGGAAGACAAGCTAGGGAAGGAAACCTAGGGAAGGAAAGTTTTAATTCCTCCCAAAGCACGTAAGGGGTACAGCCTTTGGTCTGATGTAGCTCTGTTATTAGAAATAATTTGAAGAATTGGGACACCACTTGGTCCCCAACAGATTCTGACAAAAAGACTTGCTGTGAGCTCAAGATGCCAAGTTTTCAAGCCCCCTCTGGTGTTGGATACTTAATGACCATGTGGTGGCATGGGACATGTCTGTGCCTCCACAATATTATTTTCTTTGAGAAACTGGGCATAGGTAACCGGTCATTTCTGCTTAGGCTAATGCAAGCAAGGTCAAATCAAACTTTCTTAAGACATATACAAGAAATACATGCACGGAGGAAGTAGTATCTCATTCAGTGGCTTAATTTCGTTTTTTAAAAAGTGTCGATTATTTTTTAAAACAGTATTTTATTTCAACTAAAGTACAGAATTCCTTCACTTTTTAGTTGTTTTGTTATGAAATAACCTTGTTGGCTCAGAGTGCAAATAGTTGTAGTGAAGAAAAAAATCCTGTAATAAAGAAAAACTTTCCAAATATCCTTAACATTTCATCAATAACTCAGCTATTTCAGCTAAGCTTTCTGTAAGTCCTGATATTGTTTTCTTCAACCTCTGTGTCTTTTTGGTCAGAGATGTTTAATTCTGTTCATATTTGGATACTTTATAGAATATGTTAGCTACTTTTTTAACCATGTCAGCTATTCTGTTCTCCAAATGGATTTAAGTTTCTGCCTCCAGCCATTTGTCTGTCTATATGAGAAATTCTGGTTTTCTGAATTCTGTGCCCTCAAGCTCTCTCTCTCTCTCTCTCTTTCTGTGTGTGTGTGTGTGTGTGTGTGTGTGTGTGTGTGTTCATCTCTGCTCTTCTTTATCCAGCATGCACTTGGAACTCCTACTGAAAGGGAATGTGCCACATGTGTGCCAGTACCCTGGCTCTTTCCATACCACTCAGGACTACTCCCTCTGAGTCAACAGGGTCATCTAGATTATAAAACTCTCATGTCCTGATTTTTCTTATAGCTAATGAATTCATCTCAGAAAAGAGAACACAAAGACCAAACTAACTACATGTCTTCACTTCGGAAAGACTGACTCTTGTCCTGATTCTCTTCATCTGTGGATCTGGGCATCCCCATCCACTGTGGGTTGATGAAGGCCTGGCTGCCATTACCTTGCAAGGCCCCGCTCTCCCTGACTCACCTGCTGACATCCCAACTGTCTCTCATAAGAGGCAGTGGATTGTCAGCAGAAGGCCTGAGCACACTATGAGATGTGCAGAGCTTTATCGACTGGTAGGTTCTGAATGTCTTCACGTCAGAGGATGCCTGGGAGTCAATAAGTAGAACTAGCTGGCACTTGGCAAGTAAAGGCCAGGGGAGTTCTCCATGTATTAACTGGGGGTGTCATTTCTGGTTATACATTTGAGTGCCCTGGACAGTGTTTAGAGGATGGCAGTGATGGGCTAGTTCAATCAGTCTGTAAGCATGGGCTCAAGAGTCTGTTTTTAAAGTGCTCCTTGAATGATATCATGTGTCACCTCAGACAAGATCTCTGGGCTCTCTCTCCTCAACCTCGTTGTACAGAGGCTTCTTAATTTTGCATTCTCCTGACCCCACTTACCAGGAAAACCCCTTCAAATCCCCTGCCTCTGGCTTTCCACCTCCGATAAAGAGAGCCCCTGTACCAGAATTGATCTTTCTGTTTAGTCCCACTGAAGAGTCATTTGAGCCCTTCTCTTATTGTGTCATCCCAGCTGTCCCATCAGAAAATGACACAGACTTAGGAAATTCACCACTTCCAGGCAATTCCTTTGAGCCCCATTTCCCAGGAGCATTATTAATGTACTCTTTCCCCCACTAGAAGCTCACCTGACTTTCACAGTCACATATTGATCTTGTCATTAGCCAACTTGCTGTCTACCTCAGGGAAGGTAGCCAGCAAGGCAGCCCTGGACAGGAGCAAGCCACCCCTCCCTTGGGCAAGGTCCTGGTGGCCATAGCCTGAGAAAGGTTATCTAAGCCCAAGACAAAGAGTTTTTGTCACCGCCAGCAAGTGAGACATTGACCCAGAGGCTCAGTCTCCAAACCAAAATGACTTTAGCACAATTCAATTGCTTGTATTAATTAAGGGAAAATGAAACAGTAGGTTTATCACACTTTTCATTAACTCCAGCAGCAAAGGGATGTATCTGGGAGTTGGGAGCAAGCAAGGATGGAATGTACTGCTGTCCACATGCCCTGGTTTAATTAAGGAGGGGGAGCCCACAATTGCTTTTTCCCAACAGCATTCTAAGGAGAGTCACGGGGTTAGGGAGGATAGAGAGGGTAGAGATGGGCCTGGCAGAGAGAGAGAGAAGATTATGCAGAGAGGGGGAATTTAGAGGGAATTCAGTTTCCAAACCCTTGCCCATCGCACATAGAATGAAGAGATGCTGTATGTTCATCCTACATGAGATAAACACAGGGTTCAAGGAAGTTGAAGCTGTAATCCCTTCTCAGTCTACTTGCAGTTTAGACAATGGTATGGCTACCATATAGGAAGCAAGTGAAAACAGTACAAAACCAAGGTCACATGAGCCATATTGTCCCAAATTCTGAGACTTTATCCTTGTTCCTACTCAAGCATGTTTCTAATGTTTCTGTCCTTCAGGAGAAGGAAGCTCTTGTGTCAGGAGGTTTGTGATTGAGAATGATATCATGAGATCTCTGGGAAGGAGGGAGAAACCCACTCCTTAGCCTATAGGTTTCCAGAAGGCAGCATCTCCTATAATCTCTGGGAGTAATAGTCCCTTCTTCCACCTCAGTTACTCTTTGTCTCCTTCATGGATGGTGAGTAATGTCATTGATAAGGTGATTTGTTAAGCATCCACGGGACCTTGTCATGCCAGAATAAGACCACCTAGAAGTGAGATGGCACTCCTGATTCTCCATCACCTTCCTGATCTATCTCTGCTTGGGTCAAAGTGTTCTCCATAAACCCTGGACTCTCTATTCCAATATAGCCTTTATTCCCAGGTCCAACATTTGTCCTGTAGGTGAATACCCAAGACAAGTACTCCTACTGAGCAAGTCTGATGTCCTTAGTTCACAGGGAGAAAAGCAAGAACCTGTGTCATCTTTGGATGCCAAGCCCAGATTGTGGGTCAGCCTGTTAGCAGTAAAGCTCGTATTTTGATCTGTTTGTAGCTCACTTGATATGATTATGTTCTACTGGCCAGAATCCTCAAGAGAGATGGATGAGTGACAAGCTTTCAGAACACAACCCCTCAAGCACTTCTGACATCTACCTTGCCCTACACATGGCAAGGGCACAGAAGCCACTGGGAGGGGACTACTCCAGACAGTTCCTTTCCTTGGACTTACCTTGCTCCAGACCTCTGGGCAGGATTTCTAGCATATGGTCAATATGACAGCCAACCCACACCTTTTTTGAAGAATGGTACTAAGCATTTCTTACAGGGGTAAAATCTCAGTTCCTTGATAGCTTGAATGAATACTTAGTGTTAGTGAATAGGCAAGAAGCTATGGTCCAAGGTGGATCAAAAGGGTTAGAAGCATTCATATGATCATCTGGACAATGGATTCCCAATTTCCAAGTCCAGTGTTATTATGGAACATCTGTAATAACCCCTCTTGCTGAGGAGCAGAGAAATGTCTGTTCTTGCTTTTCTAGAAATCCTTCTGTGTGAGCCAGATGGACTATGGGGTGCTTATGCGCTTTCCACTCCCAATGGCTTTCTCTTCCTTTCTTGCCCACTGGACTTCTCTTTCTACTGGCCGTGTCTTCAGAAAACCATTTGCTCTGTGTGGATGAGTTCTTAAATTCTTACCCCTCTTCCCTACTCTCATCTTCCTCATGTTCATTTCCTTCAAGGCACCTGCCCCCAGGCATGTGCCACTGTGAGCTACCTCCTGACAGGCCTCACGGAAAAAGCTGTGACAGGTGCTGACACTTAACCTTCCCTGGATAGAGTGGCAGCTTTCCATGGCATATGAGGAGGGACAGTGAGGCTGGGACACCCGGAAGGCTACTTTTAATCATTTCAAAGGGAGATGCCAGGCAGGCTCTGCTCTGGCGTCATATGAGGATGACTTTTTTTTGGATGATGCAAATAATCTAACAAAGGAATGGGCCTCCCTCTGAAATCATCCCTGGGGATATTTATGCAGAATAGGTGAAGATATTCCATCAGGGACAATAATCCAAAAAAAAAAAAAAAACATAGAAAACTAAAATCTTTGAGCCCTTTGGTGCTTAGAACTGTAAAATTCTAAGGGCCTGTGTGAGGAAAAAAAAAAAAAATCAAGCATAAAAGTGATGGCTGAGAAGGACAGCATGGGAAGGGGGACAGAAAGAAGAAGAACCAGGTCAGGATGCATCCAGATTTTCGTCCAGTTTTCCTATTTGGTCTCTTTATCCCTGAATGCTTAAGTTGCTTCCAGCTCTAATAAATCTTTCTGGCCCACCATATTTACTAGAGGGATGTAAAAACAATTAGGAACTGAAAAAATGAGTCTAGGGATAGAAAAATATACACTGCCGAGTTCTAGGCTCACGAGATTGTAGACTACCCAAGGTCAAGGGCCTTGTCTTCTACATTGTCTCCACCCAACACCCAGCATCTAACCCAGCGCTTCTCTCATGGTACATGTGAGTAAAATGACTGCAGGTGATGTCGGGGACAGCAGGTCATACCAGAGGTCCTTTCCTGAAGCAGTTTCTCAGTCTGTTCCTTCGTTTCTAAGATGGCAGGCCCTGCTTGTGGCCATGGCTTGCTCTTTACAGTCTGTGGCTGGGTCAGAATCTGCCTCCCCGCAGAAGAAGCCCCCCTGTGCACGCAGAACCATGGGGCTCACTCACGCGTCCTGCATCTGAGGGGTCCTGGCCTAGGGACTTCCTTCATCCCCTGATAAATGGCCCCATTTGTATTCTTGCAGATCTTAATCTCACTGATACAGTGAATTGAACTTACCTTCTCACAAGTACTTGTCTGTGGGAAGAAATAACCCCTTTCTAAAAATATATTTCTGCCGATGATTCAGAATTCACTTCCTTTTGCTTCCAATCACGTTATATGAGGATGTCTGAATGCATAGGGCAGGCTTTGGGTTATTGGCTTATTAAGGGACATCTCACCACAGAGCAAAACTGTGAAGCCGATTCGGGACTCCTGTTTTCATACATTTCGTCAGAGAAAATATTGTAGTCTTTTAGCCTGTTTTTCCTTTAATCCCTTTTAAATGTGTCTTCAGAGTCTTTCCAGTGACACCCAAGCCATCTTGTTGGCACTCCCCCCCCCCCCATCTTTCTTTCCTTCCTCGTACCAGTATCCTCTTCTTTCTCCTCCTCCTTCCTCTCCTGTTCTTCCCTCAAGTTTCTTCCTGCCTGTCTTCTTTCTTCTCCCTCCACATCAGCAGTTTTTCTTCCTGGCAAACACAAGAGGATTAAAACGTTTGTTGCCTTCTGCCCCTTTTGCTACAGGATGGAGTCAGAATTTGACACTGCGACTGGAACAGAAGAGGTCAGGGAAAGCGCTCGACCCTGCAGTTTCTTAGGTCTGTAGGCATTTAGCAACTTCAGTTTGTTTACCTAGTATTCAAAGCAGTAACAAAAATGACATCTCCATCACTTCCAGTGGGCCTAAGATGGGGAGTGGCTTCAATGTCCTCTTCCCATTTCTTAGCAAAGAAAACTGAGAGCATGCACACTTCCTAGTAAGACTGTAAACACTCAGGTATCTTCAGGGGTCCAGATCCTTGACCTCAGTGCACTTGACTGAGTGCTATACTCCGAAGAGGGTATCTCTTGAGATGCAGGCACCACAAGGATCTCAGCGTGAGAGGTGCTCAGTAAGCTTTGTTGACCAAGCGGCCACTTCGCAGACCCACATCATTACAAATGGGTGACAAGAGTGAGCTGAGAAGAGCATGTTTTGGTGCCTTGTAGCTTCGCGGCCCAGTGCGTGGGTCCCAGAGCAGCAACATGGAGATCCTTGGATACTGGTTAGAAATGCAGAATCCCAGCCCCACTCTAGACCTACTGAGTCAGAACCTATGTATTTTTTAGATTCCAGAGGGATATATATGCAAATTAAAATCTGGAAAGCATTTACTTTATAGTACAGACTTGACAAAATTTATTTTCTCACTTAATGAGGTAGTATTATTGTAACGATCCCCATTTTACACGAAACCTTCTCTTCCTTCCTCCCTTTTTTGCTGTCATATAAGTGTCCCATAAAAACAACATTACAAATAGGAAAAATACATTCCCACTTTCAAGACGGTGGTTGTATCATCCAGTAAGTCCTCCATGAAGGACCCAGGATCTGCCCTCCTTCTACCTTAGGGTCCCAGCACACTGGCTTCCATCTTCTTTAAGGTGATCCTGTCCCTTTGCACAAGCCAGCACTTCCAAAGAGAATAGCATCTATAAACCTGCCTTATCAGGATCTTTAAGACGTGTGCCCAGTGTTACTATGTAGCATGGTATGGTTCTATCTTATTCTCTGCACGGAAACGGGCTCAGTGACCCTGCCTGAGGCTCCCGCCAGGCCTGGTGCAGGTGGCTCTTTTGTTTGGTCAGATGCAGTGGGGTTTAATTACTTGTGGCAAATGCACTGTAGCACATTTTGAACAAATCATGGCATCTTAGTAGTAAGGAGGCACCCTTTTGATTCTTCCATACTTGTTCATTGCAGAAAAGGCGAAGTGAATTTGGGAAGTTGTTTTGGTGTGTTTGATTTCATTGCTATATACTTAGATTGGCTAACCAACATCATTTCAACAAGTGAGGCAATTTTTATCCTCATAGACTTCCTGAAATAAGTGATCCCCAAACCTTCTTCAATTATGAGATTCTGTTAAATCTGAGAGAAGTAAGGAAAAAAGAATGAGAAGATGTTTCTACCCCTCTAACAAATCTTGAGGAACTAAGATATGAACTAGCCTGAATGATTAAGTGTCTGCTGTGGTGGCAGGCTTATGACCAGCACCACTGCCTTGAGATCCCAGTGAATAGGGCCCTACCCCAACCCCAGTGGGCGCCATGCTCTAGAGTGTCTTCCTTGACATTTTCTAAGTCCTCCTCTGGTGCCTAGGAGCAGCCAACACCAGCAATATTATTAAGGAGAGACACTCAGATTCTAAACTGGGAGTGTGTGTCCTGTCCTGAGCCCCGTTTCTCCTCTTCAGGGTGCGTTTCCAACTTCTACTCTTGGCCATTCTTTACATGTATTCAACCAGATTCCCTAAGATCCCCAAACTCACACCTGTGGGCTTGTTTGGGGACACAGTCCACAGGTCCAGGTTCTAGGAGGTTGGCAAAGGATTGCTCCTCCTGACAGTGCCAGATTTCTTTCATGTAATTGAATGAGATTGGGCTACCAGGATAGTGCTTATGTTGGATGAATCTGAATGTTTATATAGAGAGGGGCTGTGTGAAAAATATTTTGCCAGGGGACCCACACCTGCTTGGGATGTACTTGGTAACTGATGGCAGAACGTGAGTAGTTAGGACTTGGGGTGGGGAGCTGAAAAGCAAGTGGTCTGAGGAAATGGGCAGGATGGGTGGAAACTCCTAAGAGGTGAAACTTAGAGCAAAGTCGGGATGTTAAAGCACCTGACTCCCTACCCCTTTCCCATCATCCTACACCTCAGTTTCCTGCTGTTCCTCATCCATGGTGGACTTAGACTTAGTTGATGGAACACCCATTGGATAGGAATATGTTTATAGGGGGGTGTGAGGGAAGTTATAATGTGTTTTTATTCTCCTGAAAACTATTTTCACTCGAATGCCTGGAATACAAAAAAAAAAAAAAAAAAAAAAGGCAGCAGGCCTACAAGAAATCCAAATGGCTCTACTTCATCCCTGGCCTTTGTGTTGGCTGGGTTTTCACAGGAGTCTGGTGCTTTGACAAAAGTGAAAACATCTGGGGTTCAAGACAGACGGTCTGTTCTCTTTGCACTGAACCACAGGGAGAGCGGTAAGGGATAAGACAGAGGAGCCAGATTGTTGTAAGACACATCATGAGGGTTGTAAACAACACATATTTTGCAACCCTACAATATTTTGATCATGAATTCCAAGCTTCACAGGTGCCTAGGAATAAAACCTCCAGAATGTCTCTCAAAGTTGGGTATTAAATCCACAAGGCTGTTCTGGTGACCACAGGTCCATCATATGGGGCTATGACGTTTATCTTATGCTGTCTATCATTTATTGAGCACCTAATGCAGAGCAGTTACAAAATGCTTCCATATTCATTTTTTCTCCAGTTCATCTTCTCTAGGACAGTTTGAAACCGAATCAACTGCTTTGCATCTATCTGTATTAAACTATTAAATGGTCACTTATTTGTTCTACCAGTAGTTAGTTGTTTGTGTTCTGTATCCAAAGGAATTTTTTTTTTTTTTTTGAGACAGTGAGGTGGGGGGCAGAGGGAGAGGGAGAGAGAATCTCAAGCAGACCCCACGCTCGGCATGGAGTCCAACTAGGGGCTCAATCTCATGACCCTGAGATCATGACCTGAGCCAAGATCAAGAGCCAGATTTTTTAATGGACTGAGCCACCCAGGTGTCCCATGAAGGGATTTCTACATAATGAAAAATTAAGATGCTCATGCTAACATACTCAAGTTATTCCTACATTTTTTATTGTATTGTTGATCATGACAATTCTCTTTAAAACAATGAAGTTTAGTAATGTGCTAGGTACTTCATGTCTTCTAGTAGTTAATCCTCATCATAGTCATATCAGAAAAATAATGAAAATCTGTTTTTTTTTTCAAATGATCTGAAAAGTTAAAGTGAGTTAGACAAAAACACAGTGACCCAAGACTCAAGCAAAGAATTTCTTTCCCCAAATGCTATACTATTTGGTCAACATGGTACCTTATAATCTTTGACTCAATGTTCAAACCTCATTTTTACAGCTTTTGGTCTTCTTTCCTGTACATGCTTATGATGTGACTATAGTTCTGTCCCTGGTTTCACAGCTTCTTGATTATTTCTTTCTCTTTCTTTCTTTCTTTCTTTCTTCCAGAAGGCCAGGGCTTTGTGAGTGAGGATGAATACCTGGAAATCTCTGACATCAAACGTGACCAGTCTGGGGAGTATGAATGCAGTGCCCTGAATGATGTCGCCGCACCTGATGTGCGGAAAGTAAAAATCACTGTAAACTGTGAGTTGACCCATCGTCAGGAAGTTTCAGGGGGAAAGAGAATATAGGGACGGAGGGAGCAAGCTGTTCATAGCAACGTCATTTTCTGATCGTCCCAAATTGTTTCCAACAGGAAAATATTGTCTCAGATTGCTTTGCACCAGGACTGTCCCCATTGCCATTTTGCCCCTGCAGTCTACCTGTACCGATCAGAGCTTTTAGCTAATGGGGAGAATTGCTAACTTTGAATTGGTTTCAAGGCTTAAGAAGATGCTGGTGTAAATGCAATAACCTTGAGCAGGAAACTCTTTTCCTAAAATAAGTGGTTATTTAACTAGGAAGGTGGGGTGGCACAAGAAATCCATTTGCACAGCAGGTGACTAAATGTGCCTTTCATCTGTTTCATGAAATCACTCTGCATTTTCCTCCCACAGACCCTCCCTATATCTCAAAAGCCAAGAACACTGGTGTGTCTGTTGGTCAGAAAGGTATCTTGAGCTGTGAAGCCTCTGCAGTGCCTATGGCTGAATTCCAGTGGTTCAAGGAAGACACCAGGTACCTTGAAAACAGAAATCAGGCATATCTGAAGCAGAGCTGATGGATCATTCTCCTCTTGGGAAGAGAATGATAAAGTAAAGGGGAAAGATGGCAAAACCAAAATGTACTAGTCCCCTTTATAATAGAGTCCCCTTCTAGAGCCAGAAACAAAGAAACACAAAAATCAAGGAAGCTGGCCACTGGGAAAATGAACTGACCTCATTTCAGAATCTGAGATTAGTTGCAGACATGGCAGCCCTTAGTGACTAGAAGCCAGTGAATCTCACCTTTGGAACATGAGGATCCTTTTATTTTCCCTCCTGTGGAGGCTGTGGTACTCATGTTTTGGGTCAGAGGGACTGGTTCAGATTGAGAAAAGGTGTCTGTGGGCAGAGGCTCCTGGTAGAATTCATCTCTGGTATGTTTCAGTTCCCCCCAGTATCTCTGTCTGCTATTTCACTCTATTTGTAAAACCAGACCAGAAATACCTTCTCTTATTGCAGGCTAGCCACCGGCCTGGGCAGCGTGAGGATTGAGAACAAAGGCCGCATATCCACTCTGACTTTCTTCAATGTTTCAGAAAAGGATTATGGGAACTATACTTGTGTGGCCACAAACAAGCTTGGGAACACCAACGCTAGCATCACACTGTATGGTGAGTGCAGGAAGCCTGGGTGCAGTGGGCTCAGCTATAAGGGAGAACTGTGGGACTATAGAGGGAGGAAGGCTTGATCTGCTTGGCCTGTGTCCATCCATACTGCTCAATCCACCATCCTTAGAGATGAAGTAATTCTCCTTGTCATTCTCTTAAGCATGTGATATAGTGATGTTTGCAAGGTAATTGATATCTCCTGGTCCATTGAAAGAGAAGGTTTGCACCTTACAAAAGGAGTAAACCCAATTCTGAACTGAGTTGAATGGTGGTTGCCATAAAGAACATAGAACCATGGAACAGTTCCAAATGTAGTACCTAATAGTCTGAGGGGTTAGAAAAATAAAATAAAATAAGATGTCTTCTATAGGAAGAGTCTATAATTCTGGGGGTTATGTTTATAGATTTGAACCAAGTCAACTGCTGCCATCATGATTCTCATGTTGATTGCCATGTCATGTTCTCATTCATTGGAGTGGATAGAGCAGTAGTCTGTGTCCTCATCAAGACAACTGTTACGTCCACAGCTGGAGAATCAAACCCTTCTCTGAAGGTCTTTTCCTCCTGTATGGATGGAGAGGTCTCCATAGCCCTGACTGGCTCCCTTGGAAGCCCTTATCTTTCCCTAACTCAGCCTTCCCACATTGATGTGTCCATCTCCTTGTACCACATTTCACATCATGGGCCAGAGTCAGCTTGTTGTGATATTTCATGTGTGTATCTATTTGTTTATTTGCTGAAATTTGGTTAGTGGTGATTGGGATGGAAAGGTGTTCCTTTTCCTATGTGTATTTCAGACCTTGAACGAGCTTTCAGCATTGACATTAACTAAACTTTGTCCACCAACCATCTGAAATGTGTGATCTATGTCTTTTGTTTTCTCTCTGCATTGTGTGTGCATTGTGCTGTGTGTGTCTTAGAAATAAGCCCCTCATCAGCAGTGGCAGGTGGGTACAGCATGTTCCTTCCTTCCTCTGCCTGCCTGAATGCCTATGCTTTTGAATTAAAACCTACTTCAAAGATAGGCTTGCCTGCTCCTCCTCCTTGACTTACGTATTCTTAGTAGAAAGACTTCGGTGGGTTTGGTTTGCATAGTTTAGGTAACAAGCATGTAGAATATGATGGCTTTCACGTACACACATCATTATATATTTTGGGGGAAAGGGTTTGCCCCCAAAGCAATACACTTGGACTTGGTGACCTATCAAATAGATGAGTATTCTGCTGTTTCTGCACACAACAGCACCAAAAGGAACCCAGCCCAGAATGAAATGGATTATCAAATGATTGTCTCTATGGGGAAGTCACCTTAGTGCGAATGTCTTATTCTTTTAGCTCAAGGCAAAAAAGAGATAATGACTTAATTCTATAAACTTCATTTTAAAATAGAAGTACTTGGGAGTCATTATTCATAATAACAGTAATAATATCTACCATTTACCAAATATTTACTGGATTCAAGGCATTTTGTTAGTACTGTACATAGCTAATTATTAACTCTATTTTAAAGATGAGTAAAAGGAGGACCAGTAAGGTTAAGTAACACTGAAGTACACATACCAATGGGTAGGTGCTGGACTGGGCTCTCATCAGATCATGGATAATGAGAGTGATGGGCATGGGTGCACACACACACAGTCATGCATGTTAGATGAAGCAGCGGCAGGTGCCTCACTGCACTTCCACACACAGCTGTCTCACAGCCCTACATCCCTATGCTTGATCTCAGTTACATACAAAGTGGTAACATCTGAATTTTCCAGACCCGGCATCAGCTCTATAGCTGTTAGTTTTCTTAGCTCTGGATCTAGGAGGATCATGGGCCACTTGCACTGCCCACACCTTGAGCTCTTTGACTGTCATCTCTTGGTTTTTGATAAAACTGAGGGGATAGGGTGGGATGGGTGTGGTGCTCTGACCCTTACCCTGCCATTCCCCACTCAGTGGGATCACAAGGGGTACTGAGTATGGCCAAGAAAGGAAACCTAGGACTGAAACCAGATGATCTAGTTTCTTATGCCTCCCTACCACTAATGAAAGAGGCATGCCACAGCAGTAATGACAGCAAATGTGTACTAAGACTGGACTAGCCTTATAGGGCTGACCTAACAAAGTATAATTGACTGGGTGGCTTCAACCATGGAAATGCTTTTCCTCAGAATTCTGGAGGCCAGGAATCCAGCATCAAGCCACGAACAGCTGCCATCTGTTTTTGATGAGGGCTCTCTTCCTGGCTTGTAGATGACCACTTTGAGCTCACATGGCATTTTTTCTAAGTAGGTGTGGAATGTGGAGAGACACAGATAACAATGGCAGAGGCAGGAGGAGAAAAACAGAGCTCTCTGGCATGGCTTCTTATTGTGACCCCAATACTGTGGAATCAGGGCCCTCCCGTTATAACGTCATGTAATCTTAATTACTTCCTTCTAGGCTCCATCTCCAAATACACATTGGGTATTAGGTCTTCAACACATGAATGCAGGGAGATAAAATCTGGTCCACAGGAAAGACACAGCTTCCTATCCCAATCCAGCCAGTCACACGTCAGCCGTCTCATCTTGCTGAGCCTTACTTTCCTCCTGTGTGCTACTGGGATATCAATACCTTCTTTAAAAGCCTGGTGAGAGGATTGGGTAGGTTTTACAGAGAGAGAGAGAGAGCCCCACAGGTGCTATGTTTAGATGCCTAACTTCGACAATATGCCAAATCTACAGGCCTCAGTTTATCCAGTTAAAATGTGGATGATGTTTCCTGGCCTATTGCCTGTCATCAGGAATGGTCCATAGGACAGTGTTTACCGCAGAGGTGTGACACACTGAGACTTGTGTAAATGCAAGGTATTGCAGTCACTTCTGCTGCTTGCCAATACCTGGGGACACAGCCCTCTTGTTGCTGCTTTCCCTGGTACGGCTGCCAAGACTGTTGCTCAACTGAACTGTACGTTCCTTTCTTCCAGGGTCTCTTGTGCCCTTTACTACAGCATCTCCAATCCCTGTAATCCACCCAGCCTGCTCTACCTGGTTAGTAACCACTCCCCTCCCAGGCTCCCTTCCTGAGGGAAGCCTTCCCAGACCTCTCTGAGAAAGCCAGTCCTCCACTGCAGTCTCCCACATACTACTTTGGAAGGCCACTCTCACCAAGGTGTACTTGCTAGCATTTATTCAGCAAGTGCATGCTAGGGCTTGCCACAAGTAGTGCACTGTTCTCAGTAAAGAGGACACAGGCGTGCACAGCAGCTACAGTCCTTGTCCCTATAGCCTCCCCTTGCTACTTGCAATTTTACTTCCGTTTCATTTATTTAGTTTGTTTGATTAAAGTTTTCCTTCCCCTTCAGCCTGTATGCTCCATAAACAAAGGGACCATGTCTGGTTTGATCCTTAGAACCTAGGACAGAGTTTCATACATAGTCGTGGGTCAGAAAAATCTTGCTGAATGAGTGAACAGGTATAGAGAGATGGGAAAGGTGTGTTGGTGATGTCAGCCGCAGGAATTCAGCTGTCAGGGATGAAATATGGCAGCATGGAGTAGGGTCTCTAAACTCAGAGCTTCTTTGAAGCCAGACTGTGCTGCTCACTGGTTGAATGGCTCTGGGAAAGTCAATCTCGACTTGCCTTTTTCTTTCTTTCTTTCTTTCTTTTTTTTTCCTTCCCATCAGTGCAGGCATTTTAGAAAAGATGTCCTGTAATTGTCTGACGCTAAGCCTGAGTAGAAATTAGCTTAACCCAAGACCAGAGTGATATTGTCCAGTTGACCACCCCCTTCTGCTGGCTATGAGTGTTCCTTCTAATCCTCAGTATTCCTGTAATTTCGGTTAACCAGTGTTACCAACCACTTACTATGTGCAGAGGCACTGCACTAAGTGTTCCACATGTTTTGTCTCATTTAATGACTGTAGGAAGCAAGTACTATATTTATCCCAATTTTACAGAGGATGAAATTGAGACATTAGGCAGGTTACTCAACTCAGTAGCATACAAATGCTTGAGCTGAGATTTAAACCTATGTATGCTGGTTCCAGTGTCTGAGCTCTGTTTCCTACTTCAGTCCAACTTATCATACTTGGCAGCCCATCATGGACGTTGGTGGACAGCCTACCAGGTGGAAATCCATTTTGACAATTAGCCTGCTTGGACCCATTTCCCACACTAACATCTCCCCTGTTCCATCTGAATCTGAACACGTTTGGCAGGAAACACAAGGAGCTTTCTATATCTATCTATCTATCTATATCTGTATTTTTCTCTATCTATCTATCTATCTATCTATCTATCTATTTGAATTAGTGTTTTCATTTTTGTTGGGTAAATACTCAGTAGTGGAATTAATGGATCATATGGTAATTCTATTTTTAATTTTTTGAGGAACCTCCATACTGTTTTCCACAGTGGCTATTCCAATTTGCATTTCCACCAACAGTTCATGAGGGTGCTTTAACATAGTTTAAAAAGGAAAAAATAAATCTGAACCCATTCTTTTAAAGGATGATTTTTACATTTACAACCCATAAATTCATACTTCCTGAATACACACCACCCCCCTGCCCCACATTCCCAGGCATACGTTGGTGTTTGCTCTCAAAGACTGTACACGATTGTTTTTGGAGACCCTTTTGACTCAGCACTGTGACCCCATCACAACACATACTCATAATAGGAGTCTCACACAAACACATCTTTATCTATTTCCTACCTGCATGCAAAGAACAAGGGGAAGTGGGATGAAAGCAGTTTCAAAAGAACACATAAGACAAAACCAGTGAGACAGTGGGCTGGTGAGCGGGTTGAAGCAGGAAGTGATGGGGCAGTGGTGAGAGTGAACACAGGTGGGTGGGCGACATGCAGAGACAAATCAGTGGTTGGCACTGACATGAGGTGTTTCTTCCCTGCATGCCAGTTGCCGCCCCTTCAAAAGCCACACTGACAGGATAGGTCAGGCAGGCAGAGTGCAGCTCAAAGTGGCATTTTAGACTGCCTGCATGTTCCTTAGTGCTGGGCAACTGCAGACCCTGGAAAGGTAGCAGAACATCGAGAGACCAGGAGCAAGGAAAACGGTGTTCTGGTCTCGACCCTCGTTCAAACGAACGGATGCTCTCTGTTCTGTTCCCTGGTTGTCTGTTAAATGTAAGAACAGAACAAGATGGACTCTCAGCTGACTTCCAGCTAAGTGTTCTAAATTTAAGCAACAGTGGAGAAACCGTATTAAAGGCAGGTCTCCATAACCTCGGAAATGGTGGCAGTTAAAATGCTTTTTTGATGGAAAAGCAACCCGCTCTAAGTATAAGTAAGTTTTACCGAGGGGAAGCTGCCATTTGCAGGACCACCTGGAGTGCCAGCACCTTGAAGTCCCGCCAGGCCTGCACATAGCAGAGAGAAGGCCAGGCTCAGCCTGCTGGCCCCAGCTCTGAACCCCCAGGAAGCCACTCACTCTCTCAGCTTGCCAACCCACTTGGCCTCCACTGGGTCCTGAGCAAGAGGCACCATCCCCCTGTCCTTAGAGTGCAAAGAGCGAAGATTCTGAACTTGATGACATCCGGCACTGCGGAAAGTACGATGGGCTTAATGAGCCGTATAAACGCCTGGATTACTGGAACTGGCAGGGGAGAGGGACAGAGAGTGCAAACAATGCCAGGAAGGAGGGGGGTGCTGCAGAGAGAAAAACAGATTTCTCACATTTTATCTGTGAAATTGTAGAGACACAAATTAGTTACATTAAGAGTTAAGTATCAGGAACAGGGACAACTGATAGGAATCTTGACATTGCAAATGGAAATGGCAAAATATTCCAGTTAAGGCAACATCTGGGCTCTGGATTTTTTCCTCAGGCAATGCCTCAGCCCCCCTCAGAGCAGCCAGGACTAAAGCCTACCTCAGCGGTCCCTGCAAGCCATAAGGACAGAATCTATATTTTCTTTTGCTAATGGCCTTTTCTCTAGAATAAATATACATATCAGACTGCTCTTCAAACTGGCTTTTCTTCAACGACAGGCAGCACCAATCACCTCCTCTCAGCATCCACCCTTTGCTGCCCGCACCCCCAATGCCACGCAGCGCCCTGGTACTTGTAGGCAGAGCCTCAGAGCCCTCACCTTTGTCTCCTACCCAACCCCACCCCAACACACTTGCCTCTCCGCTATCCTTTCCTACTCTTTTACTAAGAACACACCATTTCCCGGTGCCTCCAGTGGAGCCCTGAGGAGTGGGTGCGAGGAGTCTGAAGGTTGTGTTCAGTGTGCCCTCTGTATACCGTCCCACATCTTCTCTTGCCTTCTCCTCCAAACCCCTGACAGGGCAAGTCCGTGTTCCCATCCCCTTCTCCTCTAGCACCAGCACATCTCAGTCTGCCTTTCTCGGCCTCCCCCAACCCAGCTCCAGATCTCCCTTTGGCCCCTGGCGCCCCCTTCTGGCTTCTGTGATACACCCGGGTAGTGACTTTCTTAACCTTTCTTTGTTAGGCTGCTGCTGGCCTCTCCACCTTCTGCCCCATCAGTCTGCCCAGGGAGTGTATCACAATGAGAGAAGCGGACTTCTATGTTTTTCCGCATCCTGCAGAACAATATCTTAGTTTGTTTTACATTTGCTTTGGGTGTTTTAAAAATGCAGATTCATGGGTCTTGCCCAGACCCATTCAAGCATAGTTTCCAGGAAAGGTCCCAAGAATGGGCTTTTATTTTATTTTTTAAATTTTTTATTGTGTTACATTAATTACCATAAAATACATCATTAGTTTTTGATGCAGTGTTCCAAGATTCATTGTTTCTGTACAACACCGAGTGCTCCATGCAATACGTGTCTTCCTTAATACCCACCACCAGGCTCACTCATCCCCCCCACCCCCTCCTCTGAAATCCTCAGTTTGTTTCTCAGAGTTCACCGTCTCTCATGGTTTGTCTCCCCCTCCAATTTCCTCCAATTCACTTTTCTTTTCCTTCTCCTAATGACCTCCGTGTTACTCTTTATGTTCCACAAGTAAGTGAAACCATGTAATTGGCTCTCTCTGCTTGACTTATTTCACTCCTCATAATCTCCTCCAGTCCCATCCATGTTGATGCAAAAGTTGGGTATTCATCCTTTCTGATGGCTGAGTAATATTCCATTGTATATATGGACCACATCTTTCTCCATTCGTCTGTTGAAGGGCATCTTGGCTCTTTCCACAGTTTGACTATTGTAAATACTGCTGCTATGAACATGGGGCTATATATGGTCCTTCTTTTCACTACCTCTGTATCTCTGGGGTAAATATCCAGTAGTGCAATCACCGAGTCATAGGGTAGCTCTATTTTTAATTTTTTGTTTTCCAAAGTGGCTGCACCAACTTCTCTTCCCACCAACAGTGTATGAGGTTCCCCTTTCTCCACATCCTCTCCAACATTTGCTGTTTCCTGCCTTGTTAATCTTTGCCATTCTGATAATGTGCTTTTATTTTTTTTTATTTTTTTTAAAGATTATTTATTTATTAATTTGACAGGCAGAGATCACAAGTAGGCAGAGAAGCAGGTAGAGAGAGAGGAGGAACCCGGCTCCCTGCTGAGCAGAGAGCCCGGTGCAGGGCTCGATCCCAGTACCCTGAGATCATGACCTGAGCCAAAGGCAGAGGCTTTAACCCACTGAGCCACCCAGGCGCCCCGAGAACGTGCTTTTAAAACAAGTTCTCCAGGGGAATCTTTTGCACACTGAAGACTGATGGTCTCTGAGCACCTCTAGCACTCTCCTGAATTCTGAGCTACAAACCACTATCCCTACCTGAATGTTCCATGGGAATTTCAGACTCAGTCTTTTTCTCTCAGGCATGCTTCTCACTCAGACATATACTTTATCTTTTCCCCTCCACACTCTCATTAGAATCTGTCTGGTCATTCTGACTTTTTCCTCTCCCTTCCTCTTCTACCTGGTGGCCAATGAGTCCTAGCCAGCAGGCCTGGACTGCCGGCTAACCATTCCATTCTCACTTACACTGGGTTTGTGCCTTCTCGGAACAGTAATGTCAGTCTTTTACCGATTGCTGCATGTTTGGTGATTTCTCTCTAATCCTTTTGTCACTGTGGAACCATGTGACCTTTCCAGAACTCAGAAAGAACCTGTTCATATCCTGTAGGAAACTGCCTACCAGGAAAGCATTGCTTTGAAGGTTCTTCTTGCTCTGAGATCCACACCCCTTTATACACAAGGTTCTCCCACTGCCTTCTATGCACCATGCTAGACCCAGAGCAGCAATTCTATGACAGATGTCAGCTTCTGACCATGTTGCTTCAGGTCTTTTCGCCTCTCCATCCATTCAGATTGAGTTAAAGTTCCTAACCCTCTACCAACAAGTAGATAGGGAACTACAGTAGAATAATAGAATATAGTAAGTGAAAAATCCATTAGCTATTAAGTATCAGCCAGACACGGTTTCAACAGCTAAGAGCACTTGGAGGTTGGTACCATTATTATTGCCCCTTTCAAGAAGAAGATCCTGGAGCCCACAGAATTCAGGTGGCAGGACTGAATTCCCACGACAGGCATTCTACCACCCACGGAAGTAACAACACCAGGTTTTGCATCCAGGTCAGTCTGATCTTAAGTGCAGGTTTCTTTCTAACCCATATGTATCCTATGTCTTACAGTATGTTGTAGGGTCACAGATGGAGGCTTTTGACCTCTTCCCTGTCTGATAAAATGGTACTTATCCATTAAGGTTCTACTCAATGTTACCTTGTCCATAAAGTGATTCTGAGCTCCACTGAAGAAGCATTCAACTTTCCGGCTTTCAGGGTAGCTTTTATTTTGTTTGTATTTGTTTCTGCACTTGAAGGATTAGCCCTGTAAGTTACAGTGGTTTTTGCCCAGCAAACATCTGTCAAATTAATAAATGTAATTTCCAATCAATGGGGTTATCAGAGATAGATAGCCCTCATGCAGAGCGAACTTCTCCACGAACCAAAGAAAAGCCAAATACTCGAAAGAACTTGTGGTCTTCTCCCCCCAGGGAAGCCAAATTACTATTTCTCTGATACTCTCCCTTGCAATCCAGCTTCCCTATGTCCTATCTGGACTTTAGGGTTCCACTCACCCTGAGCCTTTCGTCTGAGCAAGACTCTATCAAACATTCCAATTCACTGTTTAGGAAGACGTTCATCAGATGATTTCTTCTTGCAGAGACATCAAAAGCCGCACATATCTGTCCATTTCCTGCTGATAATGTATATGATTTTTATTTTCCAAATCCACCATTTAAATCCAGGTGGGAGGGAATGAATCAGAGAGAAATACCATTGCTTTTGGCTGATGACAGCAGCGTAATCATTTGTATTTTCCCCAACCTGCAAAATGTCAACACATTAGAAAAAAAAAATGCAGACATTTCACATTCCATTCCTGATGAGGTTCCTTGTCGTTCCCTCGCACCCCACCCTCCTCTATCTGAATCATTGACATCTGGCTATTAGTCTAAGCATTTAGAATGTAACACTGAGCATTCAGGGTGTGCTGATGTCAGCACACATACCAGAGCTTGTGGTTCGGCATAGACCAAAGTCTTGTCTCTTTCAAGTTTCTGATGAGCTGACAGATTTGAATTAACTTCTGATATTAACTTCTTCAGCTTTTGTCTTTGTGGTAAATACACAACAGGGAGTGCTAAAGAGAACAAAACAAAGATGGCTGCCTTTTTTGGCCTCTTTATTCACAAGTCTTCTTGCTGCAAAGCCCGGTTAATCTTCCTTGTAAAACAACACAGTGCCATGTTTTCCACTGTAATTAAAGACAATGGAGGGAAAGTTCCCTTTGAAGGGGAATGAAGCGCCTTCATCAGCCAGCACTGCTGAAAATAGGTTTATGTTTCACCAACAAGTGTAACGCGTGCATCCTCTAATTAGATTTCTTGCTCCTCTTTTAATCACCAAGAACATCATTATCCTTTTGGTTCCTCATTAGGGAGGTCACATAGTTCATATGCATACTTATAAAACCTATCCAAATTTCAGAACAAAACTGTATCTTCTTACACTTCAGATATTTCATTGATCTTGCTATGCTATCACCAAGTTCAACTTGCCTGTGGGGTTTTTCTTTCTTTTCTTTTTTAATGTGATCACCCTAACACCTGCTATTTGAGTAGAATTACAGTGGTACACTCTAATGTTGCTGAAGAACCATGCCATATTTTCATGCAATCATGGAAAGGAAAAGCCATGACACATTTCAATACATGCATTGCCATTTTTAAGCTTCAAATCTCTTGCAAGACAAAATTTCATCAGTAAGCTCAAATATATTTGAGGGGAGCTTTGTTCTGGGTTTGGGTACTCTGATCTTCAATACGTGCCCCCTCCAAGGGTGATCTGCCACCCCTCAGATGCAGCAGCATAGTCTTACTTCCAGGGTAGCTACAATGACAGGCTGCTTCTAGGTTAAGCCCTCCATCAAATTGCTTCTTAAAAATCTGATGTTTAGTATATTTAATTTAGCGAAATAAGTCGCTTCTCCACAATGGACTTTATTTTATTTATTTGTTTGTTTCTTATTTCCTTCTCTTAACCCTGCTAAGCCACCTGGCCATAAATCTTCCCTCTGGCCCAGAGTACACACACCAATTGACCTTCATGCCATTTACCATTTCTGGAATTTATCTCTTGATCTCTCTTTTCTTTCTATATGTTGAAGATCAAAAATGTTTTTGTCTGCGTACCTGTCCCCAAGGCATTTTGTTGTTGTCACTGTTGTCATTTACAGTTTGTTTTGTGGCTTCGGATCATCATTTCAGCTTTTACTGTCAGGGTGCTCCACGTCAGGCATGAAGGAAACAGTGTGCAGCACTGAAAGGGTAGAGGAGCGACTGGATCGAGGAAAAGGGCAAAAACACACATTCTCACTTCCAATTTATCCCTGCCAAATCTCTAATTAAACCTGATATTTGTACTGTCCATTCTAATTGAACTGAGTCACTGTTAACAGTAAAAATGATTCCTTAAATGTGGCAATTGCCCAGAGAAAGAGTTGGGCCTCTAAATACACTTTCTTCCTTAGGAAGCTATGGCCTGTGGTTAGTAGCTACTTCAGGTCTTTTAAGGAGTGACCAGGTCACTTGCTTGCTCACCATAGCCAAGTTTTCTTTCAGCTGGTGTTTGGCACTTGTCCTTGAGGACCTAGTATTCCACAGGGTCTCTGTTTAAAGCAGGATGTTCACAGAAGATCCTTTGAAGGATCAGGAGTTATTGCCCTGGTTCTAATTTACCTCCTATTTATTCATCCTTTACTTCTACTCAGTGATCTTACACATCATCTTAACTATCTTCAAGGCAATCCTACAAGAGGAAATGAAACTACCCCTCCCCATTTTATACATTAAAAAAAAGAAAAAAAGAAAAAAAAAAAAAGCTGTTTCAGAGTCGAAAGTCTTGTCCAAAGTCATACTGCTAGTGAATCCCAGAGCCAGAATTCAGGTTCAGTCTGCTCTGACTTGAAGCTCTGACTTGAATTTAATTCTCCTAACACACAAAATAAGAAGGGTGTTCCTGAGATGAAAAGGATGCTGGGGATTTGTTCCAAATGGCTTTCTTTTCAGAATCTGGGAGCATTTAAAAAATTTCCTTCCTTCCTTCCTTCCTTCCTTCCTTCCTTCCTTCCTTCCTTCCTTCCTTCCTTCTCTGTCCTTCACTTCCTTCCATTGTTTGTTAACTGATTTAGACTAGAAGAAATGTTATTCCAGGTTCTATTAAAGTATAAGCTCTGTGAAAGCAGAGACTGTGTAGCCCTTTCTCTCTGAAAACAGACTGGTCACAACAGCTTCCCAACAATACTTGCGGAGTGAATGACCCTGGGTCTCTGAGGCTAGTGTAGGGTCCCTTACCCTTGCAAGACTGGTCCTTTGTCCTTGGACCATGGAGCTTAGATCTGGATGTCTCCATCACTCTATGGAATGCGCAATATCTTCCCAATCTCACCTAACGGCCAACAGCATCACTCAGCAACAAACCCCTTATCTCATGATCTTACTTCTTCATTCTATCACCAGCAAAACCTCACCTAGGGTTCAAAATATTTGGAAAAGATTAAAATAAGCATACATTAGCTTTAACTAAGAAGTGGAAGGTGGAGGGTGTGGAAGCTCCACAGAGTTGTTTCCCATGATCACATGACTACCAGGTACTATACTAATCACTCTGACTCTTTATCCTATAAAATCAGTATTATTGCTTCTATTTTCGGTAAGAAAACTAAAAGTACTTTGTATGAGATCACATAGCTGGCAGGCCACAGAGTCAAGATCTAAACTCATATTGGTCTGACTCCAAAGTTGCCAAGATTAGTACGCTTTTGCAGTGGTCATGGACTTTATCTTAAAGGATCTTTGGGCTGCAAAGGCAAGAGAGCAACACAAGGGGTACAGATGCATCCAAAACCTTCCTTAAGGTTCATAGGAGACCTACACTCTACCTGTTCATTCAGGGACATGACTTCTTAGACATTCCGTCTTATCTTTCCTTCACACCCTTGTCCTTCATCTAGATGCATTTCAGGGTTAGTGTTCCACAGTATAACACACAATTGAAAATTCACTTCGTGTTTCCAAGTTCTGGATTCTAAATTTAAGATAAGAACTAACTTTCTCCCTATTTCCACCAAGAAGGAGGGGGAAGAGGAAAAGTAAGGTGTGGGGGAGGAGGAAGAAGAGGAAAGCACCACTTGAATTCCTGACCATATTTATTGAAATTAAAGCTAGTATTATCTTGGGTACCAAGTTAATGTCGCTGTTGTTACTTGAAGAAACCAAGGTATAGGAAAACCACAGTCAGCTTGATATCTTGAGGATATGTGTGTTTAAGCTTTAGGACTACCACTGTTCAGCTCAGCCACTGTTCCTCCAGTAGCATGTCCTTCCTTTAACAGATTCATTGAGCTAACATTTGCAAAAGCCTCCTACCAGCCCGAGGGACCAAAAGTGAGCCCCAAGTGTTTGTGGAAACACACCAATTAGCTGAACAGTGGTAATCTATATTAAAGCACAAAGAAGCATATGACCAATCAGGTGAGTGACCTTACAATACAGAAATCCTAAGGGAGAGACACAAACTAAATGCTTTTTTTTCCTCATTAATAGTACCATCAGGGTTACTGCAATGATGTAATTAAAAAATCAGTTCATAGCTGACAGTTTTTATCTCACATTCCTCCAACCTAGAGAATGGTACACAGATGTGAGCCTCACTTCCTGTGCTGAACAAAATCCAAGAGCCCTCTTATAGGTCCCTTGGTGTCCTGGCATTTAGCCCAGCTGCCAAATCTCAAATGTGTGCAGGATCCATATGAGGAAAGCGATGTTCACTTTAATCTCTGTTATATTGGATTACATTACCTCGTTGGTCAGACTAGCTCAGACATTGCTCATAGACTGACTGACTAAAGGCACTTTGGCATTAAATTGCCATATTGTCTGATACATTAAAGCAGGGCTTCTCATATTGGCTAAAGAATAAAGCTCCTTAAAGCTGCACAGAAAGAGTGACCACAGAAAAAGGAATTTGGGGGCCCAGAAATGCTTGGTGCCCTCTTGCTCTCAGGAGATGACATGCTGAGATGCAAAAACCCAGAGTGGTGGTGGTTTTGCACCAACTGGAAAGGGCCATCTGGCTGCTCACCAGCTGTCCCTTATAGTACCAGATGTAGTTTCCATTCCTACAATAACTCAAAATGCTAATAGGAGAAGAGCCTTAGGGGTCATCAATCCCAACCTCCTCTCCTTTTGTAGATGGGAGAACCAAGGCCAGAGAGGGGATACCATTCATCTAGGGAGCAGCAGAATCACAGAGAAATTGGGTCTCCAGATTCCTAGCCAATTATTCTTCTCACTAGGTGGTGTTGTGTCTTTGGAAAACATGCACAAATGGTCATTTTCCACAGAAAGGAAGTCAAGTTGTAACAATCCATGGTATAGACTTTGTAGACAGAGTCACTCAGTTCTAATCCAGCCCCCAGATAAATTGGGTGGCCATAGCAAAGCACTTAACTTTTCTGGTCTTTAGTTTCTCCATTTATAAAATGAGAATGCCAGTAGTACACAGCTCATAACATTTTGTGAAGATTAAATGAGTTAATATATGTTTAACATTTAGAATCACACTTGCCACAGAGAGAGCACAATGTAAATGCATGTTACCATCCTAAGCAAGCCGAGCAGCCTTTATGCCTGCTAAGTCACCCTCACGGTTTCTACTCTATCGAACACTCCAGAACTGAAGTTTAACTGTGGCTATAAACCTCTGCCTGATCAGTAATGAACTCCTTATTGCAACTGCCACACACCACCAAAAAGACTCATTTCTCTTTATGATTCTGCCTCCTTCTCTCTCTGTACCTCACCCTTCATGCTTTGCCTTCCCCATACACTGCTTTTTTTCTTCTTTGTTTTAGTAATATCCAACCTTCTGCTGGTAGCATGACATCCAAAGAAATGCTTAAATACACTGGTAGAACTTGGGAAAAAGTGATGCCTACACTGTTTTTTTTTTCTCTGCGTCTCTGGAGTGAAACTTATTAGGCCTTCAGTTGTTTCTTAATAATATCAACATCATGAATTAGACAAAGACATACATATAATTAGCTTAATGTATATTCTCTTTTTTAAAATCTATCTTCTTTAAAAGATAAGGATTTAGATGTTCTAATGAGTTCATAAAGAAATGAGCAATGCAGATTTGTAAGACATGTATGTTTCTATAAAAGTATCTATTTATCTATATCAATATCTATTTACTGACAGAGTTAGTTAGATACTTTAAAGGAAACATATATGCTTTACCAGTCTGCATTGGTCATTTCTTTATGAACTCATTAGAATATCTAAATCATTTATCTTTCGAAGAAGATAATATAGAGAATTACCTTGAGCTCCAGCTTGGGCATTTTTCAACTCAGTACATTCTATAAGCCAGTATGGTTCCTTAAGATATATGTCTTGACTGGTGGAGGCCCTAGAGTCAGGCTACTTTCATAAATATGTATGAAGCCTTCATGGGGATGATAGCACTGGGCTTATGCCTGGATCCTGCCCTTGTCTGTGAATATTCTATAACGAAAATGCAGAGGACAATGAGCCAGACTCTCAAGCCATTAAGTAAATGTGAAATTTTAGTCAATAGGAGAATTGTGTACACTGGAAATCTGAGGAAGAAAAGGTATCCATGTGGAAATTCCTGGACTTGGAACAGTTCTGTGCTCATTGCTGAAGTGAGAAGCTTATAGTTCCCCAAGAAAAAGGTTAGCATCAGTCTCTTTCTAGGCAAGGCAGGGATCCACACCATCACACTGACAAGCAAGCAGAATGACTACAGTTCTGTCTTGAGGAGAACCCTGCACCAATTTTTCTTCTTAAATTAATCATGCTTATTTCCAATAAGCCAGTTTGCTTCTCAAAGCAAAGGAAGTCCTGGCTTGAGAAGGCAAAGAGGCATGCTTGTCTTGTTTGCAACTCCTTTTCTTTGTCACTGGCTCTACAGGAATGTCTCTTGATGGCTTCTCACCCCTTGTGTCATACTTGTTTCCATGTTCCCTACTCTCTGCTTGCTAGCTACTGGTCTTGCTTATCACTCCAATTTCTTATGTCCTTCAAATAAAGATGATGGAGGAATGCAAATTTGAATTAGACCCTGATACACTTGCCTGGGTCCTTAGCACAGGTTCGGCAATCCCACTTCATGTGATTTGTCTTCTCGAGGGTGGTAGGTGAAGTGAAAGGAGCAACACTTGTGACTCAAAGGTCTTGTTTTATAATGGAGCATGGGTGGCTCACTATGGCATGTAAAAGGGCCAGAGAGACCAGAAGAAAGGGTGAAGGGAGAACTCTATCAGGTTGCACCATTAGGGGTCCATTTGGAAAGAACACAGAGTCTTTTTTGTGGCCTCCAGAGAGTCACTGCTGACTGATGCAATAAGCCCAGTCATAGTCTCTAAAACTCTTGAGTATAATTATTGATTCTTCCTCAGATACCTCAGGAAGAGCCTTCACGATACCTGTTACACAGGATGAAAAGTTGGCCACACAAACACCTAGAATCCTGTTGCTCACAATGTGTTTCCTTTCCTTTTGCTTTCTTTCCCTTACCTACTTCTCTCCACCATGAGCTGTCCCCATGCCCCATGCTTGCCCTCCCCTTCCTATTCCTATCTGTCGTTGACACCACCTTCACAGTTAGAGCACAGTACTACTTGCAAAGTAACAGTCATGCCATACCATTTAGCCCTATCTGCTGCCCTAACTTTTTAGCCCATAGGCCTATCTGAATGCCAATGCCTCCCTCTACCCCTTTTAGTTTTTAAACCTGTCTTTGAGAGCAGGCTATAGTGCTTAAGGTACTTCAGTGAGTTACCCCTTTGGGTTTCTAAATACTCCCAATGGGTGTTTTCCATTTGTCCAGATTTGGAAGGATCAATGGTGGGACGTGGGAGATGGGGGAATGCTCACAGAGAAGCATGTCTATATATATATGCTTGTCAGGGAATAATTATGGTACCCTTTGGGTGCATGCTAATGGATCTGTCTCTCTTTCCCCTACACAGGGCCTGGAGCAGTCATTGATGGTGTAAACTCGGCTTCTAGAGCACTGGCTTGTCTCTGGCTATCAGGGACCCTCTTTGCCCACTTCTTCATCAAGTTTTGATAAGAAATCATAGGTCCTCTGAGCAACGCCTGCTTCTCCATATCACAGACTTTAATCTACACTGCGGAGGGCAAACCAGTTTGGGCTTTTTCTTTGTTTGCTTCTGTTCTTCTTCTTGATTTCTTTTGGGGGAGTTTGATTTATTTGATATTTTCCTCTAGTTTGAATGAGTGGGGTGGGGAGGAGGGGTGGGCAGGGTTCTACCATGTGTAGGATAATCATTCATTGGTGTGTCCAAAAATAGAATCTGCCCCTGCTACCTTGGCCCTTCCCTTTCCTCTGCTCCTCTCCCCATCATCATCACTATCAACCTCCCCTCCCCCTACACACCAAACCATAAGCTCCATTTGGGCAAAAATGTGCCTCATGATAAACACCCTGAAGACACAACTTGACTTATAATGTAGTGCACAGCAAGAGTTATATCCAAGTGTCCTATTATCAGTGTCTTTTAAGCTTTGGATCATTTTTCTTATTATAGTGTACATATCCCTCTCTCCATGCTTATTATTATCTAATTACATTCGGGTTCACATCCTTTCTTTCTGGGAAGGTATCTCAATATACCCATGTCCATACATATATGTATTTTATTTTCTTGTCTCCTTCTCTAGCCATTTTGCCCTATTTGCTTTCTCTATCAGCTATAGAGATTAGAGGTTTGGAGCTCTGCACACAACCTAAAAGTTAAAAATTAGAAGTCACTTGACCAAAAAAGGGGAAAGCATTTTGAGGATAGTACTTCTCTTTAAAAACTGTTGTCTAACTCGTTAAAAAATAAAATCCACAGATGGCTGATTATTTAGGGTTTATCAAGCTATTGAAGTAATTATATGATTATCCATCTACTCAATTATTTGATTTATCTCTCCCTCCAATTATCTACCCACCCATCTTCCTCTCTAGCAATCTATTTACTCCATGTATCAATCTATCAATGTAATTATCTAACACTTTCTATTTCTTTCCCTACTACTCACTATCAGTTCATCACCATATTAATTTCTAATCATATCAGGTCTCTTCCATTTTATTTGTTTGTACTCTATCTTCAGCAGACATTGCAACTTCAAAAATACCTATCAACTTTCTTATGAAAGCCAGTGGTCTTACAGGCTAACAACATAGACAAGCAATATGTCAAGGACTCTTTGGAATGTGGTATCCTATCATCCAAAGTAGATGCTATTAACAGATGGACCAAAGTAGCAATCTAAGGATCAGTCACTCACTATTCCCAGAAGAGACTATGTTTCCAAAAACATCTTCTTGGGAAACATATCAGCCCTGGAAAAGCCTTGATCAATACTGTGGTTTTTTGTTTTGTTTTTATTTTTGTTTTTATTTTCGTTTTTTTTCCTTTCACACTTGAAGGACCAAGGGGGCAACCTTCATGTTTTTCTCAGCCTTTCAAGAAAGTGTATGTCGGGAACCTACGGGACTTACTCCATGGATGGCTTTTCTTAATAGCAAGAACATAGAGAGGAAATACATGTCTGTCCCTGCAGTGTGAGGAGAGAAGTCCACCTGAGTGCAATGATTTCAGCTATTGTCTCCTCCCTGCTCCAGTTTTGGTTTAATCTGTTTGAAAACTATCCCGTAAAAAGCTGATGGAAGCCAATTACATGGCGGGTGTGTTGACAACTCTGGTATTTGTTTCAGGAAGCTCTTCTGAGCTGAGGGCACTTGAGCAACTGACTTAATTTCCAAGCACTTGATTAACACAACACTGCAAACAGGAGGGGAACGTGTAAATGACATACAATTTCCTCTGATACAGGCTGCTTCTCTAGTAGCTTTGGAGAAGAATGCCCTCAGTGGTCCATGTTCAAAGCAGTTCCAGAAGACAAACAAGAGCTGACTGGACTTTTCTGCATCATCTCCTGGGACCAGAAGGACTCGACGAGCAAGGGTGCCCATAATCCAGAAGAATGGTATTGAAAACCATGCAAGGTTGCGCCCCTTTTTACCTGTGCCGCAAGGGCTGACCTACTAAGAGCATGAGAAAGAAGCATCAATGGTGACTGTCTAACAGACCTGCCCTGCCTCAGTTGAAAAACATTCAGATCCACAGTCTAAATAAATATGAGCTTTATAGAGCTCCATTCCCTTAATGCTTAATTGATCTTCTTCCTCCAATATAAGCGGTCTCTTTGTTTTGTCCATAATGGCACATGAACATGACATACACAGTGGGGGAATATATACTTAGATATAAATACATGCATAAATAGATACATAAATACAAATGCAGGTAGTCTTGGCATACAGAAAGCTAGGCACTTTTGTAAGAGTTGGAACTAGTATGAGTGGAATTAATATTACATTTGCCAGCTGTAAACAGACATCTGCATTTCCTAGTGAGTTGCCAGGAGCCAGATTCTGGGAACATAAATGATGTGCCAAAAGCAGTGTATTGATTCCAAGTTCCAGGGACAATCATGAGCAGACGCAAAGTCAGAATTAAAGGTCGGACATCAATGTTTCAGATCTGTCATCACTTTCAGCACCTGGAGTCGGGTTGGTGTCAGACATTGGTATGGGAATTAAATGTGTCATTTGAGTGTTCTACTGATAATAAATGTGTTACTTTCGAGTAAAATAAACGTGGAGGCTTTGGGGAGTGGATGGTTTTGGAGAACACAGTGCTTATAATGGACAAGCTAAATACGTTCTTCAGGCCAAGACTTGTTTTTGAGGAAGGGACCCATCCTTCTTTGACCAGGAAGATCATCAGAACCTTTTGAACACAATATTGAGGTTGGGTCTCAGAGTAATTATGGAACTCTGTGCTGCCCTCTTCCACTGGATACCAGGAAAAATTTCTGGTGATTGCATATTCCAGCAATGTTTCAGAGGGAAAAAAATCCTACAGTCAATCCTCATCTGTCTGAGATAAAGAAAATCAAGTAAATAAGACCAAGGAAACTGGGCATTAGGAAAGAAAATGGCTCTTCTTCACTTTAGACAAACTCCAGCTTCTGTGTTGTTTGGGTTATTTTCATGGAGATGGCTCTGTAGAATAGTAGCCGTCACCCAACATTTGAAGCACATAGAGCATTAAATGCTTACAAAAGACAATATCCACACACACATATGCATTTTCAACTTCCCATATGGAGGGTAGATCAATACCCTGCTGGATAGATTTTTTTTTTTTTTCCTTCAAGGTGACAATGGTAGGGATTGGGGCATGGGAAAAAAGAAGATGAACAAAACTCTGAACAACCATTTACTCTTCATAGGCTTTCCACATGGGAAGGAAACCAAATAAGACTTACCAGGAGATTAGGTGAGAGAAATTCAGCAATGTAGTTACTCTGAAACCTCCCCCCTTCCCAAAACACAATTAATATATATTTCCACCAAAGTAATGCCAATGAAAGTGCTAGTGTTAAGGCTATGGCCAAGATCGTTTTTTGGTAGTTTAATGTCAAGTGCCTGATATAGTAATTTGCAAATCTAAGCAAGTGTGTTTAGTTTTTCTCATTTTTGTTTTAAGTGGGGGAGAGGGGACGTATAGGTGAGCAGTGGTCAAAACACACATTTATGTTATGCAGAGGGTGTTGTACATGGCTGTTCTGCAACTGTGCTAGGTGGGTCGGAAGGAGAGGTAAGGCTTTGTACCAAAAAGAGGCCTTAGTCTTTGTCTCCTGAAACCTGTGCCTCATATTATTTGATACATTCCACAGGTTGGGCAGTTCCTTCTCAAAGTCTGGGAAGGAAGGGCGTTTGGGACTCCAGAAACTTCACAACTGAGGCTATCTGTAACAAACTGTTTCTGTATGGATCCAGTCAATTTGAACTCAACATGGAGGTGTTAGCAAGTTCTACTTATGCTGGAAGGACTCTTATGTGAAAGAGCAGAGAACCTCAAAGTGAGCAGTTAGTCTCAAAGAAAGCTTATGGCAGCCATTGCATCAGGAGTGACTGTAAATGGAAAGCTCTAGTGGTGGTTGGTGCTTCCAGTGCCAAAGGGAATGTCTTCTCCTCTGGAATTGTATATGGATGTCATAAGCCCCATCAGTAAAAGGAGGGGAGTGATGGCTGAGGTTGAGGTGGGATGTAGGGGTTGGGGTCATCTTTTCCAATTTGACCCTGAGTCCTCAATTAGAACCAGCCCATCTCCCCTCCCCATTTCCCCCCCTCAAAAAAGCTTTTAAAGTTTAATCTATTTGGAATTGGGGGAAGGGGCATAAAATTCATTTGAAAATTCACCTTTTTATCTTTTACTCCAATAGTGAGAATTTTTTTTTTAATTTCACACAAGCTCTATTCCTCAGAACTTACACCCAACAGCCTCTTCTACTATCCAAAGCTTCCCTTTTGATTTTAAGACAAATAAGTTTGAGCAGTTGCAGTAAAACTTCACAGGTGTGTAACTAGGAAAGCAACATTTTCAAAAGATACCATATGATGAGAACTCCTAATGATCACTAAAAACAAACAAATAAAAATGTCAGTCTCATTTCCCTCATTTCTTACTTAAGAGAAGAGAAGTAAATGAAAGGAGGAAGAAATAGATTTGCAATTAAAAGATGGGGCAGCAAGACAGAGCTGAACCAGTGTAATTTAGCCTTCAGGTGCAGGATCCTTGGAGTCCAAAGGAATGTGGAGTGGACTTAATTAGGCACCATTGTCTTCATCCTGAAAGTAAGCAGCTAAGCCTCATTTCCAGTATTTTGAAATAGCTTCCTTTTTGTTTCTTTCAATGGTGCCCTTTAAAAGGCATACAGTTGTTCCATGCCACTGGGTGAAGAAAGAAAGATTGTGAACCCTCTACTATCCTTCTAGGGCCACATTCTACATTATTGGCAGATTTATAAGGTTATCAATAATAGCAATGATAAGTAATAATAGCTGCCCTTGTGTTAGTTAAAGGGAGCATTTTTAAACATTCAAAAATTTTTGTGACATGTAAAGTGCAGTTGTGAGGAATGTGTGGGTGTACGAAAATGTATCTGTCAATTTCAGAGTCCTTTAGACTAAAAAAAAAAATATGACTTATCAATGGTGCCGTTATAGCTGTGTCAGACAATGGGTGTGCCCATTCTCACAATTATCCTTAAAACAAATCTATGTTCAAATGCTTTAAAAAATTATCACATGATAGAAGAATATAACTTCTAGAGTTTTTTTCTTTTATTTTCTTTCTTATTTTTTCCTTCAAAAATCAATGAAGACTTGATTTCTGTCAATAATTGTATTAAGGGTGAATATACTACCTGAATTTTGTGCATGTTACATTGTAGTTGTAACCTTTTCTAATTCAGGATGAATACGAGATGGTTGTGATTGTGCAGTGTATCAATAAAGTTCAAAGAAATTTGTAACTTTCAGGGGGCTGTTTATTAGGACATCTTACTGAGTATCCAGGAATGGAGAAAAGCAGGCTACATATTTCCCACATGCTACTTTCATATGTGTGTTTTAGGCTTTGGGGAGTAGATGTAGTCAGAAAACTGAGTGGTTCTCTCTCTCTCTCTCTCTCATACACACACACACACACACACACACACACGCATGTGCGTGCAAAGGCAGTCTAGGTATTTTCCATGTTATACCTATATATCAAATATCTATGCCATTTACAAGTAATACAAAATGTAGCTGCAACCTCAAAGTGTAAATTATTTAATAACTTAAGAGAAAATGAGATTAAAAGTTTCAGAAAAATAATGACCAGATTCTGCTTAGTTTAGACATTCCTGTGGCTTGAATCCACTGAATTAAGAAACACACTGGCAAGAGTAAGTATGAGAAAATATGGTGACTATGCTCTACATTTATTCTTAAAAGTGTATGTCATTGTATTTTTCTCCATCTTAGGTTTATTGTTGTATACGTACGGGAAATAGCCTAAAAAGGGGACCTGGAGAAGAAACTTCCTCTGATTGCCTTTTCTGAAACAGACTTATCTTTCAAGAAAACTCCAACACCTCTACCTTCATCACACGCCCATCTGCTTTTCTGAAGGAATGGATATTAACCTGTTTCTTACAACTCACCTAGCTCATCTTTATACATCAGTTAACACTTCCTAGTTCTGCCATTAACTAAATATGTCACCTTGGGCTGGACACTTGACCTTGCTTCTTTTTGATTCCTCATCTGCATTATTTGTGGATTTATACTTTTGGTATGTTCTAGTTCAAAACTCTCAGGACAGTTTTTGTTTCTCTTTCAATTATGGGATTTATCATGACTACCCCCTAATAAAGCCCAGGACCAATGGTTAATTATAGTTTTGGAAATCAGAGAAACTGGGTTAAAATTCTTCAGTTGACTTTACAGGTATGTCTAGCTCTTCTGACGAAGACCCTGAGCTCGATTTATGAGGCTTATTATTTCTTATTGAGTTCCTGGTAGACAAGGGCTCATTCCCAACCTTTTAAAACTCAGTTTCCCCCACAGAAGATGAAGCATGGAGAACTTGATAGACTAGGTCATGTTTTTTGTAAATTAAAATACCAAGGAAATGGTGGTATCAATGATTGAGAGTTTCCAATTTCCTCAGACATGGTATAAAATTATGACTTATCAGGGAAACAAATTCCAGGTCCCCTTATCATCATAATACCTTTAGTGCTCCCCTTTCCTGTCTCTTCTTCCTTCCTTTTACTCATCCTCTTCCCATCTACACCTGACAGTCTCCTGCTTCTGTTCATACCACAGCATTTACACACCTAGTGGCTCTCCTGCTGGCATAGGCAGCATTGGTCTTTCATTCCATCTGGCCAGTCAGCTCCATCAGTCTTCTGTGTACCAATTTATTCTTCCATCAGCGAACCACTCACCTCTTCATTCACATATTATTTCCCCATTTATCTAACCCTTATTCTATCTATATACTCGCACTTCCGTCATATTACTGTTCCCATCTACTTATTTAAACCATCTATCTTTCCCTTACCTGTCAATCCATCCACCAAGCATCCCCAACTAGCCTTCAGCAGACATACCTATTTACCAAGCCACTTCCAAGTAATGAAAATCTTTGCTGTTATCTCTTCATTCTGCAAGCGAGGCTCTATCTAGTTATTCTTAAGCACAGAAGCTAAATGATTGGATACATTTTTGTTATCTTCACCCAAAATACACCCCATTAAAACATCTATGGAGAGAAAGGCTTTAGGAAATATATGAAGGGCATACTTGTTCCTATCAGAATGTGTTACAGTAGGAAAAGGATGGAGAATTGGGAGCAGAGTGGAAACACCCAGATGAGCAGATGTCGATGTTTAATTTTCTAACAGTGAGAATGCGGTCTTCAATGAACAAAACAAATGGTTGAAGAAACAGGCAGGAGAGACCTCAACTGGCAACCATGCTGCCTTTTCTCTTTGATTTTCTGTTGCATAAATTATTTTAATAAAAATTTGGGGGTGTTAACTAGTACCAAATCTTATGATCAGTTTTGAAAACGAAAACCTTCAAACTACAAAGATGCTACTTTTGTGGAACATGTTCATTTGATCAGTAGGAAATCCTTCTTTTCTTCTATATTTTTTCCATTTATTCATTTGTTCATGCATTGCATTTAGTGAGAAACTCCCCTTAAGGAGCTCATATCTAAGATGTGAAAACAGCTATATAAAAAGAAAATTACAGTATAATATTGCAAGTATTATGATACAGATACGAGAAAATGAGTACAATGGAAACAAATATTGGGAAATGATTAGGAAGCTACTTTTATCCCCTAGGGATGAAAAGCTGGAAAATAGGCAGCTAATATAGACAGTGGATGTGGTGAACAGACTTACTACAAAAATAAGTGGGATACCAGGACCAGGGCACATTCAGTGTTCAAGTATTTATTGATAGTGTGAAAGATATCTCTTGGATGAATGAGTACCATGACAAGAGTTCAACTGTAAATGTCCAAAGGACCACACTACCCAACTGGAGATAAATTTGACATACAATGTTCCAGAGAGGGAGATGTACCACCTAGAATGTCAACTCTGGTTAGAATATAAACTTTCATTTCCACATGGGATTATAGAACATGTTGACTTCTATTGGATCTCAAAGCTCCAGGAGACTTTTACCTGAGAGGAAGAGAAAACAATGACTGCGAATATGGACATATCAGAGACTTAAAGAGGGAGAGGTGGAGATTAAATGTGAACTTGCTGAATAGTTTCCTCTAAACTGAGTTTCTCTAGACTAGATTTACTTATAACTTAAGGATTTAGGATAGGATATCTGGCTCATTGGCATTTAAATGTTTAGCAGCGTCTCTTATTTCAAAAGTAAGAATATTTACAGTTTTTGCCTCTTCATTATCTTCTATACCCTGTAAGACACGTTTTATTTTGTTTAGTTTATGTACTCAAACCACATATTTTCTCTTCAGGGACATAGTGTGATGTAGTTTGAGGAAACTAATCTTTACACTCTGATGTCACCAAGTTACAAGTTATGTTGCCTTGGACCAATTTTTTATGCACTTTGGACTTCAGTCTTATCTTCATTAAAACACTGGTCATAATACCTACGTTAGAAGACTGACCATGACCTTATTGGATGTGAATAGGTAAGGATGTTTAACAAATTAAGTGGTACATATTAGTTGCAAAGTAAACATTACCTTTTTCTTCTGTTTCTTCCTTCAGCTTTCCTTCAATGTCTTCACTTTCCTGAGCTGCTACAAAACATAATTTTCACTGTGTTTGCTTCTTTAAAAAAGAAGAAAAGATATGTTTACATTATTTATTAGCTGAAGTTTTAAAAATGAGAAATAAATCTCTGAGTCTAGATTATTTAAGGATGCAAAACTGGAAAGTGGGAAGATTTTTGGTAGACTCCCAAAGGAATTTTGCAAAAAAAAAAAAAAAAAGAGAGAGAGAAATATTTAAATCCCAATCTAATAAATGTGTATTAGATAGGTAATATCTGACAATTACTTGAGGATACATACAGGAGAGACAAAGTATCTGTATTCCACGATGTCTCAGTCTACTGGAGGATTTAAAACTATAGCACAACATACTAGGTGTTGTTCAAGTGCTAGAGGTGCCCAGCAGAGGGCTCATGACCAGAAACTAGAGCTCAAGGAACCCTTTCAGAAGTGTCAAAAAGAAGAAGAAATTACTTAAAAAAAAAAAAAATGGAGGGAAGAGGAACAAGTGAGTGATGTAGAGGATCATCCCTGATGTACACATGCAGGCATGAGAAGCACATCAAGGTCGAGAAACTCAAGTGTAGATTATCCCAAGAGAGGTGAGGACAAAGGCAGAGTGGCAGGAGTCAAGGCAGAATGGGTATGCAGGGGTGAGGACCTTAAAAATATTATAAGAAATTATGAGTTGTTGGGATTTGTCCTAAAAGAGAAAGAATAGACATAGAAGGATTTCATCAGAAGAGTGGCTAGATTGGATTGTAATTTGGAAAGATCACTGCGACAGAGGGTGGATTAATGGACATTGGCCTAACTGGCAAGGGAGACACATGTTAGAAGCAATTTAAATAACTTAGGTGAGAAATCACGAGGAATATTAAGAAGAAGCAAGCAAGCCAGGATGATTTTCAGGGGTAAATGGGAAGGATTAGATGCACGAGGTGACAGGGAATGTGAATATGGGGAATATTCCACGTTTCCAATTTAGCCAACAGGGTAGAAGATAGTATCATTCTATGATTCTAAAAATTAGGAGGAGGAGGATGTCCCAACCATTTTTTGATACATGTGTTTTCAAGCATCCTTAGAACTTCCAGGTGGAGAGGTTTAAGCACCATCAGCATTTTCCTGAGTCATCTAATCATATCCATCATCATCAACAAGGAGGCCTGATTTCCTTCCTGTGCCTTCCACTTTAATTCCATAGGAACTCTAGCTCCTCGGATCATCTGCAATTCATGTCTCATGCTCCATTTCCCCTGTATCTTGATTTTGTCTTACAAAGGTACTGTTTTTATTGCTTGTTGTGATAGAAGGGCCGAGGAGCAGTTCTCTGATTAGGCATCCAGAAAGTAACAGATGATTTAAGAGAGGAAGGGGGGGGGGGAATGGCACAGCTGTCCCACCACCCAGATGGGATTTGGCACTTCTCAAGTCAATTGCAAAGAGCCAAACCACTCTTCCCTGGAGGATGAGAGAATAGCTGGGCACTGAGAATGTTTGAATGTGTTTTATTACAATTCATTTCTTATGTCCCAGTGAGGCAAATCCTTTTTGTGTTATCATATTATCTGATGCTCACTTGCTTGCAAACAAATTTCAGAAAGGTGCTTAAGCTTCTAAACCTCATCAGCTAGCTACCACTAAGAGGAATACATTCCATTTGAATGACTTGAAGATATAGATATAATTCTACCTCTGTTCTATTTTTTTGCCCAGAGTGGCCCTCCTAAGACTAGGGAAGGCTGCATCTCATCAAAAAACTTTCAGTGTCTGGTGACAGGAGGGTCTATCAGTCTTTGTCAACATGGAGCCATGTGAGTTTGTGCCTGTACATTTATGCTGCTTTCGTGTGAGGTAACAAGATCTGCAAGTGAGAAAGAACTTGGTTCAAGTCTTGATTCTCCCATACACTAGTTGCCTGTGAGTTTAGAGTATAATCGCTTGCAGCCTCTGTTTGCTCATCTTCAAAGTAGCTCTAGCAATACTTACACCGTGACACTACTGTGAGATGTGTAAGAGAGGGTGCAGCAGGGAAGTAGCTAGCACATTCCTGGCCTGTAGGTACTTAGCTCAAACAGGTAGCTGATAAATCAATTTATTTCATTCACTTTCTGGCTGTCTTACCACATCTACCACACACGATGGTCCAGAGGGAGAAATGCTATGGATGGTTCTGCTTAAATACCATGTTCTCTGATTATTTGTTAAGATCACATGAAATAAAACATGTAAAGTACCTAGAAAAATGACCGGCTCCTAAGGGTTCAATAATAACCACTTCCTTTTCCCTTTTTTCCCTTGCCTCCATGCAGTGGCTAGAGCATGAACAAACTAACTACAAATGCACAGAGGATGTCTTTTAATTCTCTGATGCCTCGGCCCTGCATGGTGTGCTCTCTGGGTTGGTTGTCTGTCTGAGGAAGAAGGCAGTCTGGCTGTACCCAGGGAGCCTGCTCTGGCACCCTTCTCTCTCTTGTTCTCTGCAAAGACGGTTGCTCTGGTTACAAGACCAGATTACTTTAGTTTCTGTCTCTTTATGGGTAAAGGTCTCAGGGGAATCAGCTTATTAGAGAAAGAGCTGCATGGTTGAGTCAGCGAGGACGGTAAAGGGACTCATCGGAGGTTCTGAGATACAAAGGCGCTGTTCTTCTCTTGATGAAGCCAGGGTCCCAGTCTCAGAGCTGAGGCAGGCAGCATGGACACCCCATTTGTGACTTCTCCCTGTCTGTTATTTCCCACTTCGTGTGCCAGTGGCTCCAGTACCTGAGTCCGTCTGCTTGTTTGAATGTGTCCCCTTTGATGTCAATTCCTTGTTGAGTTACTTACAGAATTCTCTATTGTCCCAGTCTCGCTCTTCCCTGTACTGATCTGTTCTGTGGGCAGTTTCAGCGCTGCTCAACCTGCCCCCTCCCTCCTCTTAATTCTTACCTCAAGGAACTTGAAACTGCTGAGGAAGAGAGTAAGATAGGAAGTCGAACACACATCTGTGTGTTTTCTATTTCCCAGGGGTGGCGAAGACAACTGTCTTGTGAATATGCTTTTTGTTTTCACACAGTGTCCACAGGTTAATGATATTTTAGCAGATGCATTCCTACTACAGTAGCACCACAACGGCAGCAATGTGTGCATAAGGCCAGGGGTGGGGAGGCAGAGCAAGGGCCAAAAGCTTCTAACACTGATGTGTTTATTGAACTCACACAAGGAGCTGGGAGCTTTCACATGTACTAATTCATATAATATCCAAAACAACCTCAGGAATGATGTATTATCCTCTCTGTAGTTCAGAGGCACAATGTAGAGGTCAGCAGGGTTTGGAATGCCATGCAGCTCCGTCCGATTCTATACTGTATGCTCTTTCCTGTGTTCAACACCAAATTGCTCCCTGTTCTTGGGGTTGACCTCATGTTCCAAAAACCCACTGGGTTCTGTTGCTGAACAAAAGAGAAGGTCAATTAAGTCTTTTGCAAGTCTGCCTTCTTTGTGAGTTTCGGTGATCAAAATTCTCACTCTTGGGAAAAATGGCACCAGGTCCCTAGATAATCTACCGCCTCAAACGATCAGGTCTAGAAATGGCTATACTTTTCAGCCCTGACCCTTCCCACTTTCCCACTGAGGAAAAAACACCCGGTAGTATTTGGTAGTATTGGCTTAAGTGTGTCTGACCCTTAACCATGCGCAAGTCTGAGAGACTTGGAAAAGCAACATCGAGGAGGGAATTGTCAATTGTGCAAAGAACTTAGCAAAGAATTTAATTCCAGGTTCCAAGTACACAATACAGTATCATATAAGTAAGAAGGAATACCTTTTCTTGGCTTTCTAGTTCGGATAAAACAAAAGAGATCCACAAAATCACGATCTAGGAAAGTAGATTATAGACAATGGGATATAGACTCTGTTCAGTCAAATGTGACTCCATTCAAGCAAATGGGAAACATGGATTTTAAATAAATATGTGTGTCTTTATGTCAAAATGTCTCTCTTTCTCTTCCCTCATCTCCTCATCTATCTATCATCTATCCTCCATCATCCTCCATGAACCTAACTCAATGACAGCAGGTCATCTGTGTGTTTTCTATTTCCCAAACACCTACTACAGTGCCTGGCACACGGTAAACCTCAGTATCTACTGAGTGAGTGCATCTGTGGAACTTGAGCTGAGAAAGAACATGATCAAAATGGTCTGGTGAGCAGGAACCTTGTAGAGATATACTGGACAGAGTAAAAGAAAGAACATCGGCACCAGTAGAGCAGGAAGTCAGGGAGGTAGAGAGCTCTGTGTGGTCCATATTTGTGATCGTGAGTGCCTGATGTAGGGGGTGGTCATGGGTTGGAAAGAGACTTTACAGATATAAATATATTGAGAAGGAAAAAGATTTTAGCCTATACTACTTCTTGTCTCTTTCCTCTAAAAGGATATAGGAGTGAATAGAACAGGTAATCTCTTGCAATATATATATACTTTTTTCTTTTTTGTATGTTTTGTCTGTCTTCAATGGTAATAACTAAGCTTATATTTTTATAAGTGTTCATGGTTTTTTGTTTGTTTGTTTTCTTTTAAAGATTTATTTATTTATTTATTTATTTGACAGACAGAGATCACAAATAGGCAGAGAGGCAGGCAGAGAGAGAAAAAGAGAGAGGAGGAAGCAGGCTCCCTGCCAAGCAGAGAACCTGATGCAGGGCTCCATGCCAGGACCCTGGGATCATGACCTGAGCCGAAGGCAAAGGCTTAACCCACTGAGCCACCCAGGCATCCCTGTAAGTGTTCATGTTTTAAGAAACTCAGGTTCTGTATTTTTCTGATGAAGTACCCACAACACTAAGGTCAGGCCTCACCACTAGTTAGCACCCGGATGAGACCTGGAGTCAAGGTTCCCTGGCTACAAGCCCTTTACTGGTCATCTTTCCTCCCCTGATCTGTTTCTGTTGTCACTCTAGAATCGTGGTGTCCTCGTACCCTACCTCCTGCTCAAGGGAAGTCAAACTTCTATTTCCTCAATGGATTTTTCTTCATAATCACAGTCAAGCCCGGTGATCCCCCAAAGGGTAACCTATGCTTCACCTGCATTCCATTCAGCTACCACAGCACCTTTGCATTAAATGTGGTCCCTGCCTCCTGGGAGCATAGGGTAGAATTAGGAGAACCGCACAAACATAGGCACAAATACACATGATTAAGATGTTCAAGTGGGAGAAACATTGAAGGAGGATTAAATCACAGAGACTCCTTTAGATGAATAAAGGCCTCACTTTCCTGTACACAGGCTCTCTCACCCAAGCAAGCCCAGGGAAGGCTACCTTAGAGAGTGAAGCTAAGAAGGAGGCCTAGTCTCCCTCCCTCCCCCACCTAGTCCAAGCAGAAGCTCTCAGGGCTCCATTGTTCCCTCCACTAACATTAAATAGCACTCACAGAGCAGAGGGAGGTCCAAATACTGGGGTGGGTGAGCACCCAGCTGCCGCTGCCCTCAACACCACATCAGTAAACAGCACCACGGCAATCAATTTGGCTTTTTTGATGAAGACAAAACCATAGAGGAAACCCATTAGAAGAGGTAATAAAGGGCCTTCTTGTACAGTTAATAGAGAGCCTCCTGGATGGAACAAGCCCAGCTGTTGCTGCGGAAAATTTACTTCTGTTTTCAAGTTCAAATAGAGACTAAAACATTATCTTCGCGGGAATTGATTTTACGTCTTCCAAACACATATGCCACCTTAATTGTGATTTGTGTGATAGTTCAGCTGCTGAAAGCTTTCGTTTATCTCTACCTGGTTAAACAACTTTAAATAATAACAAGTCAATATATCTGTCTATTGACCAGGGTTCTTCTCACGTCCCCAGAGCATACTGTTGACAAAGAGAAAGGGGTTTAACCCTTCCCAGCCCCAGCATCTGTCCCTCATTCATCTCTCCTTGCTGGGTTTTGATGGGGAGATAGAATCATTTAACAAATGAACAGAAATAAGCAAGGCCTTCTTTGATGTACTTTCTCCTGCAGAGGCTGTTTTGTTGTTGTTACATTGCTGTTGTTGTTGTTATTGTTTTGTTTTTTAATTTGTTTTCTTTAATTTTAGCCTCAATACAGTCATTAAAAGAGAAGAAGTCTGATTTTTATCAAATTGTTTTGCTCATTTATTTTAGTCATGGAGACTGCTTTTGAATTGAGCTTGAGGAGAGGCTATTAAAGATGGCAACTTGTTTTAGAAGACCCATATAAACAACAAAATCCATGGGCTCTCCAAAGCCTTTCTTATAAGACATACTTTTATGTTTGTTTGTTTGTTGTTTTTTGTTTTAATAGGAGTGCTTACTGTTAGGCTGGGGTGAGGGGGTGAGGGCAAAGGGGATGATTTTATTCACATGAACTCAAGCCTAGAGTTCTTTGCAGATTGGCACATTTCGGTGATAATGGTGGAGATGGGGTAAGGTTTGGGGGTTTTCTTTGTTTTTTTGATGAGCTAAATCACTTGTCATCTAGTAGGAAAACAAGAAGGGAACAGGCCAGGAAACTGAGAGCTCATCTAGCCAGAGCTCTGTTCTGCTCCTGAAGCAGAATATACCTAGCTAGCAAGTGGCTGTCCCTCTTTGCAAGGGTCAACAAGCTCTCCTCCATTCAGTGGTGTCAAGGTGCAACAATGCAGACAGGGTTGGGGTCTGTCTTTCCCCAGGCTGTCCTGACATTTCACTAGATGACAAGGCGAGGGCACTGTAGCTAGAATCCCCATCTTCTTCCCCTCTGGCTGGCCTTGCTTCTGTATCACAGGTGAAAAAGGAGTGCATGTGGAGAGGAGGTGATGAGATTGCACCTGCCTCTGGCCTGCTAGGTGAAACCTGCTTGGTATCAGCACAGTACCACAGGGAACAGGGAGGACTGGCATACACATTCTGTTGGGGGAGAAAGAAATGTAAGCCAAACAAAACATACCCTCATGATGTAGACTGCCATGGGTATAGCAACCGGAAGGAGGGTACAATATCCATGCGTGAAGTTTAGTGTTAAATCATATGTTGAGGATTCCTTTCAAATCTTCACAAACCCTATTTTAGAGGTTTTGATTTCTTCATTTTTCTATTGATAGAATTCTAATCCAGACCTCCATTTAAAAAAAAAAAATCCTCCCCACCATGTCCTTACTCTCTTTTCTCCTTCCTACTTCTCCCAGAAAGGCCTATCGAAAGAGAGTAAATACTAATATTAATAATAATCCTACCCCTTATCACTGACAGATTGCTTATAAACAGTAAGCTGTGAAGATGAGAAGTTATCATTAATTGATAATTAAGAAAACACTTCTCTTGGGTTTGTACTCATCTGATAAAGAACATTTCTTGACTCTTTCCTGCTTGTTCTCCCTGTGTTTTCCTCCGGGGCATGAACTGTGTATTAATTATCTGTGTATCCTCAGCTGTGAATGACTGACTGACTGACTGAATGAATGAATGAATCTATTCATTAATTTTTTATTCCATAGCTTGCTTGCCTGGGTGCATGAACTTCCTCCTTTAATGTGCACATTAGAATGACAGCCCTATCAAGACTTTCTGGATGCCATTATGAGTGTGACTCTGTGCTGCCCCCTGACTTGCGGTACCCTGTATCTAATGAACTCATTCTGTCTATCCCTACTTGTGATAATCTATACGAGTGTTTACACAGACAACATACAAGGCAAACTACCTACTCCCACCTTTCCCAATACCCTATTAAATCAACTATTGTCTTGCTTTTGTATTTTCTATTTCTCTCCAGTTCTGTCTGCACACATGGGTATGTGTGTGCAGGGATGTAAGGGATGTAAGCAGGGATGTAAGCATAGCAAAGACAGAATTCTGCAGTACAGTCAACTCAGATGCAAGTGGATATCTTCTCCAGATGGTTCATCTGGCCGGGGTGGGGTGGCAGTGAGTCAGACAGCACTTTGCGCGACAAAGAATGGCCACTAAAAAATACATGTAAGTTGAATTAAATTAAAGGAACAAGAGTCCTGCTCACCTTCTGGATAGGAGCAGAATATTCCTACCTGGAATCTAAGGCTGGAGCCAGAGGAACCTCAGTACATGTCCCCTTCAGTTTTCTAATCTAAACAAACTAACTCACTAAACTTTCTTAATTCTCTACAACTGACTCCAAAGGAAAGACAAGAAGGAGGAGCAGTCAGCAAGAGGAGGTGAGCAAACTCCCACTGTGCTGCAGAGCTGAGGAAGGACCAGGCTGACGCAATGACACTCGGCACGCAGGTCAACTCCAGTATGAGTCAGTACTTACCTTGCAGATGAAGAAACTGAAGTCCAAAGGAAAAAAAAAAAAAGTCCCAATTACACAAAGCTAGGCAACAACTGACATACTGAGCTCACACTTTCTAGCCCCGTGGCTCTTTTGCCCAGACCAGGCAGGCCTTGTTCGGAGCTGTGGTCAGTGACCCAAACCCTTCTTCTTCCTCTAGATCTATTCTCAGCAACTCCTCATCTAGAGCATGCCTTCTGAGGATCTCTTGAGATCCAGTAGATTGTGCCAGGACCAAAGGCCCTCACTGAAGTGGGATGTGAGAAGGGAAAAAGTCTCACTTAGGGCCGGGAGACATGCTTAGTTATTTGTTACTTATACTTAAGAACCTCCTTCAAAAATTTGCTTTGGGGAAGTCAGCAACGAACTGCACGCTCCTGGTGGAGGGCGCAGGTAGCTGCAGTGCCTCCCCCTTCACCCTAGAAAGTGCTCCATTTCTTACTTTGTGCACAGGGGGGCACTAGCAATACACCAGCGGCAGCCCCAGAACCTCAGGCTCTGCAGCTGCTGGGGAAGGACTTAATTACACCCACTTCCCAGTGAGCAGAGCTCGCTGTTCAGCCAGCCAGCTCTGCGTTGCAGACGTGCTGGCTACGCAGGCTCAAATGTCACCTCTTATAGAAAACCTGGCCTTCTCTGGTTAACCATTTCCCCAGGGTCCCTCCTAATTCTCCTGTCTCCCCAATCTCCTGGTCAGTTGGCCTTTTACCTCTACATCAAACACGCTGCTTTTTAAAGTATCCCTAGATATTTCTCTTTGTCTTCTTTTATCTTAAGCTCTCTTTGTGCAAAGACCATGTTTCCTCCTGTTGGTCCCAATAGAGAGTGGTGTCCGTGGCGTGACAGTCAGTAAAGGTGGTGTGAGGGAAGCATAATCCTGACACTCTCCATTGGCATGTAACCTCAGGCAAGTCCTCTCACCTCTCCAAAAGCCTCAGTTTCTCTGTCTGTGGAATTAATCATAGTGTCTCAAGGGCTGTTTGAGAACCACTAAGTGAAAAGTATGTGTGTGTTTGCAGGGGGGTTGAGCACAGAGATTCCCTAGATCCAGGTAATGCCAGCATGTCCTCACTCTGCATCGAGGACACTGTGCAGTTTCTGTGCCATTTATTTATAGCCAGCCCTATGCAGGGCACCCGATAAGTTCCTTAAAGAAGACCCAGTTCCTGCTCTCAAGAAGCCCAATGGGGACAATTGGAATGGGGGAACTAAATGTAAAGTCATCTTGCTAGGGTGAGGATACTAAGAGAAACCAAGGGAGGGAGGTGTCTGTATCCACTTGGAAGATACATAGGAGGGCAGAAGAGAATTTTCACTACCCCTTCCCCCTAGAACTAAGGCAACTAAAATGCAAGTAACGAATGTGTCCACATCACTCTTCTGTTGTTTTCCATCCCCAGGCCTCTGGGCCCCCAGCATGCTGCTGGCAATAAAGTAAGACAAAGAAATACAGGGTGAACTTCTTGCCCTGCCTCTGACCCTGAGTGGTGTCTCCCTGAGGCTCTCTCTTAGCTCTGTAACAAGAGACAGCCCTCCCCTCCTCAGACTTGTTGAAAAAATTTCAATGAGGTACACTCCTAATATGCAAAGCAGTGACTGAAAAGAAACGCTTGTCAGTTTCCTTTCCCTTCTCTAAGGAGGACCAGAGTTCACAGCTCTAGCAGCATCTATGATTTCCCCTTCTTTGGTGCAAGGAGTCTCAATGTCCCTCCACTTTCTTCTAAGCTCCTCACAGGCACTCTGATCAAAAGTTTTTATACTGGGGCACCTGGGTGGCTCAGTGGGTTAAGCTCAGGTCATGATCTCAGGGTCCTGGGATCGAGTCCCACATCAGGTTCTCTGCTCAGCAGGCGGCCTGCTTCCCTTTCTCTCTCTCTGCCTGCCTCTCTGCCTACTTGTGATCTCTCTCTGTCAAATAAATAAATAAAATTTAAAAAAAAGTTTTTATACCAATCCTGAGAACTGGAACACAGAAAAGGCACCGAGATTAATCCATGGAAGATACACTGAGGTCGGTGAATGACCAGTATGCTTGTTCTTTGGGGGCTCATTTGCACTTAAGACAAATGAGCTCTGCTAACCTAATGACTCTCTAAGGTGAGGCATGTATTCAAGGATCCAGTTGAATTGGAAGTTTCCATCACTGTGGATCAAAGTCCTAGACTGCCTGACTCTCCACTATTGTTCCGGTGTCAGAAGGAAGAGAGTGGACCAATTATCTGGATCCTCATGTCTAAAAGGTAGCTTGTCTCCTCTTTATATTGAATCGCAGGAATCTTTAATCCATTTGTGGAAAAATGCTTCTTTTCTCTGACCTCTTCTGTCTTCAGAGAACATTCCTGTTGTGCTTAATTTTGAAGAGAAAACAGCATTCAGTTAGATTCTAACTTGACATGAGTGACCCCTAATGATTTCTTTTGACCAGAATGAACTTTTTAGTTTATTGAACTTTGAGCAAACCCACCCTTCTTTTTATGTGATGACTTGTAGACCAGCGTATTTCCCACTGCCTCTCCCCAAAATTAGGAAACATACTCTTTCTTCAGAAAATATCTCTGTGTACTTTGGGGGATTTTCATTGACTTTTGGTTGACCTTGGTGAACTGGAAATGAATCTATTGATTACCATCTGACCCCATTCCTCAGGAGCCACATACTCCTTGTGCTTCTGGCATTACTGAAGAAGGAGAGCATGACACAACAAGTTTGCAGTTTTAGTCCATTAACCATTCATAGCTATCATGAACTATTTTAATTCCAAAGTGAAAACTGTTGCCTAAAATTCAATTGAGCAGTGGGGAATTGGGAGTGTCAAAGATCTGCCAGGTTCCTTGTACTAGTCTTCTCCCTGGAATTTACCATGGAACAGAATCATTTCAAACTAGCATCTCCCTGATGTATACTTCCTATTGTGATTTGGCTCAACTTCTTTTCAGCTTCCTCCATATAAATCAGTTCTCCTGATCTTGGCTTACCTTCTCTCTATGAGCCTTGGTTTCTCCCTCTGAAATTGTGGCTGTAGGGTGCTGGTAAAAGATGGATGACTTTTCCTATTTATACTTAGCTGTGGTAGGTTGTGGTATGTTCCCTAAAAGATATTCACATTCCAATATCTGAAGTCTGTGAATCTACCCATGTATAGAAAAAAAAAGGGGGGGTGATGTATTTACAGATATGACCAAAGAGTTAAGGATCTTGAGATGGGGAGATTATCCAATGAGCTCTAAATGCCATCACATGTATGCTTATAAGAGAGAAGCAGAGGGAAATTTGATACTCAAGAGGGAAACTTGAAGATTCTGCCCTTGAAGGTTGGAGTTATAGAGCCCTAAGTCAAGCAATACTGATATCCCCAAGCTGGAGGAGACAAAGAATTGATTCTCCCCTAGAGTTGCTGGGAGGAGCATGGACCTGCCAACACCATGATTTCAGCTCAGAGATACTGAACTCTGACTTCTGTCCTTCAGAATTGTAAGAGAATAAGTATGTGTGGTTTAAAATGGCCAAGCTTGTGATAATTTGTTATAGCAACCATAGGAAATAAATATAGAACCTATTACTTCTTTTTGGACAACTAGTCATGTTTCTCTACAAATTACCTTTTTAGTCTTACCACATTTCTAAATGATACAGCATATTTATACCACCACCACTACCATAATTGTGGTTCTCTGAGCTGATGATATTATCTCAGGTATTTTTTAAAATAAAGTTAGAGATTTCTAATCCAGAGTATACTGAACGATAGGAAGCCACCTACCACTTCAGACACACAAAGACATTACACAAAATCTATACTTCAAAAAAAAAAAAATGTAACCAAGCATGGAAATCAAAAAGGGTATAACTGCATTTTCCAGAAGAATGATGGAACACATGGTAGAAAGAAGCTGCTGAGATCATAGAATCTATGAAGGAAAATGGGCAGGATATATAACAGTGGTGTCTTAATGTCTGTGTAGGATGAGCATCAGCTTCAGTCCTGTGTGTGCAGGGCAGCTGAAAATACGCTCCCCGAATAAAGCCAGGGGGCTGAAAATGTGCCCATTAGAAAAACTTCACTTCCTGGCCTGAAGAAAATAAGGAAGCAATATCTCCACCTAGACCATAGGGGGGAAATGATTGAGCTGCAAGAAATCAGAGACTCGAGTCTGAACTCTACAAGGGTGTCAGACCCCAATTTTTATATGAAATAAAATTGGTCTGATACCACAAAGTTAACAACAATTTGACAGCGGCAACTAGGAAACCACCTATTACAGATGCTTTCATAGTCCACAGAATATACAGAGTCCTCACAGAAGAAAATATCTGGAATAATGAGCTCATAATTCAAAAATACATATGTAGGGGCACCTGGGTGGCTCAGTCATTAAGTGTCTGCCTTTGGTTCAGATTCATCATCTCAGGGTCCTGGGATCAAGCCCCTTGTCAGGTTCCCTGCTCTGTGGGAAGCCTGCTTCTCTCTCTCCGACTCCCCCAGCTTGTGTTCCATCTCTCTCTTTCTCTCTGTCAAATACATAAATAAAAATCTTTAAGAAAAGAGATACTTCTATCTTAAAAAAATAAAATATATAGAAATCCAATATCACAATATTTAAAGTAAAAAATATAATGAATGGGAGACATCTAAAATTCCTAAAGTAAAAATACACTGTAAGCACACACAAAATAAAAAAAGAAAGTGGTTTAAATAAATAAATGTAAGTATGAATGTATGTTTGAGTATTAATGGTAAAGAACAATTAAGTCATTGTATTTACTCATCTGTTTATTCAACAGATACTTACTGAATACCAACTATGAGCCAAATAGTCTTTTAAATGCTGTGATGCAATGATGAATAAAATATTATCCTAACCTTTGTGGACCTCATTTCTTCTGGGAAAGACAGAAAATATTTAAGTAAATATGCAATAACTTGTCAGTTAGTGATAACTGTTACGAGGAGACATAAAATAGCCTAAAGGAGATAGACCAAGCAGAGATGTGTATGTTGTGAAGGAGGAAGCCATAAAGGTATTAGAAAAGAGCACTCCAGATAGCTGAAATAGCTGGTGCAAAGGTCCTGAGGTAAGCACATGGTTGGGTGTTGGAGAAATAGCACAGAAGTCAAGCTAGATCTGTCTGAGTAAGACAGAGAGGTATCAGATGAAATCACAGAGATAGCCAGGGCCTGGTTATGTAGACCTTATAAATGTGATTTTTAAAAAATTATTTATTTATTTATTTATTTTTGCCTAAGTGGGTTGAGAAATCACTGGAAGTTTGTAAACTAGGAATGACATGCTCTGATTCACATTTTTAAAGCAACATTTTTGGATGCTATGTGAAGAGTAGATTATAAGAAAGGAAGGGAGGAAGAAGAAAGGCTGGTTGGAAGACTATTGCAGTCATCCTGGCTAGACATGCCTGTGGCTTCTCCTGGGTGCCATCTGTGAAGATAATGAGAAACACTGGATCTAGGATTCAGGTTTAAGAAAAGTCTGGTAGCATTTGCTGACATGTTGGTATGCCAGAGAAAGACTAATCAAGAAATCAAAAATGCCCCCAACTGTCCTTTTGGAACAACTGGAAGATGGGTGATATGCTGTGTGTGTGTGTGTGTGTGTACGTGTGCACATGTGTCCATGTGCATGTGTGATGCATTTGAGGTTTCTTTTGGACAACCAGATGTCAAGTTGCTGAATATATGAGTCTAGAGCTTCGGGGGAAATTGGAGCTGGAGACACAAATTTGGCAGCCATCAGGATATAGAGGAGATTTAAAGACAGAGTCTAAAAAAAAAATCACTAAGAAGAAATTACAGCTAGAAAAGAAAAGAGATGGGGAACAAGGGCATCATCAAGTAAAGGAGAATGAGAATCAGCTGGCACTGAGGTCAGAAGGGAACAGAGAGGGACAGAAACCAAATCAAAAATGTTTTTCAGAGAAGCAGTGATCACCTGGGTCAAATGTTGCCAAAAGGTGTAACAAGATTCAGGTTGAGGCTGGATGGGTATGTTTGTGGGGGAGGATTTGTTTTTAAAAGGAAGAGTACTGAAGTGCAGTTTGAATAGTGAAGCAGTAAGGAAAAATCCTGGTGTATTTTAAAGAAACAACAGCTGAAGAGGAAGCTGAGACAATAGAATTACTTCAGTGAGTTTTGCCACATCTTTATGAGAAATAAGTAGTAGCTGGAGGAGGCAGTGAGAACAAGGGACAGATTTTTGAAGATGAGAAATATTGGCATGTCTGTGGTCTGAGGAGGGACTCAGGAGAGAGCAGGGAAGGTCATGCAGGAGATAGTCGGAAGAATTGTAAAACCAGGATTTGAGCCTAAAGGGGCAAATAAGGGATGGATTTTATGGCTCCAGGAAAGATGCCTCCAAATAGAAAGAGGGGTATCTTACTCACTGGGAGAAGAGAAAATAATAGAGTGTGTATGTACAGAGGAAGGCTCATCTCCTAGTCAGGATTCCTTAGAAGGGAAGAACTGCTGATGCTTCATTTGGGTAGTGCAGGTGCAGGGTAGCATGGATGAGGAGAGGGGAAGTGCAACGATAAGAGACCTCAAAAACAAAACAAGAGGGACGCCTGGGTGGCTCAGTTGGTTAGGCGGCTGCCTTCGGCTCTGGTCGTGGTCCCGGCGTCCTGGGATCGAGTCCCACGTCGGGCTCCTTGCTTGGCGGGGAGCCTGCTTCTCCCTCTGCCTCTGCCTGCCACTCTGTCTGCCTGTGCTTGCTCTCGCTTCTCTCTCTATGACAAATAAATAAATAAAATCTTTAAAAAAAAAAAAAAAACACAAGAGGATGTTTTACCACACCGGCTACCATTTCCCAGTGAGCCCAGCGGGGAGGAGGCAAAGCAGGTCAGTTAGCAGTTGCTGCTGCTCACCATGTGGGCTTTCTCTAGATGGTTTACATGGAAGAACTATGCCTTGAGATAGTCCATGGGAGATAGAGAAGAGGGGAGTCATTTTCCCAGCTGCATTTCATCCCTGCTTTCCATTAGTTAAAGTGTTCTGTGTAGGGTAATGTCTCCTGTGCCTCTGGGTTGTATCATCTGATCTCTTTGGCTGCCACTTGGGATATGGAATCCTACACCATTCAGTGCGGAGTTTCACCCAAGTTTGGAAGTGTTACTAGTAGTTATGAACTACAGAAGGGAGCGGGGCTGTGTGGCAGTGGCTGGGGAACGAGGCTTGGTAGGATGTAGGAGCACAGCAGTAGAGACAGGAAAGTTGCCTACCCAATATATTCATCTTATTCCCTACAATATGGGACCTCTACTGTACGTGCATGTATGCATGTGTGTGTTGGGAGAAAATGACACTCTCAAGGTTATAGCCAACTGAGAGCTCTTGCAACATTTAAGCAAAGAGGGTTAATGATATAAAGAACAGTGCTGATGCTGCAGTACCTGGCCCTGAGCCTGCAGCTGATGTCCATCATCTCTCTCCTCTGCCAGCAGTTCTACATTTCTTTCATTCTTGGAAAGCAGTTAGGTGGGTCAGCATTACATGTCTGGTAGGGTGATCCAGACTGATCCCATGGGTATCTAAACCAAGTGTTTCCCTCTACTTTTCAGTTTGTGGTTGCTATAATCACTCCTTGACAGTTATTATTAAGTCTGGAAGTTCTAAGAGACACCCAGTGAAGTAACTGCTCATTTGCCTTATGTATTAATAATTCTAGCTCCTCATGACAAATAAGACCTATTAATCCCACCAGTTACATTAACTCCTTCTTTGCCTGTTTATCCACTCACATGAGAAGCCCGAATTAACAAGGTGACAGTTGTAGCTTCTAATTCAGTGGAACATTTAATGTATCCCCTGGCAGCCTTCTCTACACCCTGTGAGCTGGGACTTCCACCTCAGGATAGCTCAAGGTTAATGAAACAAAAAGCTGAAACTCCGTGACTGAGCTGCTAGGTGTGACCGTGAGATGGACCATTTCTACTTCCAATCTTATTTCCTATACCCTTGCATTCTAGCTTTTGGAAACGCAGAACCATGTACTGGTGGCTGGTTGAACACACATGCTAAGTCCTAGAGACATAAGCCAAGCTGCTGTTCCCCAGCTGAGACTTCAATGGGCAGCTGCTCACTTTAGTTCAGGCTGGCTGCTTCGAGGTAATGTTATTGATAAGAACAGTGGACATTGTGCTCACAGGACTATTGTCAAATGTGTCCTTCAGTGTGAAGCACTGTGCTAATGAGGTATTCTGTAAGCCCTCGATGGTCATAATGGTAGAGGCACACATACATATTGGTATTTATTCTCAAAAAGGCAAATTTATGTTCCTTCATGATAAAACAGTCCAGTGAAATAGATTCTGCTGAATGGCTGGTGGGTACTCCAAGGAATAGTGTCGCATGTCCATTTCTGCTACTCTCAGTGACATTACCCAGAAAGGTCTTGGTGAAGACAAGCTTAGATTGTTCAATGCATTCAGGATCTCATCTCTGCCACGATAGCACACTGGCCATGTATCCGGTAGCTGAGAGAAGCTGACTGACATCTGCTAAAAAGTCACCATTTTCACCTGGTTATTGAGCAGCTACTCCACAATGCAAACTGCCTACAGAGCACTGACATGAGACAAAAAGACCTCCACACTTTGCCCTACCCCAAAAGATCCAACCACATAATTCTTCCTCAGATCTCCTCATCTGTATTCTCCTGGTCTTACTCCTTTCAAGCCACTGGTGGATCAGTCAAGCCATTTTGTCAGAAGTCAGTCTATATCTTTTCTTCTCCCACTATATAAGATGGATGATTAGATCTGTCCCAAAAGGATTTGCTTTTACTACTGTCCATCACCCCCTCGAGACCATAAGGCAGTAGTTAATTTCCTTTTAGTGTTAACATTTTGTGCTGACACATCTGGGAATCAGGTCAAATTTCTTTCCTTTTTAGTCAGTTGGTCAAAGGAAACTGCTTATCTCAGAAGGAGGTTTTAAGCATAGGTAGAGGGAAAGGAGGATAGCAAATGCAGACAACATATGTTCCCATAACGTATTTTTACTTTCTGGATCTGTTTGAACTTATTCTCAAATGTGCTTCTTCCATTCCATGATGGATATCTGATCAGCCTGCCCAGCTTAATAGTTTACTGGGTGTGACAGATTGTGTTATTGTTAAGAAATCACTCTCCAACTCCACCTCCATACATCCCCATTCCACTGAAGTTTTATCTGCTTGTGTGACTTTCTTTGACCTCTGGGTAAGCAGAATATAGTTTCCTGCCCTTCGCCTTTAGTTTTATGGCTTTCTATGGCCAGTACGATGCTAGCAGATGTAACACAAGAAAATATTGAAATGTGCCTCTATGTTTGGGCTTACCCTCTTGCTCCATCAGCATTACAGGTTACAGTCATTCTTTCTCTATAATCAAGTGCTCAGAATCTACTCTGATCCAGTGTCTCACTAGAAGCTGTTATTCAATTTGAAAATTGTTCTCTGATAGAGAAGTCATGGCTTTACACCCAGAAATTTGGCTGTCTTCTCTATGACTTCCATTGAAGTTCAGCAAGAAATTCATATAGTATCCTTATCCATTATGGGTCTTCTAGCACCTGAATTATATGGCCCAGGGGGAAGACCAGCATGTACTAAAGTCTGAAAACTACTGAAACCCCTTTTATCCGTGACAGTCTATGGATGACTCGTAAATACTCTGAAGAAATATTCCCAAATCATGTATATTTTACTTTCAAAATCCAAAGAGAACAACCGAATGTTATGCCTCTTATTTGGTTGAAGGAAGTATGAAATGCAGCAATTTGTATTTTACAATGTCACAGCATATCCTGGACCACAGGATAGCTGAGATATTCTTTGATATGCCATGCTTCTGATTTTCTTTAATTATTTATTTCTTTTTTATATCATTTGTGCATGCATTTGAGTGTATACATATACATACATACACATGCATATATAAATAGAGAAATCAAAACATATATATTACATGTGTAGATGGATGTATGTGTGTGTGTGTGTCTTACACACACATGTCTTACTTAGAGCAGTGCTACTCTAAATACGATCCTCAAACTGCTGTAAATTTAAGAACTATTGGATGACCCAAAAGATAAATTAACCAATCTAGAAGATAACTTCATAAGTCCAGAAAGTGAGAGTGATTGGATCATTTTATATATCACTGTGGCAGACATTTCTACAACATGTAAATTTTTGGTTCTGTGTTTTACAAAACTACCGGTTTATGAATAATTAGAAATTAAAGGAAAAACAAAAAGAAAAGAAAGGATTTTTTTTAAAGATTTTATTTATTTATTTGACAGACAGAGATCACAAGTAGGCAGAGAGGCAGGCAGAGAAAGAGGAAGGGAAGCAGGCTCCCTGCCGAGCAGAGAGCCCGACGCAGGGCTTGATCCTAGGACCCTGAGATCATGACCCAAGCCGAAGGTAGAAGCTTTAACCCACTGAGCAACACAGGCACCCCCAAAGCAAAGGTTTTTAAAGCTGACTTTTGCCACAGATAATATGAGAAGCATGTCTATAGGGTCCTCTGTGTGACTCCTTGTTCACAAGCTTGATACTTCACAGGATGTCAGGACAATGGAGGTCTCTGTGAGCTGACCGTATCGTGATATACAGCATGCTATTTAACAGAAGCAGAACAGTAAGGTATACTGCTTTCCTTGCCATGTAAAGGATAGCTGCTTTTGATCCTTTTCATGCATTTTCCAAATTATTACCCACATACCAAGTGGCAGAAATTGAGTTAATCGTCTCAGGAAAGATGACATATGAGACAGCTGGGATTTGACTACCATCTCAGTAAGTTATCTTTTATTCTGCAACCTTCTGCCACAATCCATTTTTCAGGGTCATGCAGATTAAAAGGTATGAGAGTGACTAGCACCCTTGCATCCTTTTACGTCTTTAGTTGTGATATGAATATATCTATTTTCTCAAGGAATGCAATATTTCTTCTTGGCAATGGGTTGGGGAGGAATGATGGGGAAACCATTTCAGATGTTTCCATTTAATAGCACATACCGTAATACCCACAGATCAGGAAACCATATCAAAGGTTCTGCTAGATGCTAACAATTCTAGAAATATTTATTTCCACACTGCATAAAGAGGACTTTCCTTAAAGCTTTTTTGGGGAAAAGAATGAATTGGAGAAGTAGTTACTGAAGGTACTTAAAACAGAGTAGTGGGGGTATTTTTGATGGAGACACAGCCTTGTCTTTAATTAGGGAATTCCGGAGAACAAGCTTGGATCTGATAAGGAGGTAAGGGGCTATGAATTCCTATTGTGGCAGTTACTATCAATCTGCTACTTGCACTTTCTCTGGAGTAGTATGCTAGTCTCCTGTCCTTCTGTGTTAGTTACCCTTAAAACACCATGCTCTATGAGCTACTTCCCTATACTGTGGGTTAAGGCAGGCTTACTGCCTATTGCAGCAGTTACATTTACCTTGTTTATGATGGTTATGTGCTTCTATGAGGCTTTTGTCATTTCATTTTCCCATTATTGATGTTGATAGGGAAAAAGCCAGTTGAAAGGTAGCAACACTCACAATCTACAATAGCCTTGAGAAGATATTATGACTTAGCTTCTCAGCAATGTCCATGCACCCATCACCAATGTATTCCTTACTGCCTAGCGAAGTATCTGTCTTCCTGACCCTCCATTGGAAGTGTAGTCAGATGGTAGGATCTACAGCCACACATAATTAATTCACCCCAACATCTTATCTCCCTGTGTCCTTACTTCTTTAAAACTGATATATCAACATATTTTTGTGAAAGTTGTTATTGAGTCCAGGTTTCCAGAAGCTAATCCAGCCATCACAGTAGGTTTTATTCCAGAAGACTTTGTCAAAATATTGACTACTGAATTGTGGGAGAATAGCCTTAGTTTAGTGAATTTTCCACTATCCTCCTTGATTGTTTATCAGTCTTGTTCTTATACCTTCAAGATCTACTACTCTAGTGTGTGTTCCTAAGATTACTGCCATACACATTGCCAGATTCTGAAGGCCTTTTGATATGTGGACTACATCCTGCTAGAGAAAAGTTGTCTCCCTGTTTTTCTTTAGTATGTGCTTTTATTACCAGTCTGGAGAACACAATGAGGAGTTATCTTAATGGGAAGTAAAAGCATCCAATGAGACTCATTCTTTATACAAGATTATCTTTCCCAGTAAAGGTAGGATATGTTTTTAAGGAGAAAGGGGATTGTTTTCCTCTTAATCTTCCTGTAAAGAATGTTCAGGAAACAATGTGAATTCAGTATTTTTAGGTTTATGTGTAAAAATGCCTTATCTGACATCTCTAGACCCCATCTCTTACTGTCACAGCACTGATGTTGTTACAGCACTAACAGTGGAAGACTTCTGTAGCTGCAAGTTTAGTCTTCTTTACACCTTTGTTACTTAGGGTCTGATTTTCAACTTAGTCTATTCTGAGACTTCAGAATATAAGAGTCTCCTTTAAAGCTACCAAAGAAACCCTCTAGTTTTAGGACCTACTATGTGCTAAGATATTGTCCTCAGCCTGTTATTTTTTTCAAAGTCTCTAGCAGCATCACAATCATCCACCTACTCCACAATGCTCATGGTTCCCATTACATGTGACCTTGAAATGTGCCCTTCCAATGCCTTGAGTTGTAACTTCATTTTATCCCAATCAACAGCAATAAAAGCTTAGATCAATCGCAAAGCTACTGCATACCAGAGTGCATCATCCCAGTAACTACAAGCAATAAAACCTACATTGCTTCCAGACAGGTAGACATTCCAAATCAGAAACAATCTGAAGGACATGCTTTGCAGATTTCACTTGTAGTATCAATTGCCTTTGTCTGGTATTCCTAGACAACAGAACCTGAATTAAGCATTAAGAAAGTGGTGGCTTTCTATTTAAGTGTTATAAACCCAGGTCAGTGAGGGAAAGGTAAAGGAAAGTGAAATGAGGAGAGATGCAAAGAAATGGAAATAATGCTTTACTGAGCTGGCTTCCATTTTGCAATGAAGCAGGAGAAAGAGACAGCCTGTTATTTAACAGGTGAATTGGCTCAGCATGTGGCACTTCTTGGATTGTTTACAAGGAAAAATTCAGTGGAATAGCCTTAAAGAAAAAAGAAAGAACACTGAAAAAATAGGACTTGGGAGGTCCATGGGTCTTGCTGGCACGATCCAAATCAAACTTAGTCCCAGTTTCATTTTTGAGTCACCTGGTAACAGTTGAAGGTCAGCCTGAAATATTCCTGGAGACAACCCTGGGTTCTTTGGCTGAGATCTGAAGCCCGCCCCCCCACCCCTTGCTTTCCCTAGGGGGGCCTTATGTTACTCTTCATTTCCCCTCCACAACTCAAGATAAGAGCCTTATAAGAAAACACCGGGGCAGAGGGCAGAAGCAAAGAATGAATGTATATTTATCGCAACTTTATAAGATATGCAGACGGAGTTTCTTGACCACGATGCAATATATCAACCAAATACATTCTCAATTACCTCTCACCATGTATTTGGTAACATAAAACATATTTCTATGTAACTCATGAATTAAAAAAAATAAGTCACAGTAGGTCTATAAAATACCAAAAATGAGTGACAAAGAAAACTTTATATATCCCTATTGCAGGTTAGAGCTAAGGTAGTAATTGGAGGAAACTTTATAGCTTTAAATGCAATTTTATAGCTTTAAACACAAAAATTTAAAAAATAAGAAAATCTGAAACTTGAGTTATTCATTGATTAGTTATGAATTCAATCACAAATCTGCACTAGAAAAATAAAACACAGAACAAATGAAGGAAATAATAAAAATAAAAATAAAAGTAAACATGATTAATACAGAAAAAACTTAATAAGGTTACAGAGATTTTCAACAAAACTAAAAGCTAATTCTATAAATTATAATAACACAACAGAAAACTTACTGCAAAACATCAAGAAAGAGGGACAGTAGAAATAGAAAATTCTGAACCTCTAATACCTTGCTAAAGCCTTAGTTAAAATTTGAATAAATCATAGGTTACTAGTTTCAATGTTAAATAATGAGAAATTTCAAGTAGAGTGATTGTAAATACAACTGTTTTTTAGCTAGCTGGTGTAAGGCTTTTAAAAATTTATATGTATAATTATAAATTTTAATATATATTTATATATAATATACAATATTATTTCACAAATATTTAATGAATATATATTAATATATAATATATAATGTTATATATATTATTTTATTTTGACATGAAATTGCTTTTCTTGGTTAGTTTATTTATAAGAAATTCTCCTAAGAGATTCTCACCAAATGGTTCATCTTTATAACTTCAATTTTATGATCAGTAGAATGTTTATTTCAGTTGTCAGTTATGAGAAATCTTATTGACTCTATTGGTGTTTGCTACAAAGGTTGAATTTACTCATAAATCTTGTAATTCATGTATACTGATTAAGTGTTCAAAGACCTTTAAGAATTAAATGTATACGATTTTCTTGGACTTAGAAAAAGTCATTTGCATGTTATTTCTTCATGCATATATCTAGTAAAAATAAATTTTCATGAGAAGATTAAGTCTTAAAATAGTATATACAAATGTGGATCTTCCAAGACAACATAGATGGGTAAAAGTGACATACTTACAGGTACAGTTAGGACAATACTATGTACAACTATCTCCACCACTAAAAGAAGAAAAATATGAAGCATAGAGAAATAATAAAAAAAATTGACTACAGAAGAAGTAGAAAATGTGAATATACCAATAATGTGAAGGAATTGGGTTGATAATCTAAATTTTTTCCCTAAAAAGGCATCAGTTGTAGATAATTTTATAGATATCACCAAATCCGCAAGAAAGAGATAATCTCTGTCTTTTAAGAAATTGTTTTAAGAAATCCCTGTCTTAAACAAATCGCTTTAAATATTAGTATAATATTGACCATAACTTAAACAGTGACCATATGAAAATAATAAGCTTATATACCATATAGGCATAGAAATAATATTCTTAAAATATTGAAAATAAAGTGCATGAAGATACATCATGACTAAGTAATATTAATCCCATGTATGCAAAAATATTCAACATAAAGCAAGCTAGTAATATACCACATTAATAAAAGAAGGAAAATACTGTGGACATCTAAATAGGTCTTTGAGAATAATATGCAATTTAATGCTCAGTTATGATTAAAACAAGCTCTTAGCAAAGTAGAATGGAAGGGCATATCCATGACTTGATTAGAAATTCCTTATTAACACTATCAAAACTAATCTCTGCAGCTACATACTCAAACTCATTACCTTTCACTTGCTCAAGGACAGCACTTCTATGATTCTCTTTGTCTCCAACATCATTTATTTTTTTCTTGCTATTGGATATTTTCCATCAGCATATAAGGATGCTATTTGTCCTGTTTCTGTGTCTCTCTGTTTCTCTTTTTCTTTCCCTCTATAACTGTCTCTCACAAGTGTGCCCCCTCTTTCTGTCTCTCCTCCTTCTCTTGCTTCTGGCTACAGGCTCAGTTTTCTGCTCTCTTTTATAACAAAACTCAGAAGAATTATCTATACTCACTATGTCAGATTTCTCTCTCCATTTTCTCTAAGTCTCTCGAAGAATGTTTTGTCTCTATTGAAAATGAACTCATCAAGGTTACTGATGACCTCCATATTATTACACTCAATGGTGATTTATTTGCTCTATCATATTTCACTTGTCTATACAGAATTTGACACTACTCCCCACTCTCTTCTCCTTGTCATATATTCTTCATTGCACTCCTAGAATGGCTTAGCGTCTGTTTTCTCTTTAGCTGGCTGTTCTTTCTCCCTCACCTTTCCTGGTTCCTCATCTTCTCTACAGTCTTCAAATTTAAAGATCCTGAGGCCTCAGTCCTCAGTTTTAATGATTTTATATAGTCTCCTGACTTTAAATAATTTCTATTTGCCAATATCTTCAGCCAGAACCCTCTTATAGACTTCAGAACGAATATCATATTCTTATTTTGACATCTCTTCTTGGATGTCTAATCTACATCTCAAGCTTTCCTAGTCTGAAGTTAGAGTCTTGATCTTCCTCCTCACCTATTTAACCTCTGTCTTTCCCTTCCTTGTTGAGAGGACATTTATATTTCTGGTTGTTTAGGCTGCAAACTTTAGAATTTTTTTTTTTGATAGCTTGCTTTCTTTCAAAAATCACATTTAATCAAACAGAAACCCAAAATTCAATTACTTCTTATTTCTCACCTTCTCCATTGCTTTGAGCCTTGTCTGAGAATTTCCCTGTACCTAGATTGTTCTCCCCACAAATGTTTGCAAGGTAAACCCCTTTACCCCTTTCAAGCCTTTCCTCAAATATCACTTAATTAAGTCCTGCCTTGATATTCCCATTTAAAATTGCAGCTGGTGCCTTCTGTAGCCAGTACCCTATAACCCTGGTTTACATTTTTCTTATACCACTTATGATTGTTTAAGATGATATGTGTGTGTGTGTGTGTGTATTTTATTCATATATATATATATAATGTAATATATATATATACGTGTGTGTGTGTGTATAAATCTTTTTCTCTTATTAGTATGCGGGCAACATGAGAGAAATATTTTTCTGTTCTGTATACTGTGTATTACAAGCATCTAACAGAATCTATCATATCATAGGTTCTCAATACTTATTTGGTATATAAATGAGTATTAAACATTTTATTAGAGATCTTAAGCAATAACAAAACAAGAAAGAAAGGGAAAAGATGTTTTAAAACTAGAAAAATAAGAGTTGAAATTCTTGCTAATTTATTTAAAATGTGATTGCAAATATAGAAATCCCAAAATGATTCATAAACAAAAAGTACAATAAAGTGGAGTTGCCGGACATAATCTAAGTATTTTAAAGACTATTCATCTTTCCCAGGAATGATCATAAAAAATGTAACATAGAAGAAAAATCTTGTTTACAATAAGAACAAAAAATTATAAAAGGTCCTTTAGGAAAATTTAACAAAAGATGTGCAAACTATTATGGAAAGGAATACAAAACTCATGAAGAGCATTAAAGAAGACCCAAGTAACTAGAAAGATAGCTATTATTCTGATAGGAAAATTCAATATCATAAATAAATAATCCTTCTAGTTAAATCTTTAAATGCAATGGAATTATAATCATAATATCAAAGGACTTTTTGTGAGATTTAAAACATTGTACCTAAAATAAGATACTAAATGAATAAGAATAACCAAGACAGCTTTACAAAATAAGAACAAAGGGGAAAGATTCATATTACCATTTGTCAACATTTACTTTAAAGTTATAATGATTAAGAGAATGTGGTACTGATGCAGGAAGAGACAAAAAAATCAAAAGAGCAGAACAGAAAATCTGGATTAGAGTCAAACATTTTACAAGTTTTAATTGAGAAGGTTTTGAAAATCAATATGGAAAGCAGAAACAGTTTAAAATGCATAAAAATAATTTTGTTCCATATAGAATAATGCATGATCTCTTCTTCATTCAACCCAAAACTCAATTCCACATGGATTTAATGCAAATGCATAAAATTATTAAAGAATACATATGTAAATATCATATAAACTTGATAGAGGAAATAATCTTTTAAGCAAACAGTGAAACAAAAAAGAAGTCTATGTATTAAATAAAAAGATTGATTACACTAATTTACATCACAATGCAGATTTCTGTATGACTAATGTGCTCCAGACCAAAAAAAAAAAAAAAAAAAGAAAAGAAAAAGAAAGGGAAAAACCAAGCTGAAGGAAATATTTGCAAGACTTATAAAAAATGAGACATAAATGTCCATATAAAGAATTTTTAAAAAGCAATAAGAATAAGACAAGCACAATTTAAAAATGTACAAATGATACATACAGGAAATTCAAAGGAAAGAAAAATCTGTTTGACTAATAAACATAAAGAGAAATGCTGTATCTCATCAGTAAACAATAAAATGCAAGTAAAACAAAAGACATGAAATCTGAAACCTGCCCTTGTAGGCTGAGGTCGAAGAGGTTGCTGCCTGTGTTCTCCTCAAGGATTTTGATGGATTCCTTTGCACATTGAGGTCCTTCATCCATTTTGAGTCTATTTTCATGTGTGGTGTAAGGAAATGGTCCAATTTCATTTTTCTGCATGTGGCTGTCCAATTTTCCCAGCACCATTTATTGAAGAGGTTGTCTTTTTTCCATTGGACATTCTTTCCTGCTTTGTCAAAGATTAGTTGACCATAGAGTTGAGGGTCTATTTCTGTGCTCTCTATTCTGTTCCATTGACCTATGTGTCTGTTTTTGTGCCAGTACCATGCTGTCTTGATGATGACAGCTTTGTAATAGTGCTTGAAGTCCAGAATTGTGATGCCACCAACTTTGGCTTTCTTTTTCAATATCACTTTGGCTATTCGAGGTCTTTTCTGGTTCCATATAAATTTTAGAATTATTTGTTCCATTTCTTTGAAAAAGATGGATGGTACTTTGATAGGAATTGCATTAAAAGTGTATATTGCTTTAGGTTCATAGACATTTTCACAATATTTATTCTTCCAATCCAGGAGCATGGAACATTTTTCCATTTCTTTGTGTCTTCCTCAATTTCTTTCATGAGTACTTTATAGTTTTCTGAGTATAGATTCTTAGCCTTTTGGTTAGGTTTATTCCTAGGTATCTTATTTTTTGGGATCCAATTGTAAATGCGATTGACTCCTTAATTTCTCTTTCTTCTGTCTTATTGTTGGTGTAGAGAAATGCAACTTATTTCTGTGTATTGATTTTATATCTTGACACTTTACTGAATTCCTGTACAAGTTCTATCAGTTTTGGAGTGGAGTCATTTGGGTTTTCCACATATATCTGCGAAGAGTGATAATTTGACTTCTTCTTTGCCAATTTGGATGCCTTTAATTTCCTTTTGTTGTCTGATTGCTGAGGCTAGGACTTCTAGTACTATGTTAAATAGCAGTGGTGATAATGGACATCCCTGCCATCTTCCTGACCTTAGTTGAAAAGCTTTCAGTTTTCCACAATTGAGAATGATATTAGCGGTGGGTTTTTCATAAATGGCTTTGATAATATTGAGGTATGTGCCCTCTATCCCTACACTTTGAAGAGTTTTGATCAGGAAGGATGCTGTACTTTGTCAAATGCTTTTTCATCATCTATTGAGAGTATCATATGGTTCTTATTCTCTCTTTTATTGATGTGTTGTATCACATTGATTGATTTGCGGATGTTGAACCAACCTTGCAGTTTTGGAATAAATCCCACTTGGTCGTTGTGAATGATCCTTTTAATGTACTGTTGAATCCTATTGGCTAGTATTTTGGTGAGAATTTTCGCATCTGTGTTCATCAAGGATATTTTTCTATAGCTCTCTTTTTTTATGGGATCCTTGTCTGGTTTTGGGATCAAGGTGATGCTGGTCTCATAAAATGAGTTTGGAAGTTTTCCTTCCATTTCTATTTTTTGGAACAGTTTCAGGAGAATAGGAATTAGTTCTTCTTTAAATGTTTGGTAGAATTCCCCCGGGAAGTCGTCTGGCCCTGGGTTTTTGTTTGTTTGGAGTTTTTTAATGACTGTTTCAATCTCCTTACTGGTTATGGGTCTGTTCAGGCTTTCTATTTCTTCCTGGTTCAGTTGTGGTAGTTTATATGTTTCTAGGAATGCATCCATTTCCTCCAGATTGTCAAATTTGTTGGCATAGAGTTTCTCATAGCACGTTCTTATAATAGTTTGTATTTCTTTGGTGTTAGTTGTGATCTCTCCTCTTTCATTCATGATTTTATTTATTTGGGTCCTTTCTCTTTTCTTTTTGGTAAGTCTGGCCAGGGGTTTATCAATTTTATTAATTCTTTCAAAGAACCAGCTCCTAGTTTTGTTGATTTGTTCTATTGTTTTTTTGGTTTCTATTTCATTGATTTCTGCTCTGATCTTTATGATTTCTCTTCTCCAGCTGGACTTAGGGTTTCTTTCTTATTCTTTCTCCAGCTCCTTTAGGTGTAGGGTTAGGTTGTGTACCTGAGACCTTTCTTGTTTCTTGAGAAAGGCTTGTACCGCTATATATTTTCCTCTCAGGACTGCCTTTGTTGTGTCCCACAGATTTTGAACCATTGTTTTTTCATTATCATTTGTTTCCATGATTTTTTTCAATTCTTCTTTAATTTCCCAGTTGACCCATTCATTCTTTAGAAGGATGCTGTTTAGTCTCCATGTCTTTGGGTTCTTTCCAAACTTCCTCTTGTGGTTGAGTTCTAGCTTCAGAGCATTGTGGTCTGAAAATATGCAGGGAATGATCCCAATCTTTTGATACCAGTTGAGACTTGATTTAGGACCGAGGATGTGCTCTATTCTGGAGAATGTTCCATGTGCACTAGAGAAGAATGTGTATTCTGTTGCTTTGGGATGAAATGTTCTGAATATATCTGTGATGTCCATCTGGTCCAGTGTGTCATTTAAGACCTTTATTTCCTTGTTGATCTTGTGCTTGGATGATCTATCCATTTCAGTGAGGGGAGTGTTAAAGTCCCCTACTATTATTGTATTATTGTTGATGTGTTTCTTTGATTTTGTTATTAATTGGTTTATATAGTTGGCTGCTCCCACGTTGGGGGCATAGATATTTAAAATTGTTAGATCTTCTTGTTGAACAGACCCTTTGAGTATGATATAGTGTCCTTCCTCATCTCTTATTATAGTCTTTGGCTTAAAATCTAATTGATCTGATATAAGGATTGCCAGTCCTGCTTTCTTCTGATGTCCATTAGCATGGTACATTCTTTTCCACCCCCTCACTTTAAATCTGGAGGTGTCTTCGGGCTTAAAATGAGTTTCTTGGAGGCAACATATAGATGGGTTTTGTTTTTTTATCCATTCTGATACCCTGTGTCTTTTGACAGGGGCATTTAGCCCATTCACATTCAGGGTAACTATTGAGAGTTATGAATTTAGGGCCATTGTATTGCCTGTAAGGTGACTGTTACTGTATATGGTCTCTGTTCCTTTCTGATCTACCACTTGTAGGCTCTCTCTTTGCTTAGAGGACCCCTTTCAATATTTCCTGTAGAGCTGGTTTGGTGTTTGCAAATTCTTTCAGTTTTTGTTTGTCCTGGAAGCTTTTAATCTCTCCTTCTATTTTCAATGATAGCCTAGCTGGATATAGTATTCTTGGCTGCACGTTTTTCTCGTTTAGTGCTCTGAAAATATCATGCCAGCTCTTTCTGGCCTGCCAGGTCTCTGTGGATAAGTCAGCTGCCAGTCTAATATTTTTACCATTGTATGTTACAGACTTCTTTTTCCGGGCTGCTTTCAAGATTTTCTCTTTGTCACTAAGACTTGTAAATTTTACTATTAGGTGACGGGGTGTTGGCCTATTCTTATTGATTTTCAGGGGCATTCTCTGAACCTCCTGAATTTTGATGCTCGTTCCCTTTGCCATATTCTGGAAATTCTCCCCAATAATTCTCTCCAGTATACCTTCTGCTCCCCTCTCTCTTTCTTCTTCTTCTGGAATCCCAATTATTCTAATGTTGTTTCGTCTTATGGTGTCATTTATCTCTCGAATTCTCCCCTCATGGTCCAGTAGCTGTTTGTCTCTTTTTTTCTCAGCTTCTTATTCTCTTTCATTTGGTCTTCTAAATTGCTAATTCTTTCTTCTGCCTCATTTACCCTAGCAGTGAGAGCCTCCATTTTTGTTTGCACCTCATTAATAGCTTTTTTTATTTCAACTTGGTTAGATTTTAGTTCTTTTATTTCTCCAGAAAGGGCTTTTATACCTCCTGAGAGGGTTTCTCTAGTATCTTCCATGCCTTTTTCGAGGCTGGCTAGAACCTTGAGAATTGTCATTCTGAACTCTAGATCTGACATATTACCAATGTCTGTATTGATTAGGTCCCTAGCCTTCAGTACTGCCTCTTGTTCTTTTTTTTGTGGTGAATTTTTCTGCCTTGTCATTTTGTCCAGATAAGAGTATATGAAGCAGCAAGTAAAATACTAAAAGGGTGGCAACAACCCTAGGAAAATATGCTTAAACAAATCAGAAGACATCCCAAATCATGAGGGGGGAGAAATGGGATAAAAAGAGGTTCAAAAAGAAAGAAAGAAAAAAAAGAAAAAAAAATGAAAAGAATTAAAAAATGAAAATGAATAAAGAAAAGTATAAAAAAGAAAAAATATATATATTAAACTAGTTAAAACACATTAAAACAGAAAAGGGTAAAAGTTAAAAAAAAATTTAGCAGAAGAAGAGAAAAAAATGACAAAGAAAAAAATTAAATTAACTGCAAGACTAAAAAATCACAAGGAGAAAGCCATGAGTTCCGTGCTTTGCTTTCTCCTCTTCTGGAATTCTGCTGCTCTCCTTGGTATTGAAACCGCACTCCTTGGTAGGTGAACTTGGTCTTGGCTGGATTTCTTGTTGATCTTCTGGGGGAGGGGCCTGGTGTAGTTATTCTCAAGTTTCTATGCCCCAGGCGGAATTGCACCGCCCTTACCAGGAGCCGGGCTGAGTAATCCGCTCGGCTTTGCTTTTAGGAGCTTTTGTTCCCTGAGCGCTTTCCGTAGAGTTCCGGAGGACAGGAATACAAATGGCGGCCTCCTGGTCTCCGGCCCAGAGGAGCCGAGAGCCCGGGGCCCCACTCCTCAGTGCGCCCTCAGAGAACAGCGTCCAGTAACTCCCGTCTGCCTGACCTCCGGCCGCGCTCCGAGCTCACCGAGCCTGCGATTGGTTCAAGGTAACACCGAGCTGTGAGCTTACTGTCGGCTCTGTCTCTGTAGCCGGTTTCCCCGTTCCAATATCCGCAAGCTCTGTGACACTCAGACACCCCCGATCCTTCTGTGACCCTGCGGGACCTGAGGCCACGCTGACTCCGCGTGGGCTTCGCCCTGGTTTATCCTCAGGAGCGATGTCCCTCAGTGGAACAGACTTTTAAAAATCCTGATTTTGTGCTCCGTTGCTCCGCCGCTTGCTGGGAGCCGGCCCCTGCCCCCAGGGTCTATCTTCCCGTCGCTTTGGATTCAGGTCTCCACCAGTCCTACCTTTCAGAAAGTGGTTGTTTGTCTGTTTCCAGAATTGCTGTTCTTCTTCTCTTCGATCTGCCGATGGATTTTCAGGTGTTTGCAATCTTTAGATAAGCTATCTAGCTGATCTCCTGCTAGCTGAAGTAGTCTCAGCCTGCTACTTCTCCACCATCTTGACTCCTCCCCAGTCTCAAAGACTTTCTAATTAATATCCTCATATAAATGCAAGGAAATATGTACAGGAATATTTATAGACACATAGTTTTTATTGTTGAAAGCAATACCAAATGTGCATTAATGGAGGATGAAAAAATAAAATCAATATATGAAGGAAATCTGTATATAATTTAATATGCATTAGTCTCGTTGAATCAAGAAATCATTCTTACCTAAAGGAAGCATAGACACACGTGCATATATTTTTAATAAGAGCTTGGACAGACTAAATAAATAGATATCAAATTCATGAGAATAACTGCTAAAAGGAAGTTAGAAGGAGAATGGGCTTGGGGAGAGATCAACTTAGATCTATAACTTTGTCTATATTAAATTATCTGAAAAATATGCAATATTAAAACCTTGGTGTTTTGCCATGGCTGTTTGATTCATTAGTTTCTGTATGTATTTTTAATTTTTAGTTTTTCACCCAAAATAAGCAAAATCTACTCAGAATGGGGGAGATTCACAACAAATCCTGCCATCTCTAAGTTTACAGACTCTATCAGTTACCTATAGCTGTGTAACAAAGCATCCAAAAGCTGCATGGCTTAAAACAGCCACATATTTAATTAATGATTCTGAAGATAAGCTGATGGTTATTTTAGTCTAGGTTAACTTGTCTTGGTTTATCTCTGCTGGACTTTCCTAAGACTGATGTCAGTGGGTGAGTTGGCCAGGGTTTGGATGATCTAGAGTGGACTCAAGCCCCTCTTGGGCAATTGGCAAGCCAGTTGTTCTAAAGGGACTGGCAGTAGAGTGGCTTATCTCTGCTAAACTCTGTGTATGGCCTCTCATTCTTCAGCAGGCAAACCTCTTCTTCAAGGAGAATGTCAAGAGAGGAAAAAACTTCAGGCCCAACACTCCTAAAGCCCCTGCTTGCATCACATTAAGCTAATGGAGTCCCAAAGCTGAGTCAAGACTGAAAGTGGAAGGTCTATGAGTCACACATCTCAAGGGGGCATAGGTGCAGGAAGATGAAAAGTTGAGTCAGTTTGGATATCTGTCATATAGACACTAACAACAGTGTACATAATGTAAGGAGAAAAGCATTAAAGAACTATAGATATACATATATGCATATGTATACGTTTATATTTTAAATAAGAAGACAGAAAAATAGAATCGCTTTGAGTCTAGGAAAGAGTATAGAATAAAGCCATTGTTAAAAAGTGAAAAGATAACTGACACCCTATTAAAACTATTGTGTATTGTGTGATATTTCTGACATGGTTATGGGTTTGGTGATGAACCAAGATAGGAAAGAGACAGATGGTTAGTTTCTTTCTGTTTTCACCTGTGGTATCATTGACATGGGATACCTTTCAGATGGCAGATTTTCTTTAGGAATATAAACCTAGATCATACTTCATGTGTTTTAAAATATCAAGAGAGCAAAACAAATTTACTTGTAGTAAGGCAACTACAAAATAACATAAGGTGGGGAGGGGGAGAGAGATGGAAAGGTAAAGGTCAGGGTAAGCCCCAAGGTTACCATTGCCAAATTTTACCCCAGAGGAGAGAGAAGCCGGGCCAATTTTGTACATTCTTCAGTTTCCAGGCTTTTCAATGTATTCTGAACAAGATTTCTGCTATTCTTAAAATCTGTAGTGATAGAGGGTTTCATATCCTGCTTTGAAAACACATTCCCTGCATCCCATAGTCCTCACAATCAGTAAGTTTTTTCTTTGGTCTAGCCTATATTTGTGTTGCTGCAACTTGCTAATTTCCTGTGAGGCTATGCCCTCTGTGGAGATGGTGAACGTAAAGCTCCCTATAATATTCGTTCCTAGATCAGATACAATAGACTGAATCCCTTTTACATTTCTGCACATCTCTCTTGAATGGCTCAGATTCAGACCAGACATAATACAAGGGTCTGACCAGTAGCATACACAGTGAAAGGATAAAAGTATTGCCAGGTTTTGTAGGCAATTCACACACTTATTAGCACAGATGGCTTTTGCCTGGGATTTTTTATAGTGGTGCCATCTAACAACCTCACTTGTTACCTATACTGTCTGCAATGTCAGACATCCTTGCTGTAATCTAGAGGCAGTGCAAAGCAATGGAGGGATCTCTGTACTCAGAACCAGAGATTACAGCTTAAGTTCAGCCCCTACCACTTATTTATTATATATTATCTTGGCAAAATGGCTTAAAATCTTTGTCTTACTTTCTTCATTGTAAGGATAATAACAAGACCTACCTCTCCTTCTCTCCAACTTGATGGAAAGGATTTAATAAAATAATGCACCTGAAAAGCACCTTGCAGAATGTAAACCAATAAAGCCATGTAAGGTATTAGCCCTGTTCACAAACTCAACACAAGGCAGCTTAATCACGTTCTCTAGAGTAGGCTTAAAAATTGTCAAAGTCACAAAATCTTAAACCTAGGGATGTGGATTGGCTGCATTTCTAAAGTTGTTTATAAGGTTATTATCTGGAACTTGCTGCATGTTTTTCATTACATTTTTCTTTATAAATAATTTCATGAACAGTAATTTTCAGGTATCTCACAAGTTGACTCTTTCATTCAGTAAACACAGAGCACCCACTGTGTGTGCACTGCTAGATAAAGGAGTTATAACGATGGATAAGACAGTTTCCATCCTCATGAATTCATAGTCAAAGGAGAGAGACTGAGAAGCAAATTGTTGTATAATGTGCAAACCACAGTGATCAAGACATGTGCAGGTGCTAAACCATTCACTTACCCTCCATTGTAAAAACAACCAAAATATGATGCTCTTTAAATATGGCATAGATAGCCCTCCTTGATTTAAATCTCTCTTGTATTCTCTCACACTTTTATTTCCCCTCATTGGCCAATCAAAATCACTTTGTTTTCAAAATAGATGAGGCTATTTCTAGTCTCTGATAGGCTGTCCATACTGTTCTTTTTTCTGTATGTCCTTCCCTACATGATCTATAGAACAATTATACATAATTCAAGGTTGTGCTGACGACTCCATGTCTTTTAAAACTTTCCCTTCTCTTTTGTCCTCTATATCCAATGTGGTTCCTGCTGGCTCAAAGATAACCCAAATATAACAGCAGGATGTTTGATGAATTGGCCTCAAAGTTTAGGATAATGAAGGTAGAGAAGATGATAATGAAGCAAGTGCTCAAACTTCTAATGAATGAGGTGAAATGACCAGTAGGTCAATGAATGAGGGGAACAAAGATGGACAATGGTAGTTATAGTTTAATGGACAAATTACAAGGCTTGGAGAGATTTTGAGTAAGAAAGAAGTGGTTTGGAGGCTGCCAGAGAGAGCAAGTAGTATAGATGCAGCGGTATAGAGGAATAGTGAGAGAGACAAAAATCAGCCTCCAGTTGAGAGGAACTGGATAGGTGGTATCCTCTAGAGTTTCTAGAATCTGAAAGTCACTTCTAGGGAGTGGTTCATGATGAAGGGGGATTTCTACTGACAGACTGTAAGTTCCAGACTAGAATATAGAGAGTGTTGGAGAGAGGTGGAAGATTGGGCCAGTCTAATGGCTCCTTAAACTACTTGGAGATTGGGTCTGGCTGATAGATGCAGATTATCTGGGAGGTGTGGACTTTTGTTGGAAGGTAAACAGGAATATGACATACCTTGGCCATAGTTGACCATGGCTGCATGACCTAAATACACCCAGATAGAAATAATGTCTTAGAGATGTCCAAAATAAAACTTGAAACAGAGATCAAGATGTTCTTCTCGCAAAATGTGTGACATATGAGGTTTTTGAACTCTCCGTTGCTGAGTTTTCTGCCATGGGGAGGACTGCCTCCAGTGAGAATGACTCCAACAGGCAGAAAGGAATAGATCTGAAAGGTGGAAGGAGCATGCCTGGGGACATTGGGTTCAGGTCCTGGTTGACACCCTGCAGTTACTTAGAGCTGACTTTGAATTCCTCTTCTTACCCAAACAAATTCAATTTGGCTATCTCTCAGTTACAGCTAAAGAAGTCTTAATGCATTAATCTAATTTATAAAGAAAGCAATCATTGGCAATATTTGCTACTTTACTATTACCAACAAATTGTTTGTGACATGTCTCAAAACTGACTGCCACTGCAAATTAGTACAGTGATGTGGGCTAATGATACCCAAACTTCCTTGTGAGATTAGTGAATTACAACTTATGAGCAAGAGTAGCAGTCTACACAAAATCTCTGAGCTCCTAAATTTATTGCATGGAGAAACATATGCCTTATGGTCTGCTGTAATCAACCTGCTGCCAGGAAGTGAAAAGGAGAGGAGGGGCCCTCCAGAACATTCATCTGAACCTAAAGGTTTGTCTTCCTTCAGTCTCCAACCCTCTGTTCTGAAGAATTTAACTCCAGTGTGCCCATTGCCCCACTCTGTGTACTCATGACCCATATTCCTTGAATTGCTCTTATATTGAGAGAAAATCAAACGACATGTTCTCTTCTACAGATGGGAAATGAAGGCTCTAAGGGTTAGTATTAATTTCATATTATACATTAGTGATAGTGTCAATCTGAATATCAAATGATATAGCCTTATGACCTGTGTTATCATTTTTGGTTACAAATACATCCCCGTCTCTCTCATATTTTAAATTAGTGATCCAAGGACCCTCATGCCAACCTTAATAGGATGTAGGGCCTTGCTCTCTAAAAGGTCCAGCCTCCTGAATTATCCAAGACCCTAGAAACATACTTTGTCCAACAGAGCAATGAGGGAAGGAAATAGTTCTCTCAACTGCCAGGCAGAGAGAGAGAGAGAAAAGGAGTACCCTCCCAGCCTTCTGCCATTCCTCCGCTGCAGTGTGTTGTCACTGCTAAGAACAGCTCTTGTCTGTGCTGAGAGGCTTCACCAGATGAAATCCTGCTAGCACTGCAGTGGGGCTGCATGCCTGGTCTCCAAGGTTACTACTTTTTTCGTTCATGAGTACAAGCTCAGTTGCTTTCCTTCAAAGCATACCGCAATGCCATGTGGCTGGTCCCAAGGAGCTTGCCATCATAGCACACCCTGCCACAACTAGATCTTCCCTGGATGCTTGGGTTTGAATAAGCATTCCACATCTGGATTTCTTTTCCTCTCAGGATGATGCCCTTTCTTGTCACTGAGCCTCGGGTCACTCAGGTACATCTGTGCTCCCAATTTCAATAACTAAGCAGGTCCTACAGAACCTGCTTCTCTGAGGCAAGGTGACTTTATTTCAACAGCACTAAACCATGTACTATTTTGGGTACAAGATATTTATTAGAGATCAACACCTAAGAAGAGAAGGGAGACAAAGCAGAATAGGACAGAAGGAGGGGTCAAGAGAGCCTTGGTCAAGACGGTAGGGAGCTCTGGAGAAAACCCTGCCTTTCAGAGAGTTTCACTGCCATCTAAAGTGGCTAAGGTTTTACATCTCCTTTTACTGTCACTGCATGTGGACTGTTCCAGGCAGGGCATGGCCTTGAGTGGGGTGGCTCTTAGCTCTTATGACTGACCCTGAAGGAGCTGATAGCTTTGGGATATCTGCTGGGCACACTCCTGCGGCTGAGCAGCCAGTCCTGTTTGGAAGGGGTTCTTGGCACTGCTCCTCCTTGTCTACCACTCCAGAAACACTGTAAATTACTCTGAGCATAAAGCAGAGTTTTGGCTTTCTTAAACAGAGCCACCTACCCAAGGCTCTTCTAGCCCAGCACCGCTGCCTTCCTAGAATGAATGCGACAGTCATTGTCCACTAGTCCCTGTGCTGGAGAGGCTGTTTTCAAGCTCTCTTGGCTAGCAGTTTGTTTGTTTGTTTGTTTGTTTGTTTTGTGTGTGTGTGTGTATGTGTGTGTGTGTGTGTGTGTGTTTAAGTAAAGAGAGTGTCTGGAAATTAGTTTTGACTCAGTGGATGGGTGTGGTTTCCTAGACCCAATTTATGCTTCAGGTTTTTGTTTTGTTTTGTTTTGTTTTGTTTTAAATTCACCATTGTGGGTTTTAATTCCAGCATTAATCTATATCCTACATAACTAGAAGAAGCCCCTCACACCAGACTCCCACTTCAGGAGGTTTGTGTGTGTGTGTGGTTTTTGTTTGTTTGTTTTTTTGGTTTTTTTTTTTTTAAATAATTATCATCATAATGGAAACAATGCAGTACTCTACCAACCCTGTGCTAAACAGAATGCTGAGTTACCACTGAATACCAATATCTAGTATAGGCAGAAATGCACTTCCCTTTGCCCCATGTTGCTGCATTTTCATGACCTCTCTAGGGTCCTGTTCATCCATAAAGAAGAAAGACACTACTCAAAGAACTGTTTTCTGAACTCCTTTACTTGAAAGTAACATACTGGCTTCCACCTTGGGTCCTTCTGGTTTACCATCATTCTTCCGGGAGGATATGACTTCAGAATCACCAAAGATTTATGGTCAGCATCCTTCTACTCTGCCTACTATGCTAGGTTGTATGACATCCCCCACACATCTCCAAAGATTTCCAAGTCCTAATCAGCAGAACTTGCAAAGATGTTACCTTAGTTGACAAAAAGCACTTTGCCAGTGTGATTAAAGGCCTTAATATGAAAAGAACACCCTAGATTATTTGGGGGAGGCTCAGTGTAACCACAGGAGGCCTTAGAGAAGATGCAGGAAAGTCAGAGTCTAAGAAGGCCATGTGACAAAGGAAGCAGACACCTGAGGGTCAGGGAGAGTCAAAGATGTTACAGTGCTGGCTGGGAAGTTGGAGGAAGGGGCCACAGTATCTTCAGTATGCAGACATCTTCTGTAAGCTGGAAGAAGCAAGGAGGGGGTTTTTGACTTCTAGAGCTTCCAGAGGGAGCCAGCCCACTGACGCCTGAACTTTAGCCTAGCAAGACTGATTTTGGACCTCTGACTTGCAAAATGATAAGATCATAAGTTTATATTGTTTCAAGTCACTATGTGTGTGTGAACTTATTACAGCAGCAACAGGAAACCGAGGAATCTACCTTGCACAAAATAGAAGCATTTATACTCAGAGTCCTAGGGCGCTTTCTGGGAGGCTCCTCTTCAAGGACTGGGTGGTATGTCCTATGAACTTGGTTGCTAGAGAGGCAGCTGCAAGGACCTCCTCTGGAAAGTCTGAATCTTCTAAAATGCAATGTTCTTCTTCAAACCTGCCTCCAAGGAGACTGGGGTGTTGTGTCCTTGGCTGATTTGCTTATGTTCATGTTCCTTAGCAAAATAGTGGGATTTATATCCAGAAACCCCTACGTGGGCCACAAAATTGGCTGCCCTCCCTCACAAAGCCTTCAGGGTTATGGATCCATCCTAGGATGTCCTAACATCCACATCAATTCTTATTCCTGAAGCCAGAGTTGGGCCTTCAGTTGCTGCTTTCCCTGACTTCTCCCCTTACTTGAGAGCCTCTGTCACTAACTGTTTCTCTTTCTCTTCAAGAATTACCCTTACTAACAGCAACCATCCACCCCCAAATGCAGACTTTCATAGCACCATTTTAGGTTAAGGCATGTCTAATGTCAAGAGATCCATTTGAACCCCTTTGTTCAACTCCATCCCATACCCACTTCTGCATGGCCTCCTGGAGATGATTCTCTAATTTTAACACTCGTGCAGGGTCTTCTTTGCCCATGTTTCATGGACAAGAAAATTGACATGCACGTTCTTACAGCCTCTACAAGACTAGCTGCTGTTTAAGTGAAGTTAAGCCCTTGGCGACAGGTACTGAGGCATTAGCAGTTTTGAGGTCACAGGTGACCTTTTGTGCAGGAACTTGAAGACTTTTAATATTATTATCCTGCTTTGCCTCAGGGACCTGCCAGTCTTGTAATATCTAAATGCCTTTTTAGAGTCACAGCTTAAAAATTCCTTTCTAGGCACTGTCATTGCACTTCATAATATCTCCTGTAGTTGTGGGTACTCTTGGGACCTTGCTCTGGGCTTCACTGTCTGCCACGTTGCCTACATGGGTGTCCATACACAATAGACACAGCCTGATGTCCTCAGTTTCATGCAAAAGACGTATATGCAAAATGACCTCCAAAGGCCAGAGGAGCCATAAGACCAAAGAAAAGCACCATGTAGCCCAATTTGATAAGAAATGGTTTATTAAGAGGCCTTACAGACAGAAGCATGTCTTGGGTTGCTGCAGGATGAGTAGATCTCTATAACGCCACTTCCTGTAATACCTATTTTTATAGCCCTAGAGGCTGGGGAGTGTGTGCTGGTAGACCACCCCCCGCAGGAAATGTTTAAGATAATCATATCTCCTGAGCAGATCAAGGACATTGTGCCCTTAATGTGTAATTAAGGGTGTGGTTAAAAAAAAAGCAAAGAATGGAAGTGGAGTTGGTATCCTGCTCAAAAAGGCAGTCATCAGGGCAGATTTTTCCAAGATGGCATTTGTCCAAGATTGAATTTCACACATCCTCTTGGAACATCTGCCATAGACCTCCTGTATAGGTTGAGCAATATCTCCTAAAGGTTTAGAAACTGGGTGTACATAGAAACTGACATGCACATTACCCTCTAGGGCTTTTCCTCTCTTGATGCTTTTGAGAGATTTTAATATATTTTACCACTTTAGAGACTTCATAAAAAATCACATAGGTCCTGCTCCCTGTTTGATATATCTAGTTCCTAATAGTACATTCCTTAGGGGCACCCATTCCAACATCAAAGTAGTTCCAACAACCTGTCTTTTCCTGTAGTGTGATATGCCAAGATCCAGCTGCTGAAGGTAAATCTATGCTCAATGGAGCCACAGTTTGGCAACTGTGGCAAAAGCGTACCTCTGGCTCTAGTCCTCTATTCTAAAAATTGTGATTAGTCATTACCCATAGGGGTGCTGACCCAGAATCCCCCAAATATGACACCTGATCACTAATTACATAACTCTAATGACCCAGACTTTACCCTATGCCTCAGGGATTCTGAGACATGAGCATGGTTTGCCAAGCCTCCTCTCTGAGTAATTGCACAACTTGATGCCCAACTCCCTGAACCATCTCTGCCACCCAAGATCCCCTGGTTTTCTTTTTCCTTTTACAGTAACTTCCTTGATGGTGTTGGTGACCAATCTTGCATGGTGAGGCCCCACACCATTTCTACTGCTATTAGTTGCCTTTGTGAGAATGTCCAGTGATATTTAAAACATTGTCTCTCAGGCTACCAAAAAAATCCCTGAGAGGCCACAACATCATGCTATATTACACGCACATGCGCGCGTGCACACACACACATACATATGCGCACACACGCGCACAGAGAGACAGTGGGGAGACTGCTCCCCCTCATGGGTCTCAGACCAAATTCAAGGCCAGAGTAGAAGCAACACCATCAGGGCCTGCCAATGACTTGTCTCTCATCTTTTGCCCAGGATTTAGGACACAAAGGTCCTCTTGAGTCCTATTTTCCTCTCATGTGAATAAAGCTCTGGGGTGCTACAAGTCCTACCTCTTCACAGTCAGTGTAGGCTGAGCTAGGACCACCCACTTACAGTTTATACTCACTCTTTCTGTGTTCACAAACCTCAATTTTAGCTGCAGCAGTCTCTCCCTTGTTTTCATGTGTCTAAAACCAGGTGTATGGCCAGGTGTATGACTGCACCAGGATTAGCCTTATAGGACTATTAGGAAAAATGGTCATGAGACTAAACCAAAAATGTTTTTAACATTTCTGTTGGTTTGCTCTGGAAGATTTTGGAGGGGTGACCATCAAGGAAGTTGCCTTCACCTGACTTGTGTGTCATCATGAAGCCATCCAGCTGTTCCTGCCACTGACCTACTCCAAAGATTCTGTAGCCAGATGGAAACAACTATGGAGCAGAAAGGAACAAGTGGCAGATAAGGATTCAAATGCATATTTCTTTGAACTTTAACACTTTGGTAATGACAACAGGGGGCACATCATGTCTACGAGCAAAAGAAAAAAAAAGTAAGCATTTCTCTAATTTTGGCTACTTTATTTAAATATGAATTTGCCACTTCTTTCCTCAAATGTCAGTTACTGATAAAATGATCATGATGATTTCAAGAGCAAACATAGAACTGAATCCTCCACGGTCCATGTCAGTTCATCAGAGTTTGGCTGGAGCTTATGGAACTAGGTTTGCATGGGTAAGTTGGCAATGGCATGGTAGGCTGTCAATACAATAAGCGATGTACTTGTGGTTTGGGGTGACTTTCTAAAGTCCCAATTAGATATTTAGATGGCAGCCATAATAATTTCTACCTGTTACTCCTCAGTTTTCTTTCTAGGATCAGTCACTAAAACAAAGGGAGAATTCTTCCCAACTTTTCTTACTGTCTGTTGCAGAAACCAGGACTCACTGATGCCAAGAAGAGGCTTCTTGGGAAGACTTTGTTGTAGATGGGCCGATGTGACAGGTTCCTTCCCAAACAATAACAGATGACATGATAAATGTGTGACTTCCAGGACAAAGTCATTAAGAAACAAGTATACTTTTTCCAGGGCATTCTTAGAAGCCAATGCCAGATGTGGAAAGGCCTGCTTTAGCAAATGTTCACAACTGATTATAGACAGTCCTGATGTTGACAGGAAACACCTGAGTTGGGCTGTTCCTTAAGTAGGGAGCGCGAGCTTGCTGTGTTGAGCAGCAGATCTTTTTCTTTATTCTCAAAAGCAGTTCTGTGTAAGGAGGACTTTTCACTCTGGTGGGCCAGGAACCACCCCCATCCCTGTGGGATGTGTGGTCCTTTTCTCTGCCTGCTCCATGCTGGCAGCCCTTCTCGGGCCTTGGTCTCACATGCACACACATGGTCACTGGGTCACTTTCCAAGGGAAGACTCCATGGGAACCTGTGTGCATCCCCAGAGCCTTCTTTCTCTGTGTCGCTTCCTTCTCTCTGATACTTTACCTGTGATTCCAGCGGTGTCGGCCTCCCTGACCTTTAAACTTAGCTCAGGAAATGACTGTTGGGCCCCTGCTCCCCTGCAGGAAAGCCTGGGAACTCTTTCTGAAGAGTAAGCTGGGTTGATCACTAACCTCACCCCTTTATTTTCCTTCTCCTGGGGATGACTGTGCTATGATGCTTTGGCTTTATTATTCAATGTCTGAAATCTGGGGTTCTCCATTCAGCTTGTTTCTAGTTCCTCAAGACAGAAGGATAAATCCAGCCCTTGCTAGTCTACCAAGGCTGAAAGCGAATGTTCTAAAACTAGTCTTCTTGACCAGGATTGTTCTAAAACCTTTTGCATAGGGTCTGCCATTGAGATGAAATAGATGGATAGATGTGGATACTTTCCTTCTTTGCTGAGGTAATGCCAGCTACTTTAAATACTGGAAATTCAGAAAAGTCTTCTTTGAATCACTGAGCGGCCACTCTTAGACACCAAACAAGTGCTTGGGCGAGTCCTTTAGAAGGAAGTCCCTCTGGGCGATGCCTGGGTGGCTCAGTGGGTTAAAGCCTCTGCCTTTGGCTCAGGTCATGATCTCAGGGTCCTGGGATCAAGCCCCGCATCACATTGGGCTCTCTGCTCAGCAGGGAGCCTGCTTCCTCCTCTCTCTCTGCCTGCCTGTCTGCCAACTTGTGATCTCTGTCAAATAAATAAATAAAATCTTACAAAAGAAGAAGAAGGAAGAGGAGGAGGAGGAGGAGGAGGAGAAGAAGAAGAAGAAGAAGGAGGAGGAGGAGGAGGAGGAGGAGGAGGAGGAGGAGGAGGAGGAGAACGAGGTCCAGGAATAGGGGAGGCTCTGCTGTCGTCTTCAGGAAAGGATGAGCAAACTTTTTATGTCCTGTGAGGAAAAAACAAAGTGCTCCTGCTTGGGGCATGTTGAACATCTGGGTGGAGAGGTGACTTGTCCTGGCTTAAAAGCATATGGGCACTGGAAGCTGGCCTGCTGCTGGTGCCCTCTGGGTGGGACAAACGTCACCTGAAAAGTAATGTCCTAGTGGCACTGACCCCTTGGACAAAAGTCTGGCAGGGTCTAAGAGCCCCATTAGCAAGGATGAGAGGGAAGGCAGCATTAACCAGAGCAGAAGATTCGGTCTCCATCTCCTACTTGTAATCGGAGCTTTGAGAAAGCTTTGCTAGTGTGAGAAAGATTCCACATCCCCAAAACTGTGTCTCCTACCAATTTTCGGGCTGCTTCGGGTATCTCCCCAGGAGGTTCCCATTAACATTAGGCATTTGAACACTTCTTTCTCTTCAAGCACTGTTTCTGTGCCTCAGGTGCTGGCCCCCACAGTATTAATCCCTCCAATCTTCATCTGGGAGGTGATAGTCCTTGGATCTTGACTTCAAGGTCTTTCAATTCTCTAGTTGTCTGAGAGTTTCATTCTGCAGGTAATGGAAATAAACAAGTTTTAATAAGAAAGACCCTGGATGATTTGACTGGGGATCTTGCACTGGGTACAGCATGGCTTTCAGATATGACTTTGCCCCAGGCAGATTCTACTCAGCTTCCAGGACCCATCCTGTAAGCATATCAACAGAAGCCTGAGCCAAAGTGGACCTCAGAATTATAGGATGCCGGATGCACAGAAGGGATTGGAAGTGCTCCAGGGAGACTGATTGGACTCACCCCCCACCCAGCCCTGCAGGGTTCTGCACAACCTGCTACTTGAGGACCTCTCCAGCTTCATCCCTCACGGTTCACTTGTTTTTCTGCAGTCCAACCAACCTTCCTGCCCCATGCTCTTTGTCTTCTGGTGTCTCCACAATGCCAGTTTCTTTGCCTGGAAGGCTCCTTCCTGGTCTTCAACCAACCTTTGCCTGATTAACCCTGGAACATTCTTTAGATCCCTACTTAAATGTAATTTTCTCCAGGAGAAATTTTCTCATCCCCCAAGAACAGATTATGTCCCTAGTTTTTTCTCTCAGTTCACACCATGCTTTTCATTTGTGATACTCATATTGCTTACCAGAGACCAGGCACTATTCAAAATGCCTTTTATATATATTAACTCATTTAATCCCACCAAAACCCAATGCTATCAGTACCATAGTATTTGAATAATTATCAGAAAAAGTTATTGGTTAGCTCTAGTTCGCCTGCTGGTAAACAAACATCCTTCAGGGGGTGACAGGGCTATCTTGTTCAAGCCATAGACTGTAGTATGTCTTCTTTGATGTATGGAAGGGAATAAACATCAAACTGAGGCACTGTTTTCTAATTGTCATCATTTTTCTAAAGATTTTATTTATTTATTTGACACAGAGCGAGAGAGAGAGGAGGAGGAGAGAGAGAGAGAGAGAGTATAAGCAGGAGAGGCAGCAGGCAAAGGGAGGGTTCCCAGTGAACAGAGAGCCTGATGCAGGACTCAATCCAAGGACCCTGGGATCATGATCTAAGCCAAAGGCAGACAGTTAACCAACTGAGCCACACAGGTACCCCTAATTGCCCTTGGTTTTAAAAGGAATGTTCCTTCCGTTCAAGATTCGTTCCTATATCCTTCTCCTCTACCCATACTTCTGTATCTTATTCTGATATTCATATCCATTTCTGCATCCTTAGAGCCTGAGTCAGTGCCTGAAATACAGTGGATGCTCAGATTGGTCCCTTTGATGGGTGAATTCATGACCGCCTCCAAAAAATCTTAAAAATGTACATGCTTTGTTTCTGACTACAGGGGAATGAACCCATTGCCTTTCAGCTCTTCCCCATAATTCTTCACTTGGTTCAGTTTCATTTGTGATCAGTTTCCTTCTGCCGGGCCTGTAACTGGTGTCTTTCCCCACTGTATTTACACTGTTGCAGCAGGGAGAGTGGTGGAAGGGACTCTCATCCAACAGGGGGAGGAATGTTTGTGTTGCTGAGAAGCCAGAGCTGGGGAAGGGCCCTCCAGGGACCTGGGCAGAGGTGTTCATGGGAGACAAGGGTCTGATTGTTACAGTTCAAACCCAGTCCTGGCTGGAGATGAGGAGCTGAGCTTTACGATCTCTGAAAGGCCTCTCAAGAGCTGATCTATGATTTTATATGGAATAAAGGCAATCCCTTATTTTGTGTTATACGTCTGTATATGAAACAGCAAGTGATCACATTGAAGGCAGAGCCCCCCATGGATAGGTGCTATTCATAGACATTCATTAAATGCCCAAAACATGTTAGACATTGTAGCAAAACAAAGAATTAGATAAGGTCTCTGCTATGATATAAGTTCTTCCCAGGGAGCAGAGAAACTAAATTCATTGAGTCAGTAGAAAAAAAAAAATCACAGGTAAAGAACATAAATGCGGTCAGGGTTCTGACCCTTTTGAAAGAATTTCTTACATGTTTCCTTTATATGTCATGGTTTTATATATAGAATGTGGCATTCACCATCCTAAAAAGGAATTGTAAGCTGAAGCCCAAAACCCTTGCAGACAGGGAAATTATAATGGGCCATTTCATTTGACCTTCCTGAGTCTTGGTTTCTTTATCTGAAAAATGAGACAGAAACAGTTAACGGTCTGAACAGTTAATGGTTTGAATGCCCAGCACCCACCTATATGTTTACGTGGCTACTAAAATATGGAAATGCTTCCATACTTGCTGGTATGGAGCCCCTGTCATAAGCCTCCTGTATGTCCCTGTCCTTATTTGATAACCCAGTCACCATCCCCCTAGAGCCTCCTGTACTTCTCTATAACCAACTTATAGGTCATTGAGAGGTTTTTGCAAGAGGAGGGGCCATACAAAAGCACAGTTGAAAAAAGATTAATGGAAATATCAAGTATAGTGATGTGTTTGGGATTAAGAAAAACTATCAAGGGATGGTGAGACACCCCAGGTCTACTGACAGTGGGAAGCTGCCACTTCTATTCCTTGGCCTGAAGGTTCAAGACCAAGGACTGGCTATGGGAATTTGGTTAGATCTATTACTGCGGCAAGAGCCAGCTGATGAGCACCGAGGTCTTAACGGAAGAATGTAACCACTGCTGACTTCAGGCCTCAAGGGAGGAATCCAGGGAATGAAGGGCTGCCACCAGCCAAATTCAGCCTGAATTCAGCCAAATTCACAGGGGATTAGTTGAGGCTGGCAGTTAGGACAAGCCCGCTGGGTGCAGAAATGGGTGGAAGAGGAAGGAGATTGGTTTGGAGAGAAAAAGGAGATACTCAGTGCTAAGCATATAAAACTTGGCAAAGCAAAGCCAACTCCTCTCAGACTGCAGTCTGTCCTGATCCATTGATGGGCCTGCTATACCAATAGTAAAGGCTTTGTTTCTACCCTGGCACTGGGCTCTGGTTAAAGTACCAGGTCTTAGACTGTATCTTGCCTTTCCCCTTCTGTTAGTTTTTATTATATATATATATATTTTATTGCATTAGAATTTACCACTCTAGTAGGGAAAACAGAATCAGGTGTAGCCTAAGGTCTAGAACAGGAGCAACACCTTCAACTCTTGAGCTAATAACTCTTTAAGTAACAGGCAATAGGTAGGACTGTGCCCCTGGGAGAGCCAACCCAGCTCCAAGGCTACCAGTTCTACCTGGGTGTTTATAGTCAAGGCTTTATAGCAATAAGCTGAGTGCTTTTGTCTGCGTGTCCTTTAACTATGATCTGTGCTGATGTGCAGTAGAGACAGGTAACTGAGCAGTGCTCAGCCATCTTTTACAAACTCTGTCCTCTAAAGAATGGTTTCATACCTTACTCATTTCCACCGTGGAGATTGCTTCATGTGGTTTCCCTGCTGGAAACACTTACCTTCTTGTCCCAAATTGAGTCCTATTCACGGCTTACTTGACCCTCTAGCCACCCATACCCCCTACACCCATCTCTTTTGACATAGTCTCACACTCTGATAACTTTTTAAATAAATCTATATTGGGCATCAGTGTTGTTGTAAGTAGGCTGCCTTGAGGGTACGACCAGAAACAAATCCCCCTGAATCTTCCAACGTACCTAACACGAGACTGAGCCCATGGCAAGAGCTCCCAAAGGAACAAAGACCTACTGACCAACTCTTCTGAGTTCTTCTTCAAAACCACCTACACATTAGATGTCAGAAGTCCTGTCTTCAGACCAAGCATTTCTGAAGGCCTTTTACCCAGGAGAAGCCATTTCTCCTCACAGATTCTGTTTGGTGGGTGAGGACAGCAGAGGATGATAAAGGCGCAATAGCTTACTTCTCCACACAGCAACCTGTCCCCAAGAAAGGACTTGTGGTGACTGGGCATTGAAGACATGTGGAGATCCTCTCACACCCCAGTACCCAAATGCACTCTTGTGGTTTGCCGTATTTTTCACTGTGTACCCCCTGCTAGGAAAATGCATGTCTGGAGGGACTGTGATTTTCTATGCTTATTGCCTTTTCAATATTAGGCGGATGGAACTCTAACCCTTACAAAATCAGCTTAAAGCCTAGAGGAGCTCTCATGTCAATTTCAGTTTAACCAGGTGTTGCTTTTACCCTGTCAGTTGCCTCCATGAGACTTCCTTTGCTTAGCAACAACCTCAGCTTTTCATAACAGCTTCTCCCTAAGCCTCAGCAGTAGCTCTGGAGCTGCCAGTAGGGCGAAAGCCTCTTGGATTTAAACGGAATAGGAGGTAAAAACTCCCAGAATCTGGGGGCTCCTGGAAGGCCTTAAGGTCTCTGGCATTACAGCTGTTTAATGGCTGGGCTGCTAATCATGTTTAACGCAAAGGGCTAGGACCCACATTGTATTGAGATGGGTTTTAGACACCTGCTCTTGCTCAATGGTGCTGGGTTAACCACACGGGAGGTTTTCCAATCTGTCCCACCTGGAAGTCTCACCTGGCAGATTCATCTTAGCCAAGGGGAAAGCCTGTGAAGGTCCTTTTGTGTCACTGTGAGACAAGAAGCAGACAGAATGAGGGTTGTGTAGTATATTCATATTCTGAAGTTTACTTGTCCAAGGATCAGCAGTTATTCCTAGAAGTCTTCCAAAGCCCCATGTTTTTCAGAGCCCCTGGGTTGGCATGGAATGTCCAGGGAAGTGACAATGTCCAGACATGGATAGTGAATTAGTTTTAACATCTACGTTGCAGGGAGATGCAGGGCCCTAGCCTGAAGCCAAGAGGGCACGTACTTCGCCCACAGCTTCGTGGCACCTTCCTCATGTAGACTGGCAGCCAGTAATACCTGCTATCCTGGTGCAGTGAGGGATGGCTGAAGAGACAGGGCCTGGACGGAAGTTTCAATCTGTTAGGAAGTCGGCACACATGGCATACCAGGATAAACGGACAAAGCCACTCACAGTTCGATGCTACAGGCTCAGGGGTTCTTGCTGCCCAGGCCCTGCCCTGCTGATTTACTGTGACCCAAACTTTGTATTCCAGGTGCCAGGGAACCCGTATTAGTAAGCTCTGGTCTTACTAATGTTTGAATAATTGAGTTGCAGGCTCATTACTACTCAGGAAAGCACTTCCAGAATTTGCTGAGACTCTTGACCCAGTATCTCCTTGGCTAAATCATGACTCTGCACTTGTCTAAAGTAGTCATTTCAGAGCCCAGAGAGTATTCAGACAGAGGTACAATTAAGAAGATTCAGAGTGTGAAAGGCCAACTCTCTCCATACATAGTTATGGAGAGATTTAAATAAATTAAAGAACAGGAGTATGTGAAAGTGCTTTGTAAATTGCAAAGAACAGATGAGTATAAATTTTTATTTTTTAGTACCATTACCAAAATACGTTTCTACAGGCAGATATTCCTCACTCACTGATTATAATGCTGCAAACCTCCAGATGTCCAATCCACGTTATCCACATAAAACGATGGATAAAATACATGCAAATAAGTAGAAAGGCAAGCATGGTATATCTACCTGGTGGCGATTTTTTCCCCTCTCATGGAGGTAAACACTGGCTGTATTTACAAGTATGTAACTCACCGAGAATAACAATGGTGACTAAAATTAAGAGCATTTAGTTCAAACCACCTAGAATGGAGAATGGGTGAAATTAATGCCTTTAAAAATATATATTTATAAAAAAGTCCCACAAGAGTACTTTGGGAGACATACCTGAATGTCCAAAATTCTTAATAGTCATCAAGGAACATTAAATGGTGGGTTACTCTAGTGTAATTTTCCCTTAAGTTCTTGTTGTTAAATAAGTTGAAATATAATTAATTTTCCCTTAAGTTCTTGTTGTTAAATAAGTTGAAATATAATTAATTGGAGCCATAAATGATTGAGAACAATATTTACAGTTATATAGGTTTCTATTGATTTTTATCCAAGGTATTCAATGTGCTGTGTATGTACTGTTCCTCTGCATGCAAAAGACTAAAGCAGAGATGGCCAGGGCATCTCCACTGACCTACTCTCATGCATTCATTCAACAACTATTGTATTTCACCAACTAAGAGCCATCAGTTCTTAAGACATGCCACTATTTTATGTAACATAAAAAAAAATGATGCCAATTAAACTGTGATATGCCACTGATTACAAAACACATTTACAATTTCAAATATTTTTAAGTGAAAAAATGTGCATCTTAGAATTGAATAAAAATGTATTCATTAAAGGTAGTATAGCTCAGAGACTGAGCATGCAAGTTCCAGAGTCAGAGCACCTGGGTTAAAATCCTGACTTCACTTCCGGTGACCCTGAGCCCTCCCTGTGTCTGAACATAGGGATCAGAAAATCAGAGTGAGAGAAGTATCCCAATGGAGAGTTATTAAGAATTAAGTGAATTAAAATGAGTCAAGAACTTCAATGGGTTGTGAAATGATGGGTTTTGCTTGTATGTCTGTGTGTGTTTGGGTATCACTCCAGCAACTATATAAAGCATGTCAGAAACAGGAAGGCCAATGAGGAGCTATTGTGGCATAGTTACAGAATTAGGATAGAGTAGTTGGAGCAGTATTGGCGGCTTGGAGGAGGATGGTAACAAAGTTGGGGAGAACTGGTTATATGATACCCTAGAAACAGTAGAGTCTTCTGGTAGATTGTATGTGGGTGGTGAGGGATGGTAAGTCAAAAATATATCCTAGATTTTTGGTTTGAGCACAGTTTGATGGTGCAAGTTATGGAGGTAAAGACAATTGGAAGAATAAGATGTTTGATTTAGATTTTCTCATTTTGAGAGCTCACCTGGGAAACTTGCTTAAAATACCCATTCTACGGCTCTCTCCCTAGAGATTCCAATTTAATAGGTTAACTCCCCCTGTGATTCAGATGTACTGCATTCAGAATTGAGACTAGTCTAAGTCTTGTTACACACAGAGAACCTGATATTAAAAAAATTCACTGGCATATCATTGTATGTAAATAAATGTGTGTGTAAGATGAATGGGAGGTGTACTGGTTTGCATTCAGTTATATGTATGGAGGTTACTGTGCCTGAAAAGAAAACAATAATCTACTGGAATGATGTATATAAGAAGCATAAAATAGGAGATGAGGGTTTTCTCTGTTACGCTAGTCCTTCCTCTGATGTTAAAGTCTTTGTGTCTGTGGTTACTCTGTCCTTCACCCCTCTCTCCTCCACCCCACACAGGTAACCCTTCATCTTTCCTTCCTCAAATCAAATCTCACCTCATCAGGAAATCTTACTGGACTCCCACATAGCTCCCCTGCCACATGTGTTCACGGCACCTTGCACAGAGCACATTTATTATGTGTCAACGTGTGTGTGCAGTGTGTGTGTCTGTAACTATTTCATTATTTCCTCTCTCACCCACTAGACTAGAAATGTCTCAGGAGAAAAAGCCATTTTTTGTTTTGCTCACCATTTTATTCCAGCACCAGTACTGTGTCAAGAATATATTAAGTCCTCAATAAAAAAAAAAAAAAATGGGGAAAAAACGAATATATTTCTTTTCCAGTTTCTTACTCAGCTCCAAGTGCAATTTTTTTTCTTCTCATTGGCGGCAGTTCATTGATTTCTAGAAGGGTCTTTGTTTACCCTTAAGACCAGAATGCACCAGAAAGAAGATAATATGATTCAGAAATATAAGGAAATAATTAGACTGAGAAAGTCTTTGCACAAACTTAAATGTCAGCAACAACACCAAAAATCTACTGACTCACCTTGCCACTCTCTGTGGAGCCCTAAAGCTTCAAGATGGAGTTTTAATGTTTTCATATGTCAGTGTTGAAGTGAGAACTTTCAGTGAACCTGTGGCGAGTACTTCTCATGCCAGAAACCACTAGCCACAGGGAAACTGGAATTTAATATAACCCATTCCTTTCCTTAAGGAACTCTCCCAGCTTACTGAGATATAGCTGACGTAATTACATGTATAAATGTAATTGTACAATATAATGATGTACACTTATATATAACTAAATGGTTGCCACAGTAGAGTTAGTTAATACCTCCACCACTTCACACAATTACCATTTATTTTTTGTGGTGAAGACACGTAGGATCTACTAACTCTCTCAGCAACTTCTAATTATACAATAGAATAGAGTTAGTTATCATCACCCTGCTCCACATTGGTTACCCAGAACTTAGTCATTTTATAACCAGGTGTTTGTACTCTTTAACTGGCATCCCATTTACCTATCCCTGCAGCCCCAGAGAACCATCATTTTACTATTTCTATGAGTTCAGCTTTGCTAGATTCTACATATGAATGATATTGTGCAGTATTTGTTTTTCTCTGTCTGATCATATCATTTAGCATAATGCCCTCAAGGTCCATCCATGATGTCACAAGGGCAGGGTTTCCTTCTTTCTCATGTCTGAATAGTGTACACACACACACACACGCGCGCGCGCGCATGTGCACATACACATACATAATAAATAAATTATTTTTATTTATTTATTTGACAGGGAGAGCACAAGCAGAGGGAGAAGGAGACAGAGTGAGAGGGAGAAGCAGGCTCCCCACTGAGCAAGGGATCCTGATGCATGGCTTCATCACAGGACCCTTGGACCATGACTTGAGCCAAAGGCAGATGCTTAAAGACTGAACCACCCAGGACCCCCAAATAATGATATATTAATTATATACGTATATATTATATGTTTATATATATATATAGAAATTATGAGATAATTATACATATAATTTATCTACTCATCTATCTATTCCATGTCTTGGCTATTGTAAAAAAAAAAAAAAATCCTTCAGTGAATATAGAAGTTCAGATACTTGATTCAGTTCCTGATTTCATTTCTTTGGATATATACCTAAAAGTGGGATTGCTGGATTATATACGAGTTCTATTCTAGGTTTTTGTGGAATTGATTTTCTGGTTTCCCCAGTGGCTGCACTGATTTACATTCCAAGCCTTATATTCTGGTAAACATTTGTTCTTTCTTTTTGATACTAGCCATTCTAACAGGTGTGATGTGATACCTCATAGTGATTTTGATTTGTATTTCCCTGATGATGAGTGATATTGAGCACATTTTTACATACTTCTTGACCATCTGTATATCTTCTTCAGAAAATTTCTGTTTAGTTCCTCTGCCTGTTTAAAATTTTTTTTTAAAGATTTTATTTATTTATTTGACAGAGAAATCACAAGTAGGCAGAGCAGCTAGCAGAGAGGGGGGAAGCAGGCTCCCCACTGCGCAGAGAACCCGATGTGGGGCTTGATCCCAGGATCCTGAGATCATGACCTGAGCTGAAGGCAGACGCTTAATCCACTGAGCCACGTAGGTACCCATGCCTTTTTTTTTTTTTTAATCCTTTTTTTTTTTTTTTTGGTTTTTGTTTGTTTTTTGCTATTGAGATGTAGGAATTTCTTATATATATATTAAGCCCTTACCAGATAAATGGTTTGCAATTTTTTCTCCCATCCTGCAGGTTACCTACCTTTTCATTTTGTTGAATGTTTCTTTTGCTGTGCAAGTTTTAAACTTCTGGATGTAGCCCCACTTGTTTATTTTTGCTTTTCTTGGTTATGCTTTGGTATCATATCCAAAAAATATATATTGTCAAGGCTAATGTGAAGGAGCTTGTCCCCAATGTTTTCTTCTAGAAGTTTTATGGTTTCAGGACTTACATTCAAGCCTTTAATCCATTTCAAGTTAATTTTTGTTAGTGTTTTAAGATATGGGTCCAATTTTATTGTTCTGCATGTGATTACTCAATAACATCATCTGTTGAAGTGACTACCTTTCCCCACTGAATATTTTTTTGTTCACATTTCAAATATTATTTTACATATACATGAGGGTTTATTTCTGGACTCCCAATTCTGTTCCATGATCTAAGTGTCTATTTTTATTCCAGTACCATATTATTTTGATTGCCACAGCTTTGTGTTACAGTTTGAAATCAGGAAGTGTGATGCCTCTAGCTTTGTTCTTTCTCAAGACTACCTTGGTTGTTTGGGATCTTTTGTGACTCTATAGGAATTTTAGGATTGCATTTCATATTTCTGTGAAAAAAGGCTTTGGAATTTTTTTCTTTTTTTAATTTAAATTCAGTTAGCCAACTACAATACGTCATTAATTTAAGGTGGAGTGCTCAATAAATTATCAGTTGTATATAACACCCAGTGCTCATCACATCACCATCACATACCCTCCTTAATGCCCATCACCCAACTACTCCACCCCCCCCACCCACTGCCCCTACAGCACCCCTCAGTTTGTGTCCTATAGTTAAGAATCTCTCGTGGTTTTTCTCCCTTTCTGATGACTTCCCACTGTGTTTTCCCTCCCTTCTTCTACAGCCCTCTGCCCTGTTTTTAATATTCCACATATGAGTGAGACCATATAGTAATGGTCTTTTTCTGATTGACTTATTTTGCTTAGCTCAATACCTTCCAATTCCACCACATTTTGATAGGAATTTCATTGAATCTATAGATGGCTTTGGGTAGTCTATTTATTTTAACAGTACTAATTCTTCCAATCCATAAACATAAGATATTTTCCCATTTAATTGAATCTTCTTTAAATTCTTTATCAATGACTTACAGTTTTCTCTGTATAGAATTCTCAACTCCTTCACTAAATTTATTCCTAAGCATTTTATTTTTTTATACTATTGTGAATAACATCATTTTCTTTATTCCTTTTTCAGATATTCTGTTTTTTGTACATAGAAATTCAACTAATTTCTGTTAGTTGATTTTTTTTTATCCTGGCACTTTACTGCATTTATGGATTAGTGTGATGATTTTTGGTAGGATTTTCTCTGTATAAGATGATGTCATCTGCAAACAAAGACAATTTTATCCCTTCCTTTCTTATTTGGATATATTTTATTTTATTTCCTTGCCTGATTGTTTTGGCTAGGTCTTCCAGTACTATGTTGAATAGGAGTGGGCACCCTTGTCTTGTTCCTGACCTTAGAGAACAAACTTTCAAACTTAGATCACTGAATATGAGGTTAGCTATTGGCTTTTTATTTATGGTTTTTATTATGTTGATGTATATTCCTTCTACGCCTAATTGGTGAGAGTTTTTATCATGAAAGGATGCTGTATTTTGCCATTTTTCCATCTATTGAAACAATAGAAGATTTTTCCCTTTCATTTTACTATGTGGTGTATTGACTTGCATATGTTGAAACATCCTTGCATCTTAGGATAAATCCTACTGAATCACAGTGTGCGATCCTTTTAATTTGCTGTTGAATTTGGTTTGCTAATACTTTATTGAGAGTATTTACATCTATATTCATCAGGGGTATTGGTCTATAATTTTTTTATTATCCTTATATGTCTTTGGTATCAGAGTAATTTTGGCCTCATAATTCCACCTCTTTAATTTTTTAGAAGAGTTTGAGAGTAATTGACGTTAATTCTTTAAATATTTGGTGGAATTCACCCAGAAAACCCAAAAAAAGAAAAAATAAAAAAAAAAAACCATGAGGTCCTCAGTTTTTCATGGTTGAGAGATTTTTCGTTACTGATTCAATCTCCCTAGTTATTCACCTGTTCAGATTTTCTCTTTCTTCATGATTCAATCTTGGTAGGTGTATGTTTCTAGAAATTTCTCCATTTCTTTTATTATCCAGTTTACTGGTGTATAATTGTTCATGATAATCTTTTACGATCTTTGTATTTCTGTGGCATAAGTTATAATGTCTCATTTTTCATTTCTGTTTTTGTAGTTACTTTTGTCTTCTCTCTTTTTTCCTTAGTTTGGTTTTAAGTTTATCAGTTTTGGGGCACCTGGGTGGCTCAGTCAGTTAAACATCTGCCTTCAGCTCAGGTCACGATCCCGGGGTCTTGGGACCAAGTCCCACGTTGGTCTCCATGCTCAGGAGGGGCGTCGGCTTCTCTTTCTGCCCCTCCTCCCCACTCATTCTCTCAATCTCTCTCTCTCTTTCTCTCTCTCTTTCTCACTCTCTTTCTCTCAAATAAATAAATAATAATTTTTAAGGAGAAGTTTATCAATATTGTTTACCTTTTCAGATATCTCCAGCTCTTAGTTTCTTTGATCTTTTCTATTGTTTTTCTGTTGTTAATGACTTCATCTCCATTCTCATCTTTATTATTTCCTTCCTTATGCTAACACTAGGCTTAATTTATACTTTTCTAGTTCTTTTTTTTTTTAAAGATTTTATTTATTTATTTGACAGAGAGAGAGATCACAAGTTGGCAGAGAGGCAGGCAGAGAGAGAGGGGGGAAGCAGGCTCCCTGCCCAGCAGAGAGTCCGATACAGGGCTGGATTCCAGGATCCTGAGATCATGACCTGAGCCGAAGGCAGAGGCTTAACCCACTGAGCCACCCAGGTGTCCCTCTTTTTCTAGTTCTTAAAGGTGTAAAATTAAGTTGCTTTTTTTTTTTTTGAGGTCTTCTTTTTCTTAATGTAGATATTTATCACTATGAATTTCCTTCTTAAAACTGCGTATGCTGCATCTCATATGTTTTGGTATGTTGTGTTTCCATCATTTGTTTCAAGATATGTTTTTATTTCGTATTTGACCCATTGGTTGTTTAGAACAAGTTGTTTATTTTCTGTTTATTTGTGAATTTCCAGCTTTCCTTCTGTAATTTATTTTTAGTTTCATACCATTGTGGTCAAAAGTTACTTAGTATGATTTCAGTCTTCCTAAATTTGGTAAAACTTACATTGTGACCTATAGTATGACCTATCCTAGAGAATTCCAGGTGTACTTGACAGGAATGTGTTTTCTACTATTGATAGATGGAATGTTTTGTCTGTATCTGTTAGATCTATTTAGTCTAAACTGTATTTCAAGTCCAAGATTTCCTTATTGATTTTCTGTCTGGATGATCTATCCATTGTTGAAAGTGGGGTATTGAAGTCCCCTACTATTAAAGGATTGTCTGTCTTTCCCTTCAGATCTGTTGATATTTGCTTAATATATTTTGAGTGTTCTGATATTGGATGTATAAGATTGCTATATCTTCTTAATAAATTGACCACTTTATCATTATATAATAATGGCCTTTTTATCTTATTACAGTTTTTGGCTTAAGTCTATTTTGCTTTATATATGATATACATACACAAAAACTGCTGCTCTCTTTTGGTTTTCACTGACATGGAACATCTTTTCTATCCTTCCACTTCCACTGTGTGTTGTTAAAGCTGAAGTGAGTCACCTCTAGGCAGCATATAGTTTGGTCTTGTTTTTTGATACATCTAACCATGCTATGCATTTTTATTTAAAGAACTTAATCCATTTACATTAATTCTAATTATCAACAGATAGGTACTTACTAATGCCATCTTATTAATTGTTTTCTGGCTGTTTTATTGTTCCCTTATTCATTTCTCCTCTCTCTGCCTTATTTTGTGAATTGATGATTTTCTGTAGAAGTATGATTTTATTCTGCTTTGTGGTTATAATAAGGCTTACAAAAAAACCTCTTATTTATGTACATGTTTATGCTAACAGCTTAATGTTGATTACATACAAAAACTCTACTCTTTTACTCCCCACTTATATTTTTGATGTCATAATTTACCTTTTTATATTGTATATTCATTAACATATTATTTTACTAAAGTTATTTTGACTACTTTTATATTAGGATAACTTTTTATTATACTTTATATTAGCACTAACTTTTAACTTTATATTAGCATTAAGTAGTTAACACATCACCATAATATAGTATTAGTGCATTCTGAATTTGATTATATATTAACCTTTACCAGTGTTTTTTATATTTTATATGTTTTCATGTACCTATTCTTTGATTTTAGCTTGATGAACTCTTTTTTAGCTCTTTTTAAGATAGGTCTTGTGGTGATGAACTCCCTCAGCTTCTGTTTTATGTTGGAAAGTCTGTATATCCTTCAGTTCTAAAGAAGAACTTTGACTTTGGCTTTGAGTGTACTTGGTGGGCAGTTTTTGTTTGTTTGTTTGTTGTTTTTGTTCTTTTTTTATTTCTCTTATCACTTTGACTATATCATCCCTCCTTCTCCTTGCCTATAAAGTTTCTCCTGAGAAATTAGAGTCTTGTGGGTGGTCCCTTATAAGTTACAACTTCTTTTTCTTGTTGCTTTTAAGATTCCCTCTTTATCTTTGATTTTGGCATTTTTAAATTTATGTGTTTTGGAGACTGTATTTTCAAGTGAGTTTGTTTGGTGACCTATGAGATTCATTAACTTGGATATACAAATCTCTCCCCAGATTTGGGAAGGTGTCCATCATTATTTCTTTAAATAAACTTTCTGTTCCCTTCTCTATCTCTTCTTCTTCTCAGACTCCAATTTTTTCAGATTTCTTCTATGGTATTGCATAGATCACATAGTCTTTCTTCATTCTCTTTTATTGTTTTTTTCCTTTGTTCTCCTCTGATTGAATAATTTCAAAGATCTTCTCTGGTAATTCACAGATTCTTCCTTCTGCTTGATTCATTTTGATGTTGATGGTCTCTATTGCATTTTTCATTTTATTCATTATATTTTTTCAGTTCTACAGATTCTCACTCTTTTGTTAAATGATTTATTGCTCTTTGTTAGACTTCTCATTTTATTTATGTATTGTTTTCCTGATTTTATTTACTTGTGTTTCTGGGTTTTCCTGAAGTTCATTGAACTTCCTTAAAAGAGCTGTTTTGAATTCTTTATTGGATAAATTGCAAGTCTCTTTGTCTTTGGGGTAGGTTACTTAAGCATTACTGTGATCCTTTGGTGGTATCACATTTCCTTGATGTTTCATGTTCCTTAAAGTTGTACTATCTTAACATTATCAGCAGCAATCTCCTCCTCTAGTCTTCACTAACTAACTTTGGGAGAGAAGTACCTTCTTCCCACTCTGCTAGGGATTCTGAGACTTTGTCAGACCTTCTATGTGTGTGCACTTTCCACCCTCTTTGCTATCTCCTGTGGCAGAACACTAAGCTTGTGTGTCCTTTCTCTGTTCTGCAATGCACCAGGCCAAGTGCTGTCACCTCCCTTTTGCTTTCTCAAAGGCAGCGCTAAAGCTCAAGTTTGTGGTTTCTCCTTGTATTATAGATTTGGGCTGTTTTTCTGCACATGCTCACTCACCATCTACCAAAACTTACTCTTGCCAATATTAGGAGTATGTACAGAGGACAGGCCATAGGATGTGAGGTTTTGTGGGTGAGGCATGTGGAATGTGTGGGCAGGTGTGGGCCAACTGCAGGAATCCATGGATAAGGTATCACAAGCAGTTCATGGGAAGGCCTCCTAAAGGAGACTGTGATCAGTTAGCAGGATCTGCATCATTTTTTAAATGCCTTCTTAGGGTTCTATCTGCCACTCTTCCAGCCTCTTCCAGGCTTTCCAGCTCCCCACCAGTCATGCAGCTCATGACAGTACTCTGGATGGAGTGAGAGAGAAATAGGCTCCTCTGGAGAAGATGAATGCTTAGTTACACAATTTAACTTTCCCCCATGGGAGGAATCATGGACTGATAAGGTCTCATTTGGCACTGAGATGTGCTGCCTTGGAGAAAAGGTTATGTAAGTTAAGTCAAACTTTTCCTCTTACTCTATCTAAGGCATCCAAACTCATAGTTTTAGCTCTAATGTTGTGCTATAACTTCTCTGTCAGAAACCTGGACTTCCATAAAAGTTCTCAAGTTCATGCTTGATCTAAGATCATGTTCTATAGAAGCTCCTGGACTGTGATTGAGAGGGGCTGGAGGTGGTTCATAGGTCACTGCAGGGTCCACAGCCAGAACAAAGGTTTGTAGGTCTGTTACTTGATTCATGATGGGTAACACTCCTTCTGGTCCTTAGGCACAGCTCCCATAAAGACACTTCTGCCTGTGGATGGATACCAAATTGTAGTAGAACGGGGGATATGATAAGAACACCTTATTAGCCATGTTGTTAATGTCACTCCTCAAGGAAATTTTGAGGTAATGGGATCTTGGAGTTTTTTGGTAATTGTTCTGTTCATGTGGCTCATCTGGGTCAGTCACTAAATGGTTAAAGCTGGATAAATATGTCAGAGTCAAATCAGCTTTTCTGCCTCAAGTTAACCAAGTGGTTGGTATCTACTGATGCAGTTTGTAGTGTAGAACTGTCTTAGCAGTCTACCAAGCCTGTAGGTGTAGTTCAGCGTACTATGTATCTAACTCAAGGTAATGTGTATTCCTAGGTATAGCCCAACCAGATCACATTTCTTTCTTCAAAGTTGTGATTATTTTCAGAATGCTTATTGTAAACATGGGTACTGGAACTGATTTTTTTGTCAACTTCTTAGATCTCCAGTTTCTTAGGTTATTAGTACAAATCTAGGCTGTGTTGGAGGAATAGAATGAGAGAAGAGAAAAGGAGATAAAGAGAAATGTATGGAAAAAATGTTACTAAAGAAGACATAGGTGAACTAGTAGCAAGTTATTTAATCAGAGGGACTCTCTCATTGATAGTTCAGGGATGTGTCTTAACATTGTTACATTTGTTAATGAAAATAACCTATGCTTCTAATCACAAATTCTAATTTGATGCCCAGTATTCCAGGGCTCAGATAATCCTATGCCATTGAATCTACCTGACTGATTATTCTTTTATATTTTTGAAGACAAAGAATGATGAGACATTAATATAGATGCTCCTAGTGTGCCAGTGTTTAGAAGAATGATTCTACATGTAGCTGGGGGAAAAGACAGGTATTAATGCAAAAATGGTCAGGAGGCCAGGTGTCTGACGTATTTGTAAAGCAGCAGTGTTGAGGTACATGGAAGAATGGCAACAAACACGTTGTAATGAATTTGCTGCCCTTGGGCTGCTGTGATAGAGGGCGATTACTTCTGACTGGTGAATTACACCATGGAATATTGATTTTCTTGTTCAGAACTAGGGCTGGGCAAACGGTTTGCCTGACCCTTTTACACACATGCTGTGATACTGTTGGCTCAATCAAATGCTCCCTGGATGAAGAAAGCCTTTCATTCTTGGAGGGGGACATCCTGTACCCAGAACATGAGGAAGAGAATGCTAGTGAGAAGGATGAATTATCCATTATTCTGGATCATAGAGTGTCTGGTAAATTCGTTTTTATTAAGGAAAATGTCCTGACCACCTTAGGACTAACAGACATGGGGAGAAAACAGTGATGATTCAATCTCCTTGGCTTTCTGTGAATTGTGAGCTGTTTGGCTGACAGGAAGAGTCAGAATTACTAGCTAGTACAAATAAAAACACCAAGAAGTTTGGTGTTATCCAAACCAGTGTCCTTGTCAGAGTAAGGAACATACTGTAAGAAGTCAGTCAACAAAAAGAGTTTGTAGGCAAAGAGCTCGAGCAATTACATCATTACTGGTTTGATTCCTACATGATGAGCTCTAATCCATATGGGGCTCCCTGGGTGATTCCAGAAGTGGCTGCTTTCCATTTATTTGATTAAAAATCAAAGCATGTAGGACACAATCCTTATCAAATATATTTGAGAAATTAAAGCAGCCTATAAGAGAAATCCAGAGTGAAACATCACAGGAGAGTTCTTTAACATGGGTTAGAATAGTCCACAAACCATCTATAACCATCTAGAACATTTTATAATCATTTCTGGAGCATGTGTATTTGTTTGGATTTCTTGTCTTAAGAATTTGGCTGTATTTTTTTCTTCAGATTCTCAAAGAATAGCCTAGCATCCAAAACTTTGAGATGGTAGCCTTTTAAATCCTTATTTCCATGCCAGAAAAAGGGGGCTTTCCTAGTCAAGTGTGAATAGCAATACATCTTATATATATCTCCACAATACAAATTCAGAAGTAGACTTCTCTTGTTTGGGGAAATAGATGTGAACTATGGAAGAATAAAGAAGGTCAAGAGTGTTTCAGACCTTGGGAGGCCTTTTGAGACTAGCTTGTCCAACATTCACTTTGGCAATTAGGAAATCAAGGCCCTGGAAGGTACGAAGATCCCACCGGAAACCCAGCCTATGTTGGGCTAGATGCATCCTTTGCCTGCCTGTTTCATATTCTCTCTACTTTATCCATACTGATTCCTCAAAAAATGAGGGGAAGTTGGCATGCAATATCAAGTGCTATCTTTAATGTGCAAAATCTGATTATATTTTACCAAGAACCTGTCTAGGAATGGTGCTCATAGTGACTGGTGAGGAAGGAGTCAGGGCCTCACTTTTATCCTCTAAAAATTTACTTTGGCACCACAAGACACATTTGCTGTGTGTATAATTATACCACCTCTCACATACAGGCTCAAGAATAAGTTGTATCCTTTTATTTCTTCTCTATTTTATCATTTTATCTTCATTTTTCTTGCTTATTAAACTCTATGATGGACCCTTGGAGAACCGAATTTTGTTTTTTACCAGACAGAAGCTATTCCTCTACATCTTAGTTCCTGTCTGTCTTCCTTTCCAAGTGTCCAATACAAATGAGAGTAATTGTGGACAGAAATGAAAAGAATGACATGGCACTGGCTTGGATTGGTGACATGATAAAGCATTTATTTTGTTTTTCCTTCTCTTTCTACCCCCTCCTTCCAAAGGAAGACAAGAATGCCCTCACCCGCATGTGTGCTCTATGGCTTGTGCTTTTCTTCCCTTTGCAGTTCTCAGAGTGCAGAAGATATGGCTTGAGGGCTCCACCTGATCCTTCCATCAACCTTGCAAATGAACCTTCAGAAGAAACTGAAGCTTTGGAAAGTAACCAGGAACACACATTTGGAAAAAGGGACCAGAGATCAAGCAGTTTCCAACACCAAACTTAGTCTAATCCTTGCCCACTGCTTCTTATATCCTCATGCTCTTCACAGAGTCTAGGGTCAAGCTGAAAGGTGAGGGGCACTCAGTGAACTTAGAATTGAACCAACAATACACAAATATGTCAAATGAGACCTGCACAAACATTTCTGGACTCTTGAGCAGAGCACTTATCAGGATGATGTGATATAATTATTAAACATCGTATCTGGAGACTTTTCATCTTATCATTCTATCCCATTGTTTTAAAGATGAATCTTGAGAATAACAGGTGCAATCTACTTTGAAGGATTATGTAATTTAATAATTACAGTACATACTTCCCTCACACACATGCACATAAAAGCATGTGTGCATATGTGTGCACGCATACGCCCCTAGTGAGAACTCTGAGCATTTTGTCTAGCCCCAGTATCGTTTACTTCCCTAGACTTTAAGATGTATCACAATTTATCCTTTTGTTTTACTTGTGTCACAAAGAGAGAAAAACTGGACAGCAGCTTTGGGCTAGCATAATTTCCTGTTCTAGAAAAAGCCTCTGTCTTTTATTGACAACACTACTTTCCAGGTGCTTCAGTGTCTATCCCTCAAATTCTCCTTCCGGAGTCACTTTAAAAATATGTAGAAATGGCAGCTTTGATCCTGCATGTCCCCTTCTTATAAGCTATCCTGGGAACAAGGACGATGCATTGGCTCTAGAACTCACCCCAATTCACACCTTCCATTGTCATTTATCAAAAACACAACTTTCTGAAGTTTTACTTGCAGAAATATTATAAAGTCTGAAATTACATGGTTGAATTTTAAAGATTAAAAATGATTAGTAATCCTCTATCATAAAGCCTTGTACAAAAGATAAAGAGAACCCGACTAGCTAATAATAGAATCTGGACTAGTTCTTAGTTCTGCTGATCAGCAGTTCAGTTCTGTATCCAAAATACTGCGCTGATATTTAGAAATTCTACAATCAGAGTCACTGGGAACCACATAAAGGCTATGGCCACCAACTTATATTTCTAGGAAGTTTTAAATCAAATAGATATTTGATGGCAGAGGTACAATTCATTTTCTAATAATACTAACAATCCCTGAAGTACAGAAATAAATGCATGTACCTTAACAATATGTCAGAAGCAATGTCTAAGTTACATGGAAGCATGGATGGGGGTAAGATCAACATTCAGAAAATGAAAGCCAAACTAAGCCTCCTTCATAGAAAATAATGCACCAACATGCTCCAGACATAAATTATAACAAGTGATCATATCTTGAGCTCAGGAATTGAACAGTCTGCTGTAGAAAGCTCTGTTGTTCTAGTCACATAATGTGGATAAGATGGGAGAGATAGGAAGTTGTGAGGGACCGAAAAATTAGAATGAAGATGCAGAGACTCAGAGATCTCATTTACTCACAAATCACAGGCATATTCATTTGCATTTATTGCCTTGGAGAAAGATAGAATTGGACACTCATGGAAATAATGTCTGAATTAAAAGCAGAGAGAGGTAAGGATTGATGCTTTAGAATGACCTGATTGAGCAATTTGTGAAGATAAAGGAGATGCTAACTATAAGATCAAATCCCAGTGAGCAAGATGTGAACCAAATTAGATCTGGGATTTAGTTTACCTTTTTTTTTTTTTTTTTTTTTTTTTTAATGCTGGAAAGAAGTATTATTTAGTGCCTTAGTGCCTCTTTCAGATACCACTAATCTTAGCTCTTTTAAGTTGCTTATCTGATAAAGAGTAAATGGCTGGCAGGTTCATATACACTTGGCCATAGAAACACAAGATGTTTCATCATGAGCAGGGACCATCTACTATGCCATATCTCTCCTTTTGCATAGATTTTTCTCCTGTCCTGAGAAGTATCTCAAATTTGACCATTGTAAGCATAAAAAATGGTGGCTATTTTGCTGATCCCGGATTTTACATTTTTAAAAAAATCAAATGCACACATTAAAGGGATGTTTCTGTGATTGAATGGTATGACTGCCCTCCCTTCTAAACCGAGATACACAATAAAGATAGGTCAGTCTAGTGAAATGTGCTTAATCTCAGTCCCATTTTAGTGCTAATTCATTTGCTAACTTATCTCCAGCTTGAAGAACAATAACCTTCATTCATCATCATCATCATTATCACCATCCACAGCAGAAAAAACAAACATTTGTGGATCATCAGCTGTGATTATAGTTCCAGATTTGCAAGTTACGCTCATCAGAAGGCCGTCCTTGGACAAGTACTCATTATACTTCAGGTGAGACATCTGAACCCACCATGCAGAAGAATTATGGGGAAAGTCTTAACTACAACTTGTGAGCCATTGCACTTCTGTTTGGCTAGAAAGGAACAGATAGTGTTCTGTTGAAACAAGATGAATGGGGTTCTTTAGGAATTCGCTTAGAGTGGTTAGGGCTAGAACAGTCCCCACCACCATACCTTCTAATCACAGGAGAGACTATTAAGGGATAAAACTTAAATATGGGATAAGATCTAAATCATGGCTCTCCCAAAAGATATCCTAAAGTTGGGGGGGGGTGCTGCTGGATGAATCCTAAAGTAGACTTGAATCTCAAAGAGTCCAGTATACCTGAAATCCAGGCCAGCATGTGGGAATGGTCTTGCATCAGCACCTGTACCAAGAACGATAACTTCAGACACTATTCAGGATGTTTTTCTTCAGTGAACAAGAACTCTCTAGCCATGCTCCTTTTCCTGAAAAGAGACAGGTCTGAGAATTGTCTCTATAAGCTCCTAAATAATAGCCATGTCTTCCTGGATTAAACAGGGCATCTGGTTAAATAAAGGTCCTTTCTTGTGAGCATACGCCTCCTCCCTTTAAAGAATGAAATTTAGCAGATTGGGACTCATGTGGCCCAAGAAGCCAAAGATGAGAGGAGCTCCCTCCTGCCGCAGGATAGGAGGTTCTCCTACCTGCTGAGCCCGTTAGTCATGCCCATGCCAAAGCTGCTTGTACAAGACCCATGCTCTTGAATAACCAGCATTCTAAAGAACCACAAGGCAAGAAGGGCTATTGAATTCTCAAATAGGTAAATTAAAGTCTTCCTCATCAATGCCGTTTTATAGAATTGGTCATGATTGACCAGTCCCTCCTGAGAGCATGGAGGAGGTGCGATCAAAGCATATTCAGTTAAGTATGAAAGAGAAAGCTCTGATTCAAATGGAGGCCATGTGTCTCCATCCTCCCACAGACCAGCAAATTCTAGGAAGTGTCTCTTTGTAGATGCCTTGGCACATTTTACTCAGAGGTGTCTGGGCTCAGATTTAGCAATACAGGAGCTACCAGTGTCCACGTTAATGTCCTGAACACCATGACCGGCACGCAAATCTTCTCACCAGTGCCTACAGTAGTTTCAGCCAAGCGAGAACTGGTAAATCTGACCCATCCACTTTCAGTCTAAGGACACTCAAATCCCACACCTTTAGCAATTCTGGGATACAAGGAAGGGGTGACTCCAAAGCTGCCAAATTTCTGTGAGGTTTGGGCAGACTGCTGCAGATCATGTTGCCAGGAAGAAGTGGGGAAGCTGGCCCCTGGTGGTGAGGACGGACTATCAAAAGAACACAGAGAGATCTGAAGCCAACAATCATTCCTCAATTTTGCTAGTAACAGCCAGAACCGAAAACTACTCCTTCCTAAACATGGCCTATTCCTCTCAGGTGGAAGGTTGGCGTTGGTGGTATAGTGGTGAGCATAGCTGCCTTCCTCTCAGGTGGAAATGAGCCCTGAGAACACAGGTACGGTAATCCCTGAGTGTTTCGGCTCTGACCTCATTTCTGCCTCTCAGTGAATTTGCAGCTACTTATTTAATTCCCAGAATCAATCAGGACAGATTAGAATTATATGAATACTATTTGGTATTAAAATCTATTTTTTTCTCTTATTTGTGACTAAAGGCAAGTTTTTGCAGGGTAGGCATGGTGGGAAGAAAGTCCCTAAAACATCGGTTAATAGAATTTGAGATTATTTAATACTAACTTAATACTAACTTTTTTTTTTTCCCCTCCCCATCTTTTCTTTTTGTGATAGCTTCTCTAGGCTGCCTCCCAGAAATAATCACACATAAAGGCCTTTCCCTAACTGGGCTTGGCATTTTGCTCAGGTTATGAAGTGGGGTGTTGGGACCCCAGCAGGTTGCTGCAAACCTCAGTCAGCACCATCTGGAAAGCATTGGAGATGCAGTCCTCATGAGGGCCACCCCTCCTCTGCTTCTGTTAGGAGGATGAAGGTAGTTTTCCGGACCCATCTGTCATCAGAACACATCCACAGAAGGAAGCCGCTCCACCCCAACGAAGGGGGCTAGAGATCAGTGGCTTGAGTCAGATGCACTTTCGCCTCCATATTCTTCCCACCTGAGCCAGACAGGCTCTCTTGCCCCTCACCCCTGCCCCCCGCTTGAGAATGAGGTACCACACCAGGTGAAGAGGGACATGGAACACTTTTTAATGTCAAGTCAGAGACAACCCCTCCCTCCCCTAGCCCCCAATCCCACTTTCCCTCATCACATCCAGGACCCTTCCCCGAGGCCTCTCCCGTTCCCAGACTTCGGGGGAGGAAAAAAAGGTTATCTAAAAACTGCATTTTCTTCTCTTTCATACACACGCACACAAAGGTGGGGAATTAAATAAAATGAACTGAGAGGATTCAATTCTCCAGTAGTCACAAAGGCATCAGAGATTCCCATAATGGGCTAAAGCAAGTGGTTACTGACTGTTTAGTTGGTTCAGTTACTTGCTGTTTGCTCACGCCCCGAGGCATGATGGAGAAGCCAGGCCTCCTGTCAGGGCCTTCCCCTCCGAGAGCCACACCTGGAAAAGATGCTGCGCCTGGTATGAGTGTTTTGTTTTGTTTTGTTTCTCTTTTCACTTTTTATAAATGTCTCTGACGTGTAAATAACCCAGGAAAATAAAAAGGCAGGAGCTGATTACACAATTACCAGTAAACTCTATCATCTTTTAGAAGATCAACACACAGCTAACGCCATATACAGCATGCAGTAATGTCTGAGAAAGGACCCTGCTGAGAAATAAAATGGCTAGAACTCTAACAAAAAAAATATATGTATATATATACTGTATAATATATGTCATCAAAAGAAGCATAGCCAACAAACTCAAGATACAGTGCGGATCACCCTTCCATTTCTAAACAGCAGGTAGAAGCATAGTATTGTCTGCATTAAATGCCAGAATAAGGAGAAATCTGTAGCGCTGGTGGAGATGGTGGTTAAATTGTATGTGTTTTTTTGGTGGATTTGACATAGCCTCACCAGGCGGTTAATGCCCGGTGTGTGGTCCACCAGTTGTAAACCTAGTTAAGAAGTACACTATTTTTAATGTTGAACAAACATACTTCTCTTCACCCCTTTCATTTGTGTATTTTTTAGTCTTGTGTTGTTTTTGCACTAAATTCTAGGCTCATATCAGAAAATATAATTAATAAAATTAATAATGAACCAGAATCCCTTATTATCCATGATGTCCATGTAGTAAAACGAAAACCAAAAAAAAAGAAAAACAAAAGTTTAATAATATCTTTTGTGACTGTTGATTGTGGGATTGTTGTAGTTGTCAGACTGTCTTGTTTAGTTTCCTTTTTCTTTTTTTTTTTTCTTTAATTTTGCATTTTGTAATACATACAACAGTGGCACAGTCTCTGAAAGGGGCCACAGTGGCACATCTGGGCCTGCACAACTCATTCTGTGTTCATCTCTATTGAATTTTGGGATGGCCGACTCCAGAATTTTCCTTGCCGGGGGCACGTTAGTGGGCAGAGTGGCTGAGCCCGGCCCACCCTGCGCACAGACCGGTCACAATGCAGCTGCGGGTGGGTCCCAAGTCAGGTGTGCGTTCTTTCCGTTCGGGCAAAGAAAGAAAACTCAGCTGTGCCTACGGATCTGCAAGGCCTGCAAGGCGATTTTCAATTTCCCTTTGAAACGCGTTTTCCCAAAGTATTCTTTGTTCCCTCCCTCGAATTTGTGTCCCATTAGGCTCTGTGTCTCGGAATTTCATTTGATTCTAGCTCATAAGAAACAGGGGTGCTCTCGTTGCTGTCGGAGTTGCCATTGCTGTGGTGGGCGGTTGCTGTGGCAGCAGCTTCTCCTCAGTGGGGGAAGTGGCACTCACATCAAAACTTGAGGAGTCGGTGCAGGACCAGAAGAGGTAGCAGCCAGATGCAGCCTGCCCTCCTCGACGTCCCGTTGTTCACTTCGCTGACCGCGCCGGGGCCTGTGGAGAGAACACACTCGTCATGGGCTGCCTGGTCTAAGAGGGACCATCTGTCACGCGATCTGCTGTCATTAGGCCTTGCCTCTGATGAGGCGTCCCTCTAACTGGGACATCTCATGTTGCCGCTCCGTATGTGGAGCGGGGGCGCACTAGAAATAACCCTCCACAGCTTGGGTCCCGTGGATACACACTGTATAACGGGGAGCTTTCCTTGACACGGAGAGAACAAGAGGCTCAGGTTAATGTGTGCTGGTGGTCCCAACTCCTCTACTGTGTTTTAACGGGCTCAGGGTCAAGTGCAAGAAGAAGGTGGCAGCATTAATTCATGTTCTATAAAGAGCTTCGAGGAAGTGAGGCCCTTGTAGTGTCTGCATCATCGTCTGACCACTTCTGAGCAGTGTCTGCCTTGAATGTGCATATAACCTTCCAGCTGCTCACCCTGTTGGGCAGGGAAGGACCTGCTGGACACAACAATCTGTCTCCCTGCTGCTGTTGCCTCGGACTCGGCATCCGCTCTGTCTATCACTCTATCTCAGGCCGGGCACTGGGCTTCCGCCTGCAGCACTTGGCCTCTTCCCCACTTGGACAAGGTCACAGAGGTCCTAGCTTGAGTATCCTGTCCCTGAAAGGCCAGAACCAGCCTGCTGGATGTCGAGGTGGGATCAAGTGAAGAAATAGGCGGTCTTTTGCTGTCCACGTGCAAGTGAGGGAAGGCTTATGTGGACACTAGGATGGAGAGCCTACCACCATGAACATCTGCAGGTACAAGGTGCACCTCAACCTGGCCTGCAGACAGATACTCTCAGGAGGCAGGGCCAAAGGCAGGAACCACGAGGTGCATGAAATATCCCAGCAGTTTCCCTATTTTTGAAATAAAAGTGTCTGACCAAGAATGTCCCTCACAAATAGAGCCATGATTCGGGAAGAGTACACGCAGGTTTGGAGGCCCAGAGGGGGTGGGTACCTAATGCAGCAGGGCACTCTGTCAGACTTGCTCTGGAGTGCTCTGTTGTGATGAATTTAATGGAGGTATTAAAGGTTGGTATCCCCCCTAAGCCCATGTCCACACCGGGGTCAAAAAAACAAAGCCAGAGCCTGCCTGTCTGACTTGGAGGCTAACCATCAGAGATGCTTCCGGCTAAGGCAGATCAGCATCAAACCAGGCTTTCTCGATTCCATACGGGATGATTCCATCACGTCCTAGAGCCCTTCTCCCTAGAAGCACTGCCCATCTAACTTTAATTCCTAGACCTTTGAGAAAAATCTCTGGTTCTGGGGCAGTGGCTAAAGAGATGTTTATGAGTTCAAAATGGACTCGGTCTTCCAGTCTGTGCTGTCGGATTCACAGCACTTCCAAGGCCAGGCAGTGCAAGTTCTCATGATAAGAAGCCCGAAACCCATGTATTGTGCTCTACACCAGCTGGGAAATAAACTTCCAGGTAACACAAAACGAAAGGCATCTGCCATGGAATGTTTTTCTGTAAACCATCATCAGGACTCCTTTTTTGCGCATTCAATCTCTGTTGTCCATAGAGCATTCTTTGGAACCCCAGGAGAGAAGCCACTCACCATGCCTTTTAGGCTGAGGTGGTCCGTTCTCTCCCTGGAGAACCCCTGCTGCTCTGGGCCACTCCAAGATCTTTCACATCAAGACCTTTGCCTGCTACTGAGACTAACTCTGAGCCACAAAGGTTGTTTCTGAGGCCTCTGAGCATCTGGGTTCCAGCTTAAATAGCGGGGGCAGGCCTAGTGGCTGCACTCCATTTTCCCATGCACAAGGCATGAGGATTCCAAGGGTGTTCTGCGTACTTAGTGTGGTGTGCTCTGGGCCAGACATGCATCTGTCGGCAGTTGGCTCTTTTCCTCTTGCCTTTCTTATGCTCTCTTGAGCACCTGCACACAGCTTTGCAGCCCACTCCCCCACTCCCTCCAGCACCTTCCCATCCTCACTCCCAGTCCTGGCCATGGCTCAGAAGATGCCCTGTGGTAAAGAAGAAGAGAACAAATGCCAGTTCTCTGCATTTAATGGCTCTGGAATTCCTACCTGCAGTCCCTCCTCTTGGGGCTGTCCAGCTCGTGGGAGTCTCCAGGGAGAAAAATGGAGATTGCCTCAAGCCAGGCAGACAGTCCAGCAGGGACCTGGATTCCTTAGCACGTAAGAAGAGTCAGAAAAGTGTGTTTGCAGCCAGAGCCTCTGCAGTGCTGCATGGGAGGCAGCTGTGAGTGTGCAAACAACCCCCAATCTTCCTCACAATGCCTGGACGCCCCTATAGGTGCGTGCTCTGGGCACCATGTTTTTGGCTTCTTTGCTAAGCCCCCAGAGTTCCTTTGTGGCTCTGCTGCCTGCTGGGACACACCACAGAGAGCCTGCAGAGAGGGGCTCTGACCTGTTGTGTCAGAAAGTTCTTCCCACAGAAGAAAGGCAAAGGCCACCAAGTGTGCCAGAGCCTCCTCTTGCCTGCATTGTTACCCTGGACAAGCTCACAGAGCCTTTCTGTTTCTCTCCTGTCTGAAGCCCACAGGGGACCATCACCCACTGCACTGGGGCCACATCTGGCCTGCCTCCTCTCCCGACCCCATGCTCTCTCCCCTCACCCTAACCCATTCTTCTCTTGGGCAGGTCCAAGAACCCTGACCTGGACAAAACTGGTCACAAAAAGGAGGGAACAGAGGTTGACCCCGAAGAAACATTGAGACAAGGGTACTCCGGTGTCCTCTCAAAGAGGACAGCTGCATCAGCTCTCCTTTTGGTTGCCATGAAAGTTCACAGACTGGGTCTTGTCCCCTGTGACCTTGACCCCTTGAAGTTTTTCTTTATGTTAATTCCAGAGCGGTGTTGCTATGAGTCCACATTCATGATATTAACCCATGTGATCCTACAGCCTTTACAAAACTTCCCAGCTCCTTGGTAGAACATGCCCTACATTTCCTCATCTTCTTGCTCTCTGCATCGTCAGCCACTGTTCCTGCCACTTGTTCTTTGGTTTCTCCCCATCTCCGAAGCACACGGGCGCCACATACATGCGTGCTTACTCAAGTGTGCATGTGTGAGCCACGTTCCCTTTCCTTCCCATCCGCATACCCTCCAACCTTCTGCCTGAAATTCTTCTCACCCAAATCACTCCCACTCCTTCCAGATTCTGTTCTGGTCCCCAGTTTCCACTTCCACGCAGACTTCCTTGACTTGGCTCCTGTTTTGCTTCCATAGCACTGTATGCGTCCAGCTTTTAAAATACACACTGTCTGTGATCTAATTCTCTTTATTTATCGAACATGTATTTCCTCATCTGTGTTATAAGCTCCTTAAGAGCAGGGCCTGTGTCTAACTGGGCCCAGGGCAGGCATTTAACAAATGCTTGCTCAAAGAAGGAAGAAACCAAAATGCTTTGATGCATACTGATATGTTCATGTTTACTTTGTCTGTGTGTTTTATTTTCTCTTAAGATTCTACTCAGAGAAAAAAGCAAAAGACCGACTGAACCAAAACAAAACCCTCTTTCCCTACTTTCTGTTTTATCTCTGTTTCTCTTCTACATATGCTTCACTCTTCTTCTATTTCCAATAAAAGTCCCTGAAAGATTTTACTTTCAGTAAAACTTCCAGTGAAAGTTTTATACTTTAAGGGGAAGTATGCATAGAAGTAAAACCATATCAATTAGGATTTCAGGAAGAGTTCTTGCAGTTGGAACGGTGTCCCAGTCCCTCAAAGACACTCAGATTCGAGATGAAGATTGTTCTCTTCAGCTCTCATATGTGGAGAATTAGCCTCAGAAAGCTGAAGTGACTTTCCTAAGCTCCATCGACTTCTGTCTCCAAATACAATTTTCTTTCCACTAGCTTGGGGCTGCTACTGTGTGTAACTTACACATCTTCTAAGAATGAGGAGAAGAGAAGTGAGGCCATGGGGCCTGTCCCACCTGGACACAGGGAAAGGTGGGGCCCACACAGGCTACACCCCACTCTCCAGGCTATCAAAGAATTCCATAGACGAGGGCCTTTTGTCCAGGCAGGTATGCATCCCAGCAGCCAGGGGCAGGGCCCTCTCTGAGCCTGCACGCTGGCCAGAGCAGCAGCTAGCCCCTCCTCCTGGTGATACGGGCCACACAGATGAGGCCATTGTTCATGACACGGCCATGCCTCCACTCTGCCTTGGATGCCTTTATTCCCTTTACCTCATTAGAGAGCTGTGGAGGCCTCCCAAGACTAATTACCAGGATAGTTGGGGTCCCAGAGAACTCTGATGACTGTCAATTTATCCATCAGAAACATCTAGCAGGAATGAAAGCCTCAAATAAGACACTGTTTAATTCGTAGCCAAGTGACTCACCCAAGAACCTCCCCCTTCCTTCCATTTTCCCCTCCCTCCCACCACTTCCCTTCCAGCTTAAGTTAGAAAGAGAGGAAGAGAGAACAGGGTAAGCAGAGGACAGCATGCAAGGCCAAGGTCTAAGAACATCATTGCATTAGAGCATCCGCGTGTGAGGAGAGGCCAGCCTGGTATGGAACAGCCAAGATGTGGAGCTATTCTGGGCCCTGGCAGGTGCTCATTAGTGCTGCCAGCAAACAGCAGTTAGACATCTATGGGTGGAAGCTACCCAGAGGGAATGGCAGGTCCTTGGAGACAGGTTAATTGAGATTGTCATAGAGATGGCCCAAGGTCAGGGAAGGATCCCACTGGGCTGCTTCCTAGGGTTAGCTTAGAAAACAAGGCATCCGGGAAAAAGGCGAAGAGTTTGGGACACCCATACACCCCAGGCAGAGCTGCCTGGGAATAAATATACCAACCTTTCCAAGGGGTCAGGGCTGTAGTTTTCACTTCTAAAAAAAAAAAAATTAAAAACAAACCACTGTTAAGGTAGAAAGCAGTCAGAAGCCCTTGCTTTGCCCTTGGCTCTTGCTGTCTTGACCACAGCCCAGCTCTCATATATCTCTCCACTTTGCTGGGAAGGTGGAGTGGGGGTGGGGGTGCTGGGGCAGAATATGAATGATGATCAGATTGGATCATTGATCCAATGAGAGTCAACACAATCATCTGATTGTAGCAGAAGACTCAGTACATCTTGGAGCGTGGGGCCCCAAGCCAATAAATACTTCTTTGTACAACTTTCTTTGGCCACCGGACCCTAATTAGTTGAAGTCTGTAAGCCTTAAGTATAAAATTGGCTGGTAACAAATGGATTATACTATAGCAATCTGAACATAGGTGTCCATGCTACATTTGAGTATAAAACTTTGGCATTTATCTATGTGTTTTATAAACACTGTGCCAGAGGGCCCAGACCTGTGGTGCCTAACCTCCCTGAAGAACTCAGACTATATCAAGCTGGTCCAGAGGGCAACCTCCGGCAATAAGACCCACACCTATGCTTCTGCACTTGCACTTGCTAAGTAAGACCTGCCTGTGGAAATTTACTGTGATGCCAGCTCTTTTTTTGATGATTAGACCACAAAAGACCCACATTTCACCAACTTGAAGCCTCCAGAACAACCCACAGATACTTTCTGCTAATAGAAGTATGAGTGGCCGGAAGTGGCCCAAACTGGAATACGTTTTTTTAAAGATTTTATTAAATTTATTTGACCCAGAGAGACACAGCAAGAGAGGAAACACAAGCAGGGGAGTGGGAGAGGGAGAAGCAGGCTTCCTGCTGACTGGAGAGCCCAATGTGGGGCTCGATCCCAAGACCCTGGGATCATAACCTGAGCTGAAGGCAGCTGCTTAACAGATTGAGCCACCCAGGTACCCCCAATCTGGAATATTTTACTTCCCTCTTTACCTCTCTGCAGCTGTTCAGGCTGGATAAAGAGAGGGTGCAAAATCCTTTCACAATGTGTTTGTGTACCAAATCAACATGATTACACTTTAAACATACTTTTATTTGTCAATTATACCTCAGTAAAATAAAAAAAAAAAACCACATGAAATTCTTTGCATGAAAGTGATCCCACTCTCTGTGCAAAGGTCCTTGCATACAGAAGGAAAGACAACCTAGACATAATTCAACCTAAACTAAACTAAAACATCTGACCGATTTGAGATGAATACAAATGTATGCCTTCAAGCTCTCTATTTTTCTTTCAGGGCACCTGAAATAGATAACCCTCTCGACCAAAGTGGACATTAGCCATGTGGGGAAGCCACTCTGAAAAAGATGGAAAGGGTGATGTATGATCAAAAATCAAAGGCATGGGGCGCCTGGGTGGCTCAGTGGGTTAAGCCGCTGCCTTCGGCTCAGGTCATGATCTCAGGGTCCTGGGATCGAGTCCCGCATCGGGCTCTCTGCTCAGCAGGGAGCCTGCTTCCTCCTCTCTCTTCTCTCTGCCTGCCTCTCTGCCTACTTGTGATCTCTCTCTGTCAAATAAATAAATAAAATCTTTAAAAAAAAAATCAAAGGCATGATTCACAGAAGATCTGATGTCAGGTTGAGGTGGTAGAAAAAAAGCCAGGTGTGCTGGTGCCATGTTGTCTGTGCATGTAGTGAGGACAGTCCCTTGGAGTGATTTGCTGGGGCCTCGAGAACCACCCGGAAGCCAAGGTGGGGCTATTTTCGTGAAGTGCCTCACTCCTGTACGACTGACTTGAGTCCCTCTGTACCAAGAAGAAGGGTGACTTCAGGAGGAAAGATGAAGAACAATAAAGTAGTCATAGTCCTTCAACCCCAAACCACAAAGAGTTCAGATGTAGGGAACATTTGGGGGCAGGCAGCCACAGACTGGTAGGTTGCAAGTTTAGATTTTGCTGGAGAAAAGATAGAGGGGAGGGTTCTACTTGGTAGTTTGGTTTGCTGGAACTATCAGAAAGATAAATGAATTGAAAGCATACGTTTCCACGGTGATCTAAATACAAGTTGTGATTTTTTGTAAGGCAAAGATCTGTAAACAACTTCAGCTGAATTGTCTCCATCCAGCTACTCTTTTCCCTGAATCTGTAACACATGCTACTTGAGTGAAGGTCAGTACTCTTCAGTGTCCACCTTGGCAAAGGACAATTTGACATTGATCCTTAGCTAGAATGTATCCTTGAACAGCTTTG